>NW_022900935.1:58643942-58651934 GCF_012274545.1 Fukomys damarensis | reverse complement strand
AATTTTTTTTTTTTTTTTTTTTTTTTTTTGGTACTGGGGATTGAACTTGGGACCTTGCACTTGCAAGGCAGGCGGCGGAACCACTGAGCCAAATCCCCAGCCATTAGTCGAAATTTTGCTTCCATTTGTAAGCTCAGCATTGGGTGACAAACACAACCACGGTCATCTTCCCCACACAAACACAAACGGATCATTCCAAATATTATAAAACAAATTAACTTCATAAACCAAAGCCCCGCTATTCTTCCATACGTTTCTATATTGCCTCCCTGTTACATAAATCAAAGCCCTACCTCTTGACAACTCAGTGACAAGCAAGTGGGACATAAAAAGATGCAGTAAAATCAGTCTGCTTTCTATAGGCTCCACTCCTTTGGCCTTGAAATGAGTTATCCAGTGAACTCTGGCACTGAAATACAGATTTCTTGGCCAGAGTGAAGAACTGAGAGGAGATCTTCATTGGGGAATTTGCAGCCAATGACCTCCAAATAGATTTCAGATGGAAAAAGAGTTCTAAAATAAATTTCCAGGAAAGATGAAAAGCTTGAAAGTGATGGTTTTTGAGAAGTCGTTCTATCCTGGGGCTTTATTTGAGCTGAACAAGTGACTCATGGGGTTACTGGGAGGAGAAAATTAGATAGAAGTGCTCTGAAAAGTCCGATGTGCTGTTCTAATGGAGACCATTATCCGATGAGCGGCTTGCATTGTCCTCCTGGGACCTGGGTAACCTCAGCGACTCTCTAGCCTGCAACTGGTAGAAACGTCTTTGAAGTAGACATGTCCTTTGTTTGAAGGTCACTGTTAGCATCTTCCTCACCTGCTAGACCTTCTCACGGCTCTATCTAGGCCAGTCATTACTTCTCGGGTTCATGGTGGGCAAAGAGGAAAAGACAGGGGAGTAAAGGAGAGTGTTGCTTACCTCCTGTCCCCCTGTCCCTTCTTGCTGCTGGTCTTCCTGAAGGTGATCCCCACCTGAGCTTGCTGTGCTGTGATCTGCAGTCTCAAGTCAGGCTGCTGTGGCGAGATGGGATAAGAACCCCCATTTCCTGTCTGTATCAGCTTCTGACGCTGGTTGGGGCGGGCACGGTGCCACTGAGATAAATCCCCAGCCTTGATGCTAGTTGTTTTGAGGAGCCAAACATTTGACCCTCAACACTGAGCCCTTCCTGGAGGGGCTTGAGAGGATAATCAGAGGCTCTGTTGCGTCTACATCTGTGGCCCGTAATGAGTGATTTCGATTCTGCTTGACCAGAGTGGAGAAGGTTTCCACTTATCTCCCCAGGGTTCAAGACTGGAACCATTTCCTGTGCCAAGGGCTCTCGGGGCAGCAGTTCTACCTGCCTCGTCTGCTTTTGTGATTGTGTGTGCGCTGATGGGTGTGTTTCCTTTTGTAGTTAACGGTCTCCGCCTCTGGGTGTTCATAACTTCCTGTGGGATATACTCAAGAGAGGAGGAGCTGTGTCTGTGTTACTCTCTTTGGGTTTCCAGAGCCTACCAGTGCCCGAAGTGTGGCAGGCACTGAATGACTGCTTGGGCCATGAAGGAACAAATGAGTTGTGCTGCTGCTTGTTCCTGAATCTGAGGGTGCAGGAGGGAAGGGGTCAGTGATCGTGACTAGCACCGGATCTCTCATTTCCTATAGCCATAGAAATTACAGAAGCTCACACGAGTACTGGGTATCACATCTAGGCTTAGTCTTATGTAAGAATTAGCTGCTATGTTTTCTTGATGAAAACCGAGGTCTTTACTCGAATATCTTAAACTTGCCTCTCTCCTACCCTCAACCAGCTTCTGGGGGCAGATGGAGGTGAGAACACACACATTCATTCTTGGCATTGGATTTCATTCTTGCTGGAACATCACTCAGCCCTCCTGGCAGTACCCAGGGGGTGTCTCGGGGCTGCTGAGCACAAAGCCTTGGACATGTTCTGCTCTTGCCCAGGTTGCTTGCTGATGCCCACTGTCCTTGAAACCACCTAAGTGGACATGGCTCCCACACGTCAGCCTCTGGGCCCGAGGTGCCCAACATAGCCCAGCCTTGCTGGTGCTGTGCATGGAGCGCCCACACTATGTCCCTCCTTTCTTCTGAGTCATGCTCTGCAGTAGGTCCCACAGCTGTATTGCCAGCGCCTCTGCTGGTGAGGACAGCTCTGCCACCTGCTTCCTGTGGCCCTGTCTCTCCCATCACAGTCCAAAAGCCCAGGAATAGGGAGGACAGTGACATTTGGCTGCCTCTCCACTGCCCTTCTCCTGTCTTGTTGCAAGACAGATTCCAGTTCATCAGCCAGGACTGGGCACGTCTGGACTCCAGCTCGGGACAGTCAGAGCTGGGACAGTTCGTAGTTTCTTATGATCTTGAGGTCTCACGACTAGTGTCACACCTGGGGTCATCATCCTCTCTTACGCAGCTTCTGAAGGTCATCGTCAGACAATCGCTGATCTCTGCCTGCGGTTGCCAGATGGATGGGCATAATTAATTAATTAATTCATGCATGCGTCTATTCACACAGCACACTTTATAGAGCTCCTGGTATGAGCCAGTCACTATGTTCAATGCCGAGGGTGGCAAATGAAATTAGGCATAGTGCCTGCTCTGCACAGGAAGACTTAAGTAATTTTTTTCTGGCTTCTGGCTGGGATCAGCTAAGGGGCAACACCAGCAAGAGGTAGCAGGGCAGGAAGCAAGACAGGTGAGGGCTTCTGTTTCCCAGGTGCCAACCTACTGGGTCAACGGTTCGGTGTCCCTTCACTGAGTTCACTGCTGGGTGGTCCTCTCCTCAGCCCCTCCTGGGTTCTGGGTGAGAGCACTCTGCTACTGCTAGTCCTAGGTCTTTTTTTTTCTGTTTACGTTGATTCTTTGAACTCTTCTACTTTTGCACATCTTCCCTTTGTTAAATTATTTTCAACTGTACCACCCAAGTGTGCCATCTGCCTGTTACTGGGATCCTGGCTCAATCATTTCTTACTCATTTTTCCACCCACAGTGCTTGTACTTAGTATATAGTCATTGAATGGCTGTCTGATTAACAGTAATGATGTATGTATTATGGGCCATGGCAGCAAACTTTGGCTGACTGTATGGATGTCAAATTTCCACTCCTGACTGCAAATGTTTCAGCTTAATCATTACATTTGAGAACACAGTGATAAATAAAAATATGACCTACCTTTTTTAGGAAGTTATAGGAGTCTCTTTAGAAACTGGGTATGAGGCTAATTATTGTGAGAGTCGAAACCACAAAGCTTCTGTTATTAGTAGTTTTTCTGCTTCCAGCTTCTTCTTTCTCTGAGTTTACTGAACTTTTGATGTGATGGGGAAACAAAAAGTGAAGGGGAGAGAAGGGCTTTAAGGGATCAGCAGGAAAACAAAACTTTATTGCAGTCCAGCTGACAGAAGCCTCTCAGGTTTTGCAGAGAGAATAAAGAGATAAGACAGCGCTCCTGCCCTCAGATCTGGCCCTCCTGGGGTCCTGGTCAGTGGGAGGTTGGTGTTGGACTGAGGAGCCAGCTTGGTGGGCTGGGCAAGGGTTGTATGGGCTGTGGTGGGGAGAGAAGGAGGGACTCGGAGAGAGACAAGCATTTCAGGGTCCAGGGTGGTCTTTGCTGGTGGCAATTAGAGGCCCAAAGAAAGCCACTCAGCCATGTTGGTCATCCAGGGGCAAAGGGACAATGCACAGTGTAGTGGGGAGCTCTTGAGGGCTAGGTGGAGTCTTGCTGTGTAGGTGCCTTCCGCAATACAAAGTGGGAATGGCACACAGTGGGGTTGCCATATGTGGCAGCTGACTGCACAGGTGGATCCCAGCCACTTTTGACGTCGAAGAAGCTAAATGGAGACAGGACACTATGTCAGTGGCCTCAGTAAAGTGGAAACAGGCGCAGAATGCTGGCAACCAGGACTGCAGCAGGACATTGGTAGGGCTGCCCAGGGGGGCTTTCAGGCACTGATTATCTAGACTTTTGCTACTTCATGGAGAGCCGCGATCAGATTTTATGTACCTAGGAGATCAGCTAAGACCTGGAGTGAAGCCCAGTCTGATTGACATAAACGGGATCTTCTGATGGGGTTATTGGGGACCTGTCTGTGTCATGTAGCAGACAGAGATCTTATGAAAGGATTGGACATGTTGGAAATGAGTTCTGGTAGGCGGATCTTGGGATTGCTGTTTTACACTTTCTTGCTGATTTTTTCTTTTACACTTGCTCCCTTGAGCCAATGGAGATTACAGAAGCAAGTTTCCTGGTAAGGGTGAGTCATGAAAATGAAACTGAGAATAAATGTGCAAATTCTGCTGCAGAGGAGATGCTTTTGGAAACTTGTAATGTAGTCCTCAAAACCACAGGCAGACAGAGGCAGAATGGCTGGGTGACTGGCAAGAGACTGGCAGGAGGGACAGTCCATGGCTGTTCTCACAGGAGAGGGTGGGGTCACAGATGTGGAAGGCAAAGTGTCCACTCTCCAGGTGATAGTTGCTGCAATGCTCTGATTTGCTTTCATGAAGAATCAGAAATGAATTAAGTCCCAAGACATCAACTGACCCTTACTGTTTTTGTTGCCTTCTCAGCATTTGGGATCATTACCTTTTCTTTTGAGACAGGGTCTCACTGTTCATTTCAAAAATATTGGTCTTGAACTCACTTTGTAGCCCAGGTTGGCCTTAAACTCATGGTGAGCCTCCTGCCTCAGCCTTCCCAGTGCTGGGATTATAGGTGTGCACTACCATGCCTAGCTAATCTCTACTTTTCTAGACTCCAGAGTTTTCTTTTGTAGAGTTGTTGAATCAGCTTGGGTTTAAACCTTTGGAGCTCCATAACGCTTTGGATTTATTTCCTTAGTTGTTATGTGCTCCAAGCTGATGGGTCATGACCACCAGAGAACCTGGACTTCACAGGTATTTTGCCTTTAATCGGTCCTGCACTGCGGGTTATCAAAGGTAGTCAGTGGCGGTATGATGGGGGGTGGGTGTGCTGGGTATTAAATTCTGAAGTGAGGTGTTGAGTGGAGACTCTGTGTCCTCACTATTCACACCCTCAGGTCTGAGGTGATATAAAAGGACCTGGTGACCAGGTGCGGTGATGCATGCCTAGAATCCCAGCACTCAGGAGGCTAAGGCAGGAGGAGAGCAAATGTTCACATAATAGTCAGTGAAGTCAAGAAACAATGCTACAAGCCTGGACATGGGGGTGCAGGTCTATAATCCCAGCACTCAGGAATCTGAGGCCAGAGGATCATCATGAGTTTGAGGCCAGCCTGAGCTGTATAGTGAGACCCTGTTTCAAACAAACAAAAAAAAGGAGAATGCCGCTAGTATCCCAGAAATCCCCTTCTTGTTCACATGCTGTCCTCCCTACCAGAGGTATCCATTACTCTGATATTTGTGATATTCATCTCCTTGCCTTTACAAACTGGCTTTATTATAGTATGGGCATGGTGGTGCATACCTGTAATCCCAGCACTTGGGAGGCTGAGGCAGGAGGATCGCTGTGAGTTCGAGACCAGCATGGGCTATATACTGAGTTCCAGGTCAGTCTCACTACACAGTGAGACCCTGTCTCAAAAAAAAATCAATCAAAACATATTATAATATTCTTCACTACACACAAGATGTACACACTTAATATGTACAATTCAGTGAGTTTCTAGTAATACATATATCTGTGTGTTTAGTGCTACATGGAGGGTATAAGACAGTTCTAATTACCCTGCAAAGTACCCTTCTGTCCCTTTATGGACAACTCCCCAATCCAGGTAACCACTGATCTGATTTCTATCACACATACATGTGATATAAAATTTTAATTTAGATATATAACCTTTAAATATATATATTTTTATATTAAAATATATTTTTGGTACTGGAGATTGAACTTGGGACCTTGCATGTGTGAGGTAGGCGGTGGCACCACTGAACTAAATCCCCAGCCCTCTACCACCTATATATTATTTTGTCTGTTTTAGAATTTTTTTTGTAAATGCACTTTGCTAAGTCTTCACAATCAACTTGAGACAAAAGTATAATTACAGTTATAGTCTAAAATATAATTTGTACCAATCTTGAGTACATAAAAATAAAGGTATCACTGCCCCAAACTGGAGGGTGAGATGAAAGGTTGCAATATCCTCATTCTATATAAGTATAAATTGGAAGATACTGGCTAAAAATGCTTGAACAACAAAACCATGTAAGAAGATGAATGCCCTTCTGAATGGTAGGTTTAAGATCAGGGAGAGAAGGAACCACTGCTTGTCACAAGCTCTCCAGGGTAAGGTGTGTGCTTTGACCGTATGTATACATTACTTTGATTTTTAAAAAGCACCTGTTTAAGTTCTTTTACCCAAGACAGATGTGTTATCGGTGTCCGAGTCACTTATGCCATCAGCTGTTGTTGGTATCACCTGGGCTGGACTGTAGACAGGCAAGATACTCAGGCAGGCCCCACCCCAACAGAGCTTCACACGTGTCTTACATTTCCATGGACTCCTCTTGTTTTGACAGTGAGTACTCAGTTCCGGAAATGCCTTCTGAGGAAGTCACTTAACCCCCAGACACACAGAGACCTCAGCGGATCAAATGCGTATTGGCTAAAGTGCTTTCCCCATCCAGTTTTGTTTCCTTTAGGATCCTTGATATTTGCGTTGAAACAAGCTGCCCAAACACATTATTTCTGATTTCATAAAGACTAAAGAGGACACAAAAAGCACAAAAACATCCACTAAGGTTTAGGATCTCATGATTTTATGATACAGAACAGGGGCACGCACAAGAGAGACAAATAAATTGTAGCCCACAGACTTACATACAAAACTTGCTCTGATTACTTATTAAAAGCTGCCAGGGAAGAGAAGGGAATGTTACAAAGCCTTTATAAACAACAGTGAGCATGCTGGGTGCAAGAGCGGAAGTGACGCATTTATAGAAGCCTCGCTGGGGCGGGGAATTTGGCTCAGTGATTCGGCCACCTGCCTCGCAAGCCCAAGAACCCGAGTTCCATCCCTGGTACAAAAAAAAAAAAAAAATTCAACATGATAGAGAAGCCACGCAGC
Source organism: Fukomys damarensis (assembly GCF_012274545.1). Classification (NCBI taxonomy): domain Eukaryota; kingdom Metazoa; phylum Chordata; class Mammalia; order Rodentia; family Bathyergidae; genus Fukomys; species Fukomys damarensis. The sequence goes on along the minus strand of NW_022900935.1, from coordinate 58,644,892 downwards.
CATGCTGGAGCAGGGCAACACAGAAGTGCCTCACACTTCAAAACCACACTTCCTCACATCACACGCTTCCTTAAATTTACCCTTGAAGGTTTCGGTTTCAGAAAACCTCATTTTGAGGTTATTTTGAGACTTTGTATAAATGGGATCATACTGCATGTATTGTCATATGGATTTGCTTCTTAACGTTGTGCCTGAGATTCAGTGTGTCGCAGCTGTAATCTGTCCATTTTGCATGACTGAATATGATGATAGATGGCATTGAATAAATATACCACAGTTTAAGTTTATCTATTCTATCATGGATAATCTTTTGAAGTATTGATAGATATTGCTGTTATGAACAGGGTACATTCTGTGCTCATACCTAAGAGAATCCATAGGAAAATTAGTCATTTGCCTGTTCATTCTTAGATCCACTGCTTGCTCTCATTTATCTCTCATCTCTCTACATACGCACCTGTGTGAAAATTATATAGTTTATCATTGGATAATTAGGATCTTGAACATTTTTCAGTAATGTGTGCACATTTCCAATTTTTTTCTTAGACTAGGTTATGAAAAGTGGAATCACTGGGCCAAAAGAAAGGTTGCTGTTTGAGTTCTTCACACTCAGGCTAAGTAGCCTGCCTCTATGAGAATCACCTTTAAAAAATTCACAGCCCATTTGGGACAGTCGATAATTTTGTTGTGTTGATATACCTAAGTGTTTGACTGTCTGGGAGGTTAAACTTTTTTCCTTCTGAATATTAGCTCTTTGTATGTCTTCTTTTGAGAATTGTGGTTTCATGGTCTGCCAATTTTTTCTTCAGGGTTTTAGTATATTTTTTTTCGATTTGCTCTTTATATTTTTAACTTTCTTTTTTGTGTGTGCTGGGGATTGAATCAAGGTCTTCACACACTGAGCTAAATCTCCATCCCCCCCCCTCCTCCCACCCCCCCCCCCCCCTCTC
>NW_022900935.1:58545263-58643895 GCF_012274545.1 Fukomys damarensis | reverse complement strand
CCTCCTCCTCCTCCTCCTTCTTCACCTTCTCTTTTTTTGCAGTAGGATCTTGCCAAATCATCAAGATGCCCAGTCTGGCTCACCACCACCCTTGGCTTGTTTTGGGCATTTTGTTTCAGTTTTTCCAATTTCATTGTTTGTATTTTTTTTTTCTATACCCAAATGATCTTTTTAATTTTATATTTATCAACCTGTCTCTGTGTTTGATTTTCAAGTTTTGTGAGCACCACCATGATATCCTAGGGTCTTCCAATAACAAGGATAGATTTACCAGTGGACCTGCCTCTCACTCAGAGGAACCCTGATGGTTCTGCTTCAAAAAACCCAGGTCTGTACATTTTGGCCCATTCATTTGGGCCACCATTTGTGCCCTCACCACTGCTGGATGGCTGCAGAGCCTCTGGATTCATCTGCCTGCTTCCTTTCCAAGTGCAATCTGCGCTCTTGCCCAGTGAGTATCTTTCTCTGTAAACCAGAACACACAGTGCCTCAGTGCTTTCAGTGCTTGCTTTTGCTCTAGTTTAATCCAGACCCATTCCTGAACCTCTGAGGCCCTGCTCAACACCTCATGGCCCGCTTCCCTTGGCTGACCTGCCTGCAGGCTCATTGGTTTCCCCCGAGTCCAGAACACACCAAATGCTTCCCTTTCTTGGGACTGCCTGTGCTGTCCTCTGCCAGGAGCACTTTTCCCTTAGCTCAGAGTTTCTCAGCCTTGGTGCTATTTGGCGCCGAGTTACCCCTTATTGTAGGGGCTGTCCTGTGTTGTAGAGTGCTTAGCAGCATCCTGGCCCTCTACCCTCTAGATGCCACTAGCATCCCCACTCAATTGTAACAACCAAAAATGTCTCCAGAGGTCACCAGGTATTGCCAGGGGGACAATACTGCCTCACCTGAGACCCCTGCTTCAGTGCTTTAGAGAGTAGCACAGTCTCATCCTTTGGGTCTCAGCCTGAATCTCATCTCTGCTGAGATTTTCCTGCCCTCTTGGTAGCTCTTAGGCACATTGTTCCTTAATTCTTTCAGATCGACTTTCAAAACCTCTGTTTGTCCTCTTTTTGCATTTATTTCCTACAAGCAGCCGTGTAGATGGCAGATGAGGGCACAGATTCTGGTCCCAGACTGCCTGAATCCTCAAGTCCCAGTTCTTCCACTATCTAGCTATAAGGCTTTCTACATGTTGGCCTGCCTGTGCCTCAGTTTCCTCATCTGTTCATGGGGGGGCAATCATAAAAATTTTATCTCATGGGGTTGCTTGAAGGATGCCTTGAAAGAAAGTGAGTTTAACTCTTAACAGTGATAATGGCCCATAATAAGGGTGTGCAGCTCTAAGCTGTCAGCATGCTGTTAGTTCTCCTGCTAAAACACAAGGTTTATGAGATCAGGGACCCATCTTTGTGGTTTGTTCCCAGATTCCCTGATTTCATGACAGTCTGGCACACAGTAGGTGCCTAGTAGGTGTTCCTTGAGTGGATGAATAAATGAGAAAATGGGCCGATGCTTACTCTGTGTCCTTGGGGATGATGATGGAACCAAGGCCAACGGACCGTGTCCAGAGCTGTGGCCTCTTTGGACTGGCTGAGCTCAATCTCCGGACCGTGAGCCCTGGAAGTGGCTAGAAGTGGGCAGAGATGGGTCTGAGATGAGGCCCTTAGGGCAGGGGCAGGTGGCAGCAGGAGCAGCCATGAGGCCTGGGCCCTGTGCTGGACTAAGGCTTGCCTGATGCCCATCCTGTTCTCCACAGCTCTGGCCTGTCCTATGAGATATTAGATATGAGATGTGAAGATGTTCTATGCTCTGGACCCAAAGAGGTTGGATTGTCTTTTCGCTTGGGAGTCCTCAGGGCTGAGAGAGACCTGGGCTCCCTAGACCCAGTCCTTGTCTTCAACTCTGCCCTTTCTTCTCCTCTTCAGATATCTGGGCTCCCTTCCCTCCTGAAGATCCACCGGACTCTCCCTTTCCTTAGCCACAGCCCTCAGCTCAAAAGGGACAACAGCAACCTCTTTTCTGCAGACACAGAGCTCCTGGGGGAACAAAGTCCTCCAGCTTCTGTACTTGAAAATAGGGCACTTTACCCGTTGTTGGCAGAAATGTACTCGAAGTCTCTAAAAATTGGCCAGTGCAGGAACATCTTTTTATATACATGAACTGCATCTCTTGGCTGCCCTCTTTCTTTCTGAATCTCTCCCCTTTTCAACGCTCTACAACTTTACCGATGATATCAGACATAAACTCAGAGATAATAAGAGTGGTCCCTTACCTTGCTGATTTCTCTTTTTTATCAAGAAGGGTATTTCCTGGGCTCAGGACGGTTTGAGGGCAGCATCTCTACAAGAGTTGTACGAGTGGGGAGTAAAGTTTTGGGTCGGGGGTGCTGTACTGGGGAAGGAAGAGAAGGAAGTTGCTATTTGGTTGCCGTTGGGTGGGAGGTCAGTGACAGAGGCTAAAGTTTGGTCACGTTGACTTTGCACACAGGGTGCAATGAGGTGCCATTGCATAGAGGGCGAGCGTACTGGGGGTACAGGGTCAGGGCACATCTGGGGCAAGGGATGGAGACAGCAGGCAGGGACTCCCCTTTCTCCCTAAGGCCAAAAGTCATTTCTACTGGTGCCCTGTAGCCTGTTGGTGTCAGATCCTGCTCATGCCATGGTTTTCAGTTCCCGTTTACTGTTCTAGCATGTGGTTGTTCCCTTTTCTGAACTTGCCCTCAGTTATGTATTAAAATTTGGAGGGGTTGCATGTTATAGAGAATTTCTCTTTGCAGTCACAGTCTTTATTGACTCACCTACTATACATTTTAGACTTTCTTACTAGATTATAATGAAATATGAGCACATTAAAAGTACTTTGTGTTTTCTCAGCCATCAGCACTTACATTTCCTATTTTTTCATTGACTTTTAATTTTATTTATTTATGGCTTTTCTGGCACTGGGAATCAAACTCAGGACCTTCGGCTTGCCAGGCAGGCACAGTGCCACTGAGCTAAATCCCTGGCCCCTCATTTCCTTTTTTTTTTGAGACAGGGTCTTACTATGTAGTTGAGACTGACCTGGAACTCACTGTGTAGCCCAGGCTGGTTTCTAACTCACAGTGATCCTCCTGCCTCAGCCTCCCAAATGGTAGGATCACAGACATGTGCCACCATGCCTGGCTTTCCCTCATATCCTTTTTAAAAAATAAATCACTCCAGGGATCAGATGGGGAAAAAAAGTATGCATAACTGAAGGGACTGGAGATTTGTTTGATCCACTAGGTGGGAGATCTGAGCCACCTGTTGTCTGTGCTGGGGAAAAGGCACAGGTGGACAGCTTGTGGCTGCTGTTAGCTCTGGGAATATTCTAAAGGTTTCTAGCATTTTCTGAGCAGTTACATGTTCCAGGCATGATGCCAGCATTTGACTTACATAAGCTTATTTATCTCCTATGGAACCCTAAGCGATATTGCACTGCTCCATTTTACAGATGAAGAAACTGAAGATGAATGACTTAGCAGGACGCTCAAGAGCACAGGGTTAGTCAACAATGGAAATGGGATTTGAGTTGCTCTGACTCCGGGCTGTAGGCTCTTAACTATAACCTTGATTCTGAATGAGAATCGAAGAGTATGAATCATAGTCAGAGAGTACAACCGGAGGGAGCTTCCCTACAGGGAGTTAGAAAGTTGGGTCTGGAGCCCTAGGGGAGCCCTGGGATGTTGAGTCAGGGAAGAGGTCTGAGTTTATCTGCTTCACCAAACATCCGCCACACACACTAAACTATCACTACCTGAATGGTGAGTGGTTGGGAAGTATGGGGTTCACCTGTGGGTGTTTATTATCCCAAGTAGGCAGCCGCAGAGAAGAAGTAGCTACTCACATCAGAGAAGTAGTCCTAGATAGGAGAGGGGCGAGAGAGGCATGGGCCAAAGGGTCTCCTTTGTTGATGGTTGTATCATGATTGGCTCCCACAAAGGTGCAGAGTGTGCTGAAAACATTATATTTTAATTGAGAGAAAATTCAGTAGATGGCTCTCTGTGCCCTCAGTCCCTGAAGTGGCTCTTGACACCTCCCCTTTTGTTAAATTAGGAAGCAGCTAAGAGATTAAAAGGGAAGTAGATAAGAAAAGCACAAAGGAAATTTAAACAAGTAGAAGCTGGACGCTCTAGGCCTTGTTATACATATCTGGATTCCAGCTGGGACCCGGATTTGCCAGGGACAGAAACCAGGGAGACAGGACCATGTGGCTGCCCTCAGCACTGCTCTGTCTCTGTCTCCCAGGTGAGTGGGGCTGTGGCTTTGTGAACCTGGTATTGCAGGGGTGGGACAGTGGGTGTCCTTGGTCAAGCCAGAGGTGAGGTGCAAGCAGAAGTGGGAGGGAAAGAGCCATCCATCCCTCCATCCATCCATTTGCACACTCTTTATACATTCAAGCATTCAGCCGTACATCCTACAAATAGCTACAAAGCGCCATCTGTGTGCTAGGACTGTTCTGGGTGCTATAATTAAGCATAAGTTATATACTTGAGGAGCTAAAGGTGAAATAAGAGGGCCCAGTAACTGAAATATCATGTGGATCTTGCTACAGTAAAGAGTCATTGCTGTGGTGATAAGAAGGCACGACGGGGACTCTAACTACGCTTTTGAGAGGGTACAGGCTTCACTGAGGGCTCATGGAAGTCAGTACTGAAGGATGAATGATAGCCAGATGGAAAAGAAATAGTTTGCATAATTTTGGAGATGTTAAAGATGACAGAAAGCTTGGGCATTGCAGTAGTTCTCTTTTGCCCAAGTTTAATTCAAAGGTTTTTGGGGAAAGGTTTATGAGAAAATTCACGACGAGTCTAGAGCACCATCCTCACGCCCACATTAAATCCTTCTGGACCAAAGGGAGGTGTGAGCGAGTGAACAAAAATTGTTGGACTTTCAGAGGAGGAAATTTTTTACAAAAGACATTTGAGGCCGGATGTGGTGGTGCACACCTGTAGTCCCTGCATCCAGGAGGCCGAGGCAGGAGGATCACTGTGAGTTTGAGGCCAGCCTGGGCTACACAGTGAGTTCGCAGCCAGCCTGAACTACAGAGTGATATCCTCTCGCAACACCCCCAGAGATGTGTGAAAATTTTTAAAAAAGAAGGAAAATCCATTTTTCTGTGTGATATAAGTTGAGAATAAATTTTTCAGGTTTGTAGGTGAGTTTTATGGTCAAGTTATCTCATAAAACAGAAACCGTCTTCTGATGTGATGGCCAGACATTTCAGAATGGTGGGTGTTAAAGATAGATTTAAAGGAAGATCCCTGTATGACACTGACAAAAAGGAACTTTCTTGTAATAAAATGAGCAGTCTGGATGAACTCCAAGGTCTCGTAAGGTCTTATAATCTAGATTTTTGGACTCAGAAAGACGTTTGAAAGAGATGCCTCTTATTGTGCATGGGAGAGCCTCAGGGGGTCTTCAATGATGATGGTGATGACAATGATGACGACGATGATGATGATGGTGATGATGGGCAATTTAGAGGCTACAGTGTACATTTTGTGAATCATCATAGTTTCTTAGGTAGGTAACTAGGGTGGTTGGAGCCACCTTGAACCAGTTCACAGTAGCAGATTATGGGTATGTCTTCCCTTCTCTGCATTCAGTGACAATGTAAAATCATTCACGGTGAGAATGTAATCAACACAGAAATCAGCCAACAAATGAGGGCTTCACCTCTTCCTTGCCAGTAGCTGATTTACGAGCAGATCAGTGCTTATTTAAATCTGGTTGCTTAGATCAATGATGGAAACCTCCTCCAACCTGGTCTTGGGGAGCTGGCTGGTCTTCTCACTCCACAAGTTCACCTTCTCATCCAGGGAGCATTTGCAGCAAGGGTTCCTCATCTGTTGATTGACCTGGATTCAAACTTTGAAGCTTTTGAAGGTTTGGGGAGCTGGCTGGTCTTCTCACTCCACAAGTTCACCTTCTCATCCAGGGAGCATTTGCAGCCAAGGGTTCCTCATCTGTTGATTGACCTGGATTCAAACTTTGAAGCTTTTGAAGAGACTTAAATTTTGATTCTTATTTTTCATCCCCAAATCCTCCTTTTTCTTCCTTTCTTCCCTCCACGCTGGGATTTGAACTCAGGGCCTCCTGAATGCTAGGTAAGTGCTGTACCACTGAACCACACCCAGACTCCCTCTTCCTTCTTTCCTGGTACTCCCTTCCTCACACCACACCCACTGGGGTGTATGGAAAAATTGCTTTTTAAGGAGGAGACTCATGAGAGTTATAGTGTCAGTCTGAGAATGGGGAATGGGGAAGGAATAGAAAAAAAGGAGATATAATTTCGGAGCAAGGAAGAAAAGGGTGAAGAGGAAGGGAGTGTCAATATAAAATGAGCAAAAACAGAAATCTGATTTATTATGTATTTTACAGTGTGCACTTTCAAACTGATGACAAAATTTTGTAATGTTTTACAGTTTTATTTTTGGTAACCACATCATAACTGTGCACATTCCTGGGACATAATGTGCCACTTGGATACATTGTGTATACATTGTGCTGAAATCAGTCCTGTGATTTGGGACAACTTGGGTGAACCCAGAGCACCTTATGATAAGCGAAGTAAACCAAACACAGAATGACCAATACCATACCATTTCACTCCCGTGGAATCTAAAAAGAAGTCGATAGTATAATTTAACCCTCTGAACAACCCTGCCCTAGGTGAAGATAGCGTTGTCCTCATTTTTCAGATGCGACGGGGAAGAAAGTAGCTTGTGACAGTGCCTCAGTAGAACTGAAAAAGGCGCTCAGCTTTGTCTCTAGCATTGAGTTCTTTCCACTGGCTGTGGGAGTGGCTAGAATACAGCTAACTTGGGAATATTCGCAAAATCGTCGGGGTGCCTTCTCTGATCTCTCTGCTACATCTTTGGTATTTCCCCTTGGAACGGATTGCTCTCCTATATTCATTAGCTCCCATCAACTTTAAGCAATCAGCAAGCACTCATAAAACACTTGCACATATGCATTTACATAATCTCACCAAGGATTTTCAGGAATATGTCAGACCTCATTAAGATCAGCTAATACTGCATCCAGATAACTCTGTGGCCGGACAGAAGAAAGTATTCTTGGAGTCAGCAGAACTTTCTGTTTTCTTACCTTCAGGTGACCAAGATGGGTTTGATCATGGCTCATGATACCCTTTCATTATCAGTCCAGGCAAGACCTTCCTTAAGTTTAGTTTTATGCAATTTAATAAGCAGCTGTGAATGCACTAGCCAAACCAAGAACTATAACACGTGCTCGCATACCATGTGCACGACGTGCACACACACTCAGGTTCTAACCAAGAGCTCAGAATTTCTTGAGTACTTGCTCGAGCTATCTGGGATCTTGCTGAGATCATTATCTCACAACTGCACAGATGTCCACACCTACTACTGTTCTTTCTTTTTCTCTTTTCTTCCACGTCAGCTTCCTGAATTTTGCCTGCTGGCTTCAAATTACCGTTTCCCCCATGTGCCAAATCATCTTGCTATGCATAGGGGAAGCTTCCCTCTTTCCCGCTGAACCATAGTGACAGCTCACACCCGGCCCAGGAGACTGTGATGGAGAAGTGGCTTCTGCCCTGACCCTGTGTAAAGACACCTGTCAGGGTCTCCTGTGGACAAGGGCCTTATTCCCACAAGCTGATTCTCCCTGGAGACTGAGTGAGGCTAGAGCTGGCATTTTTGTTTTTTTTTACCTCCCTCAAGTACACACAAAGGCAGAGTAAATTAGAAGCTGTACTTTTAGAGAACAAGCTGGAGTTGCAGACGATTCCAGAATGTAGAGGCTTCAATCCAAAGGGAAAAGTGTGCGTGACCAACTCTTATGTCCACAGAGGCTGCAGGACGAGGGACAGGCAGGATGGCAGCTCCTCTATCCTCCCACCTTCAGCATTATTTAACTTGATTGTTCCACGCCCAAGACTGGGGTCCCTGTGTGGTCACTCAGTGTTCTGCTCTCACAGGGGACAACGTTCTACCCATTCTCCTGGCCACAGCCTGTAGGGTCTTTGGCTTAGGTCCTAAATTCTGGTGTCTCTGCAGGCTCTCCTCCCAGGAGCAGTGCACATCTCCCCAGAAGATTTTCCCTTGAGCTTCAGGCACGAAGCAGGAGATGGGTCCATCAGGATGGGGATCTGGGACTCAGTCTTGTGTTTTCCAGGTTGCTTGTCTCTGACGGGGCCTGGCTATGTGAATGGCATCGAGGGAACCACTCTGCGTGTGCATTGCCAGTATGATAAGGGATACAAAGGGTATAACAAATACTGGTGCCGAGGACAGAATGACATAGAATGTGAAAGCATTGTGGAGACCAAAGGAGGAGAGAAAGTAGAGCAGAATGGCCGTGTGTCCATCAGAGACCATGCACATAATCTCACCATGACGGTGACCATAGAAGATCTCCAAGAATATGATGCTGGAACTTACTGGTGCAAAATTCAGACAGTGTGGATCTGGGATGCATGGTCACGTGACCCTGCAGAGCAGGTGAAGGTGCACGTTACTCTAGGTAAGAACCCCTGTGGCACTATCCGCAGAATTTATGGGACATGACCAGACATGGGGACAAGGGAGATTCTATGCTGAAACATACCTGTTCCATCTTAGTGGTGTTGAGAGGAGCCCAGGGTGTGGGAGGGAGAGGTGGCTGATTCCTCAGCCTGTGTAGGATGGGGTTGGGGGTATAGGTTATACAGTAGTCTGAGACATGGTCTTGGTAGAAGCCAAGTAACAAACTATCTAACTATCTCTAGTGTTGGGTTAAAGTAGCCTTAATAATCCTCTTCTGAAGGGTTCTCCGTGCTCCTCTCACGATCTCTGGTCAGTTCCTGGAGCCACAGGCTGAGTTGTCTTTCTCTACAATCCCTCTCTGGGGCTCCATGTCATGTGGAAGGCCCTGTGGGAAACTCCTGCCCTCCCCCAGGCAGAGTAAGACTGGGATGGAAGGAAAGACCTAAAGACCTGGAGCTTATTAGAGGTGACCTGTGGCCAGTTATGTGAAAGGCTCCTTTGGTCCCTGAAGGGCTCTGCTCAGGAGGTGGCCTGGGTCTGGCTTTAGAGAACCTTTGAAGCTCTGTGTGAGAGGCTGATTCCCTGAAGTATCAGATCCAAACAGATGCTTGGCACACAGTATGGGCAGAGCAGTGGGCTGATGTGTGACCTTATCTCCAGCAACAACAGCTCCCCTAGGGACCACGCTGCCACCCACGACTCCCACCACACTTCCACTCAGGACTCCTGCCTTGCGACTGGTGATCATCAGGCGGAACATCAGCACTGACATGGAGACGTCAACCTGCTACCCATGGTGAGGGCCCAGGGCTTGGAGACAGAGGGCGGAAATCCACAGCCCATGGGATCCTGCATAAGGAGCAGGGGTGGTAACACACTAGACCTGGAAAACCTCCCTGCTGGCTGCTCTTTTCTTTTCTCTCCAACTCTGGTCTCAACATTCTCTGAGATTGTGCTGAGTAGGGGTGGCTGCAGAGATACAGGGAGGCTGGAGGCTGGAGCCTGGGCTCCACACATATACAGCCCTTCCTTCCTTTTCAAATCCTCCCCTTCTCCTTCTCCACATAATTCTGGACTCAGGATCTTCATTCTGTGGCCCCTTTCAAAGCTCTTTACTCAACTGGGGATCTGGCTGCAGGAGCTATTGTGAGGATTGGTGGGTGTTGACAGGCTGGCTCCAGCCTGGGCTTTGAATCTTTTCTCCCTCCTCACTTAAAGATACTCAAAAAGGCCTGCGATGCTGCTGCAAGACCCCGAGGAGAGAGAAATGAAGGAAAAGACTTCAGAGTGGTTTCGAGAAGTCAGTTGCCAGAAGGGACAGAGTGGGTGGCTCTGGAGCATACCCCTAAAAGCTAGCTATTGGAACCCTATTCTTTCTATTTTTAGTGATCTAGAGCTACTGGGACCCTCTTCTCTCTTTAATGAGGCTCCTTGTCAGAGGGGGCCACAGAAAGGGGGCTGCCCACCATCCTTTCCCAGTTTGATTCTCCATTATTTGGGCTCTAGGGTCAAGGAACAGGGAGAGGGACCCAGGAGCACCTCTTTGAGGAGACAACTCACTTTCTGTCCCCATGTGTCCCACAGGTGTCTGATCAGCAGTCTCCACTTTCTGCTCCTGGTCTTCCTGAAGCTGCCGCTGTTTCTGTGCATGCTCTGTGCTGTCTTCTGGGTGAACAGGCCTCAGCGGGCTGCTGGGGAAAGATAGAGTTGGCCTGTCCAGGAGTCCTGGGTTCACTGCCCTAGGAGTGCCCTGTGCCCGGATGCAGCCCTTCAGACTGGACGTGAGAAATCTTTGGTGCTGGGTCCCCTGGCAGGGAGGCAGCACTGACTGGATTCCGGAGGGGCTTATTGCTCCTGTTTCTGAAGAAAGGCCCCTGGGTCCTAGAAGACACTCCTGTGACATCCTCAGCATCAAAAAAGGAATAAGACACTTTGGCACAGGATTGGGGGTCCTTTCTCTTCCCGGGGCTCCCTGACTGTCTGCCCTCATACCACTCTAATAAGGAAAAAATAATCTCTGGAAATCATATGCTCATGAGTCCGGCCCCTCGCTCTTTTCCTAGACACAAGAGCATCTCAGGTCAGTGTCTTCTCGGGCTGTAATCAACTCCTTCCTTCGTGTCAGATTAAAGTGCTGTGTCCTAGACATCATAGGGAACCTTTAGAAGTTTTACACTTTTCCAACTTTTATTTTGAGGTAATTATGAGCTTAACATTGTGAATTTAGTACAGAGAGCCCTTTGACTCTTCCTCCAGCTTCCTTCATTGTAAGACTGTGGCACAATGTTAAAACGAGGACATGGGCATTGATACCATACTGTTAACTAGACTGCAGACTGTTATGGCTTGAATCTTAAATGTTCTCCAAAAGCTCCTACGTTGAAGGCTTGGTTCAGAGGTGGAGACTTTGGGAGGTGACCCGATCAAGAAGGGTCTGACTTCATCAGTAGAGGAGTCCATTTATGGATTTCTAGCTTCGTGGGTTTGGGGGAAGGGGCTTTGTTATAAAAGTGAGCTCTTGCTGCCCCCCAGTCACCACGAGATGAGCAGCTTCCCTTGGCTGTGCAGTGATGTACTACCTCACCTCGGGCCAAGAGCAACCTGGCCAAGCGCCCATGGACTGAAACCCCTGCAACGTGAGCCAGAGTAAGCCTTCCCTCTTTCAGTTGGTTTCTCTCGGGCATTTTGTCATTGTGATGAAAGTCTAACACACAGATCTCTTTCAGTTTTCAGCAGTTTTTGTATATATTCACTTGTGTGGAGCTCTATGAGATTCTCTCCTACAGTAGAATACAGAACTGTTTTATCATCGTAAGGATCTCCTCCTGTTGCCTCTTCTGTTGTTGTATTTGCACTCCTCCCACCCCTTTCTTGTCTCCTGGAAACAAGTACTAATCTGTTCTCCATGTCCAGTTTTGTCGTTTTGAGAAGAGTATATATAAATGAAAGCACACGGTATATCAGTATATAATATTTTGGGACTGGCCATTTTCACTAAGCCTTTGAGATTCATACAGCTTGTTGCATTTACTAATCATTAATTCCTCTCTACTGCTGAGTAATATTCCATTGTTTGAATGTACAATAATTTGTTTAACCATTTGCCCATTGAAGAATATTGTTTTTTCTCTATTATATGTCATTATGAATAAAGCCATGATGAACATTCCTGCATAGATTTTTTTTTTTTGTTAGTGTGCAGGTACGTTTTTATTGCCCTGGGATTTAGGCCAGTACAATTACTGAGTCATTTGCTGAGGATATGTTTAGTTTTATAAGAAACTGCCTTACTATTTCCACAGTGGCTGCATTGTCTTCTGTTCCTATCAGCAATGTATGAGAGACCTGTTTTCCTTGAATTTTTACTAGCATTTAGTATTATCATTTTTTTTTCATTTCAGTTGTTCTAATAGGTGTGTAGTAATAGCCCAATGTGATTTTAGCTGGAGGTTCTTTACTGACTAATGATGTTGGATGTCTTTTCGCATACTTTTTTTGTTTTTTTGGTACCAGGGATTGAACTTAGGACCTTGCGCTCGTGAGCCAGGTGCAGAGGCATACTTATTTTAAACTGGATATCCTTATGTTTTTTTTATCTACTTTCTAATTGAGTTTTTTTTTCTTTTTCAGCACCAGGGATTAAACTCAGGACCTTGTGCTTATGAGGCAGGCATGGTGCCACTGAGCTAAATCGCTGACCCTAATTGAAGTTTTTTTATTTGCTGTTGAGTTTTGAGAGATTCTATATTTTGGAGGTACCAGTACTTTGTCAATATTTTACTGAAGTCTGTGGGCTTGTCTTTTTATCCTCCTCAGAGGATTTTTCACAGTGCAAAAATTTATAATTTTGATGACTACAATTTGTTAATTTTTTATTTTAATGGTTGTGATTTTGGTATCAGGTTGAAGACTCTTCATCTAACCTCAGGTGACTGGTATTATTTTGATTTATTTTTCTAAAAGAGTCATAGTTTTTATGTTCTACATTTGAATTCATGAATCATGATCTTTTTCTGATCATTTGTCCTATATAATATGCAGTTTAGTTAAGGATTTGTCTTAGTTAGGAATAATTTGCTTTCTCAGACTCGTGGATTTTCAATTGTTTCAACAGCATTTGTTAGAAAATACTATGCTTCCTTCATTTAATTGTTTTTGGTCCTTTGTCAGAAACCAGGTGGGCATACTTGTGTTGGAAGATGTGTGAGGTTTATTAGAACCCAGGGAGAAGTGAAGTCTTCAGAGGAAGATCTTAGAACCAAGATCAGAGGCACTAGGACCTTCACAGTGAGGTTTCTGTATGCTTAGATGAAACTCCATTAAAAATAATGTGACCAAAACAGAACATGTCCGTAAATCCACGCAAGTCTCTGACCCCTAAATGAGGGGTGGAAATTTCAGAGCTGGGAATTTATTTTTGCCTGGGGCCATATGGTGCCCCCGGCAGGCATGGAGATTGACCTTCTAAGGAGCACAGATGGGCCTGCAGGGACAAGATGGGGAACAGTCCCTCCCCCTGACACTGAGGGGCAGATCCAACTCCATTCTCTGCTTACCTGTAACTGGGGACCAGGTGGCCTCACACCTTCAGGCCTTGTTATTTTTATATTTGATATGGAGTTTCTAGATTAAGATTCTTCCATGTGGCAGTTTAAAATCATGGCAGCAAACTCTTTGATGCTCTTTCCATTAAGCACGGGGGGCCTGGGTCCCCTCCCCTTGAGTCTGGCTGGGCTGAGACTGCTTCAGCCAGTAGCCTACAGCAGTGTTGCTCACTCTTTCTTCTAGCAGCACTGCCCCCCCAAGCCTGTGAGGGTATTTTCCCCCTTTAAATCTACCCCCATGAATTTTTTCATACCAAAAATATACTTCACATATATTTATCTACATATTGACAATTGGCCTTTTGGATTTTGATCAACTGCAGGTTGAAAATACTTGAAATAATCGTGTCTGTACTGAGCATGTCCAGACTTTTATACATTCCCTAAGCAATATGCATAGCAACTGTTTACTTATCATTTACATTGTGTTAGGCATTATAAGTAAAGGAGATGATTTAAACTATTTGGGAAAATGTAAGTAGGTTATTCATCATTTTATAGAAGAGATTTGAGCATCTGATTCTGGTGTGTCTTGGAGATACCAGAGTGGTTCTGAACCAAGCCCCCTGCAGATACCAAGGGACGTGTGTGTGTGTGTGTGTGTGTGTGTGTGTGTGTGCGTGTGTATGCGTGTGTCTATCTATATCTGTTTTGTATCTAAAAAAAGTTTTCACCCTTCAAGAACCAGTGCTTCCCTGTTGGGGATGCATGTGCAGTGTGACAAAAGGGACTCCACATGGCCTCTGTGGCTGACTGCTGTTAGAATGTCTAATGCCATCTGATTTAGGAGGACAACTTATCTCATTAGCTTTACTTCTTCATTCAGGAGAAAGAGACCAGTCATGGTGTCTTTTAAGTCCCACTGAGCATAGCTAGTCAAGGCCTTGATGTGTTGCATGACATTCTCTAATCCTAGGGAAGGGATAAAGATAGAAGCCAAATGGTCCTAGCAGTGAACCACGCTTCTAGACCATCAGTGTCATAGACAGGGTAAGTTTACAAGTTTGTCAATACTTTTGACCCTCCTGTCTTGTAGCCACTCAAGTCCCAGCATGCATCTCCCTATTCATCTGGGGGCATCCAGGACCTTAAATTGGTTCTACAGTATCAATAATTGCCACTGGGGGCTTCCTATTGAATTCCAGGGAGATTAAACCAGTCTGTTGCAAACCATCTTCAATCTGTAAGTTATGGTGTGTATACACTGTGTGGGGACTGTCCACCCCATGTATTCAGTAGAGTTTGGCCAATGAGAATAGAAGTGATTTCTCTGTTCCGAACATAAGGGGGCTTTTCTACTAAAGTGTCCTATAATGGATGTTAACCATATATAATCACCCCATATCTGAAAATAGCCATCTTGATATCTACAGTTTGGCCCCCATGACAGGATCCTTACTCTTACTTAAAAGTTTTACTAGAGTCTGTAGGGAGGCTTCAGTGGCATTCTTAAAAAATATTTGATCCTGTCCAGGTTCATTAAGGGTGTAGTTAGGCCACTCAGCCAACTTGTAATAATGGGCTAAACTGTGAGCCACTGAACTCTTTCATGCATCATCCATGCAATCTTGCAGATCATTCCAATCATCTTCTTGAAGTGGGGATACCCACCAAGGAGGTCCTGATGTACTTGACAAGGGAAACAAGCCACATATCCATCAAGATATTTGTTTTTTGTTTTCTGGGATACCAGGGATTGAACTTGGGTCCTTGTACTTTCAAGGTGGAACCACTGAGTTAAATCCCCAGACCTCCACCAAGATATTTGCTTTAATGATTCTGCATATTCCTGTGCCCACACTAGAAAGGAATTGTACTCTTCTTCAAGTGGTACAGTAATTAGTGGAAAGGCTAATATCTTAGTAACATCTTAGATGACTGTCTGAAGACTTTGTATTCTTTTTGAACCAGAATTTTTAAGTCTTCTGTGGGTTCACAGGAGCATCTGGATGGTTGCTCACACTCAGTGACAGCTTCTGGTTCTTAGGGCTTGAGTTAGGTGCAATGTATCCAGAAGTCCAGGCCTCCTACCTTGACAGCTGATGGATTGTCAGGATCACGGTATATGGCCCTTCCCAAGTTATTCTTAGGGAAGGAGATGATGAATGAAGAGATTTTACCACTACTAAATCTCTGGGTTGGAATGTAGGATTTCTCTTCTCTTTAGGCTGTGCTATTGAAGAGTCTGTTGGAATTTAGCCAGTGAGGTGACTTCTTTTACAAAGGCATCTGTTTCTCTATAAAAGAGAAAATCAGTGAGAAAAGGGCATCCATGAAGCATTTCAAATAGTTGGAAGCCTAGGATTTGAGGTGTATTTCTTACTTTGATAAGAGCTAAAGATAGTAAGTGAGGCCACTGTAGCCGGGTCTCCTGAGCTATTTTGCAAAGATGTCTATTTAGGGTCTCATTAATTTTTCCTACATTTCCCAATGATTGTGGTCTCCATGCACAGTGGAAGTGATAGAGAATGTCTTATACCTGAGAGACAGCCTATATGTCTGTTGCTTTAAAAGAAGGTCCATTAGGGACTGGAGATTTAGCTCAGTGGTTCTGCCATCTGCCTTGCAAGTGCAAGGTCCTGAGTTTGATCCCCAGTACCCGCTCCCCCAAAAAGGCCCATTATCACTCTGTAAGCTCTTAGGAAGTCCAAATATGGTGATGATTTCTGAAACTAAAACCTTTGCTATCTCTTGTGCCTTTTCTGCTGTACAAGGAAGGGCCTCAACCCAGTTTGAGAAAAAACATCTACCCAGACCAATAAGTATTGAAATCCCTTACTCTTTGGCATATGAATAAAATCAAGCTGCCAGTCTTCTTCAGGGTATTTAGCATATCTCTATATACCTGAAGGAGCTGTGGTCCAGTTAAGGGATTATTCTTCTGGCAGAGCTCACATGTCTTAACTATCTATTGCATTGTCTGAGAAAGTTCCCTTTCTATGTATAACTTTGAGGACATCTTCTGGGCCTTAGCTCTCCTCAACTGAAAGATTTGATGTAAAGAATTAATAACTTTCCATTGACTAGTGCCAGGAAGGAACAATTTACCATTATCTGACTGTAACCATTCTGATGGAAGGAACTGACACCCATGGGAGAGAGCCCATTTGATTTCTAGCTGAGAATATTTGGGATGAGAATGATTGAGGCATCTTTCCCAGATCAGGAGGCCCTGAAGGGAGGCCCTTGAGCAGATTCTTTTGCTGCTGTGTCAGCCAGTTAGTTGATTACTTTGAAATACTTCATCAACTCCTTTTTGATGTCCTCTCCAGTGAATAACTGCCACTTTGAAGGCCAACTTTGCAGATAAAAGTTCATCTGTCTTCTTATGATACTTATAGGAGACCCACTGGCTGTCAGATAATTTCTTTTTTTCCATATGGCTGCGTGTGCATGC
Organism: Fukomys damarensis; assembly: GCF_012274545.1. Taxonomy (NCBI): domain Eukaryota; kingdom Metazoa; phylum Chordata; class Mammalia; order Rodentia; family Bathyergidae; genus Fukomys; species Fukomys damarensis. The sequence continues at coordinate 58,627,376 of NW_022900935.1, read as the reverse complement.
CATGCTAGGAGAACATACTTTGAATCAATATAAATACTGACTTTTAAAATATAAATTATTATTTTTTTTAAATAAAGATTTCTAGGGGCCAGGGATTTAGCTCAGAGGTTCCACCACCTGCCTTGCAAGAGCAAGGACCTGAGTTCGATCCCTGGTACCAAAAAAATAAAAATAAAAATAAAGATTTCTAAAGCCCTGGTCAAAGCTATGAGTTCTGCTAGCTGAACACTAGTCCCAGGGGGCAAGTGAGGAACTTTCAAGTGTCCAATGTAGTCAGTACTACATACCCTGCCTTTCTTGTCCCATTTCCATGAAGGAATTGTCATCACAGAAAAGGGTCAAATTAGTGTCAGTAAGGGGTGTGTCTAACAAGTCTTCTCTGGCTGCATATGCATGTGTATATTCACAGTCATGTCTTTCAACCCCGATTTATTCCTTTTATAGTAGGAAGGTGGCAGGGTTTAAGAAGGAATGTCTTATTTGAATGGCTGGTCCTTCTAGAAGTTGGTTGTCTGATAGCCATAGGCTCGCTTTGGAAGAAAGAAGTCCTGCCACACTGTGAGGTATATATACAATAAAGTCAGCTTGGATGCCTGTAGTACTAAGAGAGCTACTATAGCCACAACTCTAAGGCACACAGGCCATCCCTCTGCAACAATGTCTAATTCATGACTCAGATGCCCTACAGGCTGTTGAGCAGGTCCTTGATCCTGCATAAGCACTCCCAAAGCCATACTCCATCTTTCATCAACATACAGACTGAAAGGTGTCCAGTCAGTAGGCTCACTGCCAGACCATTTAGAAGAGCTTGTTTAAGCTTCTGGATTGCAGTTTGGGAATCAGGTTTCCAGGTTAAAATATGGGCATCTGCCTTTGGGGCTTCTTTTATAAGATGATGGAGGGGTTGTGCCATCTCACCGTACTCTGCTATCCAAAGGTGAAAAAAGGCTGTAAGTCCTAAGAATCTCCTTAGCTATTTTAGGATCTTGGGTTGTGGGAAGGAAAGTATTGGTTTAATTCTTTCTTCCTCCAGATTTCAGGTTCCCCTAGACATGATAAGGCCCAAGTATTTTACTTCAAGGCAGCAAAGCTGTGCCTTAGACTTAGAGACCTCATGTCCTTGGTCTGCTAGAAAATTCAGTGGAGCATGGGTTCCTTACTTAGAGGGCTCTTCTAAAGGGACATAAAACAGTATATCATCTACATATTGCAAGACTGTGACTTGGGAAAATTCAAAACACACCAAGTCATGGGAAAGCAGTTGTCCAAAATGATGACAACTGCCGTGGAATTGTTGAAGGAGCACAGTCCATATCAGCTGAGAGGCCTGGTCATGGGGATTTTCAATGGCAGAAAGAAACTGGGCATCTGTGTATAAAGGAATATAAAAGAAGTCATCTTTAAAATCTAGCACTGAAAACGAACTGGCATCTTCCAGGATCTGAGAAAGAGAGTGTGTGGGTTAGGTACCACCAGGTAGATTGTCATTACTGCCTCATTCATCAATCTAAGGTCCTGTTCTAACCTCCACTGATCAATGGGTACTTGAGATCCCATGATCGGAGCATTGCTCAGGCTACTACAGACTTTAAGTAAACCTTGTGCCTTAAGTTATTGATTATAGGCAATAACCCTCTTTTAACTTCAGACTTTAGAGTATATTATCTTCAGTGAGGAAAAATAGTAGAATCTTTTAGATGTATCTGGACTGGTGCAGCTCTAATTGTTCTACTTATTCTACTTTTAGTTGCCCATATTTCAGAATTTATTTCTGTCTCCACAAGGGGGAGGTAGTGTAACTGACCTGGGTGTATATATTGTACAGTATCCGAAAAAGATAAAATACCTCTCCCCAGAAGGGAAACTGGACTTTCAGGCATAATTAAAAAGGAATGGGTGAGGAGGAAGCCATCATAGTTACAGCCTAAGGATTGTGAGAAATAGCAAGTTACCTCCTCTCCAGTGACTCCTTTCACTGAGGTATGATGGCTGGAAGGAAAGCCAGGGTTGAAAGGAAGAACTGAGAGACACTTGCCATTGTCGAGAAATAAGCTAGTTGCTTTTCTCTCTATAGTCATGATTACTCTGGGCTTCTCTGTGGAGTTAACAGTTTGGCCAGAGGGTGAAGGCAAAGAGTGCCCCGGGACCTTTCAGTCTTGCTGGACCAGCTGGTAAGATGGATCTGATTCTTGGGGCCTTTGCCTCAGGGGCAGTCTGACTTCCAGTGGTCAACTTTGTAATCTGGGCATGACTTAGTGGGCAGTCCCTCTTAAGGTGGCCTGGCTTTCTGCAGAAGTAGCAGGTGAGTTTAGCTGTCAAGCTCTTCTTGGAGCCCCAAGAATCAGACTTAGGGTCTATTCTTTTTAAGGCCACAGCCAAGGGAATCATTTTCTCTTGATCTCTTTGTTTTCTTCCCTTGGCCTTCTTCCTGGTCTCCATTACAAAATGCTTAGGAAGCAATTTTCCCTAAAGTATCAGGTTAGCTATTTGGAGCAATAGCCATCTTTTGCAGCTTTTTCCTAATGTCTGAGGCTGACTGGGTAATTAACTTGCCTTTAAGAATAATGTGTCCTTCTATCAAATCAGGAGCTAGGGATGTATGTTACATCTATGCCTTTTGTAAAAATTCTAGGAAGGCAGAGAGGCTTTCATCTTTCTCCAGATGAATAGTTGACAGTTTGAAAATTGAAGGGCTTAGTTCTCATCCTTCTTACACCTTTAAGAACAATTGTTTGAATATGTCTCTTCTTCCAATCTCCTATCTGGTTGGTAGGCTAGTAGGGGTCTTGTGTAGAGACTTCTTGGGGTCCAATAGAAACTGACTGTTCCCCTGGCTGCTCCCCTGTCTTCAGGCCTTTTAAAATTAACAATACAATATTCATCTCCAAAAGAATGCTCCAGCTTGTAATGCTGCTTCACTCTCATTAGAAATCAAGCCTTGATTTAAGAGTAGCATTACATCTTTCCAGTCTAGTTCATAGGTCTAAAAAAGTCCTCTAAAGAACTCAATGTACTTATCACAGTCATCTGAAAACTTTCCTAGATCTTGTTTGATCTGTTTTAGGTCACTGAAAGAAAATAACACAGGAACTCGAGTAGCTCCAAACTTTCCATTTACTTCCTATAAAGGATATTGTCCTTGAGGAGCTTGAATAAAATCAGCTAAGGATGGATATAGCCCTGCAGAGGCTTTTCACAGCTGGCTTAGAAGTCGGGACCTGAAGAGCAAGTAGGGGAATCCTCAGACTCAGTAACAGTGGATGAGGCTTTGGTTAAAGTTGCTTTGGAAACCTCATCCTTATATCTCAAAGAGCAAGGAAGAATAGTCTCAGGCTCAGTGATAGTGAATACCTTAAAGGCCAGAGATAGTTGGTATTCCTGTGGCTTACATTTATACTTCACAGAAATAAAGATCATTTCTTAGTGCAATGACAATCTGAACATAAGGTAATTCTGACCATTTTCCCTCTTTCTTACAGTATGATTCTAATTGTGAAATAGTATCATAATCAATACTTCATTCTGCATTCCATTTTGGCTCTAGGTGGAGATAGAAAAAGGCATCTTTTAAGTCCCAGCGAATAAACCAGGTAGCGCTTAATGCAATGAGTTTCATCATTGTGTATAGGTATTATGGTTTGTGTTTAGATGTTCCATTTGGGCTTTCCTCATTTTCCCCCTGGGACAATGGCTCTGACATATGTAAGCTTTTCAGTTCAGTCATCATCTCCCTTTTTTTTCCTAGCAGGAAAAAAACTTTTAGCATACAAAATCCTCTCATATCAAAAGTATATCTCTTATACTTATAGCCTTCTTAATATTTTTCTCCATCTCACTTATTATAAACCTTCTATAATAAGCATGGCTATAGCAGCTTGGATTTTAAAGTTTCCATTTCTCCCTTTTTTCTCTTCTCAGATTGTTACATTTGAAATTTGACTGCCAACAGACCTCTAAGTAACCTTGAATCTATGTTTTTATCTTAAACCAACAGAAAGCAGAGGAAACAGCAAGTTAACCCTGTAATTACAATTAAAGAATTTTCAATGCACAAGAAATGCTTTCGGCACACAAAATACTAAAAATAGAAATTCCACTTGACTCAGCCATTCCCCTTCTAGGTAGCTTCCCAAAAGAGTTTAAGTCATTATATTACAGTGATACACACATACCCATGTTTACAGTAGCACAATTTATAATACCTAAATTTTGGAAATGATCTATATGCCCATTACAAGATGAATGAATATGGGCCAGGGATTTAGCTCAGTGGTTCTACCATGTGTCTTGCAAGCACAAGGTCCTGTAAAAAAAAAAAAAAAAAAAGAAAGAAAGAAAGAAAGAAAGAAAGAAAAAAAGAAAGAAAGAAAGAAAGAAGAAAGCTGTCAAGATGAATGAATAAAGAAAATGTATTTATACACAGTGGAGTACTACTTTTCCATAAAGAACAATAAACTTGAAGTATTTGTGGGTCAGTGGATGCACCTTGAGACCTTAATATTAAGTGAAACAAATCAGACACACAGCTTAAAAATCATGTGATTTCTCTCATATGAGAAGCCCAAAATATAAGTAAAGAGCAAAATAAAAGATAATAGGAAGATTTATTTATAGGCAGGATCTCCCTTTGTAGTTCAGGCTGGCCCTGAACTCACTACATTGCCCAGGCTGGTGACCAGTCTTGTGGTGAACCTTCTGCCTAAGCCTTCTGAGTGATGGGATTACAGGTGTGCACCACAATGGCTGGCTAAGGGAATATTTTTTAAATAGGAAGAGGAATAAGAGATGTAGAGAGGGGGAATAGAAGGGAGGGAAAAGGAATGAAAAAGTTGAAAAAATGGAAATAGAGCTTTTGAAAATGGGAAGGGAACCAAGACTTGGAAGGAGCAGGGAGGAAAGAGAGGGGATGGGGATGAAAAAAATTGAGATGTGTCATATGCATGTACCAACTACCCATGATAAATGTAGTCATTATAACATGCAAATATGTACTAAGAAAAATAAATCAATAAAAAAGAAAAACATGCAAACATGCACTAATAAAATAAATCAACAAAAAAGAAAAAATAAGGACATATTCTATGAGAGGAATCCTTCTGCTTTTGTTTTGTTTTGTTTTGTTTTGTTTTTGGTACCTGGGATCGAACTCAGGTCCTTGAGCTTGCGAGGTGGGCAGCAGAACAACTGAGCTAAATCCCTAGCCCATTTTTGCTCTTGTATTTGGTTGCTGTGGAGCTTGTATCCTAGGTAGTGGCCAAAATAGTAGCAAGTCCTGGTTCTTTTTTGGGCACTGAACTCTATATGGTAATAGTTCTACCAAAACATGGAACCCACAGATAATATTCTAAAGGGTTCACAAGTAGGATGCCTTCTAGTTAACTATGCCATATTTAAGTAAAAGTGTCTGAAGAGAAAATGGCTAGTCTTCATTTGTACTACAGAATGTTCTCACTATAAATTGGGAGAAGAAGATCAAGAACACTAGCCAGAAAGTGGATCTCTGAATCACAATACCCTTTTCTAGCTAGAGTTCTGCATGAGGAAAGGAAAATGTGGTAAAATTTCTTATGTCCAAGTTTTTATGGCTGTATAACTAACTGGTTAAAGATTTGAGAGTCTCTGCTGTCCTCTCAGAGTCCTTCCTAGTCCATAATTCTGTTCTCTGTAGGGGTCCCCAAGGGAGAAGGAGCTACTATTTGAGTGTATGTGCCTTTCTTTGTGTCAGACTTAGGCTTATGTAATCAAGATCTGCTCAATTCTCTGAGGTATGCCTAGGTGGCTAAGCATTGTAAATCAACTTCTTGAGAACCCATTTCTTAGGCAGCCCTTTTTGAACAGGTGGCCCAAGGACTCTCTTCTCAAATGAAGGCATTATAGTTTTTCACCATTTAGTCATGGGAAGGGCAGGTTGTTGCTCATACCTGAGATTACTTTAAACCATCTTTCCTAAATATTTGACTTCTTTTTAAAACTAGTCTTCCTGGGCGTGGTGGCGCACGCCTGTAATCCCAGCACTCAGGAGGCTGAGGCAGGAGAATCGCTGTGAGTTCGAGACCAGACTGGGCTACATAGTGAGTTCCAGGTCAGTTTCAACTACATAGTGACACCCTGTCACAATAAACCAAAACAAACAAACAAATAAATAAATAAATACAACTAGTCTTTTCAGAAATCAATTTTTTCCATGACCCCAACTTTGCAGGAGCTTACTTTCCAAAAGCACTGCAAACTTTGCACATCATCTCTTGCTGGCAATTTTTACCATAGGTCTGGCTAAATGCAGCCAGAACTACCCAGCCACAACCTGAACATTGGGCTGTCTTCCACTAGATTAATTAGTCTACTGCTCTTACATTTATTTTGTCATAGCCTCAGGCATGAGAAAAATTAATCCAACAGGCCTGGTGTGGTGGTGCACACGTGTAATCCCAGCACTCAGGAGGCTGAGGAAGGAGGGTCGCTGTGAGTTTGAGACCAGCCCGGGCTACATAGTGAGTTACAGGTCAGTCTCAACTATACAGTGAGACCCTGTCTCAAAACACAAACAAACAAAAAAAATGAATACAATATTTCCACCCAGGTATAACACACATGGCCTCTAGTCCAACTGCTAATGGAGTTCCCAACTGAACCTGTTACTATTTTTTCTCATTTTCATTCTATACCCAGACTCTTTATATCTCACATGAAGAATTGAGCAGGATACACAGAAGTAGGAAGAAGGACAAATTTATTAAAAGAAATCACTCCTCAGAGTAGGAACAGGATGATGAGAAAGCTCAAGAGAGAGTTAGGTTTTGGGATATTCATTAAGACCTTTCCTGAGTCTTGGGGTCTGGAGTGGCGCCTAAGGGAACTGTATCCAATTAATTCAATGAACCAAGAAAATAAAATTTAGACCAATCAGTAGGTTCAGACCAGAAATCTTAATTTTAGGCAAACTGGGATTAATTGGCAGGCTTGAATTAGGACCAATCACAGGCTTGCTGTAGCTATATATTTAGCATTCCTTTGACACCCTTCTTTTTTTGTTTTTTTTTTGTACCAGAGATCGAATTTGGGTCCTTGTGCTTGTGAGGCAGGCACCAGAACCACTGAGCTAAATCCCCAGCTTTTCACATACTTCTTATGCACCGACCCTCTTGTGCTACAGCACAGGCCCTATTCAAATAAAATCTCACTCCAGTTGCCCAGTGAATCTACTCATAATTTGTTTTTTGGATAGTGTGGGCTCAGAAGGTCCTGTAAATCTTGGAATTCTTATCCTAAGGGGTTAGGACAGAGCAATCACTTTAAAAAGAGCTATAAACAGTTCAAGCTACTATCTCTAAAGACCTCCAGAGATCAGAAGCTAAGACGGATTGACAAACAAACAAACAAACAAACAACAGCAATGGGCAGTGTATGCTGACTGTATCTGGCACTAGCTGGTGTCAAGTGGCAGCAGCCACCCCTGGTAGGGACCAACAAGTGGCAGTGTTGACTGATGCTGTTTGGCCTTAACGAGTGTCAACTAATAGCATCAAGGCCCAAGAGTATAATGCTAAGGGCTGGGAGCCATTGGCATTCAAACTCCAGGGCCACTAGCAAGGTTACCCTTTGCCAGTTCATAATTTCTATTTGAATTAAGCAAAAGAACCCTCAAATGTTTGGTGATAAAGACCACTCTGTAGATGGCAGCAAGTGACACATCCCCAAGGATCATAACCGATCACATTGTCCACTGAAGGGAAGTGCGGAACAGATCCTTTGAAAGGAAAGCTGGAGAGGGAATTGAGCCAGTGGAGGGCAGGAGAAACAGGATCCAGGGAGAGAATACACCTTGACTTTGGACTTTCAGGGATACCCAAAGCAGCAGGATTGTCATGAGTGGAAGCCCAGTCTGGGCTACACAGTGGGTTCAAGGCCAACTTGAACTGTACAGAGAGACTCTGTCTCAGAAAAAAAAAGAAAGAAAAAGTAAAGAAAAGATATGAAAATAAGGGGATAGCAGAAGTGACTGATGAAGGTGATCATATACTCAGAGAGGTATTTTAAAAATAACAAAAGGACGTGAAAAATGAATCCAACAGCTGTTAGATGATGCAAAGAAGACTAAATTGCAATTAGTAAATAATCACAAAATGGCACAAATGACATAAACAGCCTGTCTTCAGAAATCATAGTGAAAACTTTCTAAATATGGGGAATGAATTTAATGTAAAAGTAAGACACATATAGTGTCTTACATAGCTGTGATCAGAAAAAAATCTCAGTGACACAGCATAGTTAAAATTTCAGAAGTCCATTACAAGGATGGAATCATAAAAGCTTTTATAGAAAAACAACAAATCATTTATAAAGGTAAATCCATTAGAATTATCACAGATTTCTCAACATAAACCTTAAAGACCAGGAGAGCTTGGAGTGTAGTGTTTCAAGCCCTAAAATAAAAGAACTTCAAACCCAGACTAACATATCCTACAAAACTATCTTGCCAAATTAATAGAGAAATAAGGTCTTTTCATGACACAGTGCACCTCAAGACATTTATGATCAACAAACTAGCACTCCAGAAAGGATATGCTGGAAAAAGGTAATGAAATCAATGTCAAAATGTCTAATAAAATTACTAGAATGAGCAGTTAAGTAGAAGGGAAAAGACAGAATCAGGAAAAAGAAAATAATGCAGTAAGAGGAATTAATCAATATACTGCTATAATAACTCTCAATTTGAGTGATCTCAGCTTCGTAATTAAAAGACATCAATTGGGAGATTGGATCAAAAAGTAAACTCAATGATATGCTGCATACGAAAAACACATTGAATCCAAAAAGAAATTCATGGGCTAAAAATGAAAGGAAGAAAAACAATAATCTATGCAACAGAGCCCCAAAGCAAGCAGGAGTAGCTATCTGATTTTCAGACAAAGTAGACTTCAGACTGAAACTGATTAGAAGCTATAAAGAAGGTCAGTACTTATTAGTTAAGGGATTAAGTCAATAGGAATAAATAATATATAATATATATTAAAATATATTAAAATGATGCATCAAGTTTTATAAAGCAGACACTACTGCATGTAAAAGATTAGATAAACATCAACACAATCACAGTGAGGGTTTTCAATGTTTCACATCACATATAGACAGATTAACTAGACAAAAATAAAGAAATATCAGCTTGAACCACACCTTCAAATTTAGAAGATATCGCTGGGCATGGTGGTGCACGCCTGTAATCCCATCACTCAGGAGGCTGAGGCAGGAGGATTGCTGTGAGTTTGAGACCAGCCTGAGCTACATAGTGAGTTCACTACATAGTGAGACCCTGTCTCAAAAAACCAAAAACAAACACACACAAAAAAAAAACAAAGCAAAAAAACCTTAGAAGATATCTATGGAATGTTCCACTCAACAACAACATAATACACATTCTTCTCGGCAACACACAAAACTTTCTTCAAAATAAGCTACATACTAACCCATAAAGCATGCTTGAACAGATAATTATTTTATGGATATTATTAGATCACAATGCAATGAAACTAAAAATCAATGGCAAAAGAAACCATGGAATTATGCAAACACATGGAGATTAAACAATACACTTTTGAAAAATCAGTGGGTCAAAAAAGAAATTAGGTGGTTCCTAGAGTCAAAAAATAATGTCAGTACAATGTATTACAACTTGTGGAACACAATGAAAGCAGTTCTAAGGGGGAATTTATACTGTGACTACCCACATTAGAAATGAGAGTCAACATAAATAAATAACCTAAAGATACATCTCAACTTTCTAGAAAAACAAGAACAATTGAAATACAAAGTTAGTATAATAAAGGAAATCACAAAGATCAGAGGGGAAATTAATGAAACTGAGACTAAAAAAGCAACACAAAGAATCAGTGAGTCAAAGAGCTGGTTCTGTGCAAGAATAGACAAAACCTTAGGCACTTTTACCAAAAAAAGCAAATAAAAGGCCCATATTAACGCAATTAGAAATAAAGCTGTCACAAAGGACACCACTGAAATCCAGAAGATTACTGGTAACTACTTTGAAAATCAATACTCCACTAAATGGGAAAATCTAAAAGAAAAGGATACCATTCACCACAGCTTTGAAAAAAATTAAATACTTGGTGGCCAGTGATTTAGCTCAGTGGTTCAGCCACTTGCTTCACAAACACAAGGTCCTGAGTTCGATCCCTGGTACCAAAGGCGGGGGGACAAAACTAAATACTTAGGAATTAATTAGCAAGGAAATCAAAGGCCTCTATTACAAAAACTGTAGAACTCTGAAAGAGGAGATCAATGAGGATATCAGGAAATGGAAAGATAACCCTTGTTCCTAAATAGGCAGAACCAATATAGTCAAAGTGACCATACTTCCAAAACTGAACATAGATATAAAGTAATCCCAATCAAGTTACCAACAGCATTCCTTATAGATCTAGAAAAAAAATCTTAAGTTTTATATGGAACCAGAATAAATCTAGAATAGCAAAACCAGTCCTGGCAACAAGATCAAAACAGGAGGCATCCCAATTTCAGATTTCAAGTTATATTATTATATATATTTTTTTGAGACAGGGTTTCACTATGTATTCTAGGCTGGGTTTGAGCTTACCAGGTAGTACAAGCTGGGCTTGAGCTCACTATGTAGCTCAGACTGGCCTCCAACTAATGGCAGTCCTCCTGCCTCAGCCTTCTGAGTGCTGGGATATCAAGTGTGCATTTCCACGCCCAGCTCAAATTATGTTGCAGAGCTCTAGTGATGGAAAAACAGCATCAAGCGGACACACATATGCACAAAATACATGCAGATCAGTGGAAAAGAACAGAGGATGTAGAAATAACCCCAGATACATTCAGTCATCTGCTCTTTGACAAAAGGGCCAAAAAAGCATATGCTGGTGGAAAGACAGCCTCTTTATAAGTGATGGTGGGAAAATTTGCTATATAAGGCAGAAGATTTAATCTCCATCCACATCTCTCACTATGTAGTAAAATGAAATTAAAATGAATCAAAGGCTTAAATATGAAAACAAAAACACTGAATCTGCTATAAGGTAAAATGCATAAAACTCTAAAAGTCATACGCATAGGTGAGAATATTGTGAACCAAACCCCCAAATGCAAAAGAAATAACCCAAAAAATCAACAAATGGGATCATATCAAATTAAAAATCTACACAGCAAAGGAAACAACCAACAGATCGAAGATGCAAGCTACAGAATTGGAGAAAATTTTGCCAGCTATTCCTCAACAGATGACTAACCTCTACAATACGTAAAGAACTCAAAAACAGAATAAGCAAGTTTGTGCTTTGGGTTGGGAGACTGCTGATAACCAAGAGGAGATGGGCAAAGATATGAGAGAAACCACGTAGGCAGAGTGAGTCCAGAGGGAAAATGCAACTTCTCCTTTCTCATACCCTGCAGCAGGCTTGTGCTGTGCACCGAAAGCAGATCAAGCTCCGTAAGAGGACAGCTAGGAAGGAGGAATGGTGGGGCTGCCCATAAGGAGTTTGGGCAGAGATTGTTTTTTCCAGCTGTTACTGGGTTTGGGGGTGCTGGAGTCTGCTTCTGGAGGTTCTAGGCTTCTAGGTTCTGTCTGTCCTGAGTAAAGAATTGGTTAAGGCAAGCACATATGGTAGCAAAATTTTATTAAAGGTAGGAAAAGAGGCAGGCTTTGCTGAACAAATTGAGGCCAAGTAAAAGCAGGAGAAGAAGTGCACCCTGCAGCGCGAGGGCGGGCCACCGTACAGGAGAGAACACGGTGGCAAAAACTCAGCGTGCACAGTCCTATGTGCTACATCCACTCCTCAGGCTGACGTCCGGTCCAGGCCGTCCTATGGGAAACCTGCCCCAGTGCTCAAGAGAAGTCCACGTGCAGGGCTTTGGGAACTGTTCTGCGCATGTGCTCTGGGATTCTGTGATTAACAGATCACATCTAGCTTCCCCAGCCAGCTTTGCCCCGCCCCAGTCTCCTGTCTCACAGCAACACCACCCGTATGAGCCCTGGGTGCTTTGTGCATCCCAAAGTGCAAAGACAGTGTGTTTGCATCTGCACCTCTTTTCTCATTGCTCTCCACTGGCAGCTGTGTGTTCTCCATGTCAGCAGAACACAGGAATTCACAACTCCTTGGTTCCTCCTCTTCCTTCCCTTTTGCCTTTGCCCCTCTCCCACCTCCACTCCACCTCTGCATGCATTCTCTCTCACCTGCAAAACTCACCAGGCCTGGACTCTTTTTCTTTCCCCCACGCACAGAAGTTTCAACACACCTTATTATACTACAGTGACTCGATTTCCTAAGAAAAACCAACGTCCTTTTTCTCCTATATGTAAAATCGGGAAATTCTTGCAGACATAGCAGAAGTGAACAAGACAGAAGCTCAAAGGAGGTCCAGGTATGCTTGGTGCATTTAACTATTACTCTCATCTGGATATCAAGCACTTAGAAATATAAAGTGTAACCAGAGGACTATTATTTTCTTACCGATAGTGGTTGTCTTAGAAGTTGAATCCCTGCAGGATGTTAAGATAACAGTTTTAAGGCTTTCTAGAAAAAAACTTGAGATCAAGAGCCACACATAGTATTTCAGCATGGCAATCATTATGACATTCTTATCTTTGAAACACATTTAAATTTCCACTTTAGTAAAGAATAATTTTTTAGTCAGTTATCTTTATCTGATTACAAACTATAAATGACAAAAAGAAACTTTTATCTAATTTGTTATCCTTTAATAGGTGGCCATCGAAGAACACACCTGTCTGTAGATGTACCTTATGTTTTTCATGTCTATGTTTACATTTTAGTGTCTAACATTGTTTGGACTATTCAGTGTCTGAGCATCTTTAGTGTAGTGATACATGCATGACATCACATAAGGGTCTTTTTCTTTAATTTGGCCGGTGATTTCATGTTGACTTGGCATGCACCCTTTAGCACAGCTAGCTGGAATACAAGTAAGACAAAGGCAGATACCTGAGTCTAAAAGAAATTTATCACCATTAACAGTCTTAGTTTTACATCTTTAAAGTCCTGTATACCAGGAAGGCATAAATACATTTAGTACACTGTGAAATTAGCAAGAGTGTGTCACAGCTATAAGGAAGCTTTTGTCCCTTAATTTAGTTTTGCACCAAGAGTATCTTTTAATAAAAAACCTTGTGTTTTACCCACAGAGAACCTTACTTTTTTATGATAACCAATGTAAACATATCACAATAATATCTTTAGCAATATTTATTGGAATGTGTCTTCCATAATGCTATGGAAATGATTAGGAATCCCATTAGTGAATAAAGAGTGGAGTAAATGTTTCCAGGCATCTTTATTCACCAAGGGAAGTATTGTTGAGCAGTTTTCTTAAGCTAAAGGGATCCCCATTTAGTTATCTTAACAGACTTTTTTAGATGACCTGGTTTTTTTTGTTTTGAGTCTAAAAGAAATTTATCACCATTAACAGTCTTAGTTTTACATCTTTAAAGTCCTGTATACCAGGAAGGCATAAATACATTTAGTACACTGTGAAATTAGCAAGAGTGTGTCACAGCTATAAGGAAGCTTTTGTCCCTTAATTTAGTTTTGCACCAAGAGTATCTTTTAATAAAAAACCTTGTGTTTTACCCACAGAGAACCTTACTTTTTTATGATAACCAATGTAAACATATCACAATAATATCTTTAGCAATATTTATTGGAATGTGTCTTCCATAATGCTATGGAAATGATTAGGAATCCCATTAGTGAATAAAGAGTGGAGTAAATGTTTCGGGGCATCTTTATTCACCAAGGGAAGTATTGTTGAGCAGTTTTCTTAAGCTAAAGGGATCCCCATTTAGTTATCTTAACAGACTTTTTTAGATGACCTGGTTTTTTTTTTTTTTTTTTTTTTTTTTTTTTTTTTTTTTTTTGGTACTAGGGATTGAACTCGGGTCCATGCACTTGCAAGGCAGGCAGCGGAACCACTGAGCTAAATCCCCGGCCCTAGATGACCTGTGAGAGCTGGATTATAAAAATTAAAACAGTGTTTTGACCAATGAAAGACTCTCTAGTTATTGTACGCAGACAAGAATAGATGTCAAGTTTCCAGCTGTTTGATCTCCTGCAAGGCAATATGACATAGGTGAGAGAACAGAAGACACAGAAACAACACTTACAGAAAGTAGGAATCTGGGACTGTCTGACCTGCTCTTGGCAGCAAAGACAAAAGGTGCCCAAGACCTCCAGTATTTATTGATTACAAGCATGGGAAGAAATTGGGCAATGTATATGTGAAATACCTAGAAATAAGAGTGTGAAGTATCTGGTGATAGCAGCTATTGCAGTTAAGGCTGTAAAAGAGGGGTGATGCATTCTTGCAGAAGAAACAAAACAAACAAAAAAAGGAGACCAGGACTGGGTCATAATTAACCAGTAATCCACTGGGTCAGAGGGAGAGGCTATAATTTTAAAAAAGGAATTTAGTTGGAGTCACACTGACTTCAGCTGGATGTGATCTAAGTCAAGGCCCTAAAGCTTCACAGACCAGGACTTAATTCTCTGCTATGGCCGGTGGATGAGGGGCTATGCTCACCCAGTCTGCCACCTGATATGCTCATATGAGTCACATAGTCTTTGGTCAGACTCCTAATATAATACAGTCAAATTATGGGGAAGCAAGAAGCTTGTGCCACTCATAGCCTTCTAGTAACCTGGGCAGGGAGCATCAGCTACAAATAGACAATGCATTTGTAAAAACAGCCTTGACATCATTTTGGTTGGCTAGTTACCTTGGTGGAAGCATGTCCTTAACCTTAACAACACTTATTTTTGTCTATAAACCAACTTAAATTGTAGACATAAATATTTTAACCTATACAAACTGCTTTCCATGAAAATCCCCCCCCAAAAGACAAAAAAGAAAAGAAAAAGAAAAAGAAATTGTTGAGCTCAAACAAAAACAGCTGTAGGTGTCAAGTCCAATCATTAACACAAATTGGACAGACAGATGAATAAGTACATTAAGGCAATTGTTTATAAACCAGAGTGCACTCAGATGTATTTGGCTCTGACCTTTTTATTAATCAGGCATAACTGTTAGTGTGTGTGGTAAACAAGACAATAGTACACTATTCACACAATTTACTTAGAGGGAGCAATCTGTTTTACTTATCTAGCTTACCAGAGTGGTTGGTGTTTTCTTTTCTGAAAAGAAACTTGAGGTTGTCTATTGTCTATTCAGGTATATGAAGTTTGTAATCCTTTGTCTTCTAGTATCTCAGGCAGTTTGGGTTTTACCCTGGAGAGATGACGCTAGCTATATCCTGTATCTCAATGGCAAAATAATTGTATAGTAGTGCTGTATTAAGTGATATTCTCCTTAAAATATCATCTTGTATTAGGTGATATTTTCCTGACGGCTTGACTCTTGGTAAAATGGATGTACTGCATTGGGACTGGCACAACAGCAGTAATCCTGTAGCCAAAGACTTACCAATAATAGTCTTTAACTCCAGTCTAGCTTCTTTCTTAAGCAAATATCAATTTCTGTGGGGCTATGGATTAGGGTTCTTTGGCTTTGACAGTCCTCCCTGGAGTGCCATCATACCATGCCTCAGGATCCACTCCTGGTAGGAACACTGGTTTCTATGGGGTCAGGCTAGCTGGACCTTTAGAAACTAGGACATAAGTTGCCACAGATTTGAGTATCAGAGTATCCTAGTGTATGAAAAGTATATCTCTTTCAATTATTGGTATGGGGCACTCTAGTATCACCATAAAGGCTGCTTAGAAAAGGAAATCTTCCAAATGACAGTTCAGATTAACTGTAAAGAAAGCTATCAGGTTATGGGCTTCCAGGCCCATAACAACTTTAGAATGATATGAAACTAGGACTGAATAAGTCACATCAGTATCACAAAGGAACATAATTTGTTTGTCTTCTACATTTAAAGTCACCTGAGGGTCCCATGAATGAATTATCATACTCTTGTATGGGAACCCTGCAGCCTGCCTTGGGCACCATCACCATTCACTGTCTGGGCCTTCTTCCCTGGCCACCATTATGAGGGATGTCTCCATCCCTCTTTGTGAATGAGGGAAGTCTCTCTTCCAATGCCAAGGGTGTCCTTTCATGTTCTGACAGGTCCAACAGGGGCTAGATGGTTTTCAAGGGCGTTCCTTTGCTCGCACCTGAAGTACTCTGACTCTCTCCCATCCCTCTTTGGATTACCTTGGATTTCCCTAGAGTTGCAGGCTTTCTCATGAACCTTATCACATAGGGTGAACATTGCCTTAGCCTGCGTCCTGTCCCTATCCAGTTCTCATTTGTCCTCTACTTCACCATGGTTATTGAGCTCTGAATAAGCTTCATTGACCAATTGGCTTATTTCTGTTTGTGGGCCCAGGTAGAGTTTTTAGTGCCTTTTCCTAATACCTGGATCTGACTGATTCATAACGTGCTGCCTTAGGGTAATCTGATCTTCTCTAGACTCAGAGTCTAAATTAGTGTATTTACAGAAGGCCTCTTCAAGCCAAAGCTGAAGAGCAACTTGGTTCTCATTGGAGCCTTGACCAATAGACCCAATCTTATTGTAACTCATAGATTTGGGCATCCTCTGCTGCATACCAGCTAACATTCTCCACCTTCCATACTGTAATTCCACTCTGGCCCTTCTTGGGACCCAAATAATGAAGCAGTTAGCTGATGATCAGAGGGTAAAGCTGCAAAGACTTTATCATTGGCCTGCTTTGCAGTCTTTATAGTCCTTTTCCTTTCTCGTGAGGATGAACTGGACGTCTCACTTGGTCAGGTCAAAAGCCATTCACAGGTTATGGGAACCTGTAGCAGGTCTGGTAAGTAGATCCAGACCTAGTGTGGGGTGGACTCAGGAGATGGCCTTTATCTCCTGAAGGTCCTGACTGAGCAGGTTGATGAGGAGGTGGTCTGTGGGAAGAAGGAGCTGATAGGAGGGAATCCTTTACAGCATCAACTCCTGGGAGATGATGGTTTCTAGGGTATAGATCAAGACTGTGGCAGAAGGCCGTAAAGGCTGGAATATAAGGCAGTTGTGACTATTTGTTTTGTTCCTTACAATAAAGATATAATTAAAATATGGCATTATAGTTCAGGCTGGCAAGAGGTGGCCTTGTCTCATTTTCTCCAAGTGGATACTGTGTTAGAGAGATGCAGAGAGGAGAGAGACCACTCAGGAAGGCTTTGTGTAAGCGCAGGAAGCTGTTTATTCACTCCAGCAGGAGCGGGCTGAGTCCAAAAGGGAATTCAGCATGGAGGAGGGAGGAGACCATAGACTTAGGTGGGAAATGGTTGCCTAGGTGACAGTGGCAGTTGCCAGGCATCGGGCCATCCAAGGAGTTGCTGCCTTGAAGGAATCTGGGGTCACATAAGGTGGTCACACTCCTTGGAACAGGTAACCTTTTTTGGAACGGACTGTGGTGTGGCTGTACCTAGAGCTCCTGGAACCAAGGGGTTGGGGACTGGTGCTCTATAATAGCCCTTCTCACCGGCAGGCAAGCTGCCACAGCTCTTCCCACTGGTGCCAAGCTGATGGGCAGTTGTCAGACTATGTCATGCCACCGGGTGTGACAGATACATAGGCCATTTGTTATCTTATCACGAAGGGATATAAAATGATCTCTTTGGAACTCATTCCAATGGATGAAAAGATATCTGAGTGGGGACTCAGAAGGAATAGGTGAGGGTGTTCCTATCTGTAACTAGGAGTACAAATTAGGATCTAGGATTTTAGCAGGCCTACTAAGCTTTTCAGTCCCCTGAGGCTTTACCTGGCAGGGCTGAATTTCTAAGCCTTTCAGCCCCCCAGGAGTTTAACCTGGCAAGGCTAAATTCCTTTTTGACACTGCGCTGCTCCCCGGAGTTTAACCTGGTTAGGCTGAATTTGAGCCCTCCCGGGCTTTAAGCTGAATTTTTAAGCTTTCACTTCCCCGTGGGTTTTACCTGGAAAGGCTGAATTTCTAAACTTTCAGACCCCAGGTATTTAACCTGGCAAGGCTGAATTTCTTGGTACTGGATGTCTCCAGCCTTAAGTGAGTACTGGGGTTACTTCTTTGGACTCATTGGATTTCCCCTATTAAGAAAACTATTTTATATCTATTGTAATATACTCATTTTGACTATTTCATTTTTATTGATTGCATGTGCCACAAATTTCCTACTTCATTGTTGCTTCTGCTCCTCTTTCCTTCTTTTATTATTTTTTATTTCATTTATTTATTTTTATTGAGAAAGAGTCTCACTATGCAAGTTCAGCCTGGCCTTGAACTCACTGTGTAGGCTGGGCTGGCCTCGAACTCATGGTGATCCTCCTGCCTCAGCCACCTGAGTGCTGGGATTACAGATGTGCACCACTGTACCTGGCCCTCTCTTTCTTTTTCTTACATTAAAACTAATCAATTTTGGGCTGGGGATTTAGCTCCGTGGTTCCACCGCCTGCCTCGCAAGCATAAGGACCTGAGTTTGATCCCCAGTACCAAAAAACAAAAACAATGACAACAACAACAAAACTAGTCAATTTTGAGATTTAGCTGGGTAATATTACTGTTTTTATTCTCTAATTACTAATTTTTCATATTCATAAATTCTTTCTCTTATTCCTTTAGATTTCTACTTATATCTTTGAAGTTTAAGACTTGCGTAGTTTCCTTTCTTTCTAAAATTAACAAGCAATTTTAAGGATAAGAATTTATTTTCATTATCTTTTAAGCATTAAGATATAGTTCTTGAGATGTAGCTCATTGTAGAGCACTTTGCTAGCATAAATGAGGCTTTGGTGTCCACTGCAAGCACTGAAAAATAATTGAGATATAATTCACATATCATAAAATGTACTCTTTTAGTGGGTATAACTCAGTGGTTTGTAGTATGCTCAGAAAGTTGCAATGCAAGAAAGCACTCTGCTCTACACCATCAAGTCTAAAAATTAACTCATATTTTAACTCAAGCTATAGAAGCAGGCACAGATTCTCAGAAAACCAAAGTCTAGATTATTTTGTGTTTTGTTCTAACATGAGGCAGCTAAAGGGATTCCAGGAGATCCTGACTAGGGGTGAAGGGTGACAGACTCTGAACCCATTCTTGTGAAAGTTTTACTAGAAAAGGAAGAACACATTCCACTCTACCCCAGGTCCTTCCCCTCTCCCCCTCTGACTGCCTCTGAAGATCACTGGAAAGAGAGACGTAAGTACAGGCTGGGCAGGAGCATGTGCCCTTACAGTCTTTCCTCAGAGACCCCAGTCTTTTCTGAGAGGTTGAAGATAGGGGAAGGTGATTCCTTCCTTTCACCACAAACACACTGTATCCCACACAGAGTTGTATCAGGAATATTTTCATGTGTGTAGAGGTAAAAGACTTTTACACAAAGTAAAGGAAATTACAAAACCAGTTTCTGAGCAACATACAGTGACAGGGTCAGATTGCTCTTCTGACTTAACAACAATAAATGAAATAGAGAAAAATATATTAAACTAAGATTTTTAAACTCATTGTATGCCAGGCAACAAATAACAGCTACTTTTTTTTTCAGCTTTAATTGAGTTTATTGGTACTTTTTAGGTATAC
Source organism: Fukomys damarensis (assembly GCF_012274545.1). Lineage (NCBI taxonomy): Eukaryota > Metazoa > Chordata > Mammalia > Rodentia > Bathyergidae > Fukomys > Fukomys damarensis. The sequence continues at coordinate 58,607,804 of NW_022900935.1, read as the reverse complement.
AGTACAGTTACATTCCTTGTTGGGATCTTGTACCTCTACATGACAGGTCTTGATTCTCATTTACAGCTACTTTCTTGAAAGATTTTCTAGGTTGAAATCCAGAAAGGTGTTAACTAGGTGGATCCTACTGGCTTCTTCAATTGAGGAGATGTTGGTTAGAATCTTGGGAGTTAAAGCTGGTTAGAATTTGCAGGACAGGACCAGGTATTTAGCTCAGTGGTGCCCCTGCATGCCTCGCAAGCTCAAGGTCCCAAGTTAAATCCCCAGTACAAAAAAAAAAGCATTTGCAGAACAGAGTACCAGAGGGGAGAAAGTAGGGGAGAGTGAGAATCCAGAGGTCTGTAGAGTGGCCACCACAATCAATCAAGAGAGAACTGATTGCTTCTTGTGTATAAGAGAGCTACCTGAGGCTGGAGAGAGAATGACCGAAGAAGATCTGAAAGAATGGTTGTCCTAATAGGCCAGGAATTATGTCTGTCTTCATGAGCCCACTTGGCCGAAGTCATAAGTTTTGGAATGTTAGGCAGAATATTTATAAACATCTTGCCCCTATAATGAAAAATTGGCTCTAGAGCAAATGCTGGCTCGATATAGCCTTACAAATCTTCAAAGCAGGTTATGAAGGAGTCCAAACCTTTCCAAGTAATTTCACTGCATTCCTTCACAAAACTCAAGATTTATAGGGAAGAAAAAGCCTGATGCCATCAAGTTAAAAAATATCACAATATCTGTAATAGTAATAGATTATGAGATAGGATATCAGTTATGTAAAGAAGTAGAGAACACCTTTTATGATGAGAATAATCCATTGAAACCAATCCAGAATTAAAACAGATGCTAGAATTAGTAGAAAAGGAAACTAAGACAGTGCAATAACTATATTTTACATGTCTGAAAAATTAAGTGTTGATATGGAAAATTTAAAAACACTCAAGCCAAACTTTTAAAAGCTAAAACTGACAGTGCCTGAAATGAAAAAAGAAATCCCTTGACAAGATTAATGGCATACTGAAACTTGTGAAATATGATATTAATGAATTGGAAGACATTTCAATAGAAACTATCCAAAATGAAGTGCAGTGTGAAAACAGGGCAAAGCATTAGCTGAGAGTGGTGGTACAATGCCCATAATCCCAGTAGCTTGGGAGGTTGAAGCAGTAGCACCATAAATTTGATCCCAACCTGGGCATCTTAGCAACTTAGAAAATATGTGTCTCAAAATAAACCACAGTGCAGGCTAGGTGGCTCCAGGGCTACTAGACTCCACTGGGGAGGGGATATTGTGACCACAGAGCTATTGGAAGGCAGGAAAAGATACAAGAAAGGAAGGTGACTCTTGGCCCAGCCATCCTGGCATCCAGCCAGTGCTGCCAGGAGGCCTGGGCTTCTCAGAAGAGACTCAAGGACAGACAGCCATCTTAGCAGGTCACCTCGCTTCACAAGGTGGCAGAAGTGAGTTTCAGCAATGGCAGAGGCTCAGAAAGGAAGTATCCTGGTCAGAATACCGAAATGCCACCAAATATGTTGCATGGTGCCGAGCAGAGCAAACCGATTGTTGTAAATTGCATCCTTGGTTGGTTCCTCTAAATTTTTCACATAGCAAAATAGTTTTTCTTTTCAAGAGAATCAGTGTTGTGTTTTAGATGATTGCCAGTGAGTTTTAGGCTCCCTAATTCCTAGCAGGAGCATCCTTTCACCTCCTCCAGAGCCGGACTGTGTATGTAGAGTGACCTATGCTCTGCTTTGTAGGGTTAGGCAAAGAAAATTTATCCACAGTAAGGGTAAGGGCAGCAGTATAACTTCACAAACAAGGAAAGAGAGCTTGGAGATATTAACAGGAAGGGTGATGCTAACACGGAGAAGTTGTAGTGCCTGATCTCAATTTCAGTCATACATGTCCAGGAGGTGTGGGATGGGGCTGGCTCCATGTTCCCGTCCCTGCACGAAAAGAATGCAGCTGGGTGGCCAGCCCTGGGATCTCTGCCTCTATTCAGACCTTACCCCTTTCCAGTTTGGTTCAGTCATTCTTTTCAAAAGGTCTAGAATGTTTAAATTATTGCCTGGAGTCCAGAATCCCATGAAATCCAAAAGAAAATCCATTAATGTTGAAAGATCTTTGGGGGCACCGCCTTTGGGAATTCTTGAGGGGCTGACCTTGGAGCATAAGGGAAAAGAAGCATTAAGAATGACAGCTGGGATTCTGGCCAGAGCAGCTGTGGGATGTGACTCTATTCCCTCATCTTAGGAGTAAGATGAAGAAGCCTATTTGGAGGGAGAAGAATGTGGTTTGGATACATTAAGGCACTAATGAGACTTCCTAGAGGAGATGCTGTGTAGATCTAGTTTCACAAAGATGTACAACTCTGGAAAGAGCTGTGGAGAAATGAACACTAAGAACAGGGATGGTAAATAAAGCCAGAGTCCAATGAGACCACCCACTGGAATGGGTAGACTTTCTGGATGGAAAGTATCAGGTATGGCTAAACTTTAAGAGGAGAGCAAAAGAGCTTTCCCAAGGTGGATGAAAACCTGTTGGAGAAACACGAAGAAAACATGGGTAATTCCAACACAGAAAATTCAGGGTGATGGGGAGATGTCACAAAGAGATTAGGTTACTGAAAGAAGGTATTTTTAAGTTTTGGAAGGAAGTAGTACAGAAGGAGATGTGGGGTCAAGAAAGGTTCTGGGGAAGACTTTGTGTCATTGGAAAAACTACACATTAACTACACTGGAGAACATCTCCCCGGGCTCTGATTCCCATAGTAGATCAACTATTGGTCTCTATTTGCACATTAATTTCAGTACTTCTGATCTCTAAAGATGTCTGTTCTTGGATTCCTTTTTTAGACCACTTTTAGCATCTGGCTGCTTCTCTCACTGGTAAAATGGACAAGATGTTTAATGTGTTCATTTTTACACCTGTATGAGTCATACTTTTACTTCCCCTGCAAAACCTATCATGTAATAGGAATTTTAGTTTTTTGTTGTTTATTTTTAATTTGGGATAGTGAGCAGGAAAGATTTCAGGTCTTGTCTCCTTCCTGGGTTCATGGGAGTGCTTCTTACTTAAACAGAAGCCTATGTTTTCTGTGGAATTACAGTTTTTGTAGATCATTTTCTTAAAGAAAGAAACTGGACAGTCTCCCCTCTAGGCTGATGCCTGCATTTTTCTGGAACAGTGCACTGCATGGTAGATTCCCTTGGCTGGGCTGACTTCACCCTCCCTAGTCCCCTCTGAGCCCTGCTCAACCAGAGGATGGTGCTGAACATGCTCAGGAGCAAGCACCCAAGGAAGACCAGCAGTGGGCAGTAGATGCCACCGAGCAGGGACCTGTGGGGACACAGGGGTAAGAAATGAGCAGCCTCCTGAGATGCTTCTCTGCTCGCCTCTCTCCCTATGTTATGTCATGTGGGTATTGGGAAAGTTTGGGAGGGACACTGTCATTTCTCTTGTTCGGCAGCAAGCCTGACAGTTGGATTAGCTATCAAGGGACATAGGGATGAGGAGTGTGGTAGAAAGAGGGACAAACAAACCCAGAAAGTGGTTTTCCTTTCCTTATTGTCCTGCCTGCAGCCAACTAACTCTCTTTGCTTCTCTCTGCCTGCCTTGCTATCTCTCTCTCCAGTTTCTCCCCCCCCCACTCCTTGACTGTGATCTGGGGACATGTGGCCATGTGACACCGCAGTGAGTACAGATACACCTGTCAGCTTTACAGGCCCTCCTCCCAGAACCTCCCAGATCCCCCCTCTTTCCTCTTAAGGGGGAGGGAGAGGCAACTTCTCTCTGTAGACTGGAGCTTCTAGGTCACCAATGAACCATCCAAGTCCCAGAGTCTCACCAGGCTCTCAACTTTGCATCAAGGACCTTTGCCAAGGGAGTCTGTGTTCTCTTGTGAGAGCCCTGAAATCCAGTCATGAATCCTCCAGGGGACTTTTGCTCCCTCTTCCCCTTACTCTGGGCCACTCACTTCTCAGCTGGTGCCTCAGATATCTATCTTCCTGTTTTACCTCACCTCACCTGGATTCCAGTCGGTCCCAGGGCAGGCAGCCCTTGAGCACAGTGAGAACTTCCCGTACAGGGGACCGTCCTAAATCTGCTTTGTTTTCTTGCCTGTTGTGCAATGTTCCCATCCCATGGCTGCCATAGTTTCAGCTGGACTCCAGTACAGTACAGTTCTTGGAAGTGTGGGCTTAGAGGCCTACCACATGGGTTTGAAGGCACATTTTGCCACTTAATTTCCTGGTTGACAGTGGGCAATTCACTGACCCTTTCTGAGCCTCTGTCTATTCATATAAAAAGCAGATGACAATGATAATCTCACCTGTTCAGTAGAGTTAAGTGGATGAAGTGTGGGTAGCTTTTAGCACAGAGCTGAGCACACAAGCCTTCAGTATGTGTTAGTTACAGCTGCTAGATCTGGCAAGGAAGGTGAACCTTCTAAGCCCTGAAAGTCTCTGAGGAGAAGACAGAAGGCCAGATAGAGATGTACAGAGATACATGGACAGGTATTTCTCTATATATCTCTATATATGAGATAGATGTAGAGAGAAGTCAGGATCACTGAAGAAAGAGGCCTTTTGAGAGAAGTTTGGGCAGAAGCAATGACCTCCTGTGTTACATGAGTAGAAAGAAAAAACAGAAGGTCCTGAGTCTATAAGAAGACCCTGTCCTATGTGTCCTCAAAGGGCTGAGCATTACACAGCAAGGTTACATGGACCTGAGAAGGAAGCAGGAAGGAGACACAGGAGTCCCCAGACTGGCCTGGTGGAGGAGGCTGGCTCCCAAGAGGAGAAGCCTCAGGGATACAGCAGGCCCTCGGGCCTCTTACCCTCCAAAGAGACCACATCAACAACCCCTCAGTGCGTACATGAAGACTGATGTCTTCTTCCTGGGCAAGGACAGAGTGAGCAAAGGAGAGAATGAAGCGGGGAGGGAACCAAGACAGGCAGAAGCCAAATCATGAGGCAAGGAGTTTGGATTGTTCACAAGTAGAAGAGGCTGCCTGATGTTTGAGTCAAGGCAGTGAGACCGATGATTCTCTGAGAACATTAATACTGCACCATTGTGAAAAGTGAATAGGGGAAGGGTGGGCTGCAGGAGGAGATGGGGAGGTCGGTTGGAGAGGCCTTTCAGAAAGGCAAGTGTAGATGTTGACCTGGGCCAGGGAGCCTCTAAAGTTGGTCGGGTGGATCCATGTTGGTCTGCTGAGTCCCTGCTAGGGACCCAGAGGAAGGGACATGTTAGGAGGTCTCTGACTGAGGGCTCTTCAGTCCAGTCAGTCCACACGATCACCATGAAAAATTACTCAAGGGCTTTGGGATCATGACACCAAAGTTGAGTTGGCGAGTTGGTCGGGTGAAATGGGGGCACCCCAGGGGGTCAGGGATTTCAACAGACACTCAAAACCTGAATGACACATGGCCACGTATGCACAATCAAGGGCATAGGGGAGAGGGTCTCCTGTACCTGTGAGGCAGTTCACACTGATCTCAAGGAAGGCACATGTTCACAGACACTGGGTTTTCTAGGTTCATCCTTTTTTTTTGTAGCAGGGTCTAGGTCCATATTGAAGGAAAGAATCTTAATCCGGCCACGTTTGTCAGAGGAGTTCCATGAGTTAGTGTGAAGAACAGTTGTGGGTGGCTGGGGGAGGGACAGATACCCCCAGAAAACAACATGGAACATTCCAAGTCTTTAATAACCAACAGGAGCACTTGAGGCAGAGTCTGTGTGGTTTCACGTTGCTTTGCTCCTAGCTTCCTCAGGGACAGACCAAGAAGTGGCTGAAGGAAAAAGCGACTCTCTCCTCTCCTCTCCCCTGTCCTCCCTTCCCATTCCCTCTCCCTCTCCCTCCCTCCCTCCTCTCATTTGAAAGACCAAGGTGGAAATATATTTAACTATATTTATGTCTCAGAATTTTAATGATTTCTTTCCGAGTTCTTACATATTTATTGTTGCACATATTTGTAGGGTTTAAAAAATATCTTTATTTATGGAGGAGGTTCTATTTCTTATAGATTCAATTCTCTTCCTCTATGGTACTTTTGAACTGGCTGCTATTTGTGTATAAGAAAACGATTAATAAGCCGGGCGTGGTGGTGCATGCCTGTAATCCCAGCATTCAGGAGGCTGAGGCAGGAGGATCGCTGTGAGTTTGAGACCAGCCTGGGCTACAGAGGGAGTTCCAGGTCAGGCTCATCTACATAGTGAGACCCTGTCTCAAAAAAACCAACCAACCAAACAAACAAACAACCAAAATACACACACACACACACACACACACACACACACACACACAAAGAAAACAATTGATGGTTAGATATTGTTTTTGTGAACAATAAGCTCATTGTTTGGGTTATTAAATTGATTTTCTTGGGTTGTCTAGGCATAAAACACTTCTATTGATAGGGTTCCCTTCCCTTTTCTTGTGATGGTGCCACTTGTGTGTTTCTAGTTGATGGCATTGGTCCAGACATGCTGGTGGGCAATGCCAGGTGTTGTAGGTGCAAGTGGGAATACCTGTCTTGTCTCTGAGCCTTCCACGGTGGCTTACCATGTGTGATGCTAGAAGACAGTGACAGATGAGAGCAAGAGAGACAAGAGGAGCAGAGATTGTTACTTTATTAAGGCTGCTTTATTGGAGGAACTTGGGGTTTCAGTTCGAGTGGCTGAGGACTGTGGTTAGCAAAATGAACAGAAATATACAGCTATCGACCAAAAGCCGATGGACTGGAGGAAGAGATCACCACAAAGCATTCCTGAGAGCTAAGCTAGTTGAATATGCCAGGAAGGATCAATTGAAGGCACTCTGTGAAGAGGCAATTAAAGGAAAAAGACTAGAATGCATTACGGTTGGTGATTTGGGGCTGAAATTACTTGGATAGTCAGAGCTCTGGTACCTGACAGTATGAAGAAGAAATTCCTACAAAGCAAGGGCATTCCTTGTCCTACCTGCCAGCCTTTAAGACTGTTATTCTGTGGCACTCACTCTGAAATAAAACTGGCCATAAATCAGAAGTCAATTTTCCAAAATGACATTTTTTTTTTGGTGTGTGTGATGGTATATAGCTTTCAGTGCTAATACAGGCCATGTATTGATTTTTCCTAAAATATGTTATTTTAATAAATATCTCATAAATGAGCTTAAAGTTTTCATGGAAAAAAGGCAGGAATGGGTTTTGAATGTTGTGAAATGTCTTTTCTTTTTGTGGAGATTATATTTTTCTCCTCTAAATCACTCCAATGATTAATGACACTAAGCTAGTTGCCAAATGAGTCACCCTCACATTCTTAGAAATGATTCCTAGAATCAATTATTCTTTCAGTGTAGTCTAGATTTTATCCTCTAATACTTTATTTAAGAACTATTGCATCAGTATTTATAACTGAGAGTGGAATATGCTTTCTTTTCCATGTATGTGATGTTGGCCAGGTTGTAGTATTGGTATTATGTTGATTTCATCTAAAACCATTGAAAAACCCCTCCTCTACATGTTCTGAAAGGATGTGCCTAGTACTAGAAGTACCTCTTCCTTGAAACGTGGGAGAATTCACTTGAGAAATGGAAACAAGTTAAGATCTGGACACACCTGGCTAAAAATTCCTCACCTGACAAAAGGCTTAAGATGTTTTTCAGCAAGTGCCACTGGAATCTACTCAAGGACAGTTTGAAACCAGCTTAGGATAGCATTTAAACCTTTCATGTTTATTCGCTGCTGAACTTCAATACTTGATCATTGTCTGATGCATGGTACACCCTCAGCAAATATTTGCTGAACGGAAACACTGGGTAAAGATCCCTAGTCCCATGTTTATAGCAGCACAATTCATACTAGCTACATCTCGGGAGAATCCTATCTGTCCATCAACAGACAAATGGATAGAGAGAATGTGGTATTTATACACAATGGAGTATTACTTTATTATAAAGAAGGATAAACTTGAATCATTCATAAGAAAAGGAATACACATTGACACCATAATGTTAAATGAAAAAATCAAGGAAAATATGATGTGGTTCAGACATACAACCTAAATATCAGGTGGTTTCTCTTATATGAGAAACCCAAAATATAAATAAAGAGCAAAATAAAAGATAGATAAAAGCAAACAGATAAAAGCAAAAAGGAAAAGGATAGACTTTTGCAAGAGATGGAGGGAGTGGGGAAGGAGGGGGGATGAAAAATGAATTAAGATGCATTGTGAACATGTACCAACTTCGCATGGGGAATGTAATCATTATTCATGTACTGCAAATGTGTACTAATAAAAAATTAAACTTAAAAAAATAAATTTAAAAAAAGATGGCCAATCCTGGATGTCCTTCAGACTTCTTTGGAGAAAGATAGTAGATTAATTCTACCATCTAACATCTTCGGCAACGGCCCACCTGTGCTGGTGCAGGTGACATCTGTGCTGGGTGAGTGTTGTGATCACGTGCCTCATATTTTGGTCTTTAGAGTTGGCAATCTCATCATGGTGTCCCTGGACCAGTGGGTAGCAGACAATCATTCTTTTATCCACATAACAGACAAGGTCTATACTAGTGAACAAAGACTCGATCACCTAAAGAAAATGTTGTCACATCTCATCAATTAACTTCTTCCAGTCATAAGCTGGTCCAAGAACCCATAGTTCTGGATGAAGATGTCAGATCACCTTGAGGAAGGAGTAAAGAAGGAACTTACTATGCCACTGAGAATTTATAACACTGATCTTCTACATTCACTGAAGCTCTACATTGTTACTGTCATGAACTAACAAATGCATAATTAAGTAGATTAATACAGTGACTGGGAAAATCACACACTGGCTCCCATTCCCAACTAGTGTGGATGTACACGGGTGTAATGGTCATGGGCAGGTAAAACAACTGCCCTCAGCTGTGAAAACAGTGAAACAAAAGCAAAACCACATGCCAGGAAGGATTGAAGACTTCAAGGGTCTCAGAAGTATTTGTCAGTGACCTAAAGTTAAACTGGCAGGTATATATGCAAAACTGATATGCAGTCTTACTTCAAGGAGGAAATATTGATTAGAAACCCTTTTAGTATATGAGGATGGTGAACAAGGAAAGATTTTAAAGAAGATTACAAAGATTATTCCAATATATATGTGAAGAATGATAGATGGTTCATTGGTCAGAGGTCATCCTCATCCACCAGAGGGGTTGTGTCTCTGGACAGGGCCTAGATGGACAAGAAATGCCACTGGTTCTCATACTCAGGATGATTTTACCTCCATCCAGAGCCTCTTTGAGGCCTGTTCACCCAAAGGACAGCACTGAGCATGCTCAGGAACAGGGGAACCTTCAGGAAAACCAGGAGCAGGAAGTGAATGCTGCTGAACAGGGACCTGTGGGGGACATAATACAATGAGCCTCTTCACTGGAGGAGGCCCTGGTGCCTCGAATCTTGCCTCTGTCCTTTATACAATTTCTGTATCCACAGAAAACTGTATACAGTCCACACCTGGACAAGGCAGATCTACCTGAAGGACCCATGTCCCTGACAGATAGCTTAGGGCCTTGAACTAGGGCCTGTAGACCTAGAAAGGGCAGGGACATGAGGAGGTGAGGGGAGCCCAGGAACACAGGAGGGAACTTTGTCCAGGAGAAAGATTTCTACCTTGTTCTTTCACATTCAGGGACTAGTAGTTAGAGTACAGGAGTAGAAAATGAGACTATTAGTTTCATGCTTCCTCCTCTCTTTACAGTATTTCCAGAGGAGTGGGCCTTGTCTCATCACAGACAATGACTGGTGCCCACCATGGACCTTCACAGTGTCAGCGTGAAGAATTCATGATTATTGGTGAAATGATTGAAGGGCTCAGCTCAAGTCTACATACTTAGGGGACTGAATTTGTCAAAACAAGCTGACACTTGTGACCAGTGATGGTGGAGAAGGGAGGCAGAGGAAAGAGCACCTGCTCTTCTCAGCCTGGCCAGGGTCCGGTGACTACTCAACAGAACATTTGTGCTTACTACCCGCTCTGCTCGGACCACTCACTTCAGAATTCTGGATGCCTGGTGCCTCCAACTTTGCAGCCTTCACACCTGTGGCTTCTAATGAGCGAGGCCTCCCCTGATGGTCCCTGATTATGTAGAAGATAGCAGCCCCACCTCCCTCCACATATTTTCCCAACCCAAGTTGTTTCTTGGCAACCGTTTCTTGACACTTTCATCTGGATTCCTGCATTGATATAGAATTTTCTGTGCTGAATTGTTCACTGTGTGAACCCACTGGGTAAAGCACAAACTTCATCTGAGCAGGACTGAGTCTGAGAGGGGCCTGCTGTGTTCCAACCTTGAAAAGAGGCCCTGACACTTGGCAGGATCCACTCTACAGTGTGTGATTGGTAGATTCAGGAGTGGCCCAGAGGAGGGAGACACAGTCCCTCTACCTCCCTTCACCCAGCACAGGCACACCGTCCAGATGCAGGTCCTTACCAAGGCTGTGGACTGGGTCTGGAGGTGTCCTGTTTGGTGCTGCTGTGCCAAGTATGCATGGACAGGAACAGAGGAGGCCCCACGGTGCTTCTGATACCCTCAAGGTAGGAGGCTGTGGCTGTGGCTGAGGCTGAGAGTAAAACAAAGGTCAGGCCCAATGACCTCCCCAGGGTCTCCCACTCATTGTCACCTCCATAGCCTCTGGGCCTCTTAGTGAACAAGTCTCATGGCCACACGTAGTCCTGACCAGGGCTATTATTGTCATTCCATCAAAAGTGCACTGTGGCAGGTGACACTTGCATATATGAGAAATGGCTTGCTAAGCAGGAGGATTTGAGCATTTGTGTAGATACTTGGTACCAGGTTTAATTCAACCCCAACCAAACTTCAGTACCCTCCTTTATCCTTCCTGGGGACACATGAAGCCAGTCTACTCACTCTTCTCAGTCTACTGAAAACTCTCTCTGACCCAGTCTACTGAGCAGAGATTGATGTGGAGAAATAAGAAAAGTAGGTTTCTGGGGCAAGGCTGATGGCTGAGTGATGCTGCAATAGAACAGGGATGGTAGGGGTATCTATGATGAATATGAACCCTACACAGCCATCCAGGCTCATGGCCCCAAACACTCCACTGGATAGCACTCTCTAACGAAGGAATAAACAAGAAGAAAGATCGAGGGAGATAGACATCTGGTAGACCCTGTGGAGAGTGGCCTGACCCAAGGCCAGATAGACAGTGATATTCCTTTCAGATACCCAGCAATATCAGCGGGACTTTAGTTTCTTGTGCTTCAGTATGAACCCACAAAGGGCTGGGGAAAGAAGTTTGTGCTTAGGAGAACTGAAACCAAAAGAGAGAATTCAGATGAAGGAACTAGAGACAACTTCAGAATTCCAGCCCTGGGCATGCTGCCTAGCCCTTACAAAGGGGTACCGGGCCTGGGTCCCATGAAACAAGGGGCTTCCATTAAGGATGAATGTTCTATAGATGTGGGGGGGGCACTGGGGTCCATACCAATGAAAGCCTATAAAAGGTGCCCAGTCTGGGGAGACAGATCAACCATGGTGGGGCTGGGCATGGTCTCTCAAAGAAAGAGGAAGCCACACAGGGGTCCCAGTTCCTTCCCGTATCCCTCTGGTGACCACCTAGAAGCCCCGAGGACCCAGTCAGGCTGATGTCTCAGAACCTTCCAGATCAGGGAAGTGTCCTCTCAGACCCAGGTCCTGACAGCTTTGATAGCAAGGAGCACATTCCCTAAGGGTCCCATTCCTGTAGGGAAAGAGAGTCAGGTCCTGGTGAGATGTGAGGACCCTTTCACAAAGGATAAGACCCTAGATAGAGCAGTCAGTCAGCAAAGAGGCTTGGCCTCAGGGATGGTCCTAGCCAAAACCTGACAAAGACTCAGGCCTGAAGCTGTCAGGGTGGGGCTCGTAGAGGGTCTCAAACAACACAAGTGTTCCCGGGGGGCTGTGTGTGAATATGCAAATATACATCTGTACTCAGGCACAGAAGACAGAGAGAAAGACAGACAGTCAGACACACATAGAAACACACACACATAGACACACACACACACATGCACATACTCTCTCTCTCTCTCTCTCTCTCTGTGTCTGTCTCTGTCTGTCTCTCTCTCTCTCTGGGTGCTGAGTCACTGACCCACCAGCTCATTCTCTCCCACCCTGGTATTATTTCAGGTAGGGAATGACCAGGCCTAGGTTTGGGCAGCTCTGGCTCCGATGAGAAGGGGACTCACCTGGGAGCACAGACACCACAACCTTGAAGGTGGAATCTAGCCACGGTTTATCGACCCCACACGAGTAGGTGCCTTCATCCTCCAGGGTGAGGCTCTCCAAGGTCACTGTGAAGCTGAGGCTGGCAGGATGGACCCTGATGGTCACTCGGCCACTCGTTGCTTTTCTCATTGAGCCTTTGGTCTCCACAATCTTGTCACATAGAAGCACGTGTGATCTTCTACACCAGTACTTGTCATGTGTTTCGTGTTCCTCCTCGTACCTGCACTGCACACTCAGGGATCCCCCCACAGTGCCGGTCACCTTGCTGGGGCCGCTCAGGAGGAAACAGCCTGGAAAACATATTCTGGGCCTCAGAAGTGGTTGGGGTCAGGGTCTCCTTGGAGTTAGGTCCTTGGGGCCCTCGGATTTAGAGGAGGCAACCAGGGAAATGAGCTGTGCCAAGGGCAGGAATCCAGGGAGAGGGCTGTCCGTGGGGATGCACAGGGCCAGGTAGGAAATCACTGTGTGTACATAAGTGTGAGACTATGTCTACGTATGTACACTGTGCATGTGTGTGTGTGCATTGACGTGTGGGTGTGCCTACCTGAGTGTATGTTCTTGTGCGAGTGCTGCACTCAGACATCATTTGGAATGTGTGAATGCAGCAGGGTCTGTCATATCTGTGTCTTAGGGAGGACTGGCTGTCTGGGGTGCAGGGCTTTCAGCTCCTTCACACTCTGCACTGTATCCTGGTGGCCCTGTGAGGCAGGTGCTGGCCACTTCTGGCCCCTCCTCTGCCCTCCTTCCACCCTTCTCCCAGACCCACTCACCTCTAAAAGCCACACCTTCCCCGTCTCCTGTCCCAGCTCTCACTCTCCCACTCAGGATGGAGTTTCCCTATCCAGGGTTGGGTCCTCTCACCTGGGACCTGCAGGAGGAGCAGAGTCAAAGGAAGCCACAAGGCCATGTCTCCTGGGGACGTTTCTGCAGCATTGAGGTCACCTGCACCAGCACCATGCCCAGGAGACAGAATGGGGCCTCCTCACAGAATTCAACGAATGTGTCCAGACCTCTCATCATCTTTTTCTCTTTGCTTCCTGGCCACCCACTCCGGATGTGATGCAGGGGTTGTGTAGGAGGAAGAAACTCTGTGAGAGAAGCTGCCTGCACTAGTGCTGACACCCCTGACCTCAGTGACATTGGCTTCTCTTATTCTCAGTGACCGAGAGCCCATTCAGAGCCCATGTGTTGAAAATGCCACCCCCTTTGCACAACCTGCAGCTGGTGCCCCCCCCATATACTCAGCAGAGCTCATGCAAAGGATTTCTCCCTTGCTGGAGTCTCCCCACACTCTGTGATGAGTCATTGTGTTGTCAGGATGTAGGAGCCAGAGATGTTCATTTCTCTACCTCTTCTGGAGACCAGAGAGGGACCATGCTCTGCCAGCATTCAGTTTAAAACCCATACGGGGTACCACGTTCTTTTGCTTTCTCACAACATGTCCACCAGTATGGGTGTGAGCCCAGAGAACTATTCCCCGTGTAGCAAGGAACCCTTAACACGATACAATGCCCAGGTGAAGACAAAATGCCAGGCCAACATTACAGTCTGGTGACCGTGATTACCTACCTCATTATGGGTGGTTTAATTCACATAGGCAATTAATGTGATCTGCAGCTCCCTTGGCTGTCATACCTATACCTTTGTAAGGAGTCCCCTACAATCTGCAATGTGCTTCTCAAATTGATAAGCTTTAAATAATACAATGTCCCTTGTTCAATATTTTGGGAAAAAAAACAAAAAACCACACCCTGCCCAGAATGTGCAAGAAAAGTAAGGCAATGATTACCATCCCCAAATCTAGTTATTAATGAATTCTAAAAGTAGGATAAGGACAGATATGAAGTGAGAGCAGATATATCATGGCTCTAAATATCATAGTAATGGTAAATTTCTTAGGCTGAAGATATCACAAGTTTATTTTGGTCCTCAAACTGTACCTTTATATTATATATTCATTTTTATAGATGGCGTATGTTTTATTTAATTATCTTTACATTTTAAAAGGTATAGCAATAAGATGAAGATAAACACAAGGGCCCAGGATCAGGGGTTCCTTCTGGAATCTGAAAGGCTGTGGGCATCAGTAGACATGGGAGTTGCAGGAGTCCTGCAGGCTGACACTGTCCCCCTACATGTAGCTTAGTCACCCAGAGGATGGCTTTGGACAAGCCAGTGGCAGGGGCACTTTCAGGAAAAAAGAGGAGCCGGAAGTTGATATTGGAAGAGGGAGAAAGTGACCAGCCCTGAGCTGCCTCCTCCAGGGAGCCAAGGGCACTTGCACTTTCTCCGCTTTCCTTTGGGCTCTGGAAATCTGGTGCCTTCAAAACCCATCAGCAACCCCATTCTGAGCAATGTAGGATTCTGGCCTTCAATTCCAGAAATTCCCTCGAGTGTCAGGACGCAGCAGCGCAGGAGAGAGTGGTGATGAGGGGTGGGGAAGAGAGGTGAGCACGTTATGATTCCTTGGCCATGGAAGTTCAAAGGATCTCAGGTCTTGCCAGGAACATCTTGGAGGAAAAAACTTTCCCTTTCAGTCTTTCCCCACTCAAAGTTCTCAAGGCAAACTGTCATCTCATCCTTAAGTACAGCCATAAGAGCAGCAGCTCTTCTGCTCAAACCATTCAAGAACCTCATTCCAAGGCATAACCTCTCTAACCTCTGTTCTCGGTCAGTCTGCTCACCCCATAGGTCCTGGCACACTGCCCCTGTTTTAGTCACTTCCTCACTGTGTCACTGTGACACAGTACCAAACACCCACATTAGAGGAGGAGAGGTTTAATTTGGCTAACATTTTCAGTCCACAACTGTCTGAATCCAAGGCCAGAACATCATGGCAGAGAGGCAAAATGAAGGAAAACTGCTCACCTCGTGGCAGCCAGGAGGCAGAGAACAAAGAGAAGAGTCAGAGAGGGCGATGTACCCTTTTAGACAATGTCCCCAATTACTCACCTCTTCTTGTGGAAGGAACTGGCAAGTGACACACACATGCAGACGAGCTGAATGGAAGTAAAATAAAAAATTTGTTTTGTCGGAAAAGGGTTGATCACATTCAAAAAGGCAGTGCCAGTGATCTACTTCTTTCTGGGTTGCAGCTCCCTCTTCTATAGGTTTTACAGCTATGAGCTCATTCATGTGGTTAGATTTTATTTCCTCAGTTCACATTACCCAGGTGCAAATTATAGTAACCAGACAGTCACCTTTAACCCAGACCTAACAATTCCTCGTAGTTAGGGAGTTTACCTCAAAATTCCTCTAGCTCTCTATTCTAGTGCATAGGAAGAGGGTGTTCAAGGTCAGGGATGAGGCCAGATGTCCCACTTCATGGTCAGTGCCTCCAGGGTCTGTTAATTTTGAACTAAACAAAGCAGTTTGCTGTTAGAGACAGCAAAAGTCATTTTACACATTCCTAACATTTTTTAGGTTTTTAGATTATTTACAAAAGTGCTATCATTCTGACCAGGTCCCACCTAGCTCATTCAGCTATGGATTCATCAGTGGGTTCATGAATTGATGATTATACCACTCCTATAATCCAGTCACGTTCCAAAAGCCCAGCCTCTGAACACATGAGTCTTTTGCAGGACATTCCAGATCCAAACCATAACATTCTGCCCCCGGCCTCCCAAAAGACTCATGGATATCTCTTTATGCAAAATGCATTTAGTCTGTCTCTAGGAGTTACCAAAGTTTTAACAGTTCCAGCATTGCCAAAATGTCCTAGTCCGAAGTCTCTTCTGAGATTTGAGGCAAACTTCTGTAAGCCCCTGTAAAAAATTAAAAAGAAAGTTAAACATGCTGACACATATTGGCACAGGACAAGCATTCCCATTCCAAAAGGGAGAAATAGGAAGATAGATAGGAGTCGACTAAAGCAAAACCAATCCCAGCACAGCAAACATTAAATTCTGTAGCACCACGTCTAGCACCAGAAGCAAGTTGATGTGAGCTCTAAATGGCCCATGTGGCATGGCCAGTTGAAGCCTTCATGGCCTTTCTCTTGGGTGACTTTGCCCACTACTTGCAGTTTTCCTTAGATGTTCCTTGTCCCTGGCTATTCCAATTTCACGGGATCTCCATTGTACCTTCAACATCACTCTTACAAATTCACTTCCTGGCCTCCCAACCTTCTTCTGAAATTTGGGTGGAAGCCTCCATGTCACCATAACTTTTACATTCTGCGTGCCTGGAAAACCAGCATGATATGGATGACACCAAGCTCTGCTGCCAGCTTCAGCAGTAGCTGGACACTCATGGATCATGGCTACAGAGACCTCTGAGTACCTGGACGGCTGAGCACTGTGAACTGAATCCTGGTCCCTGTCCAACAGGGTGCCCTGGGGCTGTCTTCTCAAAATAAAGTTTTTCAGCTTTACACCTTGGAGTATGCAAAAGGGTGGAGATGCTGTCAAGGCATTTTTCCTATTGTTTTAATGCAAAATACTTTGCTTAATTTTTTTTTTTTTTTTTTTTGTACAGGGGTCAAACTCAGAACCTTGTACTTGTGAGGCAGGTGCAGCACCACTGAGCTAAATCCCTGGCCCACTTTGCTTAATTTTAATGCTAATCTTTTTACAAATCACATTTTCTCCTCTGCCCCACTTTACAGGCCCCAAATTCACAGGCATTTCCTTAATAGACTCCAGAAAAAAATTAAAATTATTTTGGTCCTTGGTCATTTTGGTAAAAGTAGCCAACATTGTACATGCCTGAATGTTGGGTTGCCTTGAAATTTCCTCTGCCAGACTAATCAACCTGCTGCCTCTGTCTCCTGCAAAGTTTCAGGACATGTCTGAGGTTTCCTTCCCCTCTCACCTTGGGGGAGCCTCGATCCCCATCTTGCCCCTCAATCCTGCTCAGGCTTTTATCTGTCAGAAAACTCAAATCTTTTGGCTTTTTTTTTTTTTTTTTTTTTTTCTGGTGCTGGTCAATTGAGAGAGGCGGAGAAGTGGAGAATAGACTAGCTTTGCACTCTCTCTGTATGAGGCTGAGAGAGGAAATGAGTGGCCTTCTACGTTTTAAACTATATAGAATCTCAGTGCTTCAGTAATTTTGCTGTAATTCTCCTAGGTCCTAGAGCTAGCCTATAGATATTGCTTCCTGGGGTTACTTCTCTAATACTAATACCTCTTTCTACCTCTCTAATAGCTCTTTCTCTCTCTATTCTACTTGGTTCTGGTATTATTATGACAACTTTGGCCTCAAGTTTATGTACCTACCTAAAAGGATGTGTCACCTGTGGTTGCTGATTGAATTTTCATTGTGAAGCTTTAATTTGCCTGACATTTCATTGTGAAGATTTTGTTTTGTTTTTTGAGATAGGATCTGACTATGTAGTTCAGGCTGGCCTTGAACTCACCATGTACCCAGTGTGGCCTCAAAACTCATGATGATCCTTTTTCCTCAGCCTCCTGAGTACTGGGATTACAGGCATGTGCCACCACACCTGGCTCATTGTGAGGTTTTCATTTGTCAGAAAACTTGTATCCTTTTGTGAGGTGAACTAGTGAAAATGCAGGGGAGTTGGGGGTGGATGTAGGGGCTGGGGTGAGGAGACTATACAAGGGCTCAAGTTTTAAAGGCTAGGCCCTGCTTGGATTGCAAGTGGCAGTGGACTCCAAAGTTTAGTCTGTCCCCTAGTCATGTCCTATCTCCTATTCTTAGACTGCCACCTATTGCCAGGTAGTGGGACATGACTGGACCATTTATTAAATTGCTTGGCTCTATCAAGCCAGGGTTCACAAGAGGTATCTATGCAGAAAAATTATCTGGATTTTATAAGGGGTTTTATTGTTTAAGGAGACAGGCGTACATTACGTGGTTTTATAACTGGCTAGAGGTGTCCAGGCAGTAGAGTGTCACAGTCTGGGCTTCGTCCTGAAGATGGGTTGTGGCTATAAGGAGAGATCTAAAGGTCCAAAAGAAAGTGATGGCAGTGCCCATGCAAGGCAGATACATCTGGCACCCAAGGAGTTTTGCTTTAGTAAGGGACGACTTGGTGAAAAGCTAAATAGGTCATAGACTGACCTGGAGGGTGCCCTGTAAAGTTCCCATGTGGAAAATGACCCAGGGAAAGCACTGTATCATTCCTATGACTTAACACCAAAGAATCTGGCTTTACTAGGACATACAAGGACATGTCTACCCCTGCAGGAGCTTTGGGTGACTCTCGATGTAGCAGGCAAAAAATTATTTTCCTGTGTTGTATACTGGAGTATCTTACTCCATTCTAATTTCTTACTGGGGTGAATTATCTTTCCCTTCCTTAGCTGTATGTCTTGAAGGAGTTAGACAGTCATCTTTCTATGCCCCTATCCTGAACTGCTGGTTGGAAGATTTCCTTTTCCAAGCTACCTTTATGGTGATACTGGAGTGTTCCATACCAGTAATTAGAAGAGATATATTCTTCCTACTCAAGGCCACTCTGTCATTCAAACCTCTGGCAACCCATGTCCTAGTTGTTAGGGACTCTGCCAGCCTGACCTTGTTGGCCCCAATTTCTCTGCCAGGAGTTGATCGCTAAACATGGTAGTATGGCACCCCAGGGAGGGCTGTCAGGGCTACCCCAGTCATCATTCAATTGAAGGATCCTAATTTATACCCTCACAGAAGGCAGTATTACCTTAAGAGGGGAGCTAGGTGGGGGCTAAAGCTCATTATTGATAATTTTTTGGCTACAGGTTTGTTGATGCCATGCTGGTCCCCATGCAGAAGAGTAATTTTACCAATAGTCAAGCTATCAGGAGATTATCATCTAGTACAACACCTCAGAATTATCAATGAGGCAGTGGTATGTGTTCACCCATTAGTAGCAGACCCACACATTCCCCTAGCACAAATCCCAGGAGGCACTAAATGGTTCTCTGTTCTGGATCTCAAAGATGCCTTTCCCCGCACTTTCCTTAGGGGCCCTAGTGTCCTGTACTTGTTTGCCTTTGAATGTGAGGATCCCCAAACAGGGCTTTGCTGACACTATACTTGGACTGCGTTGCCTCAGAGTTTTAGAGATAGCCCCCACTTGTTTGCACAGGTGTTAGCTAGAGACCTAAGAGACTTAAAGTTTAAAAGGGGAGGCCTACTACAGTAAGTAGATGACTACTTCATTTGCAGCCCCACCAAGGAGTTATCTGATTAAAAAAGCATTAAGACTTTCAATTTTTTTTTTAGCAAAAAGGGCTTACAAGATGTCCCGACATAACACCAGATTTCTCAACAAAAAGTGACCTATCTTGTATATGCTTTAACAACCAGGACAGAGAAAACTGTCCCCCAAGGAGAACAAAGGCAATTTGCCAACTGAGTCTTCGAGAGTCTAAAGAGCACTGAGGGCTTCTTGGGGAATGGCTGGCTTCTGCTGCATATGGATATCCCATTTTGAAGTAGTAGCCAAACTCTTAATGAGGCAACTTGAGGAATAGAAACTGAAACCTTGAAATAGACTGCAGCTACTCAAGAGGCCTTCCATGCCTTCAAATGGGTCTTGATGCCCTCCTCAGCATTGGGAATCCAAGACCTAGCTTTTTCTTTCTTTGTGACTGAAAAACAAGGAGTAGGCATTGGATTGCTCACTTGGGTTCTGGGCCAGGAAAACCAATCAGCCTACTTTTCCAAATGACTAGATGGGATGACATGGGGCTGGCCTAGCTGCTTATGTGCAATAGCTAGTATGACGCTCTTAGTCCAGGAAGCTTCTAAGATTGGGATAAAAGCTCTCAGTTCTAAACCCACATCAGGTTAAGGTTTTGTCATAACTCAAGGGACATTTGTAGATGACTGGAGAAAGGTTCATTAAATAGCAGGCCATGCTCATACATATATATGAGCTTTTTGTCTTCAACCTTACATTGGTTTAAACCTAGCCACCCTTCTCCAAACTAATTGACAGTAGGACAAGAGTGCAAATAAATCATTAACTTAAATTATGCCAGCCACCCAAATCAGAAGGGCCAGCCATTGGCAGGGACAGCTAGCATATGGTTCACTGATGGTAGCAGTTTCACAAAGGTTGAGTTAGGAGGGGAGGTTTTGCAAATAGGTAGCCCTACCTTGGTCATTAAACTTTTTCTTGGGACTTGCCCAAAAGGCAATACTTATTGCCCTTGCTCAGGCTCTTCAACTTATCAAGGGCAAAATTGTCAAAATATATATTCCGGCTCCAATTATGCCTTTCTCGTCTTATATGTGCCTACAACCCTCTGGAAAGAAGGAGGGTTTTTGACTAGCTGCCAGTTTCCAATAAAACACGGACTAGTGATCCTCAACCTCTTCAAGGCAGTTAATCTCCCAAGCAAGGTAACAGTTGTCCATTGCCTGAGACATCAGATCTCTCAGAGTAATTCTAAAGCACATTTGGCTGCCAAACAGGCTCCTTTCCAAAATAATCCTGGCCCATCAATATCCCTTCCTGTGGTTCCATTCCAGAATCTATACTTAGATCCAGGATACTTTGCAGAAGAGTTTTTAATGATTCACAATGAGGGAGGAGTCTAAAAGAGTTAGTGGTGGTATGTAGGACCCCAACTGTTCTTGCCATGATGCAATGGAAAGTAATCAAGTCCCTGCATGATGCCTTCCACCCAGGGTGGGGATCTGCTACTGCTATGACACATAGGCTCTTTATAGCACCTGAAGTTCATAAAACTATAACCCAGATCTGTAAGGCATGCCCTGTCTGCCCTCCGTAATCCATACGCTCATCCACTCCCATTGTCTGAAGCAATACAATGGCAAAGGGTCTCCCCTGAGAAAGATTGGCAAATGGATTTTACCTACATGCTTACATGTAAGGGGTACATGAATCTCTTGATGTGCATTGATGCCTTTACTGAATGGATGGAGCCCTTCCCTATCAGGTCAGAATGGGCCTTTGAGGTGGTAAAAGTTCTCCTTAAAAAAGTGATCCCTATGGGCCAGGGATTTAACCCAGTGGTTTCTCTGACTGCCTTGCAAGCACAAGGTCCCAAGTATGATTCCCAGTAACAAAAAAAAATGATCCCTAGGTTTGGACTGCTTAGGTCTATCCAGAGCAATAATGGATTCTCCTTCACATCTTAAATCACACAGGGAGTTGTGGAAGCACTGGGAACTGAATAATATCTCCACCCTTTCTAGCCCCAGTCCTCAAGAAAGATCAAGCAAGACAATCAACCCCTCAAGCAAATCTTGGCCAAGCTGTGTCAAGAAACCCCCCATAAGTGGCTAGACCTTCTCCCAATTGCCTTAATGAGGCTTTCCGTTGCCCCCAAATTTAATCTCAGCCCATTTGAGATGTTCTATGGGAGGCCCTGTTTGACATCTGACCTACGTTCTGACACTAAAATGTCTCAGCTCCTCCAGCATGTTACCCATCTGGGAATTTTCCAATAGGACTTCCAAGAATATGGAAATAAAATTCTTTCACTCTCAGGGACTAAGAGTAATTGTCAGCTCAAAGTTGATCCTGGTAATCAGATCCGAATGAAGATCAGGAGGTCCCAGATCAACTCGTCCCCAAATAGAAATGCCCTTATATAATTATCCTAACCACACATTCTGTCATTAAGGTAGAGGGAATATATAGTTTAATTCACCTCTCCAGGGTGAAACTCCTGAGGCAGGATAGAGAGAGAGAGAGAGAGAGAGAGAACAAGCCTTGTATACCTGTGAACTAGTGGATGACTTCAAGTTTCTTTTCAAAAGAGAGAGCATCAACCAACCTGTTGATCGAGATAAGTAGAATGTTTCATTCCAAGTAAAAAGAAAAATTAGCCACATCCTGGAAATAGGGTCCCTCCCTGTGTGTATTATATAGCTAGTTTTGTTACTCTCTTGTTTGCTACAACTCACTCAACGTCCTTTTTTGCTCCAAGTTATAAGATGTTCTCTTTTGGTTTTTCCTGTTCCTCCTTGTGGTTGGTTCAAAAGCTGCCTCTAAAAATATAATAAGCCGTGACTACTTACACAAAACCCTAAAGTTAATCATATCTCTCTCCTGTTATCAACAGTTACCTAACAACCTGACAGACAGTGTAGATAAACTTGTTCAGAATATTGCCATACTCAAATAGATCAAAGAGATTCACTAGCAGTGGTGGCCATTAACTTCAATAAATGGAGCTGCTTTTTCTTTTATCATCAGGTGTATTCTTGTGATTCTTTGCATATTCAAGAATCTGGAATCTATCTCCTAGGCCCATCACTCACAAGGACATTTTAAGGCTACACATGTGCACATTTCTACCTGGCCACCTGGTTGGGGTCTATTTCCAAAACAAGGCACACAGCTATCCTGGGTGCTGGCCTGTGCCCAGTGACATCAGAAAAGGAGCCTTCCTTAAAAACACTTCATCCTTGGGCTGAGATCTAATTTGGATTCTCATGTGATTAAGGGCCCTGAGGGAACACTGATTACTTAAAAGGAAAAGGGAAGACATTCTTTTTGAGACAGGGTCTTGCTATGTAGTTCAGGCTGGCCCTGAACTCACAGCAGTACTCCTATCTATCTGAGCTTCCCAAGTGCGAGGATTACAAGTGTGTGCCACCACGCCCAGCACATGGGAGACATTTTTAAAATACTGACATTTTAAAGTAAGCTCTAGGAGAAATGTCCATAAACACCATAATCATCATAGTTCCTTGAACCCCAGGAATAACTCTTGTGTGCACAAAAGGATATCCAGACTCATAGTGTAGATGCTTTTGTGACACTGCCCACCTTCTCACTTGAAAGTGTAACTCTATATCTTCTTTACAATAAATTCTGCGTGGCTGCTATTGCGGCTTGTATCTAGATGTTCCCCAAAGCCTCATGTGGACATAGGTGGGACTTTTTGGAAGTGGTTGGAGCTAGGTTGTGCGATGCTGGGATTAAGGGTGCCCCACCTTAATCACACCTTAGGGTGTGATTACTCCCCACCCTAAGGGTGAGTAGCCTGGCTAGAATATATGCGACAGAAAGAGGGGCATTGCCATCATTTGCTGTTGCTTGTCTTCTGCTGCTTCCACCCTACTCTTTGATGCCTTTCTGGCAGACCACCCTACCTAGGAGTGAGCTGATTATAGACTGTAACCTCTACAAACCATGAGCTACAATAAACCTTTCCTACTTTAGGTGTTGAGTATTTTATCTCAACATTGAGAAAAGTAACTATGACAGCTGCCTATATGTCTTGGCTGAATATTTTCCATCAAGGGCATGTAGAATTGAGGACTGAGCCAGTGAGAGGCCAATTTCTTACTGTTTTAGGACCCAGCTTCCTGGTGACATCAGAATGCTGTGCGTGACACGGTTGGTCAAGGAGTGGAAGGTAGCAGAGGACAGGAATGCTGGAGAAATGCATTCTCCCATTCCACCAACATAGCTCTGAGGTCTTTGAAGGAGATGGGAACCAACTGAGGACCTTGCCAGGGAGTACCCTCTTATGGCCCTGTCTGGTTGGCTCTAGAGGGAGGCCTAACAGGGAGCAGGTAGCTTGGAGGGATCCAGGAGGAGAGTGAGCAGGGCCTGGGCAGATAGGGCCGGGCTGGAGCAGACAGGCTGCTGGCAGCATAGGGAAGAACAATGGTCCAGGGTCTCAGGACCAGTGTCTAATCAGTAGCTGACAAACAATTTGGGAGGTGGGGGGCACAAGTTGGGTACCTATTTCTACCATTTTCTGTTTGCTGGGAAAACTGCCTCATTTTTACTCTGACTGCTTTTATCTAGAAATGTAAGTTGGAAAGTCAGGAGTCAAGCTCATGGTATTTATCCTTCCCAAGGTTTCCTACTAAATTAAAAAAATACGCAAATGTCCTGTCCCATTCTCTGGGATTCTGACACTCCACTGGCTTGAGGTAGGGCCTGAGGTTGCATTTTTAAACCACGCTTCAAGTGACTCCAGTGGGCAACTTGCTGAGAGCAGGCTTCACAGGGACTCTAGAAGCAGCATAGAGGGAAGATGGACAGCAGTGTGAGATGAGGAGAAGACCCTAATCAGAAGCCCAGGCTAGGTGAAGTAGGACATATCTGTATCCCAGCTACCTGAGGAGCTGAAAAAACAGGATCCCTTGAGCCCAGGAGTTTGGAGCTGGCCTGGATAACAGTTATACTCTATGTTGGCAAAAATTTACTTGAAAAAGACCTGGGGTGTAATTCAATAGTAAAGCACATGCTTAGTATCAGGAAGGCCTTTAGTTTGATTCCCCCAATCCCATGAAGAAGAGAAAGTGGGAGAGGAGGAGGAAGAGGAGACAAAGAAAGAGAAGAAGAAGGGGAAGGAGAAAGAGAAGAAGGAGGAGGAGGATGAAGAGGAGAAGGAGGAAGAAGAGGAGGGGGAGGGGAAAGGGGAGGGGAAAGAGGCCAATATGAAGGCAGAGGGTTTTTGTAAAACAAAACTATCAGATGGCCGAACATCAAGGTGATCAAGAGCTGTAAACTCAGATCTGCCTCCTGATCTATTGGGAGAGTAGGAAGACAGAGGGTAGAAGTTGTTTGTTGGGAGAGTGGGCGAAGTTTGGTCTTATTTTGCATGATATAGATGGTCATCATGCTGCTGTATAGGTCACAAACTTTTTTTCCAGGGGAGTTATCATGTGTTGCAAGAGGGATTTGAGCTTGTGAGGTCAAAGGACATTGGAGAATGAGCTGGCTTCTTCTGGACATGTCCATTTTTCGAAAGCTGGTTTCAGACTGTCATTGAGTGGATTTTGGAGGCACTTCCTGAAAAGAAATTGTTACTGTAAAGGAATTTTTATGCAGGTATGGGCAAACCTTAAACAGTTTCAATTTCATAGGTGAATTCTGCCAAGCCTTCAGGGAGCAGGAAATTGCACTAGTAGGCAGACCTTTCCAGGCATATAGAAAAAGGAGCTCATCAATGTTTTTCAGTGAATTGACACTGATATTACAACATAATTGAAAGAGCATACAGGGAAAAGAAAACATATTCCACTCTCATTTACAAATATTGATGCAACACCTCTTAAGTAAACTACTAGAGGATAAAATGTAAATGTACATTGAAAGAATAATTGGTTCAAGAAATGTCAGGGTAATCCATCTGGGAACTATTTATATATTATTAATCGCTTGAATCATTTAGAGGAATCATTTTATAGCCTTCTTAATAGAAAAAAAAGGCAATTATAATATTTAAAATCCATTCCATGAGCCAGGGATGTAGCTCAGTGGTGCCACATCTGCTTGGCAAGCACAAGGTCCTGAGTTCAATTCCCAGAAAAACAATCCATTCCTGTCTTTTGCTCTAAGCAAACTTCAAACTCATTCATGAGATATTTATTAAAACTATACATTTCATGGAAATAGAAATGAAATCTATACATCATTACTGAAAACTATATAGTCTCACACAAAAAAGTGTTTTACTTTGGGAAAATGACTTCTGATTTATAGCCAGTTATATTTTCAGAACTAAAGCCACAGGACGACAAGGTCAAATTCTGTGTCAATTTCTTTGCTTGTTATCAAGCTGTTAATCATATTTGTATCTTCTTAGGTTAATTTTGGTAGTTTTTGTGTGTCTAGGGATCTGTCCATTTCTCCTAATTTTGCTAATATATTGGATTATAATTTTTCAAAGTAGTTACTCTCTTCTGGATTTCCATGATGTCTGTTGTGATTTCACCATTTTCATTTGCAATTTCATGATATAAGTCTTTCCTCACTGTGTCTTGGTAAGTCTGGCTAGGGGCTTATATATTTTATTTATTCTTTCAAAGAACCAGGTTTTTGATTCATTGATTACAAAAACTTTTTTGTCTCAATTTCATTGATTTCTGCTCTCTTTATAATTTCCCTCCTTAATTTTGGTTTGGGAGCTGGTTTGTTGTTTTTCAAGCATCTTAACATTTCTCAAATGGTTGTCTATTTGAACTTGCTCTGTTTTCTTAATGTGAGCATTGGTTGCAATGAATTTCCCTCTTAGAACTTCTTTCATAATATCCCAGAGGTTTTAATGAGTTGCATCATTGTCATTAACATCCAGTAATTTTTAAATTTCTTCTTTAATTTTTTTCTGTGACCCATTGGTTGTTTAGGATTTTGTTGTTAATTTTCCATGAGTTTTGCCTTTTCTAACATTGATTTCTGTTTTCATTGCACAGTAGTCTGATAGTATGCATGAGATAATTTCTATTCTTTCATATTTACTTAAGCAGGCTTTGTGGACTAGTATGGTGTCTGTTTTGGGAAAAGTAACATACTCTGTTGTAGAGGGTTGGAATACTCTGCATATCCATGTTTAAAGGTGTGCTTCAGCTTTGAAATTTCTCTATTGGTTTCTTTATTGGTTTAGTTGATTTATTTCTTTGTGAAAGTGAGGTGTTAAAATTCCCTACTATGATTGTGTTTTTGTTTGTTTGATATTTTTAAAATATTTTTATTGAGATATTTGATATTTTAACATCAGCAATTTTTGTTTTATGCAGATAGGTGCTCTGGCATTTGGTGCATATATGTTTATCAAGTGTATCTCTTCTTGTTGGATTGCCCCCTTAACTAGTATGTAGTGACCTTATTTGTCTCTTCTAATCAGCTTTAGCTTGAAGTTTACCATGTCTGATATTAGAATTGCTACCCCTGCTTGTTTTCAGGGTCCTGGTGCATCCAATATTATTTTCTATCCTTTAATTTTTAGTCTATGAATATCTTTTTGGGTTGGATGAGTTTCTTGAATGCAGCAAATTGTTGGCTTTTGTTTTTTGATCCAGTCTGCTGTCTGTGTCTTTTAATTGGAGAGTTGAGGCTGTTAACATTAAGAGATATTACTGGGCTGGGGTTTTAGCTCAGTGGTTCCACTGATTGTCTTGCAAGTGCAAGGACCCCAGTTCAATCCCTGGTACCACAAAAAACAAAATAAAACAAAACAAAAAATAACCCATTAAGAGATATTACTAAGATGTGTTGATTATTTACTAACATTACCTTCATCTATTGGTGTGTCCTTTGTTTTCCTTTTCCTGATCTTTTTGTTGCTGTTTATCCATTGATCTTGATATTTACTTTGTGTTTTTAGCTGTGCCCAATTCATTGTTTCTGTCAAGAATATTTTAAATTTTTCTCCAAACTGGTTTAACACTCATATATCTTCTGAGCTGGTCTTCTGCATGGATATACCTTACTGCTCCATCTATTTTGAAAGAATGTTGCTGGGTAAGTTAATCTGGGTTGGAAGTTGCTTGCTCTTAGGACCTGAAATATTTCACTCCAAGCTCTCCTGGCCTTTAGGGTTTGTGTTGAGAAGTCTGCTGTAATTCTAATTGGTTTGCCTTTGTATGTGTTTTTTGTTTGTTTTTTCTGTCTGCTTTTAAAATTCTGTTTTGTTTTGTTTCTAGCTGTCTGGTAATGTAATAAGGATATACTTTGGTGAGCATCTTTATTCATCATAATTGTTTGGTGCTCTATAAGTGTTGCCTCTTTGTATTTTAAATTCTTTTCCTATATTTGGGAAATAATCGTCCATGATTTCTGTAAACATGTTGATGGATCCATCTGTGTTATCTTCTAATTTTTTCTCTAACTCTTTTTAACCTTAGATTGGTCTTCTTGTCAACTAGTAGCTACTGGATAGTCTTCTCTTATTCTCTATTTTCTTTTTGGCCTCTGAGTTCTTTATCATAATTCACTATTTTGTCCTTAATATCACTCTGTCTTCACATTCCTCATTTCTTCACTGTATGAATTCTAATTTTTTTAAAAATTTCAGGTATTTCTATTTGGCATCCTTTCAAGGATTCCCTGTTCTTGTTGAATTTGTCATTCAAATTTTGAGCTGTTTTGGTTAGCTCATCCAGTTTTTTACCTATTTCCCCAAAATTCACTGTGGGCATATTGAGTAAAATTGCTGTGAACTTTTGGTTCATTTCTTCTTGAAGTCACCTGTTTTCTTTATCTCTTTTATGAGCTTTTCATAGATATCTGCTACCTGGTATTTGATTTTTTCTCCTTTTCTGATCCTTTGCTCTGCCCTGGGAGAGTTTGGGGGATTCAGAGAGCTCCTATTTCCTTGCCACTCTCCTATGTGTATCTGTGTTTGTTTGTTTATGTACATATCTTTTTAAAAGTTATATAGTATGGCCCCATCTTTTTTCCTCTCCTTCTTTGGTGGTTACTGCAGATTGAGGACTAGAGAACTGAAGAAAGTTTGTGGCTTACGTGGAGATTTTTACTAGGCTATTTCCTCACTATGAATAATTTTCAGCTTCTTATGTCCAGCACTAGAATTTATTTGTTATTTATTTTAAGTGATTTTGACCCTGTCCCTACGTTTTGCTAAAAGAATTACTTCTGGTTATAACAGCACCCACAGATTCAACTTTACAACACTTCTATATGATAGTCCTTGCTGTCACCTTCTCCCTTTTGCTATTCCCTATGCACACTATGGCAGTTTAATATCTGTGGTTGTTCTGCAATGAGGTAGGTGAGGTGGGGTAAGGTTGGGAGAATTGCATGCGGTTGAATGAGGCATGTTAGACACAAGGGGAGAGGTTTGATGGGAGAAATAGTGATAGATGAGAAGAAAAATTTGATGTGGGGTCTGATTTCACTGGAGTACTCTTAGTTGAGTTTAGGGTTTATATTGAGAGTTTTCAGAGGATATTTTGTGGGGGCGAGGGTGAGATACGGGAGAAAGGGGGTTTACTTTGTGATCGAGGAAAGCTTTGTGGTTGTCAGAACTTACTGATAGGGTGGGTAATAAGCTAGATAAGATATGGATGAGCCTAAGGCTTAGGGTAGGGAGGCTCAAGGAATAATACTAGGGAAGATAGGAGAGACTGTGAGGGAACTAGGTATGAAGAATTTAAAAACTTGGGAGGAGGAATTTTCATGTTTGGAAAACGGATAGAGAAATATGTTAATGCAGGGTGTGGTGGTGCATGCCTGTAATCCCAGCACTCGGGAGGCTGAGGCAGGAGGATTGCTGTGAGTTCGAGACCAGCCTGGGCTACAGAGTGAATTCCATGTCAGTCTCAACTACATAGTGAGACCCTGTCTCAAAAAACAAACAAACAAACCAACAAGAGATATGCTAACAGTATTATCTTGTGGGTTTGAGATGAAAGAACTAGATAAAGAGCTGGGACAAGGAAGAGAAATTTGGCCCCTATTAAATCAGAGCCAATGAAAGAACAAACATACACAAGAAGCAACCCGATAAATTAGGGAAAGTAAGTTTCCGTAAGAGAACTTGACATAACCCCACATTACTAAATAAATCAAGAACTCATATGCTATCCAACGGGAACTCAGATTAAATATTCCAGTGTGGGAGCCTGGCTGAACCAGAGCGACTCCATGTTGACCAGCGAATGACCTGGAGGCTGTCGCTCCCCTCCATCCCTTATGGAATAACTAGTGATTAATTGTGAATTGTTGGGTGGCTGCTTTGAAGTAGCTGGGAGGCTAGATGGAAACTGTAGTGAACACAGAGACCCAAGGCAGGTCACGCCACTCCTTGCATGCCTGTAGTCTGAATGTTCTGAACTTTATGATGATCTAGGTTGTAAATGGAACAATGGATAATCACTCTGCTGATCATTAGTACATGACGACCACTAGCTCAGATCAACTGACTCTTTGCCTTTGTCCTCTTCCTGTAAGTTTTAAGTGTAAACCCCCCTTCAGCCCTATATAAAATGGCCTCTGTTTCTGAGCTAGCCGCCTCTCTGAGCTACTTGGCTTGGGGAGTGCCATCTGGCCAGACTAATAAAGGTCTATTCGCCAACTGGCCTGGTGTGTTCCTTCCTGGGTGACTCTCGCTGTGTGACAAGCTCCTGGAGCCTCGCTGAGCTACTGAGCCCAGCATCGTGGAAGCCCCTTGGCTGTTCACGCTCCAGGAGTAAAAGTGAGACTCAAGTCTTACACCAGTGAGACACTGTGTATGTGATTCCCAGTGGCTTCTTTGCCAGGGAGTCTGAGTGGCCCACACCCCACTGACTCCCCTGATCCCTCCACCACAATGCGGAAGCTAAGTGAGACTCAGGGCTTCTTTCTGGCAGGCTGCAGGCATTCTTGGGGAGTCTGATTTCATCCACGTGCTATGGTTAGGAACTCTTGCTGGCCCTCTCCCTGGGTGGGAGGGTGGATTTTGCAGACAGGTTCACTGGCTCTAAACTGTCCACTGAGTCAGGATTATTCCTGTGCAATCAAATCAGCTACAGCAGTAACCAACGAATCGGTCATAGTGGTAATCTATCAGGGCTGATTGAGAAATATGTACTATGAGACCCCATGTTGGGTCTCCCTTTATTGTAGAGAAGAAATCCATGATTATAATGTAACCATCACAACAACTCAATTCCCGACCCACAGTTAATGTACACTAAATGTGATATCTGATCTCTAATGATGAAAAACAGTATTCAACAGTAATTTTATAGAATCATTTATCTGAAGCTCGGGGTTTGGGGACCGGACAATAGCAGAATGGGGAAGAGAAGAGAAGAAACTTTTTTTTTTTTTCTTTCTTTCTTCCTTCCCATTCTTAAGCCCTGCACTCCGTGGTATGGGAAGGAGAAAATAAGACGAGGGCAAAGGATCCTAACGATGCTAAGGTTGTGTTATATATTTAGAAGAGGGTAGCAGGGAAACCTGGCTACAAAACTGGTAGTGAGAAATAGGGGTGGGAAAAGATTTTATGACTGATATAAATATTAGAGATAAAGTTAAAGGGAGACGAATGAAAAGGGGTAGAGGAAAGAAAAGAAAAATTGAGAATGAAAAAGACACAGGAGAAAGAGATCAGGTGGAGAGATACGGATATAAGGGAGAATTCCCTTCCCCTCTATAAACTATACCGGGAGAAAAAAGGCAGGAGGAAGAGAAACACATGTACACAGACCCGCTCATAAACGAGAAAAGGGCAAGATAAAGGAATAAAAGTATGGGGGTAAAATAAACAGGGCACGCGTGTGAATAGTGAAGAGTTTCTCTGGTGTGAGAAACTGAATTGTAAATAAGGTTCAGCATGTGTCATAGATAATGTGAAATGGGAAGAAAAGGTGCAAAGGGGAAGTGGGAAGGGGAGGGGGAAGGAAAGGGGAATGGAATTCATGTGAGAAAATGAAAAAAATGGAAACAAAGACTTTGTAGATAGGGGAGGGTGGAGGGGTTGAAGGGAGAGCAGGATATGGGGAAACACAAGAATGAAGATATGTTAGGTAAAGGTACAAATCCCCAGTGATGAATGTCATTATATTGTATACCTAAAATGTACAAATAAAAATTTTCTAAGTACGGAGGGGGGCATACAGAGAGAAAACAGCAAAGAGTCAAAAAATAAATGGTAAAATAGAAAATGAAAAAATAATACAAACAATAAGAAAAGACCATGTCCTATTGTTTTCATTGCATGGCTCTTTGACTCCGCCGAAGGTGAAGGAGCAGAGCTCAAACCAGGATGTGTTTCTGTTCATGCCGGAAGTCTGAGGTGGCAGCCCGTCCCTAGAGCAGTGCTGGGTGTAGAGGTCTGCTCACAGTGAGAACCTGATACCAATGTGGGCTTCCCATCCTGGGTAACTCGGACGAACCTGGCCTCTGACCGCGGGAACCAGCTCTGTGTTCACCAGCCCCTGCCTCTCTTTCCCGCCTCCACTCTGGGAATTTGGTGGGGTGAAGTAGTCCAGGGGCTGCCCCAACTCAAACACTCAGCCCTTCCCCGTACTGACGTCCCCACCAGCCACCAGCTGCTGACCACGAAGGCTGTTCCAGAAGCAGTGTCCCATCTGACTGCAGATGGCTTTCGTGGTCCTGATGCAGTTCTCCCGTTCTCTGTGAGCAAAAAAATTGCTAGTTTCGCCTTGCCTCCTAGCAGCAGCTGCCTGCCTTGCTGCATGGTCTCTCCACAGTGTGACTGATTTCTTCTGCGTCACTCAATCCTATTTTCTTCTCCTCTATCGGTTCCCGCGTGGTTCCCAGGTAACCTCCACTCACTTCAACTCCTCTCCTGGCTATTGGTTTCCAGACTCCAGACACTGTCCTGGAGAAGCTGAGTTCCTGAGAAGCATGGCACTGCTCCGCCATTTTGGGACCCAGACCACTTAATTTCTCAGCATTAAAACTCCATATAGGTGTTCTCATTTAATTCTCTCACAAAAATCATGGAAACCCAATGAACAGACACACACATAAAAGAATAAAAACAGGCTAGGAGGATTAAGTAAGTTGTCCGAGGTTTGTAAGAAGGAGAAGAGGCCAATCTGTCTGACCCCAGTCCACTTCTATGCATTTGGCTATCACACCTGAGGAAATGCACGTCTAGGTAGCCAAGGATGGTCCACTTGAGTTGGGGTTCTCTGCTGCTGCGGCCTATCACTCTAGTGCAGATCCGTTACTGGATTTAACATCTGGGGTTTGGTCTGCTTCGACCCAAGGGCTGAAAGACCAGATGCCTCCCTCCACTAGTCTGAAGACTTGTCTCTCCTGCCCCTCCTCACTTTGAATGGTCCCCTTGCCTCCTCTTTTCTACCTAGTAAGGACATTTTTAACTGATAACCCGGCTCTGCCAAGAAAGGACGCCCTCTTTGCTGAATAATTAAGAGCAGGAAATACCAACTCTATAAAAGGAAGTGAAAGAGTAAGAAGATCAAAGGCAATCTGGACAGCAGAAGTGGTAAGCCTGGGCTCAGGCAGCCCTCTGAGTCCAGCTGGATCCATGTTTGCTGCTTGGTATAGGTCAAAGCAGTGAGCAGGGAAGCAGGACCATGTGGCTGCCCCCAGCTCTGCTCCTCCTCGGTCTCCCAGGTGAGTGGGGATGGGCTGGGGGTGGGTGGCTGGGTCTTGGTCTTAGAGAAGCAGAGCAGCAGCAGAGGGTACCTGTCCCTGGAGGGGACCTGCTTTGTCCACCAAAATGAGGGGTGGTTTTGTTGATTCATTCTACAGAAGTGCACTGGGCCCTACATAATGCCCAGAGTGCATCAGGCCCTGAGGCTATGAAGGGAAAGGGAAATGGGACTGGCTGTTAAAGAAGATGTACACCAGAGATACTGGTGGGTGACGTATACTTTGGAAGAACCACCAAGGGCGGGACACAATGATATACCAGTGGGGATGTGCTAGGAGCAGAAAGCCGCTCCCACTGGGCGCGCTGGAGAAAGCGTCTCAGAGACTCGTCCTTCGCTACCCTTTAAAGGAAGCAGTCAGTCCTTCCAGCAAGCAGAAAGGGCACCCTAGCGACAGCACCATTGTGCAGAGCGGTGCAGGCTCAGGGAGGAGAGCGCATGAAGAAGAGGAGCTCCCAGTGCACAGGCTGCCTGCAGGGAGGTGGCTGGACTTGAGGGTGATAACAAATATACAATTAGGAGGGATAGGTGGGAATGTGACCCTCTTCATCCCAGCATCTGGCTACCCTAGAGGCTGAGCCGAAGGGCTGGGTGAGGCGCCTGGACACCCGTGCGCACATGCGCAGTGACTTCAAAGGCGCACACACGGGAATGTTGTCACACCCCATACACTCCATGCATATCCACGTCTCCGTGGTCACACACTCATGCCCATTCACTCTCACATGCACGCTGCTGCACTTACAGGGACGCAAAATGCCATACACTGAGATTCTTTCGACAAGGCTTTTGTGCCCGTGGGAAGGACCGAATCAAAGGAGAAAGCTTACATCTCAGAGTCACAACAAAATGAAAAACTAAAATGGAAAGAGCCTTCTGCTTTGAAAGCCTTTGGCTCTGTGCCCCAGAGTTCCGCCTCCACCACCCTCTTCTCTCAAACGAATTCTGTTGCTGTTATTCTATGAATTGAGCCTAGGGCCTTGGCTCTGGGCTGCCTTGCTGGCTCTTTTTGGCTTTTCGCTTTTGAGGCAGGGCCTCACTGAGTGAAGTTGCCCAGGCCTGCTTTGAATTTACACCCTGCCTTGGCCTCCATTTCTCACTCAGAGGCCCGAGCAATAGCTTCAACCATCCTTGTCCATGTTTACAACCGCCACAAACACACACAGACACACACACACACACACACACACACACACACACACACACACACAAAGGGCCCAACCACATTGTGAGTGCCTTACAGTCACATTCAATCATGGGTGCTGGGCTTGATGGGGCATCTACGACAATGCCTCTATTTGTCTTTTCTGCTGCTTGTGATGGCTGCAAACATAATCTGTATTGAACCTCTCCTCTCCACTGTAACTCGGTTATTTTTCTTTTAGGAACAAACTTGCCCCTCTTTACCTGCATTTGATTTTGGTTTGCAGCAGTTGCTGGTTTTTAACAACTCTTCTTCTAGTTTACTCATTTTTTTTATTGTTCAGATCTTTTTCTTACTCTTGCATCTATTAACGCCCTCACAAACATTTATACACAATAGAAACGTATGATTTTGAAAGAGAAATTTCCCCCGTAAAACCCAATCTCAGGACTAACCACTGTTAAAAGTTTCAAACATATGTTTTCAATGTATTTACTATAGAAATGCAATCACATATAGTCTGTTAGGCAACTTTTTTGTTTATTTTTGTGTGTGTGTGTGTGTGTATGTTTTTGAGACAGGGTCTCACTGTGTATTTGAGACTGACCTAGAACTCACTATGTAGCCCAGGCTGGTCTTGAACTTACAGCGATCCTCCTGCCTCAGCCTCCCAAGTGCTGGGATTACAGGTGTGCGCCACCACTCCTGGCTGTTAGGCAGCTTTTAAAGGAACCTAATAATAATAATAATACATCTCAGACCTGACTCCTATCACTGTCTGAAAATGTGTCTTTCTTTTCCCCAGTAGTGGGGATTGAACATAGGGAATTCTACCACTGAGCTATACCCCCAGCCCATTTTATATTTTATTTTTGAGATAGGTTCTTGCTAAATTCCCCGGCCGACCTTAAACTTTCCATCTTCCTGCTTTTGTCTCCCAAGCAGCTGGGGTGACAGGTATGTGCCACCACACCTGGCTGTCATTTTTTTTTTTTTAGCCATGCTGTAGGTGGACCATAACTTATTGGTTTAATTCCCTGTTAATGGCCTTTGCATTTTTCCGATGGTTACTGTTATATCAGTACTTCAACTAACATCCTGTATGGCACCCTCCACTGCTGCAGAAACTGTAGCTAATCCTAGAATTTAAATGATTATGGCCAAGAACATGGTGACCTGCTTCTTTTCCAAAACAATCTCTAATGCTGCTGGTATCTACCATGATCCAGACACTGAGCAAGACCATGGGGCTGGGAGTAGAAGAGGGAGAAGGAGAGGAAGAGGGAGAGGGAGAGAGAGAATAATAAAGAAAGGAGTCTGGTTTTTGCGCAACATCCTGGCAAGGAAGACAGGAAAGGAGAAGCTAATTGAAATAAAATACCAATGCAAAGTCCAGGACCTGAAGGAAGGGCCGGGGCAGAGGTGGCAGCAGCAGGAGGTGCCGGTGTGAGGAAGCCTGTGAGCGCCCAGAGCCTGTTCCTCGGAGGAGGTGAGGAAGGTGACTGGGAGGAGGGCAGGCATGGAGGCGCGCTCACAGGCAGGGTGCGGTACGGGAGGGCACATCAGGAGGGCAAGATAAAAGTGGAGGCAGCTCTTAGAGTCTGAGCCAAGGAGGAACAGGGAATGATGCTGGACAGGAAGTAGGCATCAGCAGGACATCAGACAAGGTCCTGACCCACTGATGGGCAGTTGCTGACAAAACACCCCCTAAATATATTGGACACATATCTAAGTTTTGTAACAACCTGCATGAGGGAGATAGCAGCATTGTCGTTTTATAAATAAGGAAGTAAAACTTGGAGAAGTTAAGCAACTCATCCAAGGTTTCCCAACTAGTCTGTGATAGACCCATCTCTCTGCATGCAAAGTTCGTGCTTTCTGCTTGATCATGCTGTCCCTGCAGAATGCAACAGCAGAGGCCAAAGCAAGATCATTGTGAGGTGCGCTTGCAAGGTACTGAAATCTTTTGCAGAGAGCACAGGACCCACGGGGATGCCAAGTTCTCCAGGGAGGCTGGGGAGTAACTGCTGGTCTGAAGATCACAAAGCTGGTTCTGCCGGTTGAATAACATATGAATTTCCCATGGCTGCTATAACAAATTACCAGCAACTCAGCCATTTACACCAACAATATGAATTCATGATCTTACTGTTCTGAAGAAATGATCTTTTCTGAAATGGTCTTCTTGGCCAATAGCAGGTTGTGTTTCTTCTGAGGCTGTGAGGGACCATCTGCTTCCTTGCCTTTTTCAGAAGCCCTGGGCTTTCCGTGGCCCATGACCCCTCCTCCATCTTCAAAGCCAGTAACAGATCATCGTTAAACCTGTCTTTTTTTTTTTATTTGGTATTGGACATTGAACTCAGTGCCTGACCTTTGCCAGGCGGATGCTGTGCTGCTGAGCTACATTCCCAGCACCTGTCTTTTAACTTTTCCACTTATAAGGACCCAGTGGATAATACAGGGTCATCTCCTTGTCTCTATGTCTTTAATGTGCAGAACATATTCATAAGTTCAGAGTATGAGGATGTCAACATCTAGGTGGGGCATTATTGTGCTGACCACAAATGCAAATCTCAAGTCAGTTGAAATAGTGCAGGGAGAAGGTCCAGAGGATGACAATGTGGCACCTTCATACCTGCTCTTTACTGAGACTTCCAGCCGGAGCCTCTAGAAAGAGGACACGTAGAGGAGTAGGTGGGCTGGGAGAGGCAGTGCCTTCAGTTCCGTGCCTACTGGGTGGGGGAGAGATATCTGTGCGCGTCTATAAACGGAGGGCTGGAGCAAAGGGGAGAATTTGAGCTATGAGTATGGGGGATCTGGGGTGTAGGCAACACCTGAGGCCATGGCAGTGGAGGAATCCCTCTCTGGGGACAGAGGTGAGACAAGCTGCAGGCTGGAATGAGACCCTGGGCTTCCCTGTGACGTATGAAAGCTGACTTATCCTGGCTCACAAGAGTAGGTTGTGGGCAGCTCTGCTCAGTGTGTCCAGGGCCAACACATCAGTAACCTGTCACCGGCCATGATGGGAGCATTTACACCTGGAGATTGGCAAAATGTTACGAGCCACAGATTCTTTTTTTCCCCCACAGATAGCTGGTGTTAAATATTTACGAAAGCACGACCAGCCATACCAAGAGAACTGGTTGAAGCCTCAGGGGCAGAGTAGACCGGGAAGGAAGAGATCAGAGGAGCACAGCATTGAGAAAATCAGAAGTGACACGAGCCTAGGGAAGGGAGGTCTGGGAGCCCAAGCATCTCACAGAGAGGTTACAGAAGGCTGGACCTCAGAGGAAGTGGGTGCAAAGAGCCAGGTGTGTCGGGGTGAGTGGAGTAGCTGGGACCCTCATCCAAGCTCTGCACATCGGCCTAGCTCAGGGTGACAGGAGCTATACTTGGTGATTCTATTTTCCAGGTTGTTTCTCCCTCCAAGGCCCAGAGTCTGTGAGAGGCTTAGCAGGAGGGTCTGTGACGGTTCAGTGTCACTATAGCAGAAGATGGAAGACCTACAATAAATGGTGGTGTCGAGGAGCAAGCTGGTATGTGTGTGAGATCCTGGTTAAAACCAGAGGGTCCGAGCAAGAAGAGAGGAGTGGCCGGGTGTCCATCAGGGATGATCCGAGAGCTCAGACATTCCAGGTGACCATGGAGAGGCTCAGGCAAGATGACGCGGACACTTACTGGTGTGGGATTGAGAGAAGTGGAACTGACCTTGGGACATCAGTGAAAGTGGCCGTTGACCCAGGTAAGAACTTGCTCATCTGTACCGCCAGGCCCTGGGGCTTAAGATGGAAAAAGTCAGTGCGTGTTTCCCCTCCCACCAAGGGCTGGAGGGAACTGACTAGCAGCCTAGGAGATAGAGAGACAGACAAGCAGGCGGGCAGACAGATGGGGGAGAGTTGAGAGCAGCAAGGAAGAGCAATTGCCGAGCACATTGGGCGTCTCCATCCCTGAGGGTGTCTGAGTATCCAGCTGACACAGGGCAGGGCTGGTAGATCTTGGGATGGGGACAGGATACGGGCCTGTCTTTCAGCAGCCCATGGCCCAGTTCTACTGTTCTGGGGCTACACAGTCCTAGCAATTTCATTCTCCCCTTGGAGCTCCGGGTAGGCCTTGGCTGCTTGGTGAGGGTCCCAGGGCATCAGTCTAGGGAATGGCTAGTCTCCTGGAACCCATACCCTCCCTAGTTCTGTTCTGACATGGGACAGTGGGGAGCTGGGACAACCCAAAGGGTCCAGTGTTGACTCCCCCAGGCCTGCAACCCACAATGCTGCTGAGTGTTCTATAGCATCTCTCCCATCTGGGTCCCTGCTTCTAACTCGCTGCAGAAGAGTGAGTTAGGAGTAAAGAACCAGGGAGGTTCTCACATAGCTATAAAGGAAGGCTTTGCTTGGAAATCAACATCAGGGAGCTCTCTGGCTGCCTGGCACCTCCTTCATGCCTCAGGCCCTCCAGAGGCTCCAGATTCTTCCTGTTGCTGCTGCTGGTACCTGAGGATGAGCACTCTGCTTCTATCTAGCTCATTGGTGCCCAGCCATCCTCAGACCCATGTCCATGCGGGCGATGGTTGATGGGCACATAGATGCTGTTGGCTTTCAGATAAGCCCATGAGTTGTTAGAGTTGAAACCATTGAGGGCTGCCCGGGCTGCCCTTGGGTTAAGCGGGTCCAGAAAGGGTTCCCCAAGAAAGGCTTCTCCAAAGCTACCGTGTAGGGGAAGTTCGAAAGGTCTCTGGAGACCGGAAGGGGATTGGGTAAGACATGTGGGCAAGGGATAGAGAAGTAAAAATTATGCCCAGTGTGGGGCTTTAAAAAGAAGGCATTTAGGGGTCCTGTTGGGGTCCATAAAACCACCAGCCTATGTGGCAATCAGGGGCCTCCACAGGAGCTGTTAGGATTAGAATGCCAATATCTGGAGCTCAGCTGGAGGCTGCCTGGTGAGATGGCAGCTAGGGAACTTTGGGAAAGAGCTTGCCATAGCAGGGACTAAAATAAAGGATAACTACAAGCCAGGTGTGATGGCGGCACACACCTGTGCTGGGAGGCTGAGGCAGGAGGATCCCAAGTTCAAGCCCAGCCTGTGCAGTTTAGCAATTTATTCAGATCCCATCTCAAAAAACAAAACAAAACAAAACAAAAAAAATGCTGGGGATATAATTTAGCAAGAAAGTCCTGAGTTCAATACCTAGTACTGGGGAAAAAAAAAAAAAAAGCTACAGGTCAGGAATGCTCAAGGCCAAGAGGGTGTCAGGAGTCTATGATAAAACTGCTCACCATAATTCATCTCATACAAAATCTTCCATTCCCCATAGTTGTTCACCAGTTAACCGGAATACACCCTCTACTACTCACCAGAGCCCCACTCTCTGATCACCCTAATCACTGGGCACCCCATCTTCAGAATCTTCTGTCCTTGAGCCCAGCTTGGGTTCCACCTGAGTGGAAAGGACCAGGGATTTTATTTTCTGCATCACTGAGTGGAAAGAGGCTATGAATAAACCATGGTGATTTTTTTTTCTATTTAATGTTTATTTCTCCTTGCACTCTTAAAAATGATGGGAGGAAATGATCATGCGCTAGGTGTCAGATGACTCGGTAGAAGCCCAAGGAGCTGTATTTGAAGAGATGAAGCTTTGCAGTCCAGCGCAGAGGTGTCTCCTGATGAGGGCTCCTGGGGTGGGATTGCATTAGAGTCATGACTAAGTCCCCAGGCTGTACCACTCACCTGTGGCCAACTCTGCCTGTGTCTAGCGGGAACAGTCACCATGTCCTCCAAACCACTGGCTGGATCTAGTGAGGACAGCAGCATGGGGGTGTCCTCTGGGTCCTACAGAAGGTAAGGCCCTCAGCTCCTTTATTCTGCTACCCTACCTGGGCTTCTGCCATGGGACCCAAGCCCGAGGACTCTGCCTGTTTCTGTCACCGATGCCAGCCCCAAGCCCACTCTCCACCCCTGAAGTCCCTCACCCACCACCTCCCCATGGAGTGCTCACTGGAAAAACCCTGGGCAGAGCTCTCCTCTCTAAACATCACCAATCGGTGGTGGCCTTCTGGGTGCCAGGGAAGATAAGGTACCAATCTCCGTGATTCAAGACATCACGGGACACAGAGCAAGGAGAGCAACTGGTCAACGTGGAGATGGCATTAGGGGGACAAAGGCGGGAAAACATAGCCCGCATGTGGTGACCTCCAGGTTTCTTTTGAACTGAGATCTATGAGATGCGATAGAAAAATATATTGCGTGTTTATATTCTTAAAAATTTAGTAGAGTAAAAGACGCACTGCCCGTAATCCCTCTTGGAATACTCCCCCTCACTTAAAACACACTTATCCCACTGTTCTTGCTGTTTTCTGGAGCGGTTCTGGGAGTCCTGTTGCGTGAGTGTCTTGTGCTGCCACGCCTGCCTTAATGTCCTGAACCGACTCACATCGGTTATCTTTCACGGCCATTTTGATTTGGGGGAGGAGCCGGAAGTCACGTGGCACAGGAAGTGCAATGAGGACACACTGTCGTGTTTCTTACAAGCTTGCCTTTCTATTTCAATGGCACTTGGCAGCCACATTCACTATATATTTTTTTTAATCACAGTTTGCAAAGACATTCACAAAAGATGACTTCCGGAATTGCTTTTGAGAGTGGCAAGAACCATGCAGTAAGTGTGTTTGAAGTGAGGGGGATTAATGCCAATGTGTCTTTTACTCTAGCGAATTCTTTTGTATTTAAACATTCACTGTAGTTTTAGATCTTCCTTGTAGTTTGGTGAGGGGAAGTCCCAGAAATAAAATTAGAAAGGAAGAAGTGCTCGTACAAGACCGGCTGAGGTTACATCCAAGGAGCCCTCAGGGTTGGATCATGAGCAAGACTCCTGGGAGGTCTTCAGAGTGGGGCGGTGGGTGCAGGGTCTCTGACTCTGAAGCTGGCTGTCAGCTCACGGTGCCCGGGATAGGGAGTGACAGAGGGAGGGGCCCAGGGCTCTGACGGCTGTTCCTCTCACAGGACCCACTACATACTCCTGGTGTTTGTGAAGGTGCCCATCTTGCTCATCTTGGTTGGTGCAGTCCTCTGGTTGAAGGGGCCACAGAGGGTCCCCGAGGAGCAGTGGGAACACCCTACCTGTGTGAATTTGAACTCAGAACTTTTGACCAACGATAAGACTCCTTCGAGAGATGGATGTGCAGAGACTTCTCACCTTGGAGCAGAGAAGAGGGCCCTGGAAAAAAAAACCCTATATCCTGAGGGCACAGCAAATGGCCACACGTGGAGAGCTGGCTAGACTCCTCCACTCTGCCCAGCTCAGAGCCATCGTGGGCACCTGCAGGGCCAGCAGCCTGCTCCCATTTCTTCGGGCGGCAGACACCCCGTGTCGCCAGGGGCAGCTCATGGCCAGGGGCCGCTGAGACAGAGCCCAGCCTTGCATGGCCATGTCCTGTGCTGGGAAAACTCAGGCAGAGCCTAGATGAAAGCGCAGGCGAGAGGTGGAAAGACCAGCTCACCGCCCTCCCTGCCTGAGTGCCTGAAGTAGGATTTTAGAAACTCATTTTTTCCTTCAGTTGGTCTGGTTGGGTTTTGATGGCTCATGGCCACGAGCCTCTGACTAAGGCCCGGTCCTCCTCCAGGGGCTGGTTCTGTGGCGAGTCCCTGGTTCTGGGGCACGAGTTTGGGTGTCCCCTCCTCCGAGGAGGACAGGGCTCTGAGTCCACACTGCTGGAGCGATGGCTTCCTCTCCCTCCTCCTCCTCTTCCCCATCCTCCCACACACCTCTTCTCTCCCTTCTCTCCCTCCTCCTCTTCCTCCTTCTCTCCCTCCTCCTCTTCCTCGGGGTTGACCTGAGCCCCTGCCATGAGCACAGCTGCTGGGGCTTCTCCTCAAAGACCCCACTGAACCTTGGGAGCCCCCTCAAGTTGGGGGTGTGGATAATGAAAATTATCCCGGGGGAATGATGCTGTCTCTTAAATAAAGCTTTTAGAAAAATAATTCAGTAATTTAAAAGTCTGAGAGAAGAGACATCTGTAAGGCCTCACCCACAGCAACAACACTTCTGAATAGGTTGCTTAGTGCCATGAGGGTCAGGGGCCTTCACTGCAGAGAGAGCTTCTCTTCACGTGAGGAGAAACAGGCCCACCAAGATGTGTCCCCCGCACCTGAGCACAAACCCCTGTCCAACCGCACAGGTTCGGTTCCCCATGCCCACCCTGCTCTTCGTCAGGACAGTGGGCAGCAAGGGGCTGGTGCCATGGGAGGGGACCAAGGAGAGGGTGCACCTGATCCTGGCTTGGGATCTGGAGCCTGCTCTCCCACCAAGACTGTGAGCCCCTCTTGTCCTTCAGCGAAGCGAGTTTTCTCTGCGTTTGAGTTTGGTGCAGGGCTCTGGCCCATGAGGAGCCCAGAAGGAGAGAGAGGGAGCCTGGATGAGGTATTGGGTCATTGTGTTGGGGATCTGGGCCCACCGTCCACTGGCTGCAGATGCTTGCCCCATGACCAGGCCCTGGGTCCAGCTGCCTGAGACCCAGCGATGCAGGGCTGACAGGGCGGCTCTGGGGATCCCTGCCGTCCAGGATGTGGAGGGGCCCAGCCATTTCTGACTGAGGAACTGGGGAATCCCTGTTCTCTGTGGAAGCAGTAAGCTGAGTTCTCCTCCTACTATAGGCAGCTATGTCAGGTAGGAATAAATACACAGTCAGAGAAGGATTGGACGGACCCTCAAGGAAGTCAGCACAAAAACCGGAGACGTTGGAATTGTGTCTGGGGCAAATCTGAAGAGAGCCTCAGGGTAGAGATGAGCTAGCCAGGCCTTCGAGATAGACAGCAACCTGAGATTGCACTGTAATCGGCACCACCTGGTCCAATGGGCCCAGACAGGCTTCAGGCCCATGGGTGGGTGACCGGAATGTCTGGACCCATACTCCTCTCCCTTCCCCCAAACGCCTTAGTTCTTTGCACATAGCCTCACTACCTGCCTTGTTTAACTACTGGGTCAATATGAGCTGGATGGCTATACAGTAGATTGATTGTAGTCTGTCCCGTGCTGTTCGCACATTGTGATTTGGCTGTACAAATCGCCCCTGAGAAAGGGCCTTGGAGGCCACCCAGTTGGAACCCCTCCTGTCTCTCAGGAGCTTTTCCTTACTAAACCTTTCCTACTCTCGACCTCCTTTGTCCCTTGTAATTTATTCTTTGATACTCAGAGGACAAGAACTTGGGACATCTGGTCTCTAGCAGGTCAGGAGTTATATTTTTCTGATCTCGCTCCTACCACCCCAGAGAAGCCACTGAACTTCTCAGAAGTACCCTGGAGTTCCCAGGAAAGCTGATGGACAAAGCTCGCTAACAGGCCCCTCTCTTGGGCAGAGGGAACACAGAGATCAATGAACAGGAGTTGGGCCTGCATTTTCCAGCTGATGTGTTTTGATTAGGTGCCTGGAGCCGAAGGCCACAGGCCTTGAACGTCTTCTGACGAGAATCTAAAGTTAGTAAACGAAGAGC
Source organism: Fukomys damarensis (assembly GCF_012274545.1). Taxonomy (NCBI): domain Eukaryota; kingdom Metazoa; phylum Chordata; class Mammalia; order Rodentia; family Bathyergidae; genus Fukomys; species Fukomys damarensis. The sequence continues at coordinate 58,564,178 of NW_022900935.1, read as the reverse complement.
AGGGCAGAGGGTAGAACTTCTCCTCCATGAGCTCCTCCCCCGCACACCACCTCCAGACACGCACACACACACACACACACACACACACCTGGCATGGGAAGTACACTTGAAGGGGAGCTGTGAGGAATGGGGAGCAGCAGCAGCAGCCAGGAAAGTAACAGTAGTGAGGGCCCCCACCAGAGCCTAGGGCCCAGGGTCTTTTTTTTTTTTTCTTTTTTTCTTTTCAGTGCTGGAGATCAAGTCCAGGGCCTCAGACATGGTAGGCAAGCACTCCTCTACCACCGAGTTACACCCCAGCCTTTTTTACTTTACTTTGAGGCAGGGTCTTGCTAAGTTTCCCAGCACAGTGACTCCCAACTCACCATCCTCCTGCCTCAGCCTCCTGCAGTGAATGACTGGGATTACAGGTGTGTGACCCTCATGCTCAGTTCTCCTTTTACCTACAGGAAAAAGAACTAACAAACATAGTGACAAATATCTGTAATCTTGGCACTCAGAGGCTAAGGCGGGAGGAGCACAAATTCAAGCTCAGCGTGAGGGCGATTTTGTGCCACACGGGAGGCCCAGGGAACACAGAGCCTCCTGCCCCTTGACAGCCCCCAGCCTCCACCACGTCACTCGTTGCTTCTACCGATAGGGAAAACTTTTATAAATAGCAAAAACCCATAACGTGTTACCATGTAAAATGGCTTCTGCTGTCTCTAACAGCAGTTCGTTTCACTCAGAACTAAAAGGCACCAAAGGCACTAATTGCTGAATGAGGCATTCGGTCTGACCCTGAGATAACAGGGCACAGCAAGGCCCTGAGCTCCAAGGAGACTGGAGCCACGTGATCGTGTGAGTGTCTGGATGAAAGAACCCATTTCTAGCATTTGCTCCCCTGACCCTGAATATCCCCCTTCCTGTGGACTACAATAGATACCTAGGCGAATCTTAAAGGTAAACTCCCCAACTGAAAAGAACTGTTACGTCTGGGTTGAAAAGATTAACTATTCTGTGACCGTGATTTGAACTGTGAGAATGGAATGTAACCACCCAAATGAAGTCAAGGCTGTAAAACCTTATAAAAGGAGGAGTTATAACCCAGTGCATTGTCGATCCAGGCACAGCATATGTGCGATCCACCCTTATTGATGAGTAGATTTGTTATTTTACTTCTGATCTGCTGCCTCTCTGTGTGTCACTTACTGACTCCTTCTGTAACACTATGAGCTGGATTACTTTGGCTATGACACCTAAATGGAATCATGTGGCGTTTGTCCTGTGCCTGGTCCCTTTTACCTAGATAGTGTCTGTCCTCAGGGCTCGCCCACCCTGTATATATGACAGTATTCCTTCCCGTGGTACCTTTATGCCTTTCTCCACCGACGGACGCTCAGCCTGTCTCTCTACCTCTTGTTATCGTGGATAATGTTGCAAGAAACACAGAAGTGTTTCGAGATCCTGCTTTCGATTCTTTAGAATATACATCCAGAAGTGAGGTTTCTGAGTTACATGGCAGCTATATTTTTTTACTTCTGTTGCATAATCTTCACGCCATTTTCCACAATGGTGCCACCATCTTACATTCCCACCAACAATGCCCAAGATTCCAATTTCTCCACATCCTCCCCAGCAATTCCTAATTTTGTTCGTTTCTATGACAGCTATTCTACCAGGTGTGAAGTGGTATCTCACGGTTTTAATTTTTATTTCCCTGAAATTTGGAGATGTTGAGCGCCTTGTTTCATCTTTGGAGAGATGCCTCTTCAAGTTCTCTGCCTGTGGTTTTTTGTTGTTGTTGTTGTTTGTTTGCTTTGTTTTGTTTTTTGGTACTGGGGATGGAACTCAGGACCTTGTGAGGCAGGGGGCAGAACCACTGAGCTACATCCCTGGCCCACTTCTGCCTGTGTTTTAAATGGGTTGTTTGCTTTATTTCTTGTTGTGATTTAGGAGTTCTTTGTATATTCTAGGTGTGACCCTTTATCAGATATATGATTTACAAATATCTTCTCCATTCTCTGGGTTGCCTTTTAATGCACAAATTTAAAGGTTTTTTTTTTTTCCTCATAGTTCCATGTGTCTATTTTTCTTTCTTTGTTTTGGTAGTGGGGATTGAACTCCGGACCTTGCCCTTATGAGGCAGGCGATGCCACCACTGAGCTAAATCCCCGGCCTCGTGTCTATTTTTCTTTTGTTGCCTTTGATTTTGCTGTCATGTCCAAGAAATCATTGCCAAATACAAAAGTGTGAAGATTTTTGCCTTATGCTTTCTCTAGACGTTTTCTAGTTTTAGGTCTTACTGGTAAGGTCTTTGATCCTTTTGAGTTCATTTTTGTATATGGTATCAGATAAGAGTCTAACATCATTCTTTTGTATATGGGTGTCTAGTTTTCCAGTGACTGTATTCTAACCATTTCCCATTGCTTGTGGGTGGCAATTTGGGGTCCCCCATTTTACCAGGAGGCGACCCTGTAAGTATTTTGGTTGTGAGTGGTGTCTGAGATACAGCTCCTCACTTTGAGTGGTCTGAGCACCCTGTTCCCCGGGCTGTGTGCGTCACCGCCAAATGCTGGCCTCCCCCTAAGGACACTGCTTCCTTCCTGGTTTCACTGTTAACTACTCATTTTGGCTTTTTGTCGTTTTGCTTTGCCGTTGAGGGTATCCTGGATATTTGTTGATGCAAGATCCCCTTCAGTTCTCTGCCTCGTGATTGTCTTCACCCTCCTGGATCCAAAGAAGCACATAGCACATGGTCATGACCTTGGGGACTATATCTGGTCCTTGGTCCTTCCTCTCTGGGTGTTTCCCTGCTTCTGTACTTTCCATGTCCTTCCGCCATGAAATTCTGCCTCACGTCGGGGCCTGTGGCGATGGAAACAGCCATGGACTGAAAGCTCTGAAACTGTGAACCAAAATATATCTTTCCTTCTGTAAATTGCTAGTCTCAGCTGTTTTTGTCATAGCAGCGAATGGGCCACCTAACACACCTTCTTAACTTAGCTGTTGTACTGTGGCCGCTAGAAAATTTAAAATTACATGGGATTCCCTTATCCTACTGGAGACCACTGGGCTGCACCCCACCTGGGACCAGGATTATCTGCCTTTTACAAATAAGTTGATGCAGGTGCTGGGGGGATCCTGAGGCTGCCCCTCTTCTCTCCTTCTTGGCCTCCTGCCGCAGCAGGGATCCGGTGGGAGGGCTTGTCCTGTTCTCAAGATAAGGAAGATCGGGAGGAGATGGCGCTGATACAGGAGCTCATCACTACGCATACACAGTGTCTGCTGCAGGCAGGGCCCTGAGCAGGGCTGGGCATGAAACACCAACCTTGTCCTCAAAGACCTCACACCCACAAATCAGCCCCATTCCAGGGCCAGGCACTCGAGGTGGGTCATGCACAAGACACTGTGAAGGCGGCTGCCGAGGAGGAACAGCCTTCAAATCTCAGGAAGACCATCAAGGCCTTCAAAAGGTGGGGCATTTCACCTGGGAATGGAAGGAGAGCAGGAGTCCCCTGAGTAGAGAAGGAAGGAGGGCACTTCCAGTCAGAGGGGTGCATGCATGGGATGAAAGGACATGGGAAGTGGGGGAGACTCCTCAGGGGAGTGGGAGGAGGGGACATAAGGACACATAAATGATTGGGTCAGACAGTTAAGCGCATTAAAAGCCACTAAGAAGACCAAGAACTTCTGCGAATAAAATCAGGAAGGGCGTGATAGCACCTTCTCGTCTTTCCTCCCTTGGACAACTCTTTTAGATTCCATAATAGTAATAATTATAAAAAGGTTTTATGTGAAAAAACAAAATAAGAGATGGAATGGGCTCGCGCAGTATTTTTCTCAGACTGTGCTGTAAGGCACCCTGTGAAAGCCTGGGCAATGATGGTCTCAGCACAGACACAGCTGGGAGCTGGGCCCTGAATAATGGAAGCAAAAGAGGTGTTTGTGGGATCAACACGCTGCATTCCAGCCAGAGTTCAGCTCCGGCCTTCCCTCCTGGCCCCCTTTTCTGGTTTTCTGGCCCCTGTCTTCCCCATGCCACATATACCTGACGGCATGGACTTCGATGGCTTCTAACAGACTCCGGTTGGAAATCTGTGGAACACCTCAGCTCAACACAGCTGGTGAGATGTTTGTTACTGGTGAGGAACTGGAAAGGGAGGCCGTGAAGCAGGAACCTTGCTTATCTTGTTTACTTCCCCATTCCAGGGTGAGGACAGCGTGGGTGGAGAAAGCCGGGTAGATAGTTAATCAAGATGCTAAATAAGGGAAGGGGGAGACGGTGGGGAATGGGGGTAGTTAAAAGTCAGCATTGGGGCTGGGGATTTGGCTCAGTGGTTCCGTGACCTGCCTTGCAAGGGCAAGGACTTGCGTTCCATCCCTGGTACCCAAAAGGATCAGCATTGGAGGATGAGGAGGGAAGTTTACAAAAAGAGGAAAAACACTTCAAAGAAACAGTAGTGTCATGGCTCAGATTCTCTTTAAAAAGCCAATGAATGCTCCAAACCGATGGTGCTCAACTGGGACGGCTTTGTCCACACCTAGAAATACCTGGGGACCATTTTAAATGTCACGGTTGGGGGGTGAACAAGAGCAACTAGCAGCCACTTAAGGTGGAGACCAGGAATCCCAGTAAACATCTTAAAATGCTCATGACAGTTCCCCATCAAAGAATAATCCCACCCAGCATGTCAGTGAAGGTCAGCACGGAGTCATCACGCGAGCCAGAAATTCAATGCCTAGGCTGACACCCAAGGGAAGCGAAGTTACCTGAGAGGTAACACATCCTTTCACCACGCTTTTGTGGGATTCATGGGGTTCATGGGGTTGCTGGGTTGGGAACAGTGTGTGGCTAGAGATAAAATGCACTCTACCCCTCCACAGCCATTTCCCCCACTTTTGTTGAGAAGGTGTGGTTGTTACAGCAGCTGGCATCAGTTGACCTGACTGATAGAGTCCATGAGTGCGTCTTACAGAGGATTTGTTTCTGGCTGGTAGAAATGCAGACTGAATAAAGAGTTAAGATTCATTCCAGATGAGAAAGTGTTCTTCAAGCAACCCCTTAAATCTTAAACCCTATCTTCTACCGTCTCCCTCTGTGTTATACTACCTTAGAGAGATCCATGTCTGGGAATAGGACTCCTGGAAGGATTACTTCAGGTCAGGCCCAGGACATGCCTGGGCTGAATTCACTTCATATCAGCTATACCCTGAGTGCCCTCTATACCTGGTCCCTTGACTAAGCCCCTGCCCATGTTATAGGGTCTGTGTGAGTCAACCTTCCTCCGTGTAAAAAAAATTCCTAATACAATCAGCTTTTAAGGCAGAAAGGTTTATTTTGAGTCATGATTTCAGAGGTTTCAGTCCATGGTCTTTGGCCCAGTTGCCTTCAGGCCTGTACCGAGGCAGAACATCATGGTGGGAAGTGTGTGGTAAAGTTACTCACCTCATCATGGCCAGAAAACAAAATGAGAGGGCGAGCAAGGGCTTGGGTCCCCACATCCCCCTCAAAGGCACCCCCAATTATCAGAGGCTGATCAGATCTCCAATCTGCCTGGAGAGGGTACAACAAGGGCTAAAGAAAGAGAGACAAAGAGACACACTTTCAAAGTACGTGGTAGGTGGCCCTGGGAAGTCACTGCCAGAGGAAGCAAAGACAAAGACACTCCAAGCTGGCCGCTTTTTATTGGGTGTTACACAGTGATCGGACAGAACATCATGTGACTCAGAGGGTGGCGGTCATCCTATGTTGATGAGGGTCTTATGCTGATGCAGTGAGACAGGCAAAACATTCTTACAGTAGTAGGTGTGGTGAGATGGCAGGCTAATAACAAATGTGTCCCTCTTCCAGGTGAAAATTTCTCTTTCTTTATTACTACTTGGCTCTCAAGGAACCAAAATGTCTTCAGCTATTGTAATCTTGGCCTTGAGTGTCACAGTGTCATGAGACTACTGAGGCCTCAGCCTTACCAGAGGTACACAGAATTACATTTCCATATGCTATAGCCAGCCCACAATCAAGAAGACATCAGGCCTCAGAGAGCCCCAACCATAATTTAATTATGAAAAGATTTCCTCTCCAAAATATATAGAATGGCTCTCGACACCCAGTGACCTAACTTCCTCCCACCAAGCTCCACCTCTGAGGTTCCACCGCCTCCCAACCTCACCGCAGGCTGCCGACTGACCACAGCCAGGTGCATAGCACCCCTCCCTTCCAGACCTTCCCCACCGGGAGCCCAGGTTGCACAACTCAACACAGCCCTGAGAGGAGGCACCTGGAGGACGAGTGCTCAGGCTTCTCCTGTCATTTCCTACTTTCTCATCCTCTCTCCTATGAGCTGCAAGTTCCTTCAGGACAGAAGTGGTTTATCTTTTTCGCCGCCGTGTAGGCCGCTGTATTTTCACACTGTACTTAATAACACCTGTCAGTGTCTGATCAACACCTGTTGGACCAGTGACTACTGATGAATAAGTACGTGAGTGAAAGCTGGCTTGCTTAGAACATGCTGGAGGGATTCCAGACAGTGTCTTGCCCTTTTGGGCAACACCCCTAACAAAATAGAAAGAACAGCTGGGTTAGAATACAGTAGTGAATTAGCACAAGTCCCAACAAATAATAACTTTAAAATGTTTAGGTTTACTTATCCCATGTGACTCACACTTGGTGGAGTAGATGGCCCTGGGCTGGTTCAGTGTTCAGCGATGCCATGAGGAAAGAAAGTTTTCCGTCTTCACCATTCCTCCATACTTAGCATGTTGGCATTCATCCTCCTGGACACAAGAAGGCAGCTGTCCCTCCAGCCATTGCATTTGTGCTCCGGGAAGATTGAGAAGCAAAGATAAAGGCGGCAAAGGCTAAAGAAGCACACCAGTGAAGTGTGTTCCTTTTAAATGGCTTTTCCGGAAGCGCCCCAGAAACATCTCACTGGCTAGTATTACATCCCATGGCCATTTCAGGCTGAAAGGTGACTAGGGAGAAGGGGAAGAGGTGGGGATCAGGTATTTGTTATAAGCAGTGTTCAAACACGAAGGTGTGGGTCTCCATGGGCAGAACCTTTGTACAGCATCATCGCAAAAATGAAGAGTGTTAAGGACACTCATATATACATTGCATATATGTAAGATATATATGATCTGTATGATAAGTGGTACCAGCTGCCCACCATAGATATAGGGTAAATGGTCCCAGCTTCCATAGGATATAGGACACTAGTCCACCAGCAAGATTGATAGACCAGGTTCAGAGGAGACCAATTCTTTCTCCAGAGAAGCTGCACAAATGGAAGGAATGAGCAGAGGACTGAGCAGAGGACAAAGCCCGAGCCAGCAGACCCAGCTGGGTGTGCAGCTCGGTGGTGGAGCACTGCGTAGGGCATGCTAGGTCCTGGATCCCTTCCCCACGGCCGCGGGAGTGGAGGGAGAAGGAGGAGGTGGCCTCACAGACCAAGCTCCCCTCGGCTGGAGAGCATCCTTGGCTGCCCAGGGCTCTGAGGACCACGTCTATGGACACAACTCAGAACCAGATCTGTGTGGGCAGCAGCCTCGTGGTTCCCACTGACCCTCGCCCTCTGCAGAAGAGTAGGACTGAACTGACCCTCGGGTGAGCTGCAGCTGGGCTGTGGGTCCCTCGCCTCACTTTCTCATCGGGGTGGGGTCACCCAGCTTCCCTCATCCTCCTCAGTCCATCCCCACGGACTTCACCCTAATCCCCTGTTCTGGCTTCTGTGTAGAGCCCCCCCCCCCGCATGCCTCATGTAGGCTTAGGCGGCTTTTTTTCAGAGGTGGCTGAATCTACAGTGTGTGATGCTAGACTTGATTCACAGGGCAGTGTAGGATCAGGGGGTCTAGGATTAAGAGTGCCAGCCTCCCTGAAGAAGATACAAGAGATACAAAGAGCTGTGGTCATCCCTTGCTTGCTTTGCTGCCTTCTGCCTGCCATGCACTATTTTTCCTCTGCCATGCCACCCTGCCTTGGAGACAGCTGATTATGGACTAAAACCTCTACAAACTGTGAGCTAAACAATGAATATCAGGTATTTTGTCTCAGCAACAAGACAAAGTAACTGAGACCACCTCACAAACGCACCCTGAACCTTCAGTTCATCATCTGCTCCTCACAGATGCCACACACCCGCTGGTTTAGGCAGAACAGAAGGTTATTTCCTCCCGGGTCTGGAGGCTGGAAGTCCAAGGTCAAGATTCTGGGATCCAGGTGAGGGCAGAAGAGAAAATGGGGCTCCCCTTCCGCCTTAAGCCCTTTTATATGGGCTTTGACCCCACAGGGGGCTCTGGCCTGAGGTTAATTCACTTTTAAGGCCCCACATCTTAGTACTGTCACGTCGGGCATTAAATGTTAGCTGTGCCCACTCAGCAGTGCCCATTTGCCCACCTGTGGCTGTGTCAGGGTCCCGCTCTGGCCCATCACCTGAGGCTCAGCTTGTGGCCATCCTGACACGCCCAGCCCCCTCCCTCCTGAGCCCCTCCTGCAGCTCCAGGGCCTCACTTCTGATGCTTCCTGGCCTTTCTGTCCCACCTGGATAATTCAGGCTCAACATTCACCCCACCAACAAACACATCATCACATGTATAAAGTACCTTCTGCCTAGTAAAAAAGTGTACTCACGGTTTCCAGAGATTACAATCTAGACATCTCTGGAGCTCATTATTTTGTCAACCAGCGTAGCACCAGGAGGGCCTCCTCTGTCAGCCCAGGTAGTCTGGGACTCTCCAAGTCCCATCTGTTTTGCTGAGTCTCTGCCAAAGCTTTCTAAAGAAAAGAGTTTAAGAGCCAGGTGTGGTGGCGCATGCCTGTAATCCCAGCACTCGGGAGGCTGAGGCAGGAGGATCGCTGTGAGTTCGAGACCAGCCTGGGCTACATAGTAAGTTCCAGGTGAGTCTCAACTACATAGTGAGACCCTGTCCCAAAACAACAAAACAAAAAACAGAAAGAAAAAGGGCTAGGGGTGTAGCGCAGTGGTAGAGCCCTTGCCTAGCATGGTCAAGGCTCTGGGTTTAATTTCTGCTACGGTCCTCCCACCCCACCCCAAGAGATGTACTGAGACAGGTAATGGAAAAGAATTGCCAAAGACTTTGATTAGAGCCAAGGAAAAGAAAAGCTGGACATTGCGAACTGAGGTTGAAGAGGGGCCGTCTAGGGTTCAAGGCAGCCATAAGTTGTTAAATTCCATTTCTTCTGTGTCCTGAGCTTGGAGTGAAGCAGGAAAAATTATCAAGTGTGGTGGCCACGTACTTAGCTCCTCCATGAAAAGCACTCTCTCCATCAAAAGCAGGAAATCTGTGTGTAATTGCAAATTTCTCTTCTTTCTCTTTCTTTCTCCCCGCAACTCCCGGTCCCGGGGACTGAACCCAGCTCCTAGGCACATGCTAGGCAAGCACTACACCGCTAAGCTACAACATCAGCCCAAGAGTGAATTTTTCCCCCCAGTGGTGAATTTTGATGGTGGTACCTCTGAGTACTGATTGTCATTGGGTGTGGGGGGGGCGTAGTTTTCAAAGAGAGCGCGGAGTGTGAATGTGGTCGAATCAACATGGACTCACTCATGTCCAACTGGAGGTCTCTGTGTTCATCCATCTTCTGTTGGAATACCATACCTGTAATCCCAGCACTCAGGAGGCCAAAGATCTCTATGAGTTCGAGGCCAGCCTGGCCTATATAGTGACTTCAAGACTCTGTCTCAGAAAACAAACACTGGGAAATCTATAGGAAAAAGAGATTTGTTTGGATGGTTGAGAAGCAGCATCCGGTGAAGGCCAGCTTGCTGGTGCAGGGCTCTCACAGAATCTGAAATCAATGGGGAGAGGGCTACACACAGGAAACAGAGCCGATCAACTTTTTAAATACGTCTACTCTGGAGATAATCCTTTAACCCATCAACTCTGACCTCATCGCCTCTTACAGGTCCCTGGGTCTGGCCTCGTAATACTTCACAGTGGGGATTAGATTTCAGCATTCAAGGGAGTTCTTACCCCTATTTTTCTGATGACAAAGACTGTCACAAAAGACCCCGCCAAAACCACAATCTTGCCCAAAATCACAGCGACTCTACACAAAGAACTGTAGCCTCCCACAAAGGCCCCCCACGATGATGCGTGCCAGCCGCTGGTTGCCCAACCTTGTGTTGATGCCACCGTTGTTATTCAGATGAGCGTAACCACTTCCAAACCAGCTCTGTAACATCCTCATTCTACCTTTAAAAACGTTGCCTTCCTTCACCCTCCGGGGCAAACACGGCGGGGGGCTCATTGCACACTTGGTTCCCTGAACACTCACTAAGCTCTTTTCTTTTCTTTTGAGTCAGGGTCTCACTATGTAGTTGAGACTGACCCGGAACCCACTATGTAGCCCAGCCTGGTCCTGAACTCACAGCGATCCTCCTGCGTCAGCCTCCCCAGTGCTGGGATTATAGGCATGCACCACCACATCCGGCTCCCCAGCCCTTTTTGTTTCAAGACAGGCTGTTCCTCAGGCTGGCCTTGAACTTGCAATCCTCCTGCCTCAGCCTCCAGAGTAACTGCGATGACAACACTCCACTGCACTCAGCGCTTGCCTCTATTGGTGGAGCAGAAGCACCTAAAGAAACATTCTCTCCCAAGTGGGGGGTAGGTGGAGAAGGACCAAGTCCATATCCCCCTGAGCCCCAGAGTTCATCTGGTGCAGGGCTGTGTCACGCATGTCCTTGTGCCCCCGGGGTCCAGCTCACTTCCTGGCATAGAGCAGGGCGCCCATGGGTGCTCTGGAATGAATGAGTGAGAAATGAATGATGCCCTAGGCACCATGGAGAGACAGGAGGAGGCGAAGTGGTAAATAAAGGAAAGAGAAGCTGGACCAGCAGCTCTGGTAGGGGAGTTACGTTTAGCTGTGCGGCGGGAGCCTGGGTTTCCCTGGAGATGAGCAAATCACAGCAGGAAGAGGAAGCCTCCCCCGCACCCATTTGGGCCGCCCCCAGGCCCTGGACTGGAGCCTCCCAGTGATGGTGCCCAGCTCTCTGCTACGTTTGGCTACAGCTTCCCCACTTCCTCCTTAGGGGAATGGGGTCCCATCCGCAGGCCCAGCTCCCACCGTGCTCTCCCAGGCAGAAGAACCCTTAGCCCTACCCAGTCTTGCCAGCCAGATTGGGGCTGAGGCCTGGGGAGGGCTCGCTGCACCCACAGGCCCCACTGCCAACACCCAGCACAATCTGGCTGTGTCCCGCTGTGCCCCTGTGTGGCGAGCTCATGTTTCCCCCTCTGCAATGCAGGATATGAGTGAAATGACGGGGTAGTATCCAGGAGGACTCATGCACGCGTGCACACAGAGAAATAAAATCTAAAGAAGAGCCGAGTGGGGTGGCGCACGCCTGTAATCCCAGCACTCGGGAGGCTGAGGCAGGAGGATCACTGAGTTCGAGACCAGCCTGGGCTACATAGTGAGTTCTGGGTCAGTCTCAACTACATAGTGAGACCCTGTCCCAACAAAACAAACAACAACAACAACAACAAACAAACAAAAAACCCCAAAAAGTAAATGAAATCTAAAGAAGACCCAGCCAGAGCATCACTCTACCCTTTGGAGACACTTACCCTCTGAGGAATCTTCCGAAAGACACAGGCAGAGAAAAAGCCCACAGGCACCATTTGGTTGTAATGTCAGTGATCAAATGCCCTTGCTTTCAACTCTTATTTCTTAAAGACAGAAGGTCAAAGCTTTGTTAAGGATGAGAATCAGCAAGACCTGGAGTAGCTAAGAGTGTAGAAATGTGTGAGGTTTTTTGTTTGTTTGTTTGTTGTTTGTTTTTGGCAGGGCAGGGGTTGTTGTTCTTATGTTTCTGTTTTGTGGTGCGGGGAATTGAATCCAGGGCCTTCACACTAAGCCAAACCCCCAGCCCTTTTCTATTTAATGTTGTTTGTTGGTTTTGAGACAAGTCCTCCCTATGTAATGCAGCCAGGCCTTGAACCCACTATGTAGCCCAGGCTGGCCTCCAGCTCCCAATGATCCTCCTGCCTCAGCCTCCTGAGTGCTGGAATTACAGGCGTGCACCACTGTGTCCAGAGAAAGGGGCTCACTAAGTTACCAAGCTGCCCAAGCTGGGCTCAAATATGCGATCTTCTTTCTTCAGCCTTCCAGAGCGCTGGGATTACTGGCATGTGTCACCATGCCCGGCAGCAAATAAAATTTTGAAGTCACTGTGCCACTACAAGCTCCAGACAGCCTGGGTCACTGTGTACCTCAAATTGAAAAATCTGCCCAGCAAGAAAACTGCTGAGTTCTCCATGGAGGGAAGAGCAGCTGACCCTCCCCGCCCAGTGACAACTTGAAGGCTGCCCCCCCTTGCATCTCGAAGTTTCTCTGTGAGCTGGGTGTGGTGGTGCATACTTGTAATCCTAGCACTGGAGGCTGAGGCAGGAGGATCGTCATGAATTTGAGGCCGGCCTGGCCTACGCGGTGAGTTCAAGACCAGCCTGAGCTGGGGCCAGGGATGTAGCTTGGTGGCGCCGTGCCTGCCTGGCAAATGCAAGGTCCTGAGTTCAGTCCCTGGTACTGGGGGAGGGGGAAGCCAGCCTGAGCTACACGGTGAGATTCTGTCTCAAACAAACAAAAAGTTCCTCTGGCATCAAAGCCAGGTACTCCCCTTAATGTGGGCCACAGACACGGCAGGCGTCATTTCAGTCACTTTCTTCTTCTCCCTTAAGAAGATAGTTTAAACTTTATTTCTGTCTCATCGATTGAACAATAAACCTAAGAGTCCAGAGAATCTCGCCACCAGTCCTGGAGCCCCAGGTCGGCCTTTTCTCCTTTGAGCCTCTGTGTCCTCATCTGGGAGGTGGGGAGGGAGATGACATTGCATGGCGCCCTGTGACCCTCTGCACAGGAACATTGCTGGCTCTCAGCTCTCCTCGCCCAGCAGGCTGTGACTTACAAAGCTCTCTGTAGGTGTCGTCGATGTGAGCCGTGGCAACTCCTAGAGTCACGTGGGACCGAGAAGCCGGGTCATCCCCACGCACGGCCGGGAAGCAGCAGGGCATAGAGGAAAGAGACGAGAGGCCCCCTGGTCCCGCGGATCCCTGGTTCCTGCTTGTCTTCGAGGAAGCCAGCTGGGCTTAGGGTGCGGGAGGGACGGCCCTCCCCACGAGGGAGCAGGCTAAGGGGGAGATGGGCCAAGAAGGCAGTTCCCGGGCTTCTTGACCACACTGTACTCTGGTTCCTCCTTCTGGGGTCCCTGGCGAGGAGCCCCATTGGCGTTAGAGTCCTCCTTCTGCGAATCAAACACCACTGAGGTACAGTGAAGATCTTCCCTGGCGACTGCCTGCAGAGAGACCCCCAGTGCCCAAAGAAGCCTTCACTGTGGGGGCTGCCGCCTCCCCACTGTCCTGGCCTCTTCCTCCTGCCAGCACCCAGATCAGCCGTTCTGCCCGCCCACATACTCTGCCCTACGTGGAGAGCAGAGATCAGAGGAACAGGGGGTCCCTGGGATCCTCAAGGCTGACTTAGCCAGGTTTGTTCTACAAGACCTTGAGGGGTTTGGGGCTCCCGGAGACACCGCTATTCTCCACTGGAAGGAACATCCTGGCCGTGACTCTATAGCGGGCCTGCCCTAAGGGCTCAGAAGCAGCTTTGCAGGACTCCAGCCCTCTAGGCAGAGATTGAATGGCAGAGGGCACCACAGTGGCTCCTCCGTGCTGCGAGCACAGGTCGTGACTTGTCGCTGACTTGGCCGAAGGGGGCTGGCTGAAGGGTGAGACTGTGCCCCCACCCCCGGTCACTTGGAGATCATCGGGCGCTAGGTTAGACGAGCAAGTCTTGTTGGTCCCAGGCCCAGGTGGCTGTGTGGACCTAAGAAGACATGTGACGAAGGGGTGGGGTTCACTCTTGGCCGGGAGCCATCAAGTGTAAACAGACACCGCCAGCTGCTCCGATGGCCTGGGGTGAAACCACGCCTCACCCTCTGCAGACTGGTGGCAGGCCAGGGAGGCACATGGCTTTCAGGGACATGGAAATGACAAAGGTCAGGGTCTTCTGCATGGTGCAGGAACAGCGGCCTGGGTACGTGGTGCCAGATGGGGCACATCCCAGGGAGCTGGGCACTTTTCTGGAACAGACCAGCAACCCTCCATGGCCTCAGTCTGTGTATCCAAGATGGGTTCAGTGGGTTCCCAGCTGGGTGGTCCCTCCGGCAGCCCCAGTCTGATGCTTACGTCTCTCCCCAGCCTCTGCTTGAACCCCTACCCACTAAAGGATGCGTCACACTGAGGCAGGAGCTCGGGGGCAGCCCATCCCATGATCCTGCTTTAAGGTGTTCTAAGGGTTGGCCTACACTGGGTAAGAGACAAAATCCTGAAAGGCCAAAGAGATGACGGGACCCCTACAGGGAGGGACAGATCACCAGCTTTAGCCCTGAGTGTGTGGACGCAGGAGGTGCCAGAAATGCTGCACTTTTATGGACTGTTGGGCCATGGTCAGGGGCCACCCGAAACACTTCCCTCCTCCCACCTCCAGCTACAGTGACACCAAGCCCTTCTGTGGGCAAAACCCACTCTCGCCCTTTTTCTGGGCGCCTGTTCTGGAGCCGGCCCCTCCCCCTCTGGCCACTCCCCAGTGGTGCCACCCACACAGGCCAGGGTCCCTGTGCCGGGGAGCCTGGTGCTCCCACTCACCACCGTGCTGTACTCCACCTCCACCTGCCTCGGCGTCACCGGCCCTTCCCGCCGGGACCATGTGTGCAGCTGCAGGTTTGCGTACTGAGGCTCCCACCTCTCACCGGCCTGTGGTGGGCGAGAGAGGTCCGGGGAGCCCTTGCCCCACCCTGTCTCTGCCTCTCTGCAGACACCCCGTGCTGTGGGTGTGCAGCCCCAATCTTGCTGCGGTGCCTCTGTAGGCAATGAACGCTCCCTGCTCAGCCCACCTGGGAAGATCCACCTCCTGCCATAGCCTCCCTTACCTGCCTGGGGTTCTGGCTGGGCCCTGAAGGATCACCACCTAGAGACAAAGGGGGAAGAGGGAGGTGGAACCCCTGAGCCAGGGCGGGGGTGGGATCCCTACATGCCAGGTGTAGGCAGGCAGGAGGCAGCAGAGGAAGGAGGCCCTGGACTTGCAGAGACCCAGGACTGACGGCACCAAGCCATGGGGAGGTTTTCAGGGGCATCTGCTCCCGCTCCCGAGCCTGGCGTCTGTCCCTCACAGACAGCCACCCACCTGCTGTCCCGGAGGAGGGAGGCCTGCAGGGGGAGGAAATCCTGACTTCTGGCACTGCTCTGTACACCCTGTCCCTTTCGATCTGGGGACCCAGGAGCTGACGAGCAGAAGCTCACTCACCCTTGGTCTGGGTCCACGGCCAGGGAGCCCAGAGCCCACTGCCCCGCATGCCACAGAGAGACACTGCATTCCGGGCGAGGGTTCAAGGGAAAAGCCCTGGCACACAGCGGCGGTGCTCAGGACAGCTCTGTTGTGTGAATAATGACGAGGGAAGGCTGGGAGGAAGAGCTGCGGGTGGATGTGATGAGGCAGGTCAGGCTCGGGGTGGAGCAGTAAGGCTTAGCGCGAGAAAACAGCAGCCCAGATTCACTGTCAGGTGACAGGGTGAGGACTGGAAACGTAAGGCGCAAAGGTTCAGGATGTTGGAACAGAAAGCCCTTCTCCTGGTACCTGAGGGTCTGCTCAACAAGGTAGAATCCACTCATTTGCCTGCAGACCCTGTGGCCCATGATTTCCTTAATGGCAGGGGAAATTGCACAATATATTAAGTGGAAAATAACTGATCTAAATAAGAGAATCCATGGTACAAAGCAAGTTCTTTAAGAAATCATATGTGCACACCTAGGCCTAGAAAGCTTTGCAGGAATGTGCCTTCAGTGCCAGTGGTTGGTTTTCCCTGGGCGTGGGCTTTTTGGTTATCATTCACTAAGCCTAGGAGACTTTATTTCCTTCTTTGTGCTTTTTCTTACTTTTCAAATTCCCTCCAGTAATCACATACCCCTTTTGGAAAGACGAAGAGGCTATTTGGGGAGCCAGAGGCTTTCTGGGTGAAAGAGCACGGGATCTGCTGAGATCACAGAATTGGGGAAGACCAGACTGGGAAACCACACATGGGCAGTGGCGTCCACGTGTCCATGTGAGGCTCCAGAAAGTGACAGCAGAAAGCAGAAGGGAAAGCGGAAGTGGTCCTCTTTCCCTTCATCCGATGCAGAAGTGCCGGGCTGAACTCTTCCCTAGATGTGCACTACCTAGGGGCCGGAAGTGAGTGTTGTGAGACTCCCATCCCGTTTCCGGTAGCACACACCAGCTCTACCTGCAGCCGTGGACAGAGTAACCCATCTCTGCCACTCCGACTTCACTGCAGCCCAGCCTGAGGTGTTGGCCAAAACAGACAAAGGTTGCCCTGAGATTCCTCCTCTCATGGGATCCTGAGTGCTCTTCCGCTGTGTTTCTTTCCTCAATTAATTTTTATTTTGAAACAGGGTCTTGCTAAGTTGCCCAGGTGGGGTTCACACTTGGGATCCTCCTGCTTCAGTCTTCCTGAGGTGGGATTACAGGTGTGTGCCACACACCTAGCTCCTGTACTTATTTGACCTGTCTTCAGGTGTTTATTAAGCACCTATTTACTGAGTGCTGGATGTGGTACCAGGGGCCTCACACATGCTCTCTGTCAATCTGAGCTCAGAGGAAAAATGGGGCTACAGGATTCCTGGAGCTTCCTGGGGTGCCTGTGTGGCTGGAGGTATGAAAACTCACATTAAACAAGGTGTAGCACACTTAGACCCTACCTCAAAATTTTACAAAGGTCTGGAGATGTGGCTCAGTGCAGAGACTCTGGGTTCACTCCCCAGTACCACACACACACACACAACAAACAAACAGCTTCTAAACCCAACAGATATGGATAGCGGGCCCCTAGGACCATGGCCCTGGCCTTCAGGAAGGCACAGGTTTACAGAGGCAGTCAGGGAAGCTGGACTGTCTAGCTCCTAAAGGGCTGTGACAGGTGAGGGGCGGAGGCACACCAGGAAGGGTCCCTCAGATACTCTTGGGGTCCTGGAAGCAAAAAGATGTTAGAGGAGAGGGAGGCTGAGGTTAGCCTTTGGAGTCCGGAAGAAATGAGCCAAAGAGAGGACCAGGGAGGCATTCCAGGTGCCACAGCAAACCCAGGAGAGGCTCAGGCTGAGCCAGGTGATGAACAGTCACAGAAAGGGGCCTTCCTTAGCCACCTGTGGTGGTGCAAGCCCATAGTCCCAGAACTCAGGAGGCCGAGGCAGGAAGATCACTCATTTGAGGCCAGTCTGGGCCACTTAGCAAGACCTCGTCTCTCTCTCTTTTCCTTTGTCCTTTTCTTTCCTCTCCCCTCTCCCCTCCCTTGTTCCCCTTTTCCTTTTCTTCTCATTTCTCAGTATCTATTATACCTTTTGGTCCTTGTTTGCAGTTTTGGTTTGTCTCAAAAGAAAAGAAGAGGGAGAGAGAGAGAAAAAAAAAAGGGAAGGACCTTCCAGGGCCCAGGAATGGGGTGGGGAGGAGTGAGCAGGGCCAGACAGCATTTGGAGGGTGTGGAAAGCAGAAGAGGGCGACACCCCAGCCCCAGCTGGAAAGGCCTCCTCCGGGAGCCTCCCCAGGAAGACCAGCTCCAGAGTGCCAGCCACCAGGTGTGGCCCCAGGTGCTCTCAGTGCCCTCTGAGGAGCCAGGACAGAGCGCTGACCAACCGTGACAGCTGCGGTCAGGAACAAAGCACCCTGGGTCAGGGGTCCCTGGGGCAGGGCCAGGGCTCTCAGGAGCCCACTCACCTTTGAGCCGTCTCTGCCAGATCCTCCAGGCCAGCAGCGAGAGCCCCACCAACAGAAGCAGCAGAACGGCCAGCAAGGAAAACAGCACAGGGAGCCTTGCGGGGAGGCAGGCGAGGTGAGGGGGCATCCACCTTCCAGGACGTTTGCTACATTAATTAATGTAATAGTGCCTTGTGGGGAAGTGGGGGTTACCCTGGGGGCCTCGTGCATGCTGAGCAAATGCTCCACTGCCCAGCAACACCCTCACGGCTTCCCTGTCTTTCCTCTTTTGCTTGTTTTGTTGTTGTTGCTGTTGTTGTTGTTTTTGAGACAGGGTTTCACTGTGTAGTATAGGGTGGCCTGGAACCCCCTGTGATCCTCCTGCCTCAGCCTCCCGAGTGCTGGGATAACAGGCAGGCACCACCACGCCCGGCCCTTCCCTGACTTTTCAAATATGTACATAAGTCAGATTTTTGAAAAAGGCAAATAACATATCTCCCTTCTACACCTCCCATCTCTGCATCCTCCAGCTCCTCCCCTGTACACACAGTGTACTCAATCCTAGGCTCTGTATCCATAGACAAACACGCATGAATGTACAGTGCTCGCCTAGAACTTGCCTACCGCGTACTAGACCCTGGGTTCCATCACTAGCATCGCAAAAAGAAGAAAAAAAAAAAGAAAGAAAGAAAAGAAACTGCAGAGGGCACATACGAATGAATATTATTTCCCTTCTTTCTTCACACGGAGGCAACACCATTCTGTTTTGACTTAACAATACATCTTCGAGATCTTTCCACGTCACCACACCCCTCTACGGCGGCCTAGGACTCTGCCGCTTGTTCCGAGAACTGCTCTGGGACCTTTTCCCTCCTCTGTGGCCTTGCCCTCATTTTTCTGTGTGATTACAAACACTGCTGGGATAAATCACCCCGTAGCTCTGCCGTTCCGCGCGCGTGGAGAAGCAGCAGCACGTTTACGGCGGACGCCTTCCTTCATGCCCCAGTTTATAGCTGTAGTTTCTTGTCTTTTTCATTTTTTTAAGTGCTTTAGTTTTTCGCAGTGCTGGGGATGTGATGCTAGGCAAGGTCTCTACCACGGAGCTTCACCCTCAGCCCCGTCTTCTCTTAAAGGTCTCACACACACACACACACACACACACTCTCTCTCTCTCTCTCTCTCTCTCT
>NW_022900935.1:58508109-58545203 GCF_012274545.1 Fukomys damarensis | reverse complement strand
ATATAAACGTCAGGCTCTAGTCAAACTGAACTCTGGCTGCTGTGTGTTTCTGCAGGGTGAGGCACATTGTGAGTCTGAATTTCGTGCTCTCTGACATCGGCATTGACTCTGGGTTGGCAGGAAGCGCGCAGAAGGGTTTCAGAGGGTGGAGAAGTAAGAATCGGAGGGACCCTCGGCCTGGGGGCTGGGAGGAGCCCTGAGGAATAGGAGCATCTCTGTTCCTGGAGCAACCTCCCTGCTCAGAGATGATTCTGTGGAGGCGAAAATGAGGTAGACACGGGAGGGCCCCTCCCTGATCCCAGCTCACTGGGGGTGGGAACTCCCGTACCCGCCCAGACCTCGGGCTGCCCATCTCTTCCTTTGGCTGGTCTCGATCTTCATCCTTTATGATAAAGCTATAAGGTGAGGCTATGTAGGTTTGAGCCTGGTGAGTTACTGAACCCGAGGGAGTCGTGGGGACCCCCGCATTTGTAGCCAGATGGTCAGAGAGGCAAAGGCCTGGGCTTCCCCAAAGTGCAGTGGCATCTGTACAAGGGGGTCTTGTGGTGGCCAGAGGCTGTAACCTGTGGGGCCTGCCCTGACTCCCAACCATTCACGCCATTATTAAATGGAAACGCCCCAGCAGGACAGAGGAGGAACCCCAGAAAGCATTCACAATGGCATGTGTTTATCTAGGGAGAGTCACTACTTGTCAGCCTCTCTGTGGGGTTGGTGACCCCAGCAAAAATGGAGAACCACTACTTGGGGGAATCCCAGGCTTTGGGGGTCACCTTACCCTAAGCCCATCCCTCCCTCCTACCGCTGTATGAGTAGATAGTTGCTTAACCTCTAAGCCTCGGTTTACTCATATGTAAGATGAGCACAGTAACAGTTCAGCGTCATCCTGGGGACGGAAGGTGTATTCTTGGCCGGATGTTCCCAGCCTCACTAGATGCTGCTTTCTTTTCACTGCCCTTTGCCCCCAACTGCCCCTTGCCCGTGTCCTGTCTTTCAGCCCAAGGCAGGGGCAGGGTGATCTCAGGGACCCCAGTTAGGATGCAGCTTCCAATTGGGCCCTGGGGCAAGGGGTACAGGAGGTCCCAGCCAGCAGGGTCGTGACTCAATGACCCTGAGCCCCGAGCCCCTCCTGAGGAGAAGATTCCCCAGACTGGGTGGCCTTACCTTAAGTCCCGGACATTCTGCTGGTTCTCCTGGCTGCTGGAGCTGTGAGTGGAGCTTCTACCCCCGTGGCTGGTAAAAGACACAGTTGTGACTTTGGTTGTGGTTGTTGAGGTCCTGGCTGCAGTGACAATGGGAGCTGGTGTCGACCTCGCTGCTGGGGAGAAAACCACAAATTAGACTCAAAGTTCTCTTCTCCGATTCGATTTCACACCCACTACTCAGAAAGCGGACAGGGTGGGGACCCCGGGGCCAAAGTCTCCCTGAGACTCTCCTGAGCCAAGAAAGCATTTGTCAAGAGGAAATAGGAAGTGCCCGAACTGCTTCCATTCCATCCTGCTGGTGGGGCAGAGCCCTCCCAAGAACCCCTGACTCGGCCCCCCTGGCCTGGTCTGGTCTCCCTCCAGCCACAGCGTGTACTGCGAGCGATGTCTGTCCAACTGCAAAGCTGATCTGTCACTTGTTCAAGCTCCTTCTGTATGCAGCACGGCCACCGTCAGGCCCTCACCTGCCCCTCTGCTCAGCCCCCACCTCCCTCCAAGCAGCTCTGGTTTCCTGGGGCTCAACTTTCCTCTGCACTCTCCAGGTGTCTTCTGCCACCCAATGGCACCTTCCTTCAAGACTATGCCAAACTGCCAGTGGCACCAGGGTGCTCCCTGTCACCCTGGGCTGTCTCTCTCTCCCTGTCCTTCTCTCTCCCTGCCCACTGGCCCTACACACTCACAGAGTTTGCTCTGAGTCTCTCATCTGAGTCCTGCCCCATTGACTCCCACCTGAGCCCTTTAGGGCAGTGCCAGGCCTGGGGTAGGGGACTCACCTGGGAGCACAGACACCACAACCTTGAAGGTGGAATCTAGCCACGGTTTATCGACCCCACACGAGTAGGTGCCTTCATCCTCCAGGGTGAGGCTCTCCAAGGTCACTGTGAAGCTGCGGTTGGCGGGATGGTCCCTGATGGTCACTCGGCCACTCGTTGCTTTTCTCATTGAGCCTTTGGTCTCCACAATCTTGTCACATAGAAGCACGTGTGATCTTCTACACCAGTACTTGTCATGTGTTTCGTGTTCCTCCTCGTACCTGCACTGCACACTCAGGGATCCCCCCACAGTGCCGGTCACCTTGCTGGGGCCGCTCAGGAGGAAACAGCCTGGAAAACACAAGTCCCCATTCTGGGCCTCACAGCTGGGCAGTCAGGGTCCCAACGGGGGTCAGGTCCTCCCAAAGGCCCCCCACCGCTTCACCTCTTGTCAGCCCCGCACCCGCCAGATCACCCCTCACCACCTTCTGCTCTCTACCCGGCAGTTGGACAGCGCCCGCTACCCCTTTATCCAACTCCACGCCCTCCTCCCTTACTGACCAGGCCTCCTGCTTCCAAACTGGCCAGGACCACAAACACTCACCCCTGAGCTCCTATTCTCCCAGGAGGGTGACCCCTGCTCTGTCCCTCTGCTCCCACCTTGGGATGTGAGCCAGGGCAGAAGCAAGGTCTGCAGACCACTGAGGTGAGGATATGCACAATCTGCGAGTGTGTGGATCAAAATGTTCACAGTGCAGAAGACTTGTGACAACAACCTTCTTAGCGTCCTGTCCTATTTAATCTGCTCAGCTCTGGCAGATTAATTTTCAAGGAAGCTTATCTTTTATTCCCAAGATCTATGTCCCCCATTTTCCCAGAGTTTCCTCAGACACGAAGCTGGGGATGTCAGCACAAAACTAATGCTGCCACCAAGCCAAAGACACAGCACTGGTGGCCCTGTGATCAGGAGGGGACGGCAAGTCTGGGACGGCCTGCTCTCCTTACTATGGGTTAGGATACATTCCTTGTGCTGACCTTTTTAGATTCTTAACTCTCACTTAAAACTAGGACCCTTCAAATGCTCCTCTCCAGTCCTGTCTCTCAGGTGTGCTCTTCCAGGTGCTTTAATCCTCAAATCAAGAAAAAGGAGATGGATGGGTGGGGAGGAGAAGACCTAAATACACAAATAGAAGAAAAGTAACCAGGGTAGTCACTATGAATAAGTCTGTGAACCTGAGTGAAACCAATGACTTTCTAGGTAAATACAAATGACAAATATAGGCCAAAAATAAGTGTGTATGAAAACACGGACCAATAACAATACTTGGTACCAAGTTCTTTCCCTTCAAAAAAAAAAAGGGTGTGGGGGGGCTGCCCACTTTGGCAGCACATAGAAAAGGGGAGAGGGCAAAAAGGAGAGTTTCACAGGTTATTTCTCTCAAATCTTCAAAGGAATATACAATTCTAACTTACTTAAACTTTTGCAGCAAATACAGAATTGGAGAAATCTCTATAATTCTTTGTGTGAAGTCAGCATAACACTTTTGAGATAATTCTTGCCAAAGCTCTTAATAAAATTCACTACCTTAGGGCTGGGGATTTAGTTCAGTGGTTCTGCCACCTGCCTCACAAGTGCAAGGACCCAAGTTCAATCCCCGGTATCAAAAAAATAAATAAATAAAAATAAAATTCACCACCATGATAGTATAAAGGAGAGGAAAAAAAAAATCCTCCATAAATAAGGAAAAATCATCTGACACCTTGCTGCTGTTGCTTTTTATTTTATTATTATTATTTTTTGTTTGTTTTTTGAGACAGGGTCTCATTATGTAGTTGAGACTGATCTGGAACTCACTACGTAGCCCAGGCTGGTCTCGAACTCGCAGCGATCCTCTTGCCTCAGCCTTCTGAGTGCTGGGATTACAGGCGTGCACCACTATACCCGGCTGCTGTTGTTTTTTAAATGCTTGTGAGAGGGAAGATTTAAAAATGGCAGAATAGAGACAAATCAACATACAAAAATCAATATCATTCCTGTACCACAATAATAAACTCACCCCCCCAAAATTAGAAAGTAAAAGCATTCACAGTAGCATCAAGAAAAATTAAATACCTAGGAATTAACCTCTACAGAGAAGTGAAAGACCTGTAGAACAAAGGCTACAGTACTTTGAAAAAGGAGATCAAAGAGGACATCAGAAAATGGAAAGGTGACCCCTATTCCTGCATGGGCAGAACCAATAGTATCAATCAATAACACAATCCCAGATTTCAGGTTATATTGCAGAAATACTGTGATTAAAAACAGCGTGGTACTGGCACCAAATAAGACACATATATCAATGGAGTGGAACAGAAGCTTCAGGAACAACCCCAGGTGTATTCAGCTATTTGATCTTTGTCAAAGGGGCCAAAAATACACTCTAAAAGAACGATGGCCTTTTTTAGAAAATGGTGCTGGGAAAACTGGCTATACACATGTAGAAGATTCAGTGTAGACCAATATTCCTCATCGTGTACCAAAATAAAATAAAATGGATCAAGGAGCTAAGTATTAAAACAGAAATATTTAAGCCACTGGAAGATAAAATAGGTACAACTCCTAATGACGTAGCCACGGGCAAGGACTTTCTGAACAGAGCCTCTGTTACACAAGAAATAACACCGAGAATAAACAAATAAAAAATTAAAAAGCTTTCATGCGCCAAAGGAAATGATCCACAGAGTAAAGGGCCAGGGATTTGGCTCAGTGGTGCCGCCGCCTGCCTTGCAAGCCCAAGGTCCTGAGTTCAATCCTGATACCAAAAACAAACAAAATCAACAGAGTGAAGAAACACCTATGGAATGGGAAAAAAAAAAGAAAAGTATTTACCAGCTACCCCGGGACAGAGCACTAATATCTAGAATATACGAAGAACTCAAAAACATTAGATTCCCCTCAAACAAAGACTTAATTTTTAAAAATGGGCATCCAAAATGAAGAGAGACTTCTCAGACTCAGAAGTACATGTGGCCAATAAATACATGAAAAAAATGTTCAGCATTTCTAACCATTAAAGACATGCAGATTAAAACAACACGGAGGCTCCATCTTACCCCCAGAAAGATTGGCCATCATCAAAAAAAAATCAAATATCAAGTGACAGAGAGACTGCAGGGAAAAAGGAAGCCTTCTATATTATTGGCAGGAATGTAAACTAATACAATTGCTATGGAAAATGGTATGAAAATTCCTCAAGACATTAAAACTAGAAATTCTGTTTGAGCCAGGTATTCTCCTTCCAGGCATCTTCCCAAAAGATTTAAAGACATCACGTTACAATGATATACACACACAGAGACCTTTTTTTTTCTTGATTTGGTACCGGGGGATCGAACTTGGGTCCTTGTGCTTGTCAGGCAGGTGGTGGAACCACTGAGCTAAATCCCTGATCCCCTGTCACACACCCATGTTTATAGCAGCACAACTCTTAATAATTAAATCTTGGAAGTGGCCTCTATGTCCATCAACAGGTGAACAGATAACAAAAATGTGGTATTTCTGTGCAGTGGATATTTAAACCACTCTGACGTAAAGAAGGGTGCATTTGAGGTGTCTGTGGAAAAACGGGTGCACTTTGAGACCATAATGCGAAGCGAAATGAATCAGACACACACACTTGAATATCGCATAGCTTCTCTTGCATAAGTAACCCAAAGTCTAAATAAATTAAAGAACGAAATTGAAAAGAAAACCCAACAGATAAAAGGAAGCAGGGACGTTGATGCCGACAGAGAAAGTGTGGAGGGAAAGGGGGATGACGAGGGTGGAGCTGGGCTGGACGGACCCACTCTCCGTGCTGACTGCGATCGTTAGGAAATGCAGAGCTGTACCTAATAAAGGTAAAAATGTGACAGTGCTCGCGGGGGCCTCGGTGGGCCTCGGTGGGAGAGCTCGTGCCTGACGTGCCAGGCTCTGAGTTCGATTCCCAGCACAGCAGAGCGAAGACAAAAGTACTCAGAGACAGCGGTGACGGGCGTGAGCGGCCCCCGCATTAAAACACAAGGCAGCGCTTTCCCGTACGTAGAGTCAGCAAAAATAAAGAAAGCATCTAGTTTCTAAGAAAAAGCAACCGCAAAGATTAAAAACATCCTGGCACCACAAAACAAATAAAACAAAATGAAATACCCTAGGACCAAGGCCAGCAAGACTGCAGACCCGAGGCGGCCAGGAGTGCTATTGGGACACAGGCAAACCCCACAGCTTCTCTCCCGTCTCCCCACTGCCCTTCCCTCCCCCCGCTGGCCCTCCCTCTCCTCCTCGGACTCTGGTCCTCCAGGCAGGGTTCCCGTGGCTCAGCTCTAGCCCCACGCTGCCTGGCTAAACCCCTGTGGCCTTGAGACCGAGACCTTCTCCACCCTTCCTCTAACCCCGAATTGGCAAACCCAGAGATTCCTCCCTCAAACACAGGCTCGTCAAATGCACTTGGGGCAGCTGCTCTGCACCCACCCCGGTACATCCGGCCTCTTGCTCTCCTTCTTCCTGTCACAATTCCTCTGAAAACCTCCCTCAGTGCCCCTCCCGCATGACCACCCACTGCCCTGTGCCCTCTGTCCCAGGGTGCAGTCCTGAAGTCGGCCGGCTCCATGGTGGACACAGCCACCCTGCTCTGTGCTCTGCACAGACCAGAGAGGCTCCCGTGACACTGCCCGCAGTCTCAGGTCCATCTTCCCTCCCGCGGACCCTCCCAGGGGACAGCCCCTCACCTGGGAACCAGAGAAGCAGCAGGGCCCAAGGCAGCCCCCGGCCAGGGGACATCCTTCCACAGAGGGGACCTGCAGCCGCGCAGAGTGGGACCCCAGGAGGCAGCCCCGCCTGTGGAGGGTCGGTGTTCACCGCTCCCACTTCTGCTTTCTTCAGGTCTTGCTGTTTCCTTGCTCAGCTCCTTTTGGTTCTGTTCCTAGAGCTGGAGAGAAAATGGAGGAAGCTGAGGGAGCCAAGCCGCGGGTTTCAGTTGAGACACCCAGGAGCGGTACAGGAACCACCCTATGAACCCCCGTAGAATGGGCAGGTCCTGTGGCTTTCTCCCTTGGTGAGACTCCCCTCCTGGGCCCCCTCACACCCGGGCACAGGTTGGGTTTTCTTCTGCCTGGGGCCCAGTCACTCTTCCTGTACCCTTGTAGTCATGATAGCAACCCTGTGGAGAAGGGCAAGAGATGCCCACATCCTGCCCCTGGGCAGTGCCCACCATGAGGTCATCCATGGCAGCTCCCTCCCGTGCGCCTCAGCCTTAGGCCTGGACCCCTGAGTTGGCACAACTGTCCCAGAGTCCCTGACTGGTTCCTGGTCTTGGCCTGCGTCCTCAGTTTGACCAAGAGGTCCTCACACGGTGACCTTCCTTCCTGTGTGGCCCCCAGCGGACCTGAGCAAGGCCTTGCGGAACCTGCAAGGACCCTATGCACACTCACACAGATGCCTGTGACAAGTGCCCCTCGTGGTACATGTGTCCTAACAGCCTGCAAAGCTCTGAGCTTTGTGCCCCGATGAGACCCCGAGAATTCCTTTCCCTGCTGGTCCTCTTTCCTCCTGGCCATGAGACTACCGTGTCCAGCTAAGACTCACTCTTCTGCTTCTAGAAAGCTCAAGGACAGAACCTGCTAGACCTTGGAGAAGTTTCTCTGACAGCAGGCATGGTAGCACACACCTGTGGTCCCAGACACTTAGGAGACTGAGGCAGGAAGATCACCTGAGCTCAGGAGCTCAAGGCTGGTCTGGGCAACAGTGACAGACCTTGTCCTGTGAAAAAGAAAAAATTCTATGATATGTACTGTCATCTTAGATTAACGAAAGCTCAGTACAGTCCAAGAAGCCTTGCATATTGGCCTTGATGAGCGGAACATGAAGATGGAGGATGTCACACCCACTGGTTCACAGGGCCTGACTGTGGTTAAGTTCCCAGAAGTGTGTATTTTTTTCAATTCACCCACAGCCCGTGTTACAGCGGCTTGATGCTGAGCTACACTGAGAAGCAGAAGGCTCATGAAGCTTGTCCAGTTGCCACCGAGCGGCTATGAGCAAAACCTGTGGCTTTGTAAAAGGTCAATAATAGAAGTTCTTGGGTGGCAGTGAGTCAAGGTGGTAATCATGAGAAACTCTCAAATGTGAGTGTCATTAACATCTCAGGACAGTAGGGGGCGACATCTCTAAGGAGAGGCAGGAGGGAAATTGGATTCTATAGGGAGGAGGATGCTTTGCAGGTCATTCCTGTCATGTTGCCCCACCCTAGCTTGCCTGGGCTGTACTGAGTGAAGAAGAGTCATCTGGGGCCACATATAAAATATATAACGTGATTTACACGAGTATCTTAATTTATTAGATTGTTTGGGTTTGTTTTTTGTTTTTTGTTTCTTTTGAAACAGGGTCTCACTACGTAATTGAGACTGACCTGGAACTCACTATGTAGCCTAGGCTGGTCTCAAACTCACAGCGATCCTCCTGCCTCAGCCTCCCGGGTGCTGGGATTACAGGAATGAGCCACCATGCCCAGTTTAATTTACTAAATCGTTTTACAAGATAATGCATATGTCTGCTTAATAACAATAAGCACCTGTCCTCACAGGCACGCACACAAGCTGGTAGGTGGAAATAGTGTGATTGGTAACTGCTGTGTTTGGTTTGCCAAGTCACCCAAGCGCATGTAACATCTGATATAAGGGCGTTTTGATTCCACTAATTGTAGCTGGTGCTAGAGGAGGAATTAGAACTGCACTGCACCCTTTTCTCCACAGTGTTCCCTCGTCACCTACACAGTTTGTGCTTAAGTACGACAACTGAGTCATAAAAATATTGCTAAACATCGCATAATGTTAAGCTGGGCATGGTGATATATGCCTATAATCCCAGAACTCAGGAGGCTGAGGCAGGAGGATTGCAAGTTTAAGGCTAGCCTGAGCGAGATAGCAAGACCCCATCTCAAAAGAACAAAACAAGAGAAAAAAAAATCACAAACTGAAAAGTTTAAAGTCTTGTAGGGCTGTATTTCTAGCTGTCCAAGTCCCTATGCAGCCTTAGACAGACCTAATGCATGGGGTGTGATTGTCCTGAGAAACAGGGAAAAACATCAGGATGATTACAGAGAGAGATGGGTCCTGGAGTGGGTGCTTACCACACCCGTCCTCTTCCCCTGACCTGTCCGCAAACCCAAAGAAAGAAAAAGAAAGGAAGAAAGAAAGAGATGCTAAATGACTATGTGACATCAGGAAATTAAGGAAGTGACACTTCCCCACAGCTCTCTGAAGCCCGGTCCTGGACTGGATGTGGGGGACTGGAGGTGGACCTGAGGACCACAAAGCTGACCCCCCTTGCCTGGGGTGGGGTGACTGGGTTGCCAGGGATGTAGCCCAGTGGTGCCTTGCTGGCCTGGAAAGTGCGAGGTCCCCTGTTTGATCCCCTGTACCAAAAACAGACAAGCCTCCAGGGGTGGGCAGCAAAGGGCTGCCGGACTGGGAGGTTCTGGATTTCCTTCCCAGGCAGGAGAGGATGCAATCGGCGGCCGTGGCCCCGCCCTCTGCTCTGGCCCCCCACACCCACCTTCCTGCCCACCTCTGGGTGGTCCCGGAGGGGCCTCTGAACCTACGTTCCTCACTCCCCAGGCCACAGTCCACACCAGCTGGTCGTCATGGCCATAATGTGTCCCCTCCGGGTGGTGAGGTGCTGAAGGCCGATGAACAGAGGGAGAGAGGAAGCTGCAGGCTGGCAGACGGCTGGTGGTCACAACCATAGGCCTTAACGTAATCACAACACAGTCGGACACCACTGTAGGAACGGAGGGCAGAAGACTCCTGGGCCCTTAACCTGTTACTCATTAAAAGCATGATTGTTTTATTTTGAAAGAGTCAGAGACTTAACTTGGTGTGACACTAACTTTTCGCTCGGGCCTAGCAGGTTGTACTAGGTAACTACAAGTAGAACAAAGCTTAACCTTCCTTTGGTGTCCTTGGTTATTGCTTCAGAACTTGGATGCAGGCATGTTAATCGTTCAGGAAAAGTTGTAGAGACCAGGTTCACCAGCCCTATGGCGTATCTCATCCCCCTTCCAGCCGGAGGGCACCAAGACAAGGGTGACTGAAGTAATTCTCAGGACGTGCAGGGCAGCCGACCGCCACCTTTCACAGAGTCCAGCTCCAATTCCTTCCCGGAACACCGCCTAGAACTCTCCGGCCACCGTCTACTCCTGTGGTCACCTGGGCCCCCGAAAAAACGCATAATCTCACATGACCGCGACTGCTGCAAAGACAACCATTCCGTGAAAACCAAACCACCCCTCAGGCCACCAGGATGCCTCTAGGACTGAGACGATGATCCACCGGACCCCAGCCTAACAGCACCCCACTAGTCTCTCCTCCTTTGTGAGCAGGCCGGCCGGATCCTCTCTTCCGACCTGAGCCCCTTTCTCAATTCGAAGCCCTTCTACCTTCTTCCACGTCCTTTGTTAAGAGCCTGGCTTTGTCAGAGCTGTGCCCCGCCCCACTCCACTTTCTCTTATTTTCTGGGGACACGTTTGCCTGTAGTTAGTTCTGCAGCCTTTGTTTCATTTTCATTCTCACTAAGGCAAGGACCCATGCCAGCTGAGGACAGCCTCGCTTCCTGCCCAGGGGGCCCTCCCAGCTCTACCTAGGCCCTGCCCCTCTCCGGCCTGGGAGAGAGTAGCCGGGACGAGGACCCACAGGCTGCCTGTGACATGGAGCAGGGCCCCGGAGGTGGGCTCAGGGGCCTCATCTTCAGTCCTCTGCGGCCCTCTGAGTCCCTCAAGGGTCAGGAAGCCAGCTTCTCGGGAGCTACCCTGCCTTCTCCAGGCCCCTTGGAGCCCTTTCCCACATCCCTGCTCCCCACAGTGCCTATTTCTCTTTGGGGATTGAACTCAGGACCTTGCGCTGGTGAGGCGGGCAGCAGCACCACTGAGCTAAAGCCCAACAACTAGGTGCCACAGCATGCCCTCCCGACGAGGGCAGCGGGAACAACATGCGCAGCCTCAGACTCCCGGCTGAATTGGAGAGAGGAGCCCAGAGGCCACAGGACTTCACCGGATCAGGCCACGGGCACAGAGGAGCCTCTTATTCTCTGGCCTGCTCTAGCCCCAGGGATAAGGAAGAGAGAACTGAGTAGCCCAACCCTGAGCAACCCTCCAGCACCTGAAGCAGAAAACAGGTCAGGCAGAGGAAGGCGGTGTGCGCTCCCGTAGGAGGAGGTCATGGCTTTATCAGGCTGCCGGCCTCTCCCCTCTGCCTCACGCATGTCCTAGGGACCCACAGGAGCGGCAGTGTTAGGGAAGGCGCCCCTCCCAGCCCACTCTTCGCTTCTGAGTCACAGGTAGCAGTCAGGGACCAGGGGTGGGAGGCAGGGGTGGCAATGGGCACCACAGCAGGAGAGGTCTGAGCTCCGAGCTGTGGGCCTTGCTCACTCCGGTCTTTCTCATCCCTGCGATGGGAACTCGCTCCTCGCCCAGCCCAGCTCACAGTGCCCGGAGACCTAGGAGGTCCGAGGTGGGAGCGCACCGCGCAGCAGGTAAGGGTGTCTGCCCTAAGACAATGAGTGTGAGGATCGAGTCCCCGCCTTACCCCGGGGGAGGAGGTGTCTGACCTGTGAGAACCCACACCTGCCCCAGGAAACCCAAACTCCCTCCCACTGTGTGCGTCTGTGTGTGTGTGTGTGTGTGTGTGTGAGAGAGAGAGAGAGAGAGAGAGAGAGAGAAGGAGAGATTGATGGGGGGCACTCCATAGGGAGGTCCACGCAATGCAGACGAGAAAGAAGCTAGGAGTAGACAGTGGGGGCCTCCGCTGCTGACCCAAGAACGCCATGGGGCTGTGAGGACCCACAGGAGGGACTGTCCCAAGACCTCCCTGTTGCTGCCCCCACCCCTACTTCTCCTTTCTCCCACACAAGGGGCGGCCTCGAGTGGGCTCCTGCCTGGGCTGATCCAGGGGAAGATGCGATGAACCGGTAGGCGGTGAGTTCCGGTCACTGTGAGTCCTCAGGAAGGCAGTAGCTTCCTCAGACAAGCACAGCCGACCGTCTTGACCCCGCTGCTCACCTCACTCACCGCAGATGCTTCCAGAAGCCGACAGAATGTGTTTCAGAGCCTGCTCTGGGGGAACCTAGAGTTCGTATGTCCTGTGATAGGCAGCCAAGCCAGTGCCCCACAGGCTGCCCGTGAGAGAAGGGGAGCCAGGGGCTTGCCGGCCCCGCAGGAATTTGTCTTCCTGTTAGTCTTGCTGTAGTCTCCTTGTGCCCCTCAGAGGTCAGGGAGACCCAGGCCTATCTCACTCTCTGAGCCTCTTCAAATGAACTTCACACAGGGAGGGAATGAAATGAGAATTAAAACAGTGAATAAGAAAATTAAGGCTTTTGACACAATCTACGAACACACACACAGACACACACACGGATGGACACACTGCACACCACAAAATGACACTGGACTATGCTTCAGATGATTCTAAGATTAGTAAAAATATTTATTCATGGTGTGGGCCAGTAACAGAACCTAGGTGACTCTCTGGGACTTTAGAGGCAAACACTTAGACATGACGTCAGGTTGGCACCTTGATCTTGGACTTTGAGGCCTCCAGAACCATGAGAAAATTAATTTCTTTCTTTATAAATTAGAAAAGAAAAAAGCCAGGTGTGGTGGAGCATGACTGTAATCCCAGCCCTGGGGAGGCTGAGGCAGGCAGATGTCCGAGAGTTCAAAGCCAACCTGGGGTACATGGTGAGTTCGAGGCCAGCCTGAACTATGGAACAACATCCCACCCCAAAAACAAACAAATGAAAAAGAAAGTCAAAACTAAGTTTGAGGAAAAGTTCTAAAACTAGGTTCTCACAATGAGGATACAACTCTGTAAGTTTACCAAAAATTACTGAATAAATTTCATAGGCTGTGGTAGCTGAGTTTTACAAAGCAAATGTGCATGTGAGCAAAGCCTCATCATCCCTTCTCTCATCAGACCCCCACTTGCTTTTCTCACCATTTCCTGTGCCCCACAGCTGCTGCCTCCTGCAGCCCCTGCTTCTTCAGCAGCTCCCGCACCGGAACTGGTTCCCTTCTTCCGGAAGAGAGGCACAGGGAAGGCTGTCAACAGGACTGCTACTAAATTCCCACAGACGGAGGGGCGGGGGCTCATTTCTAAGGGACTGGGGCACCAAGGCCAGTGAGCAGGTTGTCACCGCTTGGGGTCCGAGGAGGTCCACCAAGAAGGAGATGGGGACCCCAGCCATCCCCACCACAGGCTAGGTTGTGGGTTCACTGACTTACATCACTGAAAAGAATTGCAGGAGCATGGAGAGGTTTATTCTGCAGAATTAAGTCCATGCTCACAAAGAACAGAGTGCAGGCCCTCGAGAGAGGGGCACATTACGGTCTGAGGCTGGGGGGGTTATGTGATCTTGGGGTGTCCTTGCGATCTAGGAAGTGTATCCCGGGGTGCTCACATGTGGCGAGGCTGCTCCTGTTTGCGGTTTGGAGCTCTGTTTCTCGCTTAGTGTGGCTCCTAGAGGACGGAAATCTGTAGGAAGGAGAGCAGCAGGCTCAATGCACAAAGAAAAGCACAGGCCCGATTATATAGGCTTGGGCTTTTTTTTTTGGAGTGCATTTCCTGGAAGGGAAAAAGGCACTGCAATTTTGGGTAGCTTTTATTGTGTCCTGAAGGTACAATTTTAAAATTGTGAATTTTCTTGTCTCCTTTCTACCGCTGTCTTCTACCCTATCTCAGGAGCTGCTGGTCAGTAGAGTTGAGACAAGATCGACTGGCCAGGGTGGCCTGGCTGGACTCCAGTGTGTCCACTCCCTCCGTCTCCTGTTCCAGCTCCTGACCACCTGTCTGGCTCCAGACCCCCTGCTCCATCCTGGCCCATCTCTGCTTGTCTGTCCTCTAAGAGGGGACTGCACTGGAACTGGACAGACCTAACCTCAGAGCAGACAGGTGATGGATGGTGGTGCTTGGTGAAGTCCAGACTCTCCCAGGCGACTCCAAGCAAGAGAATCCAGCTGCTTCTGTGGACCCCAGTAAAAGTGGGAGCCAGTCAGCCACGCATAGCAGTTATCGCCACCTGCTGGTTTCTCCTGGAACTGCCGGCTCCCCCAGAAAGAACTGCTCTCATTTCTGCAGGTACACAGAATCCTGGCAAGCGACATTGACGATCGTTCCAGCCAGCAGGCCTTGAACACCAGAGGGTATCTGATCCCTTGGAAGAGGCTCTGGGGGCTTCTGAGAGGCAGGCTGGGCACCGTGGTGGAGGTGGAGAGGACAAAAGGAGTTGGGCAAAAGTCACAGGAGGAAACAGGACAGTACCCACCCCTAAAAGCAGGCCAGCTGGGGTGGGGAAAATGGGGCACTGGGGCTCAGACTCGGGTCTCCCAGGCTCCTGGCTGACAGCCAGTGAAACCCAGGGGATGCTGACATTGCCAACAGGACCAGTGGATTTGAGCCTGGCCTAGGGGCTGGGGTGTAGCTTAGTGGTAGAGCACCTACCTGGTATATGTGAAGTCCTGGGTTCCATGTCCAGCAACTCCAAAAACAAAACAAAATAAAATAAAAATACCCCCACATATAATACGAGCTCCCCCACTAGGTGAGCAGGCTACACTTCCTGCTTCTGCTGCAGGGATGGAGGGAGCAACGCCCAATCCTTGGGACTGAGAAAGCACAGTCAGGCCTTCCCGCCCTCCCAGCCATGTAAGGCTGGGCTCTCCACTGTGAGACTCTGGGCTTGAGGCCAGCACCTCAAGGCTCCCTGCTGACAGGAGCCACCTGAGCTTGTGTTCTAAGAGCCCCCCAGGAAGGGACCCAAGACGGTGACTTTGAATGCTGTTACTTAGAAGCCAAAAGTTTCATCATGGGCTGTTCAGGAGGTGTCTTTGGGGTTGGAGGTGAATAGGGAAGACACAGCCAGTCACTGAAAGGGGCACTCTGTGGGGTGAAAGAGGTATCATCCCCACAGGGCTTCCTGGTCCTGCTGCCACTTCATTTAGACAGATGCTGGAAGGGGGTGGCTGGGCACACATTAGAGTCCTTTAGGGAGCTTTTAAAAATGCCCATGCCTGAGCCAACACCTCCTCCTTTTCTTTACCCAACCGCACCCTGAGATTCTGACTCACTGGAGAGAAGTGAGCAGACAGGAGGATGGGAGGAGGCTTCGGGGGGCAGAGGAGGTTTCAGACAGTGAGCAGCGCTCAGGAGGGCAGGCAGCCTGGCAGTCAGCTGCCAGTTCTCCGACTCGGCAGCCTCTTTCTGCTCTCTGGATTGCCAGAACTCACGGAGAAAGAAAGGGCCCCCTCGGGAAGGACTCCCACGACAACACAGCAGAGCTGGGCCCTCCTACTGGACCAGGCCCAACAAGTTGGTTCCAAATGAGCTAATGAATGAATATCTAGTGCAGGGATCGCTCTGTCCGGGTCTCACGGCTTGGCTTTGAGCCCCACACCTGGCTCTGATAAACTGTGTGACCTAGGCTGAGTTACTAACCTGGCTGAGCCTCAGCTTCTCCACCTGTGGATGGGACCAATAACTGCACCGACAGATTCCTGGCGTCCATACTCTTTAAAGCTGTGGGGCTATTGTGGTTTCCATGGCCTTTATTACCATGTCCACAGGGGGGCGCAAGAAGGCTTCTTGTGCTTCTGGGGTGGCCTCTTCCTTTTTCCTCCTCCATTTTCAAGGGCTTCTCTTCCCTTCCCCTCCCTAGCATACCTTGTCTGGGGACACTACCCCCCCGCTCTGTGACGTCACTCTTACAAGGGCATCCCCAAACCAGGGCCAGTCCTGCTGTCCCAGGGAATCTGCAATGCTACCATACTTCTTGTGTCCACAAGATGGCACTCGACCCCCAGGCCTTGTTTATCTGTTTAGCAACTATTTAATAGCTGCCCTGGTGGCGCCAGGCACTGGGCACAAAGGTGAGTGCGTAGAGATAAAAATACGACAATGCCTCCTTTCTAGGATTTCATGGCTGAGAGGGAAGCACAAAGACCAGAAAACAAAGGATTCCCTTGAAAAATGAGAATTGGTGCTGAAGTCAAGGCCAAAATCCAAGGTCTGGGTGATTTTGGAGACCAGCCCTACCTTCTATTAGACACGGGAAACTGAGAGGTAAGCAGCCCAGGGGTCCCCAGCCCAGGCCCGTGCCTCCCTCTCCATCCACTTGATTTCTGTTTCTCTTGAGGAATTGAGGACAGAGACCGGATGTCGCATCCCAAATGGAGTCCCTGAAAATCCCAGAAAGACATCTGGGTTGTCCCTAAAGGGGTCCTGTGTCTTGGGGGCTGGAGGGCCACCACCCTTCCCCCTTCTATCCCACACCTCGCCCCACCACAACCCCCCCAAAAGGTGAGAGGGTGGCTGTTTGGAAGAAGGCCTCCCGTCACTTGGTGACCCCATTTTTTCCCCAGGCAGCCCTGACAGGACCATGGGGTCAGGGTAGTGACGGATTTTAGTCTATTCAAATTCCCCTGCAGCAGGGGGTGCAGAGCCTACCACCGGAACACCTGGAGTGGCTGGTTAAGGAGATTCAGGGGTCCACCTCAGGCCTACAGTGTTCGGGACCCTCTCCCGCTGTGGACCAGAAATCTGCCATTTCAACACCCGCCTCCCCAAGATTCCTACAGTCAGACAAGTTTAGGGAACTCTACCATGGAGGAGTTATAGGAACCTCGCTCTGTACTGATGCCAGCAGCGGGCCGTGAGTGGGATGAAATAGGACAGACTCGGGAGGGGAAGCAGGGGGAGGGAGGCTAAGACAGGCCAGGCTGTGTAGGACATGGGAGGTGACCACAGACCTGTGCTGAATGAAATAACTTGGTCGAAGTGGATCTAAAGAGCCTCTGATGCATCGGAGTGCTGGGCTAGGAGACCAGCTGCTCTCTAACTTCCCAGAAGTCTGCATTCCTCTTGGCCTCCTGGAGGCTGGGACACTTGGGCAGGAGCCCTCTTTAGGAGGGGAGCCCAGCGTCCAAGCGGAGGGTTAAATCTGACCATCACTGCCTCTGCTATTTCTCGAATCAGAAATCTTTGTTACAAGACTGCGCGAAGACATTTGAGGGTTGCGGCCATCTAGACTCCGCTGAAACTGAAGGGCAGTACTCTGGGAGTCAGAAGTAAGAGGATTATAAATTCAAGCCCATCCTGGGCAATTTAGGGACTTAGTGAGACTCAGTCTCAAGATAAGAAAATTAAAGGGCCAGGGATGTGGCTCAGTAGGGCCTCCCCTGCCTGGCAAGCGCAAGATCCTAAATTCGATCGCTGGTACAAAAATAGTTACAAGTGGTGGGGGGTGGCTCAGTGCAAAGGCCCCGAGTTTAATCACTCGTTCCATAATAAAATAGACCGAGGGGCCAGGTAAGGAAGGGGCAGAGGAGGCTTCATCAGGGATCTCAACACAGGATGTGGGTGGGGCTCACCTTCCTTCTGGGTCCCTGATGAGGTTGTGAAAGGCAGAACTCCCTGCCTGGGTGACTACGAGGAGGCAGGGACTGCGCAGTGGGGCTCCCAGTGAAAGGGG
Organism: Fukomys damarensis; assembly: GCF_012274545.1. Classification (NCBI taxonomy): domain Eukaryota; kingdom Metazoa; phylum Chordata; class Mammalia; order Rodentia; family Bathyergidae; genus Fukomys; species Fukomys damarensis. The sequence continues at coordinate 58,527,717 of NW_022900935.1, read as the reverse complement.
TGAATTTCCCATGAGAGAGGAAAAGTGGAGGTGAAGAGGTTATGTTGCAAAGGAAAGAGTTCAGGATTCAAGGTTTGGGGTGAGGAGGTCCACATACAAATATAAGATCCTTATGGAGATGAACCCCCGAACTTCCCAGGTCAGAACAGATGGATGGGAGGGAAACTATTCCCCCAAAGTCCTGCCTCTGTCCCTGACTCTCTAGTCCCTACTGGCTGTAGGGGAGCCCTGTATGTCCTGCAGCACTGTGGTCCACATATGACCAGAAAAAACTTCCCCTGGGCCATTGTGAGGACAGCTGAGTCAGGGTGGCCTCTTAAAAACTCATTTTCCTAGCACCTTGCGCCCTGTGATCAGGGATGGTGACTTCTCTTCTGCTGCGATGAGGGTGAGTTCCCTTTATGATCGCAGTGAACCGCGGATCGTTGGAGGGACTGCCTCGCCCTCTTGCCCTCCAGCTGGAGCAGGGAACTGAGTGTGACATTCAGCTGTCACCTGTAGCCCCCGCTGCCCTTCTACCACCTGCCCCAGAGGTCCTGGGCTGGAGCTGGCCCTGCTCACTGCTGGGGGGGTGGTGGTCAGCAATTACACATGGGGAGATACCCTGACTTTTATGGCTCGGGGGCGGCAACATCGAGGCCACTGTGACATCCAGTCAGGACTCACCTCACTGGGGACGCTGAGGGGCAGTTTCTTCTCTGCTCTTTTATTGAGACGTGAAAAATGAGAAGGACACGCACGTTCTAAACCCAGACACCGCTGGGTGCTGCTCACCACCGGCCCCTCCCTGACCAGAATCTGCACCCCGAATCTGGGAAGGAGCACGCAGAGCTCAGGTTCTCAGTTTATGGGTAATAGACAGTCCTCTTTGCTTGTTAATCCAATCCTGGAGGAGGAAAAACATGGCAGTGATGGTACCAGAGCCTCAGTCCCACTGCGGAGTGTTCGGAGAAGACCAAATGCACGAGGACAATTCAAATTCAGCAGTGTCCACATCTGCAGATCCCACGTCTGTGCAGCCTCTTCCGGGTGTGACCTCTTCTCGGGGTCCCTCCCATTCCTCCAGTCACCTTCATGCATAGCCTCTCCCCTTCAGTCTCATCCAGGGGTTGAACTGTATCCCCCCAAATTTTCCATGTTGAAGCCCTAACCCCCAGGACTTCACTCCGGATGTGGGGTCTTTGCAGATATTAACCAAGTTCAAAGAAAGCCTTTCCAGGGGGACCCTAATCCAGTATGTCTATGAGCTTATGGAAAAAGAAATCTGTAACCAGAGACACCCACAACAGGAGGATGACCCAAAGAGATCCAGGCAGAAGGCGCCATGTGCACTGCAGGAAGAGGGTCCCGGAGCAGACAGACCCTCCCTCCGGGCTCTCAGGAGCCAGCACTGTCCATCCTGGGCTTGGACTTCCTGACTCCAGAAGCAGCGTGGTAGATGGTTCTGTGTTGTCCCTTCCAATGACCCATGTGCTCCCCTCTTGATTTCCCTGCTTACGACCAGCAGAGAGTCCCGCATCCCAACCCCTGCAATCCTCTCAGCTGCTTTCCAATCTGAGACAAGCCTCCCCCGCATGACCAGCACAATCCCCGAGAGGCTGGCCCTCTTTCCCGACACACACACAGCTGGGTGACCGCTGTGCAGACCGGAGAGTGTGTCAACACCTTACTGATCCCGGAAAGCAGCTGTAGAACCCACCCCTGGCTGGAGTGACTTGAGGACACAAGAGTTCTGGATTTCAGACGGCTGGGGTGCTAGGAGAGAGGTCAGCATGGGGGCTGATGTCGGTAAGAACGACAGCAGGGAGCAACCTTTAATAAATATTGATGAAGAACTGGTGAACGAGGAAATGAATGAGCCAAATGTTGTTCCCATGTGTGCTGCTGTCTGCCCCGAGGGATGCAGCGCGCTTCAGAATAATGAGCTTCGCTCAGAGGGGCAGCAAATGACACCAACACACCAACCTGCACCAGGATCACACTCCCAACTCAGTCTCCGGAGAAGTGGGTGGGGTCCCCTGCCAGAGACAGCGATGAGCACACCCCTGTCCCCAGGCCTCCGTCCTGAGCCTCCTCCAAAATCCTCCTGCTGGGAAAATGAACTAGAAATGCTGGGCGGGGTGACAGCCCGTGGTCCTTCAGGCAGGAAGGGATGGGGAAGAGGTGTCACCAGCAATCCCTGCTCCTTTGGCCTTTTAAAGGCTGGGACAAGGACACAGGACAGCCGAGGCCAGAGAGCCCCCCTGCTAACACTCAAAGGCTCTTTTTTTGTCTTCTGTTTTCAAAAAAAATCCTTGGGGCCAGGGATTTAGCTCAGTGGTTCTGTTACCTGCCTCACAAGTACAAGGTCCCAAGTTCGATCCCTGAGTACAAAAAAAAAAAACACTTCAATTAAAAAAAAAATCCTTGAATTTAAAAAAATATGTAATTTAGGGCTGGCGATATTCCTTGGAGGCAGTGTTTGCCTGGCATGCAATAACCCCTGAGCTCAATCCCCAGTACACAAAAATAAATGCATTTTACAGTTGTAACGCCAGCAGCTCAGGAGGTTGAGGTAGGATTACAAATTTGAGCCCCAGGGTGATTTGGTAAGAACTCGTCTCAAAATAAACACTAAAAAAGGGCTGATGATATATCTCCGTGCAATGGCCCAGAGTTCAAACCTCAGTACTGGAAATACAGGCAAATATGAATACGCAGGGGGAGGGAGAAATATTAAAACCATGGCCCTTGGAGTCCGGGACTGCGTTCTTCTCACGCTTCTACTTTGCATGTGGGGTGGGGGTAAGGCCACCTGCACCTGCCCCAGCCTCGCCCTGCTCCACCTGGCTCTGCTGACTTAGCAGAGACTGAAGGGGTGCTTCCCCAGCTGTAAACCCTACCCTGGGTGGCTCGCATGTGCGTGCGTGTAAAGGGCCCTGTCTGTGACTCCCTGATGGAAAGAGAACAGAGACAGAGCCCCGTCACGTCCAGTCTGCCCCCGGTGTAACCCACAGCTGGGCCCCTGCTGCCCGAGGGGCTCACTGTGAGTCTTTCTGGTGCCCCAGACGCTTACATCAGGCAGAAGTGGACAAAGTGCTGGTACAGACAGGGGAGAAACCAGGCTGCATGCTGCCCAGCTGTTGTGGCGAAGACCACAGTCCCGCGGGCTGGCCCGGGATGGCTGTCAACCAGCAGAAAGAAGAGGGAATCCTAGGTGTCAGAGCAGACCCTGCTTTGTGTGGCTGGCTCACCATAACCCCTAGGGGACTGGAAGGGGGCCCAGGTGAGTTTGCACACAGGTGACACTTGCCACCTCTAGAGACATTTGAGGTGGTTACACCGCAGGGTGATGGTGCTGCGTAGAAGGTAAGGATACCACCAGCATCCCCCAGTGCACAGCCCCTACCACAAACAGTGATCCTACAAAAATGTCAGTGGTGATGGGCTGACCCAACCAAAGGCAGTGGACAGGGTTCCTACATGCCCTCGGTCGTCACCCCTTACCCCAACTCTATGAGCCTTCAAAGTTCCTCCTCTTGGGGAGGCCCTGCACCAGCTTTGTGGGGGGCTAAGAGATATGGGGATGAATGTGGTAGGTAATGGGGTCTGGGTTCAGATTAGCTGGTGCCACAGGGCCCCGGAAGAGGTCATGGGCAATTGCAACCCCATGAGACCAGGAGACAGAGGCCCTGAGGGGTGGGAGGAGGATGAGGGCCTCTCCAGGGCCAGAAGAGGTGACATCTGGCCCAGGGATCTGGTGACAGGGTGCCGGGGCGGGGCTGGGGCCTGGCTGGAGAGTGACAGCGGACACCAGATTCTATGGGCCGCTCCCCTCCCCCATGCACCAGGGGCCTGGAGCAGGAGGCTCCCGAGCAGGGGTCCACAGTGGTGCTGGTGGTTCCCGGGCCTGAGGCTCTCTGCCCATCCCGTACAACCTTCCAGGGGCCACTGCTGCTGAGGTATGCAGGGAGCCATTGCGCCTTTGCACAAACAGGAGTTCGATCCTTCTCCATGGACCAGCACCTGAGCCGGACCAGGACCCACTTTGGTCAGGGACTGGCACCCTCACCCCCGACCCAGGCCCTCTGTCTGAGGCACAACCAGGAGTAGCTCTGGCCTTTGTCCAGTTCTGCTCCCGACCCCTGAGGCTGAGGTTCCCTCCCAACTTGTGGGGACTCAACTCCCAGCGTAAGCAGAACTAGGCAGAGGCAGACCTGAGGCTGCCCTGCTGGGCAAGGAGGCGCAGCCTGGAAAGGCCCCACCCAGCCCACCAACACTGCTTCCACACAGACCCCGTGGACCTGGCCAAAGAGGGTGGGCACCAGAGTTCACCTGCCACAGCATCTCCAGGGTAGGTGCCAAGGCAGCATTTGCTGAAGGACCAAATGAAGTTTGATCCCAGCCGTGCAGCCTGGCTTCTTGCACTTCTTGTGTGCCTAGACTACGCTCCTACCACCTTTAGCATTGGTTCTCTCCCTTGCTGACCAGGACACTGCCCATTGTCCCTCTCCTTGACATTCCCTTCCAGTGCAGAAACTTGCCACCCCACTCACTGTTGGGATCTGGCACATAAGGCACAGCAGTGGACAAGGGAGATGTGGAACCTCCAGGGGCAGCTACCTGTGAGGTCTGATCCTCAGACCAGCTAGCCTGACCAGAGCACCTGGATGCTCTACCTTGGCCATGACCTTCATGGGGGTTACCTCGGCTAGGACACCAAGAATGAACTCAAGGTGTTGGTTTTCCCGTTTTCCAGATGAGGAGGTTGAGAGTCAAGGGAGGACCCAAGGCCATAGAGCTGGTAAGAGCAGCACTTGAACCCACGGCTGGCCTGATTACTGTCACGTTCTCTCCACTCCGTCGCCACTCCTGCTACAAGGGCAGTTGGTCCCCACCTCCTCAATCACTGCCATCCCGGAGGGACCCACTACCCCCACCTTTGCCCATTAGCAGCAGCCTTTTCTCCAGGAGGATGAGGTCAGAGCCACACCCGGGGGCCCGAGAAGGATGAGGTCAGAGCACTGCCAGTCTGGTGCAGATGCTGAATAATTCACGTTGCTGCTGTGGGTGGGGGCTGCAGCTTCCGGGAGGGCCCAGTGTGGAGACAGCAGACAGGAAGCAAAACCGGATCACCGGCACCTGCACCCGACCTGGGCCACCCTCCAGGGACAGAGAAAGCATTAGCCTTGATGGGAATGGATGGAAAGGCTGACAGACCCACTCTGAGCGGCGTCCCCAGGGGCCAGTTGCCTAACCCTCCCCTTTCTTTGACTAGGATTTGGAAGGCACTGGTAACGGAGTGTGTAGCCACAGGAACTGGCTGGAAAGCTGGGCATGGCACCTGCTGGGTCCTCCTGACCTGGACCCACTGTGCCTTTCTGAAGACAGAGCATTTCACTGGGCTGTCCCAGCTGTTCCCCCAGCCTGGCCAGTCAGCAGCAGGGCTGCCATCAGGGATCCCTGGTCCCTGGGCTTGGCTGGATAAGATCTCGATGTCTTTTGGAGGCCTGGTTTTCCCCTAGAGTAAGTCCTCAACCAAGAGAAAGGTGTGTCCGAATTAAACCCCCTTTGTTGTTATAAAAGGCAGGGGTCTGGGGTAAAAGAGAAAAATATATACACACATACACACTCATGTCACTGAATTCCTCATGAACACACAGGAAGTCAATGCAGCGGCCCCTCACAAGTGAGGACAGTTGGTTAATTCTGCGCCATTATGAAGATGAAACCCCTCTGCCTCCAGCTACAGGGTCTGACAGGGTGGGGTTGACATTTACCCAGGTGCTGGTCCAAGGTGATGACCTTGCACCAGAAAATGGCCTGCTCTAGCTTTTTCCCACTCCACACTTGCGTTCAATTCATGAAGCCCCTCTCTCTTCCTAAAACACATCTGTTTATCAGGCGCGATGACAACCGTCTGTAATCCCGACGACACTCAGGAGGCTGAGACAGGAGGATTGTTGCAAGTTCCAGGCCAGCCTGAAGTACTCAGCAGGACCCTCTCTCAAAACAAATCCAAACCTCAAAATAAAATTCATCTATGCTCTCCATTCAGCGCAGGACTGGGGATTGCAAGACCACTGGGCACTCTGGAACCTGGGCCAGCCTGCACCTGTTAGGAGCCCATCCCCTGTAACTACCCCCTGCAGGCCCCAAAGCTCAGGTACAAACACACCCAGGTCCACCACAGGCTTCACCCCTGGCCACCTAATGCAGCCGGGGACTCTAGAACAGTGAGCTCACCACTGTAAGGGACCTTGAGGTTGCTCACCCATATCAAGAGCAGGCTGAGATGCTCGAGAGCTGTCCCTTCCCCTCACAGAAAGTGCTACCCTATTTGTAGAACTAAGCAATCATGTACAATGGGCGGGGTGTGTGTCACACGTAAGGGTACAGCCCTGCTCTGTGGGAACTGTTCACCCAGCTAAGATCCGCAGAATTACTCCAGTGACAAAGGCACAGGCTGCTGCAGATAGGAGGGTGGCACTGGGAGTGCTGTCTCCAAAGCTGCTTGTCCTCACCCTCCACCTCTGCACCCAGGGAGGCCCCCTCAGATGAGCCGGCTCTGTCCAGTACCCAAAGACAGGACAAAGGTAGGGAAGAGGATGCTGTGCGCAGACCTGAGTCCCCTGAGTCTGGGGCTGTGTTCATCGCTCTCCTTGGTGGCAGCGTGGTCCCGAGAATGTCCCCTCTTCCCTGGCTGCCATCAGGACCTCCCCAAGTGCATCCAGGACCAAGGACACAGAGGCTGCTCCAGTGATGAAGGTAGCACCAGCACATCCTGATGCCTCAAGAATCTCTGCTGCCCAAGGTGAGGTAGGAGCTTAGACATCTACCAATCTGAACCAGTGGAATCTTCAGGGGCGGGCCCCGCTTACTCAGCGGGCTGCCCCAAACCCCAGGAGTTTCAGTCACAGGAGAGGCCTAGACTCCACCACCCTTAACTGGTTCCCAAGAAAGCAGCCCCGATCCCAACCCTGTGTCCCCTAAGAGCCCTAACCAGATGTCCAGGTAGCCACAGCAGGCTCCCACTTTTCCCCAGAACCTGCGAGATCCAGGTAATTCAGGGGCATCTACACCTGCACCTGTCACCAGAGCCACTTTCCAAGCTGGCTAAGAGTAGACACCAGCGAGAAGGCCTGAGGCACACAACTGGTGCTGAGCCCCAAATGTCACTATGGGCTGCCAACTCCTCTGTGGGGTGCTCCATGAGGTATTTCTGTACGATAAGAGCTTCCCTGGTTGGGGCCAGTGTGGCAATCCCTGTCCCGGCCGGTGAGGGGGAGGAGGGAAAAGAGAGGGGCCGGGGCTGGCCCTGCTGGGGGGTGGGCCTGGTTTGCTGCAGGCGGGGAAGGCTTGGTCAGTCAGTGGCTCAGATCCAGGACCCAGGGGCCATGAAGAGAAGCAGCACCTATCCAGCCAGCTCAGTGGCCTTCCGTAGTCCAGGTGTTGGCAGAAGGCTCTGGGGAGAAGGGCAAGGGATAACTTCTGCCATGGCTTGGTTTCAAAGCCGCATGTAGGAGGTCCACCCAAGAGCCGACGCCAGACACGAAGGTGGCCGGGCCAGAAAGGTCCAGTGTCAAGACAGGGGCAGCTAAGGCCTGCTATTCACAGCAGGGTGGCCAACTGGAGAACGGCGTGGGGACACCGGGGCTGTGATATGGAAGGGTTGTCGGAGGGGAGCTGGGAGTCTGCATGCAGCTCCTCACAGCTGCAGTGGCTGGGCTGGGCAGAAAAGAGGCGGCCCTAAGAGGCCCAGTCACATCCCTCAGGCCTTCACAGGCCCCCTCTCTGTCCACTTCTTCAGGTGGTGGCCTCCGGTCCCTCCCAGCTCCAGTGACAAGGGCAGGAAAGGTGCTGGGCTCTGCCCAGCCTGGGTACAGAGGAATGAGGACATCAGGATGCCGTTCGGTCCAGGGAAGAGGGCGTCTACCATCTCGTTTTATTTTGCGGGGACTGAGCCTAAAGTAACCAGAAAGAACAAGAGTCAAAGGGGAAGGACCCTACTGCTGAGGGCCCAAGTACTGGATTTTACTTAAAAAACAAACAACAACAAAAAATGTTTCGGTCCCCAGGGCCTGGTACAATCTGAATATAGAAGCAGAAATTTGGGAGACTTTTTTTTTTTTTTTTTTTTTTTTTCTGGCAACCTTTCTCTTCCTTTCAACAAAAACATTTCACTTCTAGGGCCAGGGATTTAGCTCAGTGGTTCCGCCGCCTGCCTCTGCAAGCGCAAAGACCAGAGTTCGATCCCTGGTACCAAAACCAAACAAAACATTTCTCTTCTACAACTTGGTGTCAGAAAATAGCTTCTGACTAGCTGCAGAGAAACTTGAAAAGCCTGGAGCTGATGTCCAGGAGTCAGGACACCGCTGTGTCATCCACACGGCCGAGGGAGCTGCTCACAGCCCCGGCCCGGGACCCACCAGCAGTCCCCGGAGGGCCAGAGAGAAGGGTGCCAGACAGCAGTTTTGAGAAAACCTGGCCAGCCTTGGTGTGGCCACCCAGAGGCGGTGTGGCCTCTCTGGGTCACTTTGCTTACCTATAAAGAGGTGGGCAGAAGGTGAGACAACTACTCCTAAGGCCCCTATCTAACCCTAAAATGGTAGCATTTGGGGATTTCAGCTCTAGAGATGGGGCAGAAATTCTAGTCCTCCTTTCCATCCTCAGTTAAGATTTAACTAAGCTGCTGAGAACCAGCTTTTGCTGACTGCAAAGTACTGAGCAAATGGACATTTCAATTTCCAACTGAAGCAGGATCTGGCCAGGCCCTTCCTACCTTGGTGAACCCACGCTCAGACAGCTGGTGCTCTGAGCCATCCCACCCACATACTGCATGAAGTCTCCACCTTGCTCCTAAAGGACTTTACCTGTCCTCCACCCTAGAGGAGCTGAGATCAGCTGACCCCACCCCACCCCCAAGGTGCTGCTGGCTCTGCCTTCCCTGTTGTCTGTCCTCGCAGAGAGCCAGGGTTAGGGTCCTAGGCACCAGTGAAGCCCTGGATGTTTGCTCTGACGGCACTCAGTGAAGAGGGAGGCTCACTGACAGCCTGCCCTGGGGGAGGCCTGGGCTCCTTTGTTTTCCTATTGCAGTACTGGTGATAGAACTTCACACTGAGCTACGGCCCCACAGGTTTTGGGTGCTTTGTTTTTGTTTTTATGGTTTTCTTTTTTTTGAAATAGGGTCTGGTATATTGCTAAGTTGCCCAGGTTGGGGCCCCAATTCAGGACCCTCCCACAGTGCGGGGACAACAGTGCCGCTATACCCAGCTATGGCGCACAGTTCCTTAACTGCAGAAGACCCCAGCAGCAGGTTATAGTATGAGCCAGATGCGAGGGAAGGGAAAGAGGGTCCCACTGGTGTGGAAGGAGAGAGGTTTCACCTGAAGCTGAGGGCCCCTCCAGAAACCACGAACCCAGGGCACAAGTTAATAAAGCAGAAACGTGTTTATTCCTCACAGAGGAGCAAGACCCAGGCCCGAAGCACCTGCCCTGAGACCCCGAGGCTGCAGGAATCTCTGGAGAATGTAGGCGCGGCGCGGCCACCACCCCACGAACACTATTTGGCTGGAGCGAGACCGACGGAGTGGCCCTGGCGTGAAGCCAGGCTGGCTCCTGGACTCCGCAAACACTGAGTAGGTGGGGCCCCGGGACGCCCACAGAACGCTGGCGGTCAGGGGGACCTCGAAAGTCTGAGGCACAAGCTGCCCCAAGCCATCGAGGGGAAGGGGAGCCGCAGAACATGGGCTTCCTGGGGTGTCCCTAGCCCAGGCCAGGTCCCCAGGGCCCTCCCCAAATCCGCCCACCTCCTGCTGGCCAAGGCTGCCGCCTCAGTCCCACACATAAGGGTTTCTAAAGACCTGAGAGTTCTTGCCATCTTTGTGCGGCGAGGCCACCTGGTGGCTCTGGACTGTGTACATGTCTTCAGCCCGCAGGGTCGAGTTGGCACTGCCCATCACCTGGCTGTTGGCGGTGGCCCGTGGGAGGATGACGTCGTAGGGGCCTTCGGACTGGAAGGAAGAACAGGAGGCCTCACAGCCAGGGGGACCGGGAGCCAGGCTCCACCAGGACGAATGCACAAACACTCTGCTTCCTGCAGGCCTCTGCCTGCCAGCTCCCCCTTCTTGTCCCCTCTGCCCCCACTCCAGCCGGCTCCACTGGCAGCCTGGGGTGGACCACTGCACCCCTGGAACCTTGAGGGCTGACCTGGAGCCCCTAACCCTGCCTCCAAGCCTGGGATGGGGCTGTCTAGGGGCTTCTCCAAGAGGGCTCCTCTCTCCTCAGCCCCCTCCCACTTCCAGCGCTCTGGGAAAACTTCAAGGCCAAGGGAGGAGCTATTGCCCATCTGGTACCACTCCTAGGCTCCCTGCCCCCATGAACCTTACTGAGAGTTCCCTGAACGTCACTATGACACCAGACACCCTTCTTTAAGGGGGACACCCTGGACATGACCACACAGTCCTGGAGCAGCAGTCTGGACTGGCCTGCTGGATTTGGAGACTAAAAGCCCAAATGATCTCCCAGAGCAGGGGGAAGGGTCCTGGGGCAGCCAGCTCCCACCTGACAGAAGGTGACCTCCTGGCCCCACCTGACTTTTTTTTTTGTACCAGGGATTGAATTTGGGTCCTTGTGCTTGCGGGGCAAGTGGTGCACACTGAGCTAAATCCCCAATCCTTCACCCACCTGCCTTTTATCCTGGTAGTAGAGAGCTCCCTCCAGATCTCTCAGGCCTCAACCCAGCCTTTGTCTAGTTCTCCCTCCTGTTTGCAATCTCCTACTTCCTGCTGTCCGGAACATCTAAGTCAGGGGTCTCAAACCTGGGCAGCGCAGCTGGTGAAGCCACACCCCTCAGCTGGGCCCCAGCGGGAGGGAAGCTGGTAAATGTTTAACAACTGGGTTGGGGAGAAGGGAGCTGATGTTGTTCGCAGATCTGCCTGGCGGAGTTACTCCCACGGTGGGACCCGAGCTACCCAGGTGATGTCAACAATCCTGCAGACACCACAAGGGGTGCCAACAATCTCTCCCACTTCCAGCCGCACCCAATCTGCATTTTCAGCAAGTTCTCAGGTGATGCTAACTCTGGGGATCTGAAGACCATACAGAAAAAGTAACCCAGCTAGTCCAGTGAAAACACACCTGGGAGGAGACAGGGCAGCCATGGACGGAGTGGGGAGCTGAGGATGGCTCTGCAGCTGCCCATACCCATGCTGGGTACACAGCTTCCTCCCAGGACAGCTGCTGGCTGCAGCCTGGCCATGGGTTCAGGCTTAGGGAGCCGGGAAAGAGCGGGATTAGAAGTCTCAGACACTAGAGCCACCCAGCCCCTCCCAGGGCTCACAGCGGGAGGGGATGAGAACAGCACCCTGCTGACCTCCGGGCTTCCGGTTCCCAGCATTCTGCCAAGGCAGGTCACTGACCTCTCCGCACAGCCACTGCCAGCCGGGAGGAGGAACATATATAGGGAGTGGGAATCTCACCCACTGCCTTCCTGTTCCCACCCCCCACTCCTTGGCTAATGGAGCATCTGGCTTCCAGAGCCCTGGGGAGGTGTAAGGTCGGGCTTGCTGCCGGCTGGCAGGGGGAAGGAATTCAGACGCCCTCTTAAGACAGCTGTGGCTGAGAACTCAATACCTACCAGACCTGCTACAGCGGGTCCTCTAATGTCACTTTGAGAAGCACCTAGCTGAGATTCTCAGTCCCTCTCCCATCTGGTCACTCCCCCAGCTCAGGGGTCCAGGCTGTGTGTGATGCCCAGGGACACCAGCCAGGTCCCACTGCAGTAGGGCCACAGGCAATGGCTACATCAGGTCCAGGAAAGGGCGGCAAAAACTAGGGTGTCCCCGGGCGTACACCCCAGATGAGGAGCCAGCCTTTGGCTCTAACCTCCACTGAGCCCCACTCTACAGGGGCCAGCAGGTCCCAGAACCCCGGAAGCCCACTCACCGGGCCTTTGTGCATCAGAGCCATCTCCGTGGGCTGGTACACACTGGTCAGCAGCTGCCCGTTGTAGCCGCTGTAAGGTGACACGGGCCTCTTCGCTGAGGAAAGACAGGCATTGTTTGAGGGGCCCTCGATTCTCAGCCCCTTTTCCCATTTCCCACAACCCATGCACGCCGTCCTGTGGGCTGGGAAGAGGGGGCAGGGGACCACACCTGCTGTGGTGGAGCACCTAGCTTACCTCGGAGTGGCCGACTTGGGGTGAAGCTGGGGGGAGGTCCCCAAGCCCAGTGCCCTTTCGTACAGATGCACAGAAGAGCGCAACGCTGCTTGTGCTCCGGCTTGGGTCCCCTGCAGTGTGTGACACGCGCCCCTCCCCCAGCAGCTCGGATAAACGCCCAGTCAGCAGCCTTCACATTCCCCATCCGCCCTCAGGGCCAGAGGCCAACAGGGGCACACAGGCCTTCAGCTGCCTTCCAGGATGGCCAGCCTCTGGCTCCAGCTTCTACCACCTCGGGTCTGCTGCCAATACCAGAGGAAACACAGCTGAGACCCTTCGTCCAAGAACCTCCACGTCCGCACAGGGCAGGGCCAGCTGCCAAGGCCCCTCCACACCAGCCCAGGACCTGGCCAGGAGACTGTGGCTGTCCCTTCCCAGACCCCTAGGCAAAGTTCCAGAATCACCTGCAGCTCCGGGAATATTGCTCTGTGCCTGTGGGTGTTGGTTTCCCCACCGGTTCCACCCCGCTGGGCACCCCGGGGTGCTAGAGGAAAGCAGCTGACCAGCATGGGAGCAGACCTGTGAGGGCGGTGGCAGCAAAGTGCTGTTCCCTCCCATAGACTGAGGGACCACAGCCTAGAGAGGGCTTCTAAGTGCCAGGCTCACTCTATTGATCTTTCCATTTAGAGAGAGAGAGGAAAAAAGAAAACAAAACTCAAGGCCCGAAGTGTTTGCCGTAGGAAGACAGAAAAAGCTGAGAACTCTCTGGCTGGACATACGGGCCTCAGGACAGTGCAGGGTGAAGGGGAGTAGGGCTTGAAGCACCCGCAGCACTTGTTCCTAGACGCCCCTCTCCTGTTGCCTTCCTCCACTGCCCCTGCACACTCAGTGACCTACTCTGTGAGTGTCAGAGACCACCCCAGGGTGGGGGCAGTGAGCCCCGAGGCTGGGTCATAGATGGAGTGCCCAGCAGGTCAAAGGGTCACTTTTTCTCTTAAAGCACGGATGATGGGGATCTCACAGTATGAATGGACAGGGGTTTCTGTAATTCAGAGCTTCTACTGCCCGACTTCCAGCAGGGGCCCCGAGTCAGAAACACAAGGTAACCCAAGGGCCTCAAGCATCTTAAGTGGCACCAACAGGCCGGGGATGGGGTGGGGCTTTGAGCCCACCATGCCTCTGGTTTTCCAGGCCATATAAGGCGGGGCCACAGCCAGGCTAAGAAAAACATAAGGTACACACAACAGGAGCTTAGCATGGGGCCTGGCACACTGCAGGTGCCCCATAAATGCTGATGGTCCTCCGTGGCTCCATGAGAGCTGTTACAGTTTAGATATAAAATGGCCCCAAAGCCCTTTGAAAGCTGATTAGACTATTATTGCTTGTTTATTGAGACAGGATCTCACTGTGTAGTTCAGGTCATCCTTGAACTCACTATGCAGCCCAGGCTGGCCCCCAATCCTACCTCAGCCTCTGGGGCGCTGGGATTACAGGCGTGTGCCACCATGCCCAGCTGACTGGATTAACAAGGATGTTACAGTTCACTTGCTGCAATGACTTGCACACGTGAGGCAAGCACTCTACTACTGAGCTACATCATTAGCCCCTGAATTTAGGGACTTTGAATCAGAAAATTTCAAGAGCTGTCCATATTGCCCCAGTGACAAGCTCCCTGCCCTGTGTAAGTAATCGTGTAGCATAAAGAAAGAAGACCCAAGAGCATCTCAAAACCCACCTGAGGTTGGTTCATCCATGGAAAAGGCCTTGTTCTCCACAAACATGCTCTGGCCTGTCTGCTCTTTCAGGATGGTCTCATAACCCACGCCACGAGTGGGGTACATGTCTCCCTGGTAGCTCTGCTCTGGGCTGGCCTTGGTCACCTGGGAGACCTCGGGGATGACGTAGAAGAGGACAAAAGCCCAGGCATTGGCAGCGAGGGCGATGGCCAGCGTGGGGTCATCCCAGGTGGGGCTGTTGTGTTGCTTGTTGCTGTAGGTATACATGACAATCCACACCACCCAGATAGCAATTGAGGTGGCTGTGGCGAGCAGCACAAAGACACCATGCTTACGCCACCGCTTAAAGCGGCCACAGAGGGCGGGCCAGGCCCCCATGAAGGCCCCCAGCAACAGCAGCATCACGTAGATGAGCGCCATGACAAAGTCCACATTGGCGATGGCGCAGGGGGAGGCCACAGTCCCGCCAGCACTGCCGTTGCCCGGAGAGCCAACCTCACCGCCTCCCCGCACCAGGGTGATGATCAGCCACTCTGTGTTGATGATGACCTCCACGAGGGTCAGTAGCAGAGCCACGGTGAAGATCACCCAGCCCCGGGGCCCATGGTTCTTCCGGGCCAGGAAGTTGAGGGCAAAGACATGAGCCACCAGGCAGGAGAAGCAGATGGCGAACAGGACCCCAAAGAGGAACCTCCGTGAGGCACAGGTGGAAAAGTCGGGCTTCACCACACACGCAAACACAAGGCAGAAGAGGCCCAGGGTGCCTAGTAGGAAGAACACCTGGGTCCCCAGCAAGCTCCGTTTCTTGGTGTCCTGAACAAAGGGGAGACTGGCCACTAGGATGATGGTGAGCACAAAGGTGGTGATGATACCTGCCCCAGCCACTGCCTCCAGGACGATGCCCCAGGCCCCGGAGCGGTCACACAGGTTGTAGTAGAGGGGGTTGAGGTCTGAGCTGCAGCCAGGTGGGACATATGTTTGGGCCTGGGCCCCTGAGAGCAGGAAGAGAGGGAGTCCCAGACACATTAGCAAGGCCTTGGGGGTGGCCATCCCGGCTCCCAGGCCAGGTTCCAGGTGGGTCCCTAGAGATAGAGAGAGAAGGGGCAAAAATCAGCTGGTTCTCTGAGGCCAGGCTCCAACATGCACGGTTACTGCCTTCTCCATCCTGAAGGAGGACAGGGCAGACAGTCCTGAATGGTCACAAGACTTCCTTTGGGCTCGAGAATGCCTAACACAGAATTCATGACAATCTATCGAATGACCAGAGATAAAGCCCTTTTGCCATCTCTATTTCTAACCGTGCATTAGGAGGAGGTAACTGCCAGTGAATTTGCAGGTCTTTCCCTTTCATCTATCTTAACTGAATTTAAATATTCCTCGAGGTCTCGTGGCTAGGAGTGAAAGGACATGTAAGTCAAAACCAAGCACACAATCCATTCAGTACTTCCTCTATCCATGGCTGGTCGGCCACGTATTTCTTCATTCAATCATTTGCCAGTCAACAAGTACTTAACAAGCACTTGGGGAAGGCATAACCATGAGTCAGAAAAAAGATAGCTGAAAATTTGTTTTTATCAACTTTTCATCCTTCCCACGTCCTCTCAATTTTGCCCTCCATTTCCCCACTTTCAGTGCCAACTTTCCTCTTCAGAATTCTCTGCCTGGCTCAGATTTGAAAGTCAAGGATAAAATAAACAAACTCTCCTGCTAAGGAGTTAATGACTTCATGCAAAAATTCTCCTGTGAGGCATTAACATTTTAATAGCAAGAAACAGGCAACAGCAGGGCAAATCCTAGAGGAATTAATGTTTAGTGGAAGACTTTAAGACCTTGTAGCTAAAAAAGAAGCTATCTTTTTATTAACACCAAGAAGATGCGTTATTACTCCAACTACTCACTACAGCCCACAAAACGCGGCAGATCTGCACCCAAGAACGCCAAACCTCAACTATCCACACCTGTTGGATTTTCCCTGTGACGTGGATGTAAAGGACATTGCAGGTTAAGAGAAATTAGATGGGGTAGGGGCGCAGCTCAGTGGTACAGCCCTTACCTGCCATGTGTGTGGCCCAGGATCTGATATCCAGCTAGTCCACAAAAGTATATAAAGACCAAATCTGTGAACTTTCTAACTAAAATTTGAATTCTTCAAAAAGCAAGTCATAAGGGCCAAAATTCCATGAAATGCACATCTTCCACGTGTACATCACTCTGTATGTTCAAATACCGTGCCTAGATTTAGCCCTGCCTTTTCCTCCCAGCACTAGGAAGATGGCTCCAGAAAGCAACCAAGCTTTTCTAGCTGATAGCGACCACTAGTGGCTGTCAGGGGAACGGCATCGTCTATCTTCCCCACCATCTCTCCTTTTTTTTTGCCGGGCGAGGTGTTTCGTAGTTTACCTCCTTTCTGGTTTTCGTCATTCCAGCTACTTAATTTCCAATAAGTAAACAAACTCCTCAAATCTCAGTTTCGAGGAATTGTTTCTTCTTAGTAATTGAGAAGTGGGAAAATGTGTACAAACTCAGCAAAAAATGCAACTTGTGCAAGTGACATGATAATGATCAGTTTTTGAATGTTCCCATCCTTTGAAAATACATATTTTGGGTATCAAAAGCCATCTCGGCTATGTCATCTTTCAGTTAAGCTTGCTTATCCTCCACAAACATCTCCATTAACCCTTAACTGTAAAGTTCTTAAGTAAATTTACTGCTTCCCTAAACACTGGCACTGTAACAGTCATTTATTTTAATGCAAAAGCACCTATCCTCTACATTCATTCAGTTTTTGTAGGGGGCTTTTGCGTAGTCCTAAATCGATAGCATACCAACTGTATTCACAAGAGCTGGGAGGAAAGGATTAATGGCCCCTCCCGGAGATCATTTATAGATAATGTGCTACGGAATCCTAAGCGTTCAACCCCATTGCTGAGGTTTTTGGTGCAAGGTGAGCCAGCCAGAAAGTGGAGTGCCGATGGCAATGTGGAACTGTACACCAAGTACCAATGAGACCCACTCTCATCTCACCTCGCTGGGCCAGGACCTGGTTCTGAACAGGGCATTATTCCAAATAAGGAAATACTACCTGTGGATCTAAGGGGACAGATGCTAATTCTCAGAGCTATGCCTGTAATCCCAGCACTCTGGGAGGCTGAGGCAAGAGGATGGAAAGGTTTGAGTGAGGTCTGAGCAATATAGTGACTTAGCGAAACTCTGACTCAAAATAAAAAGGGTTGGGGACATAGCTCAGTGCAAAGGCCCTGGGTTCAATCCCCAGTACTGGGGGGAGAAAAAGACCACACTACAGGTTCACAACTAATAATGGCCATGTCTTTACAAAAAATCAAATAGAGGAACCCTTCTGCCATTAATCTATCTTGTCCTACAAATACTTGCTATACCTTGTTGGGCCCCAGCACCTCAAAGGCACATGGGCTAGGATTAGGATCAGGAAAGCTTTACTTCCTTCTACCCCCAATTTTCTCCTGACTTTGCTACAAACTTCCTCCTGGAACTTAACCCTTCCTGTCTCACCTCTCCTTCCCTAAGTGGGGAAGGAATCAAACAGGACACTACTCACCCCATGCTAGTAACCATGCTACTCCCCAACTGCCCTATAACATACTAGCCTCAGATGAAACCACCCATTCCTGTCCTAAAATGTCTTATTTTCTGCTTTCCCTGAAAATAGAAGGGCAGATGGGGAGACAGAAATACACACGCTCAGGTGGGAAAATTGAGCCAGATGGGCCTGGCTCTTGTCCCCTCCTTAGGACAGGAACCTTTAGAGACCAGTAGGAGAGTTCAAGAGAGGAAGGCACCGAAGGGATCAGCTCCAACCCTTTGGTATCCAGGACAGCATATTTAGCCATTTACCTCCACCTTTTAAGATGGTGGCAAAGAGACTAGCAGGAGGACTCAGCTCTACTGGGAGACTCTTCCCCAGGATCCGGAAGCAGCTTCTTTCTGCTTCCTGTGAGTCCCGAGACCCTGCACGTAGCCTGGGCCATGGATCTTTGAATATCTGAATCATGCGTAAAAGTGTCTTCTACCAGGCTAGGGAACATGACAGCATCCTCTGCACCTTCACCCGAGCTTGGACACAGCGGGCGTTTAACAACAGTCCTCTGAATGCACGCAGTACCCATCTCTCCCTACCTGGTCCTGCCTCCTTCTTTTGGGAGTCACATCTTTTGCTTAAAAGTTCTCAGAAGATCCCAGAAAGGAAATGGGAGAGGACCTTCTTGCTCTGGAAGTAAATCTATGATCTCCTATCACTTAGGCCCAGCATCGGATCATTTTCTGGACAAAAGAGCCCTTTTGCTTCAATTCCCTGGAATCGGTCATACAAATATGTTAAATCACCTCTGAAATCAGCCTTTCCCCAGACTCAGCCACCCAGTCCCCACTAGGGTCTGTATCAGCACAGTCCAGTTTCCAAATCTCCTTGCTCCCTGTTTTCTCTCTCCAGTGTGAACACAGAGGCCTCCACCGTGCTGATGGGCTGAGGCGTGGCCATCCCTGACTGGTTGCACCCAGTACCAGGTAAGACAGCTAGCTAAACCTTCACACCTTCACACTTTTCCAGAACGCGCCTTTCATCAGGCTACCTCATCTGCAAGAAAGCCTGGGGAGAACACTGCACGAACTTCAGGAGGCAGCCCAAGCTCCAGGGTAAAATGTAAGGAAAGATCTAAAGCCCATGGTTGCGTCCAAGGGTGCCGTGACCATTTGGAGCCCCCCTTGGCTGGGATGGTCAGTCAGGGACAACACAGAGTATCCCTTCTCCTCCTCCCTGGCTGCCCTCACTCAGCAGCTGGCCAGGAAAGATAGAAGGACCCGCTGCCAGCCGCCTACCTCCTTCCATCCCATCATCCATCTCCTTTCTTTCCCTGTTAGTCCTATTGTGTTCACCCTCGGTCCAGGTGCCTTTGATGTTTAACCCCTCCCATAAGGAATGAGTTCTGGAGATGCGGGTGTCTGGAAAAACCTATCTCCACCCTGCCCGCGGCCCCCTCCCACACACACCAGAAGTAGACTTTTGGGCCAAAATGCCCTGAGCATTCTGAGGCTTGCAAGACTTCAATGCTAGGGTCTGAAACGTTACTCTGGAATGCGCCCCACCCCCAGCCACTTCAGAAGACTGGAAGGGGGGTGGTTTCCAGCCACAAAACCCTACTAGTACACATTCTGGTCCGCGGGCTTTAGGATCACGATCATGGAGTTTTAAGTGATTAAACCTTCCCGAGTGTAAAGCTGTGGTCTGGGGATAGAAGCAGAAAAGGCTCTGGAAAAGGGAGGACGGGAATGGGATCTAGAAGCCAGGCTGCCAGAAGCAGAGGCACAGTTACAGTCCGAAATCCCAAACTTCCTGTAGGGAGATCCGAGCCCTTCCTTCCCCACTCCAGGCTGGGCTGCTGGGGGTCTGGTCTACGTGTGAACCAAAAGCACAGGGGAGCCAGCCACTCTTCCGCCCATTTCCTCTGACTGAAGAAACTGCCCTCCCCAGCCACGGCAGGGCAGCCGAGAGGACACCGACCCACAAGAGTGGCTGTCGGCCGTGGACTCGCGCTGAGGCAGGGAGGTGGGTGGGGGACCCCCCTCAGACACACCGACTGCGGAGTCCTTGCCCGCCCTCAACCCCGAGCCGCAGCGCCCGGCTTCCCCCACCTCGCGTCCCCAACTGACTCGGGCTAGAAAACTTTCTACGACCGAGCAGAGTTGGCGGGGCGCGCC
>NW_022900935.1:58473368-58507494 GCF_012274545.1 Fukomys damarensis | reverse complement strand
CTCCGCTCCTCGCTCCTTTCTTTCGGCGAGGCTGGGCCGGCCTGCATCACCGTGACATCACCTCCATTCAGGGCGCTCACCGAGCGCCCGCCGAGCTCCAGGTACGTGAAATCCGTTTACACGGTGACAAAGCCCGCCCCGCCCTCGAGGCGCGACTCACCTCCAGGCTCGGCGAGTCGCACAGTCGGGCCGGGAAGGGAGATCGGAGTTTCGGCCCCAGCTGGCTTCGGGTTGTTGCTGTTTACTGCCACGCCCCCCGCACGCGGGCGCGCGCACACTCGCGCGCACTTACGGGACTCGGCTTTCTCTCTGGAAAGCTGTTTGGGGTACAGCTCGGCTCGCCCCCGGGGCAGGCTCTCGAACTCCTCATCTCCTAGCGGTCTCGCGCAACCGACTGCGCGAGGGCTGCTTTGGCGCGGCTCTCTGGTGGCGGACACCCAGCCTTTGTCCCCTCCGTCCCGGCTGTCCCTTGAGACAATCGCCGGGCACTGTCGGCTGCTCCGGGCTGGAGCTAGGCGCACCCGCAGGACACAAAGTCCGTCTTTGTCACGCCTCCCTCGAGCGCTTCCCTCCGGAGCTTGCACACGTGGACACCCCACACCGAGCGTCCACCTCTTCCACGCGCGCGCGACCTTCCCTGAGACTTCGGTCCCGAGATTGCGGGGGAACGCCACCTGCGCGCGCCCCCAACCTCGTGGGGCAGAGCCCTGAACAGCTGCGGGGTACCTTGGGCAAACGCCGCCCAGGGCCTGACTACCCCGCGCTCGGGTTTCGCGCGACAGCTCTAGACACGGCCCACTCGAAGCACGCTCCTCTCCTTGCGCCCCGCGTCCCGGTTCGGAATTGTCTTAATTAGCGCTCTCAGTTCGGCTCCCCCGTGCAGTGTTCAGCCCGCCCCGCCCCACGGCACCCCTCCTCCCCCGCGCTTTCTCTGTGCTACAGGCCAGGTTAGCCCCGACTCTGAGTCCTGGCCCTTCCGTGGCCCCAGGACCTTTCCACGAGTTCGGGTTCCCTGTGCCCCACCCCACTTCCTGCCCAGGATGGATCAACGGTTGTCACCCTTTCTCCTCAGGCTCTGGACTCTGCTGAAAGGGGACCACAGAAATGGGGAAGCAAATACTGCTTGGGATCTTTCTAGTCCAGTAAACAAGAGATTTTCCGGCGTCTTCCCCTGGGAAGCCGGCCCAGCGGCGCAAGGCCTGGTTGGTGTGCTGGAGGCCCTAGGGGCCTCGGCTGTTTGCTCAACCCTGAGTGCTCGTGAGGGGGAGGGGAGGCAGCTGGTCACGGGCAAAGGGGCAGCCAGGTGGGGGCAGGCAGGGAAAGGGGCGGGTACCACCGGGGCTGTTTGTTTGCCTGCCTTCGTCTATGACAGCCTGGAGTCTAAACTCAATGAATCACCCGAGTTGCCGGAGCGATAAACCTCAGGCCGGTTCCTCCCTTCGCACACCGAACACCGGCCTTTCTGATTCCAGGAGGGAATGAATGTTTGCTTAGCCGAGGAGGCTGGCAGTGAGGCCCTGACTTTGGGGAAGCCTGTGTCTCTTTCTGTGCTCTGCCCTCGCGGGCTGCCCTGGGGAAAGTGGCAAGCACAGAATTGTTGGAGCAGCGCGTGGCTGACACAGAGCTGTGACTTACTCCTCTTTTCCCTCTCCTAAATGCACCTCCCACCCTAAGAGTCAGGGACCTCCTGCCGAGGGGACAAACCCTTGAGTGGGGCTGGGGGCTGTGGTGCCAGGCTGGAAAGGCAAATGGCCAGCCAGGCCTCAGGGTGTTGCATAAGTAAGTCATCCTGGGTTCTAACCACTTTTCCTTAACCGGGCAAGTAGTGTCCAACTCGGTCGGCTGGGAGGAGACGTCACTAGCATATGTGAAAGGCCAGTAAGAGCCAGGGGACAGAGACAGGAAGACAGGGACCTTCAGGAGGGGAAGATGAGTGGTGGTTTCAATCTGCCTTCCAGCCGAGCGTGGTGGCTCACACTTGTAATCCCAGCACTTGGGAGGCTGAGGCAGGAGGATTGCTGTGAGTTCAAGACCAGCCTGGGCTACATAGTGAGTTCCAGATCAGTCTCAACTACATAGTGAGACCCTGTCTCAAACAACAACAACAACAACAACAACAACAACAACAACCAGAAAAATAATTTGCCTTCCAGCTTCGTGAGCCTCTTTTCCCCACGTAAAAGTTCTCCAAAACCACAGCATTTGCGCCTGCCTGCACGCCTGGCCAGACGAGGCGAGGGCTGGGGTGTTGGAAAGAGCCCGATGTAGGGGCTTAGCCTTGCCCTTCTAGCCTGCCTCTCAGGCAGCTGGCTGTGGAATGTAGGGCAGTTTCTGAGCACTGTTTAGCTTCCCTGTTCACCCTGCTCCCTTCTGGAACAAGATCTGCCTTCAAAGCACCAAGCAAGTCCCTCAGCACAGGTGACCCGGGCCTCTGGGTCACCAGGGTCCCTGTTGGGTTCTCCATGCATTAGTCCCCTGGGGTCTGTGCTCGTTCAGAATAGGGAGACAAGCTGGGGACCCGGTGAGTCAGAGCATGGGGCACGGCGCTGCGCCCCTTGGGCAGCCAGACTGCACCAGAGGGCAGTTCTGTGGCGGCGTGCTGCTTTCTAAGACTTGAGCCACAGTCACCAGTGCCCCCACCCGATGGAATAACCCATTGGGCAAGGGACCCACGATGAACGCCCATTTTCTCCAAAAACAACACTCTCAGTTCCAAGTGCTCCTGAAGTTACTGGCTTGTGGAGGAACATGTATACTGCTGTTCCTGTCCCCCCCACTCGCACCCCCTGCCCCCCATTTAGACAGTCAGATTCCTTCGCTGAGCTTCCAGAGGGCCCCGAATCAAGGAGTCTGAGAAGTGTGAGATTTGAGGAGGCCCTGGGTGACACCTGCCAGCTGGGTGGCAAGGCAAATCCCCCATCTCTCTGAGCCCCACTTCCTTCTACCCTCTACTCAGGAAGCGGG
This sequence comes from Fukomys damarensis, assembly GCF_012274545.1. Classification (NCBI taxonomy): domain Eukaryota; kingdom Metazoa; phylum Chordata; class Mammalia; order Rodentia; family Bathyergidae; genus Fukomys; species Fukomys damarensis. The sequence goes on along the minus strand of NW_022900935.1, from coordinate 58,504,530 downwards.
GGTAAAACACACCCCCGAAATGTACCCTGTTTAAAGTGTTCTTCCCACGAAGCTGGCATGCGTGCTTCCTGCTCAGGAAGCCCAACTGTTTGAATCCCCACTCCTGCAGCAACGACTTCACCATTCTCTCCGTTCCGTTTCACCATCCGCAGAAGTGCCTTGTTGTACCATACTCTGAGATCACATCTGTGCCTCGCAGTCCTATCTTTCCTGGCCCCTGTTGCTTCTGAACAAAGATTTTTGAACATCTGCTCCACCTTGATATCCCCTCCTCTGGGAAGAATTTTTAATTTCTGAGAAAGGACCACCATGTGTGGTCTTTTTACCCATTATCCATTTATCATTTATCCTATCGTGTCATAATCAACCTTTTCTTCTTTCTTTCTTTCTTTCTTTTTTTTTTAACAGATTATATAGCTCAGGCTGGCCTTGAACTCACTAGGTAGCCCAGGCTGGCTTCGAACTCCCAGTAATCCCCCTGCCTCAGCCTCCTGAGTGCTGGAATTACAGGCGTGTGCCACCACACCTAGCATAATTAACCTTCTAAATTAGACTTCGCCATATTAAGAGCAGGGATTCATCTCACTCATCTTGTCCCCAGCATCTGGCACATAGCCTGACAGGTGGTAGATGTCTTCATTTGTGGAATAGCCACTATTCTGGGGCTGACACCCCCACCCCAGCCTTACATACAGTGCCCCACTTATATGCCCCCCAGTGTGAGGCCTTCCAGGGCAGTAGTAAGCCCCTCACCTGCAGAAGAAGGCCACCTCTTCTGGGCCAGCTAGCAAGTCCCTGCCCCAGAGCCCAGGGCTGGGAACTGGAGACCCAGGTCAGTTTGTCCCCTTGACGGACTTCCCAGTTTGCCTGGGGAGCAGGCATCCTGACAATCAGCTCCCAGAATTGCCTAGGGGAGCCATGGAGTGGGAGGTCTGCTCCCCATTCTTGGGAGGCCAGGGGTCCTGCTCTTGCAGCCCGGCCCCAATGGAGTGGGAATAGCCTCTCACCGAGCTCAGGGTGGGGCTCCTGGCTCCCTGGAACTCTATACAACCTACTGGTAAATAGTTTGTATTTCACCTCTCCCAGGCCCTGTTTTAACTGGTTACTGTGGGGCTCATAGGACTTCCTGATTGGAGCTGCAGAGATTGCCTTGTTTTGTTTTTGAGAGGACTCGGGAGCCATGATGGCCCTTTAAGAAGCAAGGACCCATGGGCCGGTGAGTTAGACATTCATTGACCATGGTCCACTGCCCATGGGTGACCCCTAGAAATGCGCCCGGAAGCAGGCTTCAGGCAGAACCCGCTGGAATGTCACCTGATGGTGAACCCTTGCACAGAACCTGCATCTCCCTTATCCTTTCTTCCCTGTCTATGGCCCAGTGGCCACCAACCAGCTCCCTGGGGAGAACAGAACTAGGTTTTCTGAGCTGCCCAGGTCTGGCCAGCCTCCAGCAACAGATTAAGTGAGTCCTAAGAGCCAGGCCTCAAAGCCAAAGGTTCAGGCGTTCAGGCCACTCAACCCACCCGGCCCTTCCAAAACCAAAGAGGAAATGTGTCACCACGCAGCATGCAGTGCCCTCCCTTCAGAAGTCTGTCCAGTCTGTGAACACGCTGGAGGGACGAATGAACCTGCTGTCACACCCAGGCTGCTCACCTTGCTTGCGATCTCCCCTCCAGTCACTCTGCAAACCCCCGTCCAGCGTTGGGCCGGTCTCTGTCTCCACTATGGCGCTCTGATCAGGACATCTTCCACGCCTTTAAGGGAAAGTTCAAACTCCCGGGCCAGGCATTCAAGTCCTCTGCCACCTGTACCCAAATGGGGCTCCTTCCTCTTCTTCACAGGAAGTGGTTTTTCTGGTCCAAGAGGCTTCCCTCATTGCCTTGCTATAATTTGCCCACCTTGTTCCCCAACTCTCAGTCTGGGATGCCAGCCCCCTTCCCTCAGCCTGTCATAGAATGCCCTCCTTTTAAGCCCTCGGGTCTATGGAACTGAAACTGGTGATCCTCTTAATCTTTCTCCCTGGAGCTCCCCTCTGGCTCGCACGCACTTGCTGGTTGTACATCATTTGCATTGCTCATTATGTATTTGCATTTGTCTCATAATTATTAACATATGTTAATCGCACCGAATAATGGGTTTCACTGTGACGTTTCCGTACCTGCACGTGAGCGCCGTGATTGTACCCGCTCTTCCCTATCACCCTCCCTCCCCACTTCCTTGTGGCCTAGGCATAAGTCTTCTGCCTCCCCGATTCCGTGACAGGCCCTGAAGGGGATGAGCACCAGATTCCAGGCCTCTCTTTCCTGGCGGCCCCTGGCATAGTGCTTTGTACACCCACACCATGGGCATTAAAGATTGTTGGATGGATTGGATTGATTGGCCAAGAGCTGAGAGAGGCTATCCGTTTTCTCTAAGGGGGAGGGCAGCCTTTACCATTTTCTGCATGAGGGATGGTTATTTATGTGTGCGTTCTGTCCCTAACTCAGGTGTAAGCTTGGAGGGAAAAGGTGTGTGTGTCTCTTTTGCTCATAGCAAAGCCTCACTTAACATTTGCAAGGGCACTGACTGGAGAAGGATCTACAGGGGCCTAAGGAAGATCCTAGAGGCCCGGCAGACCTACTGTCCAGCCAGCGATGGGCCCGGCTGCTCCCATTTTCCAACGTCCCTTTGCCTTCAGCAGCCAGCCCCAGGACCACGGCGCATGGGGCCACTGTCTGCCTGTGCGGGGCTGCGTGTCCGCCTTCTTTGTTCTGCATCCCTGTTCCTCTGCTGGTGGGCCATGGCCGCTGGTGCTAACACGCGCTCTTCATGCTCTGCGGCCTCCACCAGCCTCTCCCTCATTCAGCAAAGTCTTCAAAGGACCCTCTTCCTGCCGGGCGCGGTGGCTCATGCCTGTAATCACAGCACTTGGGAGGCTGAGGCAGGAGGATTGCCATAAATTTGAGGCCAGCCAAGACTACACTGTGAGCACCGTGACCTGTCTGGATTATGCAGAGAGACCTTTCTCAAAAAACTAAAAAACAAAATAAAAGACCCTCTCCCTGCCCGGACCCCTCACTTAGGCTTTGAGACCACCCAACTCTTGAACCCAGGCCAGACCTCTGGTGATGGGGTCACAATCCCCGCTGGTTAGTGGGACATGGAGCATGGGGCAGACATGCCCATGCTCACCAGGACGGTGCCTCCAGCAGGGAGGGGCGGGCAGGCAGGGCACAACCAGCCAGCTGGCTTCTGGGTGGAGGCCAGTCCCGGCTGTTAGCAACACTACTTGGGGATTGACTGTCTCCCTCTCCGGAAGCCAGCGGCGGGGTAGCCTGGGCTGCCGGGAATCTGGCGCGCTATTCTGGGAGCATGATGGGGCCCTGGAAGGCCGGCAGCAGCTGAAACTTCAGCCCCTTGGTTTCCAGGCTGCTCTCCTCCCCTCTGATGAGAAGGCAGGGTTCAGCCATTAGGCAGAGCTTAGAACCACTGACTGCGAGTTGGAGGGGCTTAATGGCAGTTGTGGTCATGCTAAAGTGGGCCCTGGGCAGCCCTCGGGTGCACCAGCCCTCATTCTTGTTGTCACTCACAGGCCCACAGTCCTTTTCCTTCAGTTTTACGATTTGTCCCCATATCCACCCTGCCACATTAACACATTCGTAGCCTTTCTGGTATCATTCCTCCCAGTTAAATCCAGTTTATGGGGGATTCCACTGAGTGCCTTTTTTCTTTTTCAAGTTCTGCGATGGAAGCAATAAACAGCATGACTTTGAGTGACGAAAGGTTAGAGCCGTAAGCAAGCCCAACCTAGAAGAAGAGACTTAAGTCTGGTTTTGGAGAGCCCTTCTCAGAAAACCCTGGGGTTTATGATCTGGGGTTTAGATCCAGAGGCCAGGATGGGACAGAGCTTATCCGGGGTCACATGCTGATGCACAGAAAGTTCACAGAGCTGGAAAGGACAGGAGAGGAGTCTAAAGAGCACAGAGCTTGCCCATCTGTAGAATGGGATAAGAACCCCTGCCTGGAAGGATCACATGGAAATAGAACGAAGCCACCAACCCGGGAGCTGCTGGTGGAGCTCGGTGATTTGGGAGCTGTTTGTCTCTGGCTCCTTCCCTGCTGCTGTGCAGTTGGGCGGGAGAAAGCAGCACCACATGCATGGTAGGGGCCTGGCGCATGGGTATGCTCGAAGTGCGCTGTGAGCTTCGGAGTGGGGCGGGTTATTTGTTTACACAGCAGATACCTGGACCCCTTTTCCGACCACTGGTTCTCGATCCACAGGCGAGGAGCCTCTGAACCTGCTGGACGCCCACACCCCCAGACAGCTTAAAGGTGTGCACTGGCTTTGGGAACCAGTGAGGCCAGGCTGGAAAGAATTGCTAAAATCAGCTAGAAGTAAAGGAAGAAGAAACAGGCAAAACGCCACAGGGTTAGGGAAGGGTGAAGGGCGTCAAGGGAGAGCAGGAGTATGGGGAAAAATAAGAACCAAGACATATCATGTAAAGGTACAAGGTCCCAATGAAAACTGTAACTGTATTATTTGCTTTAAGTGTACCAGTAACTTAATGGCGGGATAAAAAGCACCACAGGGACACACACGGCCCTGTGAAGGGCTCTGGCCAGACGGAGCAGGGCCGCCCCTGTTTGGAGAACAGTGGACTTTGGAGGATGAGCAGAAGGGGACCAAGGCGGGTCCAGAATGAAGCATTCCCGGAGGTGAGAGGCCGGCCTTTCTCTGATTCCTCCTGAGTAGTGGATCTCCGCCCCACTTCTGGAGAAGGAGTGGTCACCAAACACCCTGGTTGCTACCAGACATCTCCTTTCCCGTGTTCTCTTGTCCCCTTCCCCACCTATCTTCTAGCCCTGCCTGAAAATCTCCCATCTAGGGCTGCCCGGTTCCTTGAAGCTCAAGGCTCACTTTCTTCACAGTTGCCTGGGAGCTTCTAGATTTCCGAACCTGTTAGTTCAGAATCTATTTTAGCAAGCACAACAGGTAATTGAGGTCTCATAAAGTGAGAGCTACTGAAAACAAATCCATTTTGGTTCGTATTTATTATTTATTTGAGACCAGGTCTCACTGTGTAGTCCAGGCTGGCCTTGAACTTGTGGTGATCCTCCTGACTCAGCCTCCCAAGTGCTGGGACTACACGCCCGGCTCCAAATACATTTTGGATAGGAAGTTAATGCTAAAAGCAGAGCTGAGGCAGCTGTTATTGGACGGTGTGTAGTAGGAGGGCAATCTGATTAAATGCATGTACTTCTGGGGGCAGAATTTCAATGCGTGTTTCTGGAGATGGGTCCTCTTCCTGGACATCGAAGGGACTTATCATTGGGTTATTTTCTGTTGGCATCTGGTCTTGCCCCTTTGCACACAAGCTCCTCCTTCCAGAAATGGTCACGCTGCAGAGAAGCAGCAAGCCAGTGACCTGAGGGCCTTGGATGCTACTACGGGACATTTTATGTCTTGGTGATGACCATCTGGGGAGAATGACGCCTAGTAACCTGCCTCCATGTTTTCCAAAGGGCTACACCTGGCCAGCAGTCATCAGACCGCTACAAGCACACCTGGAGGTTCTTTGCATCCAATTTTCATAGGCGATACTGCTCACTCAAAGGTAAAATTCACTTGCCACTGACTTTTCTCATTGCTGCCCTACTGCCCTCCTGGTTTCACCACAGAATGGCTCTCTGCTTCTTGCTATCGAGTGTGAGGTAGAGGCTACAGGCACAAAAGGGAAAAGAGAGCAGGAACTTCTCGTAGGGAAGCCCATGGCTCCTGGGCCTGTGCTCATCCAAGGTCATTTTGATCAGTTTAAACTACCGAAGCTGGTGCAAAAGAGATTTCTTCCCAGCAGCCCTTTCGCCCTAATACCGTATTGCATTTCAAAACAGTTGTCTCGTTCTCCTGGTCGTTCCTAACTAGGTCTGCAAGCAGCAGCCTGGCTCCTTCCCTGTCCTTGGACCTGCTGTGGCATGAAATGTGATCCAAAAAGGCGCTCACGGAAAGCTCAGCCCGCTGTCGACCTGCTTTTGTGCACCTTCCTAACAGCGTTCCCACAGGGCACCAGGAGCTGTTTTCCCTGTGCCAGGACCGAGCTACAGTCTGGCCCCACCGACTGCTCTCCCTGACCTCAACACAGGGTACACAGCCAGCTGTGGACAAGGCACCGACACTAGTGACCTGCAGTGGGCAGGACTTCTAGAAGTTCTGTTCTCTCTTTCTTTATTCTTTCTTTCTTTTTCTCACTAAGTTGCCGAGGCTGACCTTCAACTTGCAGTCATTCCTGCGTCAACCTCCCGAGTAGCAGCAGGATTACGGGCCTGCGCCGTTATGCACAGCTTTGGCAATTCTACAGATTCTAAACTCACAGGACATCTGCCTACCTCTGCCATTCTGCTCTTGGGATCCGGTTAGAATAGGAGGACCTGTTCAGGGAGTCAAGAGACCTGGGTTCAGGACTCAGCCTGCCCTGGAGTGACTGGGGTGCATAGCTCTTTTTACTCCCTTACACGGCTTTCTGACCCATATCATAACACCAAACAGAACTATTAGAAGCTATACACTAACTTCTTGATCCCTCCCAACATTCTTATTAGATAGGAGCAATTAGGGCCAGGGGTTTAGCTTAGTGGTGCACAAGGTCCTGAGTTCGACCCCTGGTACTGCACCAAAACAAAACAAAAGATAGGAGGAGTTATTCTACCAACTACATGAGGATACTCAGGGAGGCTGAAACAATATTCAAGGTCAGTAGCTAGTTCAGTGATGGTTTACTTCTGATTTTGACTCTTAACCGCTATGTAAGCTGCACCTTATCAGGTGGGAAAGATGTGTGAGTTAGCTACACAGAACAGGGCACAAGCACTCGGATGGAGGGTCTGGACCAGGCGGTCTTCTTTTTTTTTTTTTTTTTTTGTACTGGGGATTGAACTTGGGACCTTGTATCTGCAAGGCAGGTGGCCTTGAGCCTTTAGCCACTGAGCTAAATCCCCAGTCCTGGACCAGGATGTCTTGTGGGGCTGCACTCTACAGGTCGGCCAGGGCAGCAGTCATCTGCAGGATCCACTGCCTCTGTGGGATCATTGGCTCGAGGGGGGCTTGGTCACGTGAAGCTGGCTGTTGGCTGAGGCTGCAGGTCCTCACCACATAGACCGCTCCACAAGCTGCCTGTTGGCCTTTCCCCAGAGAAGTGGTCCAAGCAGGCAAGGCCCATGCAGGACGTCATTTCCACACTATCCTAGTGGTTACACAGGCAGGCCCTCTTTGGTGTTGAAAGGAACTACACAGGGGTCCCCTGGGGCCATCGTGAAATCTGACTGTCACAGAGAGGAACATATAGCAACTAGCAGGGTGGCCAGGAAGAGCAAGTCACCTGATAGATGTAAACGGGCTCTATGATGAGTGTGCTGGGGCTACAATAATAAATCAGCATAAACCGGGTGTGGTGGCGCATGCCTGTAATCCCAGCACTCGGGAGGCTGAGGCAGGAGGATCACTGTGAGTTCAAGATCAGCCTGGGCCACACAGTGAGTTCCAGAGCAGTCTGAACTACACAGTGAGACCCTGTCTCATGAAACAAAACAAAATAAATAAATCAGCATAAATTGCATGGCTTAAAATTACAAGAGTTTATTCTTTCACAGTCCTGGAGGTCAGCAGTCCCAAATCAAGGTATCAGCAGGGCCACACTCCCACTGAAGGATCTAGGGAAGAATCCTTCCTGCTTTCCTCAGCTTCTGGTGGCTGCTAGAAATTGGTATTCTTTGGTTTGCCAGGCATTGCTCTAATCTCTGGTTCTCTGGTCACATGGCTTCATCCCTGGGTGTCTGTGTTTCTTCTCAGAGTCTTCTTGTACAGACACCCGTCCCATCGGGTATAGGGCCCACCTTAAAGTAATAGGACCTTTTCTCTCTTGATGACATCTGGAAAGTGCTATTTCCAAAGTGCCGTTTTCACACCAGACCGGGGATGTAGTTTGTTGGCACGGCGTCTGCCTGGCAAGCATGAGGTCCTGAGTTCGATCCCCGGTCCCAAAAAACAAAACAAATAAGGTCATAGCGACAGGTACCAGGGAGTAGGGCTTCTACACATCATTTCCGGGGAGCACGGCACGCTAGGTAATGTGTGAAGCCCCTGTGTACAGATGGGCCAGTATCATCTCCACTGAAGTGGGGCTGGAGGAAGAAGTCGTCATGGGAGAGGAGGAAAGGGTGGTGGTCAGTGTGGAAGGACAGGTGGGCCATCCTGCAAGGTACTTTGAAAGTCTGCGACATCCGGGTCACTCATCCAGGCAGGGCTGCTCTATCCCACTGAAACTTCTTCACGGTTTTCTGTGGATCCTGGATTCTGTCAACGAATTTGTCTCTGTTTCTTCCTTGGTTACTCTTGCCATGGTAGACCCTGCTCAGAACTTCCTCTCCTGACGACCAGCAACTCTGTGGTCCATGCTGCTCTCCATATTTCTGAAACCACCATTTCTCTAAAAGTTCTGTTTCTGGGCAGGGAGCCGGCACACCTCGAAGAAATACTACCCAGCTCTCATTCCTGATGCTCGCTGGCCCCTCAGCCACACCAGGAACCTAGAGATGTGTGCCAGAAAAATGTGGAGTTTTCTTCTGGCCCTACCTCTGCTTCCAGTGACCTGGGTGACTTCATTTGCCTCTTCATGCTGTGGTTCCTTGATCAGCAGTTGGCATATATTTTTGCGATCTGGATTCCAAAATTACAGAGGGTCGCTTCTGCTGTGCACTATCAGGCCAGGCAGTCACAAAACATGGCCCCTCCTCCTGAGCTCACGGCAGCTAAGTAACGGCCACATTATTACGAGCAAGGGCACAGCCACGGGTGAATCCAGGAAGTGACTCCAGCGCCCATAGTGACACAGGCGATGGCCTAGTTTGTGTCCTTCTGTTCTTCTCTGTTCCTCCAACCTCTGAAAAATGGGCCTGACTGGGTCCAGAACTGCTATCGGGGGTGGCTTGGGGACAGCAGAGATGTAGCACTGAAGCCTATGGACAGGTGGTCAGACAACCTGGCTTCTGGCCTTGGTTCTGCCACTCCTGTTTGTGACGAGTGTGACGGCATTTCCTGCTCAACAACAAAAGGAATGCTGGGGATGCTGCTTTTCGAGGTTGTCATGGGTGAGAGGAGCTTAGCCAGGCCAGGGTACTTGGAAAGCTATTAAATGCTTTTCAAAACAAAGGTGCAGTCTGCTTCTGACTCCTCGGAGTGCCACTAAAATCTAGCTGCTTTACAAGTATTTGTTGATTTTAATTTAAGAGTCTCTTACCAATCCCAGAAAGAGCAACTCTGTCTGTTCCCAGGGTTGGTCACCAGGAAAGCCACTGGGTCAGATCCTTAGAGAGGGACTGTGGATTTGGAGATCTGAGGTCCCAAACAGCCAGCAAGTACAGATGGGACAGGGGATTTTAGGGATAAATCTTTCAGAATCTTCGGCATAACTAATGGTTAGATTTAGGAGTTTATAGCAATCATTTATTTTGATCTCATGGTGGTGTGGTCTCATGGTTGTGTGGGGGGTTCTTCCTTCGGAGTCTCCGTGCAGTTGCGTTAGACAGAAGCTGGGACTGTGATCGCCTGAAGGTCCATCTGGTTGGGGTGGCCTGGCCAGGATCAGAAATGGCCCCCCAAGGCCATGTGTTGAAGCAGATGGCGCTGTTGGGAGAAACTTTAGAGAAGTGGAAGGAAGTTAGTTGACTGGGCGTGTACCTTGAGGGGCTATTGGGACCCTCGCCCCTTCTCTCTCTCTGTCTGTTGGCTGCTGTGAGGTGAGTAGCTTTGCTCCACACAAGCTTCCTCCATGATGTTTTGCCTCACTACAGGCCCAAGACAACAGAATCAGCCGTCCATGGACTGCAGCTTCTGGAACCATGGCGAAGTAAACTTTTCCTCATTTAACTTGTTTCTCATAAGTATTTTATCAAGGCTACACAAATCTGCCAGGCGTGGTGGCGCACGCCTGTAATCCCAGCACTCGGGAGTCTGAGGCGGGAGGATCGCTGTGAGTTCGAGACCAGCCTGGGCTACATAGTGAGTTCCAGGGCAGTCTCAACTACATAGTGAGACCCTGTCTCAAAAAACAAGGAAACAAAAAACCAAAACAAAAACCATAGCTACAGAAATCTGACTAACACAGCTCATGGTTCCTCCATATGGCTTCTTTCTCCAGTGGTGTGGCCTACACTTGCTTGTCTTGTCTTTCCAGACAGCATCTCTCTCTGTAGTGCAGGCTGGCCTGGAACTCACTATGTAAACTCACGGTGTTCCTCCTGCTTTGGCCTCCTGAGTGCTGGGATTACAGGCGTGCACCACCACGCTCCGCTGGCCCAGACTTCTTAAATGGTGGCTCAGGACTCCATGAACAGGGGGAAATCACTAGTCCTCTCCGGGCTCAGTAGAGACCCAGCAGTACCCCGATTTGACCCTGCTGTATTCTGGCTTAAAGCAGTCACAAAGCCCAAGCTGACTTAGGAAGCAGCGACAAGAAGCTGCCCCCTTTGGAGAGGCACTACCACCCAGAGCAAGGGACAATGTCCTGAGCTGCCCAGTTTAAAAGGGCCTTGGCTGGAGAACGTGAGGTGAGACAAACCACTGAAAAGCCACCGAGTGGCCCAGCCCTCCTGTCACTCAGGTGCTGCTGGGTTGCTGAGGGCAATGGGATTTAGGGAAACAAGGAGGCTAAAGTAGAGAGGGATTAAGTAGCTTTCCAAGGTCACACAGTTTGCAAAGTGGCAGCAAGCCTGAGGCTCGAACCCTTTTGCCAGCCACAGCCCAACCCTAAACCCACAGTGATGTAACTAAGAGCAGCAGTATCTGCTCCATGGTCCCTCACCAGGCTTCCAGCCTGTCCTCTAGATTCCTGCACCCTGGGGTGGGCCACACCTTGTGTCACCTCTGTGAACCCTGCATGACCCACCTTGGTGATTTATGGGGTCACGAACATGTCCCTTGGAGAGGTAGGGTAGAACATGAATTGACTGGCAATTTTCTTTTCTTTTTGAGACAAGATCTTGCTATGTAGTTCAGGCCTACCTTGAACTCACTATGTAGCCCGGGCTGGCCTTGAACTCACAGTGATCCTCTTGCCTCAGCCTCTGGAGTCCTGGGATTATAGGCGTGCGCCACCACACCCAGCTGACAGGTGATTTTCTAAAGGCAGCTCTGTTCAGCAAACACCTGCTTCCTCTACATGTATGTGTTCTAAGCCCTCGTCTCCGGCCTCTGTGGACAGCCAGGCCCTTAGAAAACTGGAGAATCCTCTGTAGTTCCAGAGGTTAGGGAAGATAGCCGAACTTACCCTTACAAATAAAGTTTTATTGGAACACGGCCATCCTGACGCATCGTCACATTGACTGTGTCTGCTTTTGTGCTACAAGTGTAGAACTATGTAGTTGTGATGAAGGCCACATGGACACAAAGTCAAATTATCTTTTCACTTTGGCCCTTTAAAGAAATCATCTGTGTGCCCCTGAATCCGGGAAGGCAGCAGGTCCTCGGGCTGATCTCTCCATCAGGTGATCCCTGTCTGGGGTTTTGTAGGGACAGACAGAGCAGAGAAGGGATTTGTGTTTGAAATCAGATAGTCTGTTGGAGAAGCTGTGTTTATGTCTGTCTTAACCCAAAGGGCAGACCTGTTCAGGACCAGAGCAGGGCTGGGGGCTGCAGTGGCACCTCAGGACCTGTGCCGTCCTTCACCCCTGGCCCCAGCCTGGCACTGGCCAGCAGCTGCACCCCCTCAGGCCCTGAGAGGCCGCCAGAGCAGGACAACTGGTTCTCTGCCCCAGGTGCCCAGCACCAGGACAGGACAGAAATTTTCCCTAGCATATAAGGACTTTCCCCTTGCCCTACACCCAAAACTGGAGCCTGGGGACAGAGGCGAATCCCTCAGCAGGAGCCTGGGGTGGAGGTGAATTGCACCTGAAACCAGCTCAAGCTGTATTACTGACCTGGTTCAGAGCTGGCTGGAGGGGTTTGGGCTCTTCAACACCTCTAGGGAGAGACCCAGGGGTGGGGCAGGGGCTGCTCTCCTGACACTGGTCAGAGTGACAGCCAGCAACTGCCCGACTGGGAACAGCAGTGATCTCCCCACGCAGCCCCCTTTCATGCTCCAGGAGTGTCCTGGCTTCTCTGTGGGCTGGGACCCCTGTCACGTTCCGGATCTGAAGGGGACTCAGAAAGGAGGGCCTGTCCTGGGGAAACCGCTGCCACAGAGGGAAATCAAAACACCCATTTCACCTGCCACGGGCTTCGAACCACAAATAAACAAGTGAAGTGCACACGGTCCCGCTCTTCGCTTCCCGGGGAAGCACGCCAGCCCCTGTCAGGCCTTGGACAACGAAGGCTGCGGAGCCATCCCTACACCCGGGTGCATCTGGGGAGAGTGCCTCAAGCCCTTGCTCCAGTGAGCTGCTGCCCCTGTGATTGATTTTTAAAATGTGTTCCGTGCTGACTCCAGTCTGTTCCACGGCGTCCCTCTCTCTGGCACTGCAAGATCTGCCTGCTAGCTGGTCTAGCCAGATCACCAGGGAGAAACATATGTTCCCTACCTGGGAGGCCCTGAGCGAGGAGGGAGGAATTGAACTAACAGCCATATGGAGCCATCTCTTCCCACTACCACCCCTCCAACCCAGGCCCCCACCCTGGATGACTTCACTGCACCCTCAGATTTCAGATACCCAGGGGCCCAGCCTGTCCTGCTATGAAACCCATGTGATAAGTGCTGGGCTGAGTGACTCAACACAGGCTTTGAAGAGTAACTAGCAGTTTAGCAGGGCTGGAAAATTCTTGCAGACCACAAAATGTATTATTGTATCACCATATTTAGTCGCTGTGGTGAGCATTTATAAACTGAGTTTTGTTGTTGCCCAGTTTGGTTTTGCAGATGGAACCCAGGGCCTCACACATACAAAGCATATGCTCTACAACTGAGCCACGTCCCCCAGCCCTTTAGATTTGTTTTGTTTTGTTTTTGGAGAGAGGGTCTCACTACGTAGTTGAAACTGACCTGGAACTCGCTGTGTAGCCCAGGCTGGTCTCGAACTCACAGTGATCCTCCTGCCTCAGCCTCCCAAGTGCTGGGACTACAGGCGTGTGCCACCACGCCCGGCAAGGCTTTTTTTCTTTTTTCTTTTTCTTTCTTTTTTTTTTTTTTTAGTACCAGGGATTGAACTCAGGTCCTTGTGCTTGCAAGGCAGGTGGCGGAACCACTGTGCTAAATTCCCAGCCCTCTCTTTAGATTTTTTAAATTTGGAAACAGGGTCTTGCTAATATGCCCAGGCTGGCCTCCAATTTGTGATCCTCCTGCCACAGCCTCCTGAGTAGCTGGGATTTCAGGTGAGTGACAACACATCCAGCCTTTCAGACTTTTTTTTTAATAGCTATGCTGGGTCTGGTAGTGCACACCTGTGGTCCCAACACTTGGGAGGCTGAGGCAGGAAGATTGCAGTGAATTTGAGGCCAGTCTGAACTACATAGTGAGACTTTGTCACAAAAAACAAAAAACAGATATGAATTCCTTTTATGATTAAAAAGTTTGTAGGCTACTCAGAAGGCTGAGGCAAGAGGATTACAGCTTTGAGACCAGCTTGAATAATTTATTGAGACTCTTTCAGAAAAATAAATAGGGCTGGAAGTGCAGCTCACTGTAAAGATCTGGGTTCAATCGCTGTATTAAGGGGGGGGGGCTGTAATCCCAGCACTTGGGAGGCTGAGGCAGGTGGATCCCTGTGCGTTTGCCACCAGCCTGGGCTACATAGTGAGTTCCAGCTAAGTCTCAACTATAGAGTGAGACCCTATCTCCAAAAACCAAAAAAAAAGGGGGGGATGGTCTGGGGATTTACCTCAGTGGTTCTGGCGCCTGCCTCACAAATGCAAGGACCTGAGTTTGATCCCTGGTATCAAAGAAGAAAGAAATAAAATCACAATTGAAGATGAAAATGTTAATTCTCATGACTTCTTCTCCACTCACTTCCTTCTTCTGTTCCCAAGAGAAGCCACTGAATAATTTGGTTTTGTTTTGGTTTTTTGAGACAGGGTCTCACTATGTAGTTGAGACTGCCCTGGAACTCACTATGTAGCCCAGGCTTGTCTCGAACTCACAGTGATCCTCCTGCCTCAGCCTCCCGAGTGCTGGGATTACAGGCGTGCGTCACCACGCCTGGCTGCCACTGAATAATTTGGGTTTGCTATATCTTTCCAGAAATGTTCCATGCTCAATCATGCGCATCTTGCAATGATCCCACGAGATGGGCAGGTCATATTGTAGAGCTGCCAGATTACAGGCAAAAAGGACTCACAGAAGTCAAGTTCTTTGCCCAGGCCCAGCAGCAAGGCAGTGGTAGAGCCGGAAAGAGCAGTCCTTCAGCCCAGGCTGTGTACACTGCTCTTGCCCCTGGGATTGACAGCCATTGGTTTCTTGTCCCCAAGCAGATCATCCCATTGCACAAGAAGAAAACCCAGAGGTGTCCTTTAATGTAGTGAATAGTGTAATATTGGCACTGCACGACCAGCTCAGAGAGGACTCAGCTGTCCCATCCTTCCATCTTTCCTGGGGTTCCCCAAAAGGCCAGAGCTGGGAGTCTTCCCAGATACAGAATAGGAGCCAGCAGCTGGGGGCTGAGGGACCACTGTCCCCTTGGTCACCTCTGCTCTTCATCCTGGTGTCACGTGACAGCCTCAGCAGAGACCCAGAGGGCACTGTGCTCCAACCCGACACAGATCGAGATGAACCTCCGCTCCACAGTTTTAGAAAGTTTGTAGAGCTGGGCATGGGTGGCGCATGCCTGTAATCCCAGCACTCTGGGAGGCCGAGGCAGGAAGACGCATGTAAGAAGGATGTGTGGGGTCGGTGGCAACTTATTTGGCCTCATGAAAAATGCTTTTCAAATGAAAAAGTGACATCTTGCAGGATGTACCATTTTGTTGTTAAAGAACTAAGATAAGTTGGCTTTGCAAACTGGCGGCATTTCTTAGCTGTGAATCTTTTTATAAACACCAACTTCATCCTGCGTGAAAGAAAGCAAATCTGCATTCTTCATATTCCTCAGGCAAAATACCATCTGTTCTCCCAGGAAGCAGGTGAATGGCTCTTCTTGAGTTTTCTATAAAATTGGCATTTTTTTCCTCCCCCCTGGGAGCTTAGCCAGAGGTTCTACCTAGATCGCTGGTGTCAAAAATCCTCCAAAGAGAAGTTGGGGACTCATGAGTCTATATCTTGTCAAAACAAGTTAGAAACAAGTTTGTGACTATGGATGTAGATGGTTCTAAAATTTCTGTGGAAGGGCAAAGGGATTGAAATAGCCAAAACCATTTTGAAAAATAATAAGAATAAAGGGGTAGGATTTAAAATTACACTACCCTATTTACCACTTATTATAAAGCTACTGTTACCAGAGAGCCAGTCTTGATTTTTTAAAAAATATGCATTTATTTATTGCCCTGGTAATAAAATCCAGATCCTCATACACCCTGGGCAAACACTCTACCCCTGAGATACAATTTCTGAGCCAAAATGTGAAAGGTTTTCTCTGCAGAAGTCACTGTTAAGAGAACGGGGAGATAAGTTATAGATTGGCCAAAGACATAATTGCCTATTGCATGGAAAATTGCATCTATAATGTATGAAGGACTCCAAATTAACAGTAGGAAAACAAACAGCCCAGTTAAAAATGGGTAAAAGACCTGAACAGATATTTCACCGAGGAGGATACACTGATGGCCAACAAGTACTTGTTTCTATATTATTCTATGTTACTGTTCATGTCGTTACCAGTCAGCCACTAGGCAATGCACATAAGAAGCATAGCACCGCATCCCCACTGCGGATGTCTAAAATAACAAGGCTGACAGCCCCAAGCATCGGAGAATCTGATTCACCCAGCTTTGGTGAGCAGGCAGAAAGGTGAGGCCGGGCTGCTGACGTAGCTCAGTGGCTGAGCACTCACCTAGGTAGGCAGGATCTGGTCCCCTGGCACTGAAAAAATTAAAAATTAAAAAACGGCAAAATCATTCTGGGAAACAGCTTGATAATTTTTTTTTTTTTACAGGGTTAAACACACATATACGATCTGACCCAATGATCTCAGTCCCACGTCTCCCTGGAAAAGGGTTTCTCAGTCTCAGCAGTATCAATATTTTAGACCAGATCTTGTGGGGCTGACCTGGAATTTAGTAGTTTAGCAGTGTCCCGACTTTTACCCATTTCCCGGCTGTGCCTTGGGGGACAGAATTACCTCTAGGTTGGGAATCTTTACACAAATATCTATGGAAGCTCTGGTCATAATCACCCAAACTTGGAAACAAATCAAAAGTCCTTCAGCGAATGGATGGATAAACACTGTTACACCACACAATGGAACGCTACTCAGCACACAATCGAGGGAGTCTCAAAGGCATTATTATGAATGAGAAAAGCCTGTCAAAAGGCTACGATTCCATTTCTATGAATTCTCAAAGGGTCAAAACTGCAGAGATAATATCTCAGTGGTTGCCCAGCAGGGGCTAAGGGTGGAGACAGGGTGTGGTTCCAAAGCAGTGTTTTTGGGCCATAGAACTGTTCTGTATCCTGATTGTGGTGATAGTGGCGGTTCTATGAATCTAAATGCCACAAAGAAAGAAAGGTCAGTTTTACTATTGTATTAATCACCTTTCCATTTCTATAACTGAGTTAATCAATTTAAAAAGAGGAAAAGTTTATTTTGGCTCACACTTTCAGAGGTTTGAGTCCAAGGTCAGTTGGCTGTCCTGCTTTTGAGCCTGTAGCTAGGCCATACATTTTGGCAGGAGCACTTGGCAAAGGAAGCAGCCAGAAAGCAAAGAGAAATGGGCCTGGTGTGGTGGCGCATGCCTGTAATCTCAGCACTCAGGAAGCTGAGGCAGGAGGATCTCCATCAGTTGGAGACCAGCCTGAACTACATAGTGAGACATTGTCTGTGATCCCAGCACTTGGGAGGCTGAGGCAGGAAGATTGCTGTGAGTTTGAGACCAACCTGGGCTACACAGTGAGTTCCAGGGCAGTCTCAACTACATAGTGAGACCTTGTCTCAAAAATAAATAAATAAATAAATAAAAAAAGAAGAAGAAGAAGAAAAAGAAGAAAGAGAAAGAAAAGGAAAGGTGGGTCCCAATGTGTCCTTTAAGGGCACAATCCCCAGTATCCCCGATGATCTAACTTCCTCCCACTAAGCTCCACCTCCTGAAGGTTCCACCACCTGCCAATAGTGCCATGGGCTGAAACCAAGCCTTTAAACCATGAGCTTTTGATCTAAGATCCCAACTACAGTAACCATATAGTAACTTTAAAAATTAAATAAGAACACAGAAGTAGAGGCTGAATTTTGTTGGGCCAGGGATTTAGCTCAGTGGTCCTGCCGCCTGCCTTACAAGTACAAGGTCCCGAGTTCAAGCCCTGGTACAAAAAAAAAAAAAAAAAAAAAAAAAGGCAGTTTGTTTTTCTGTCATTTCTCTCTTTTCTTTCTGGCCAGGGGTTTAGTCTTCAAACCTACTTAGTGGGGAAGAGGAAGGAAACCTCTTGTCATTTATGAATGCTTCTCCCTCCCACACAGATCCTTTCCTGGCTGGGGTGCCTGCAGAATCTCGGAGCCACTCCCCACGAGAGCTGGCTTGGGGGCAGAAATGAAAGGAGAGAGTGAGGATCAGAGAAAGGAAGGAGAAAAGAATGTTAGAAAGTACACGCGACAGGCTGACAGTGGGTATAAATGCTGATGTAGATGTAAAACACTTTCTTTTTCATTTGTTTAAGAGTCCTGAGCTGCTGACAGCCCACAGTGGAGCAGGAAACCTGGCCTGTTTGGACTTGCAGGCTGCTGTTTCCTTAAGTGTAAGGTCATTCAACCCCCACAGCCACCCTGGGCCTGGGTAACTGTTATTGTTCCTGCTTTACATGTGAAGCAACTGTTTCAGTCCGGACTGTTACAAGAAAACACCTCAGGCAGGGGAATTTATAAGCCATGTGAATGTACCCTTCACAGTTTTGGAGGATGAGAAGTCTAAGAAGGAGATAGTGGCTGATTCCGTGTCTGGTGAGGGCTGGTTCTCTGCTTCCAAGATGGTGCCTCCTCGTTGAGTCTTCACAAGATGGGCCAGTTTATAAAAATGCTAATTCCCTCTGTAAGGCCCCACTTCTCGATACCGTAACCATGGGAACTAAGTTTCAGCATGTGAGTTTGGGGAGTACACACTCCTACCACACCTCCCCCAAAGTCACCCAGGTAGTATAAAACTGACCTGAAATTTGATGCCACCCTCTGGCAATGTCTGAGTTTAGACAGGGTCTCTATGTAGCCTAGGCTGGCCTTGAACTCATGGAGATCCTCCTGCCTCAGCCTCTTAAACTCTCGGATTATAAAGTGGGTCACTATGCAAGCAAAGCTTTCATTTCTTCTCTCTCTCTTTCTCCTTTCTTTTCTTTCTTTCTTTTTCATTTTTTTTTCCTGAGAGAAGCTTATGTTGTGTAGTTCAGGTTGGCCTGGAACTAACTGTGTGGCCTCTACTAACTCTTGGCAATCCTCCTGCCTCAGCTTCACAAGTGCTGGCATCAAAGGCATGGCTAATGTCTCCATTTACCTTTAAAAAACAACAACAACAGATTTTCCTGAGGCTTGCATGTGGCATCACAAAAGGGAGTGTTTGTAAAATTTAGTAATCATGTGGATGTAAAATGACACTGTCTTCTCTACCACCCCATTCTCTCCTGGAACTTGCTCACCTTCAGCTACTGAGGCAAGCTGGGTATGGTGGCACAGACCTGTAGTGCCGACTACTCAGGAGGCTGAGGCAAGAGGGTCTGCTGAAGCCAAGGTGTTCAAGACCAGCCCAGACAGTAGAGAAAGACACCCTGTCAAAAACAGAACAAAACAAAAGCCCATTAAAAACAACACTGATATCGTATCATTTCCATTACACAGCCAGGATCCACATACTTTATATTTATTTGGTTTTTTAACAGGAAACTTGCTCACAATAGCTCAAAAAGATTTGGGGGGGTGACTTTTTTCATGAGGAGGTTTCTGTATGTAACCCAGATTGGCCTTAAACTTGCAAACTTCCAGATTGGCCTCAATCTTCCAAGTGCTGTGATGACCAGGATTACCACCACCCTGGTCAAAATTTTAGTCACGAAAATATATAGAGAGAAAACAGCTGTCCCTATAAAACCAAGGCAACCCATTTCCTTGCTAGCCATTCAGGGACATTCCTTACAACACTGGAGCAGAAAAGCCTGTGTGCGGTCTCTCTCTCACCCGGCCGGAGCACGCCATCTCCTCCCTGCATTGAGACTGGAAGCCTGCCAGCCCCACAGCCTGGTGAGCTCCTTCACTTTGTTGGTTTTCCACTCTCCTCTTCCTCCCCCACTTCCTCTCACTTCCTGCGTGCCAGGCAAGGGCTCTACCACTGAGCTACACTCCTAGCCTTCCTTATCTCTGAGACATTAGGTTTCCCAGGCCGGCCTTGAACTTGCCGTCCTCTTCAGCCTCCCAAGGAGGACCTGCGCAGCGTAGCCCGCTGTTTCTCTTCTTCACAATTCATCTGCCACCTGGCTCCGGGGTCCTTCTTCGGGGTCTCCCACTCCTTACTCTGCCCACTGTACCCAATCACTGACCCAGTCCCCTAAGAAGGGCACCTCCCATCTTTTGTCATTGCGACAAACACCACCACGGGACCATTTCAAAGTATGAGTGTGCATAGTTGGAAGTAAAATTGCCGGGTCGAAGAACCTGTGCTTTGGCAGACACTGGCGAGCTGCCCTCCAGGCAGAAGGGATCAGCTTACAGCCCTAGCAAAGCCCGAGAGTGCCTTCTCCCACCCTTGCCAGCTGAGTGTGTCATCCAACCTTTTGTTTGCTCCTGGCTCCTCAGTGGAAAATGGGGTCTAGCGGTCTCTTTGTGTGCTTTTTGTCCCCGGAGCAAAGCCCGGACTGTTCTGAGTGCCCATCCCTATGGCACAGCCTAAGGCCTTGACCTCGCCCCTTATCCCCTCTGCTGAGCTAGATGTGTCCCATCTGCTAGCTTCTCGCTGAGTCACTCCCAAGAAGTAAAGGGCATCAGGCTCAGGTTATTTCTGCCCCTGGAACCATCTGAGCTGCCAGTCCTGGGTAGACTTTGGACTCTGGCATTTCCAGGGGTGACCCAGTACCCTGAGTGCTACACTTGCCAAACCTGGGCTTCCTGGGAGAGACTGGGGGCTTGCACTTAGGGATCGGGTCAGTTATGTTTACAAACTAGGTCTGGAATGGACCCAGATAGACAGGGAGAGGGGACATTTGGAGAGGACGAATGAGCAAAGTCCTAAAGTAAACTGGCAGAATAAGAGGAACAGGTTGGACAAGGTGGGACCCACCTGTAATCCCAGCACTTGGGAGGCTGGGGCAGGACGATCACTGCAAGTTCAAGGCCAGCATGTGCTATAATCGTGAGTTAGAGGAATTTCAGGCCATCCTGAATTACATAGTGAGGCTCTGTCTCAAAACAAACAAACAAACAAAAAAGAGGAACGGGTTGGGTGAAGAGGAGAAGGGATCAGATTGAGCAGGCAGAACTTTGGCCAGGTGAGGGTGGGGACACCATGAAGATATGGGAAATTAGGAGCTGTCTTTCTGGAGCACCTGGGATACATCCACCCTGGCTCCGTAGCTCCCCACCACTGCAGGGCTAGGGTGAGAGCTACCGGGGATTGGAGCAGAGCTGTCCCCATCCGGGCCACTTGTGTGAGAGCCCTGGAGAGACCTGGCTACCTACTGACCCTCTCTGAGGGGGGTCTGGGCATCTGAGGGGCATCCCAGGCCAGGCCGTCGTAGTTTAACCTCGGTGCTGCTGTGTGTATCTAACTGTCCTGCTCTGCAAGGACAGGAGGAGCCAGTGGCTGGATTCTTGGGCCCCTGGGGAATCTGTAGCCTGTGATTGCCTGACTCAAACGAACAGCAGATTTGTTCTGGAAATTGCTGAGGCAGAGTCTTCGTGGAGCCCTTGGGAGGATGGCTGTACCATTCTATAACCTCCAGTGCATCTGACCCCGCTTGGAGGAGTGGGCCTTTGCATCTGAGGGCTTTTGCAGACTCTTCTGGGCTTCTTTACCACCCTCAGTCCAGCCTCTCCTCTTCCTGGAGAGGCCAGCAATCCAGAGCCATCAGAAACGAGTGATGGCATTTGGGTCCCCACACTGGTTTATCCCAGGGGTCTTCATGGAGGGAGCATCTGGAGCAGGGGGTGAGCAGGTAGAGCTCCTGCAGTCAGCTTCTCTGTTTTCCCAAAGCCACGGTATGAAGCAGGGTTTTTAAGAACTGCAGCCCACGATATTTTCTTCCTCTGCTCCCTGGAGAAAAAGTACAAAAAGTTGATTGTCCCTGAGGCCACCAAGAGATGCTTAATTGCTTTCAGAGAGAATTATCACCTCCTTCTGGCTTTCTCCCCACTCCGTTGCCCCTCTGTGCCTCTCTGCCAACCTCTGGAGGCTCTGGCTTAGGGAACTGGGGCTGAAGACATGAACTCCTTGGCTGTGTCCCAAAGTAACCAGGAGCCATGTGCTGAACAGCAGCTGGCTTCTCCAAATACACTGCTGCACTACCTTCGGTGAAAAAAGAACCCTATGTGTGTGAGAATAAATGTGCATTTTGCTGGGACCAGGCGCCCACCGACAGTAGATGGATGGTGGCCCGGGCCGGCTGAGTCAGCCAGACTTCAGAGCAAGCAAACAGTGTGAAGTGAGGAGGACAAGGGAGCCAGCCAGGGAAAGTGAAATACAGGGTGAGTTGGAGGTTTTCATCCCAGGGGCTTTGTCAGCATCTTGTGCAACGTGATTTAGGTAGAAGGTGAAGCAAAGGTATGAAGGGCAAGCTAAGAGGCAATAACAAATAACCCCCAAATATATAATAGAAGCTATTTTTTCACACAACAGAGAAAAGCAGTTGTTCCTGATTGGCTAGTGACTTTTCTCCACATGGTGATTCAAGGGCCCAGGTTCTGTTCATCCAGAGGCTCCCTCTTTCCCTCTGGTCTCACTGTCACTTATGCATTGCCAGAAGATGAGGAAGGAAAGTACGGCAGAGGCACATTTGCTTCTTATAGCCTTGACTCAGAAGTAGTGTGCTCTCTCTGGCTCACATTCTATTGGTGGGAATTTGTCACATGACCACTCTAGTTGCAAAGGCAGCTGGGAAATGTAATCTTTGGTCCTCCATGACAACTCTATACTAAAAGGGTAAGGAATTTTGGTAGACAGTTAGCCATGTCTGCCATAGGTGAAATCAAAGCCTTTAAGTCAGAGAACCAAAGCAGAACAATTCATTCTAAGATGTATATATGAAAGTTAGCAGAGAAGCAAGCATCTAAGAAACCTGAATGATTAGGCCTAAGAAGCTGGGTTGATCCCCTGTGACTGGTCTGTCTATAACTAGTTTTTGCAGATTTTGGCCTCTGGCCTGATCAGCAGCTTTGGCCTCTGGCAGAGGTGGATTTGATGAGAATTTGCTGCCTCTGTGGGGAACAGGGGCACAGTCAGAGTGCAGGATGAGGGTGAAATCCAAACGCCACATTCCCTCCTCCGTTGGGGTCAACAGAAATGCTGTGGAAACTTCATTGTGCAGAGATCTATTTTAGGTATTACTGCTGCCTAGCAAATGACTACAATTTAGCAGTTTAAAACAATGTCCACTGAAAAGCTCCCAGTTCTGTGGACTAGAAATTGGGAGCAGTCTCCACTGGGTCTTTGCTTAGGATGTCCCAAGGCCAAAATCCAGGTGTTGGCCTGTCTGAGCTCCCACCCGAGGCCCTAGGGAAGAATCCACTTCCAAGTTCACTTGGGTTGTTCTTAGAGCCCAGTTCCTGTGTGGTAGGAATGGGGGAGGCCCTTGCTAGCTTTTGGCCGAGGGTCTCTTGGAGCCTCCTAGAGGCAGCTCTCAAAGCCTTTCCGTGTAGCCACCTCACAAGCCCTGCATCTTTGGGTGCACCCAATTCTTCTGGTGCTCAGAATTTCTGACTCGCCCTCTTGCTGCCACAGGCTTGGTCTGCTTTTCATGAACTCATGTGCTCCTGAGGCCCACCCAAATAATGAATAACCCAGTTAGTGACCTAATCAGATTGCAAATATATGTACAGCAATAAAGTTGTGGGAGTAACACCAGGGATAGGTTATGGAGACTGTCTAGGAATTCTGCTTTTTATAGTGCCTGAGGCTTTCAGCCTGGAACCCACGATGGCATCCTTTGCAGCTAAAGTGATTTTATGTTCTGACCGAAGAGCTGCCTACTTGGTTCCACCCAACCACAGTGGGGCGACTAACAGACCTAGCCCCAGCTGCTGCCATACAGAAGGATTAGGAACAGACAGGAAACGTCACAACCCACAACCTCCTATCCCTCATGGAACCTGAACCTCCACAGAAACAGGCTCAACACTGAGTAGAGCACGCTGACCCCCAGAAAAGTATGCCTGGCCCCACCATCAGGGAGCCTGCCTCCTCAAAGCCCGGATGTGCCACCTAACACCCCCTCGCTCTTAGGGAAGGGCAGGCCTGGGCAGTGTGATTTCAGGATGTGGCAGCTCCCCAGGCATTCCCTGGCCCACCTCCTGCCGCCCAGATGGTGCCCAGTCCCTTACTTGTCCCACAGATGGCCTGACACTCGGGAGGGCAAGGAAGAGGTGAGCAGGAAGACTTTGTTCTCTGGCCTCCAGCAACCATCTCCAGCCAGACTCTTGCCTGGCTGCTGGCTCCCAGATTCCTCCAGGGTCTGCCTTTCACTCATCTTCAGGGCTTTCCAGAGCACCTCCTTGCTCCTTCTGAGGTCTTCTGCCTCGGCTCCCCTACCTGGGGCTGTCTCTTCTGCTGTTACACAAGAATGTCGGCACCTGCAGCAAAAACCAATGAAAGGCTTTCTTAGCTGCAGGGCCTCTCCCCTGGAGCACAGCACTGCAAAATGACCATTTGTGCATCTCCTTCTCCTCCCTGCCCCGGCTGACTGATGTCTCCCCACCCCTCAGACTCCTGGGCTTCCCTCTTTGTTGGTGAGCTTCAGGTCCTGGGGGTAGAAGAGGGGCTTCTCTTAGCAGCCAAGCACCCTATTGCAGTGCTCCTGTGGGAAACCATCTGTCTGATCTTGTGCCTTTCCTTTCCCTGGAATGCTATGGAAGGCAGCAAGAGGCGTGGCAGGATTCTGGGCAGGCATCAAGGCTGGGGGCGAGAGGGCCCAGGCAGTCCTCAAACTTCTATGGGACCCAGGCAATGGATTGCAGAGCCAGCTGGACAGGATTTAGCACAGCCAAGGCAGTAAGATCCATGCCTGGACGTGTCTGCCCTTCCCTGTATTTTCAAGCCAAAAGGAAAAGTATCCTATATGCCAGGTGGCTGCTGTCATCCGCATCCCATACTTACGTCCCAAGGGCATGGATCCTAATGTCTGTTTGTCAGGCTGGTGTTAGGTGCTGGGAATCTGACAGTCAACCCACAGGTTTGGCCGGACCATGGTTGGGAGGAAGTTTGGAGGGGTGGTGTTGCTGAAAGGCTGGGAGCACAAGATGCTCAGGGAAGGCCTCACTGAGAGGTCCAGATTCATCCTAGGCCCCTCCTGGAGGGCCCTATGCAGTGACAAGGCCAGAATTGCTTCAGGAAAAATAGTCTCAGACAGGAAGGGACATGCAGCTGGGATCTTGGAGAGGTGACAGAGGCCTGTGGGCAATGACCCCCACATAAGCAGCAATAACCCACTATAATGGAAACTACATATGCCCTTTGCCTGATCTGACTTGGCTCCTAGCAGCTGCCCAAAGAGAGGTATGACTTGCAAGTCTGATGGTTTTGCATTTTCTCATCCTGCCCCCTCTAAGCCCTTTGGCTTCTAGATAGGCATCCGTCCCCTTATCCCCCTGCAACTCCTTCTGGACATCTGCAAGCTCCTACTCTGTTCCGGACCTCCTTGTCCTGCCCAGCCACATGACATGTTTCCCCCTTAGCTTTCCAGGGCCCAGGTCTGTGCTGGACTCTTCTGGAGAAAGGAAGAGTGGAGGCTGAAGACAGAAAGAGACACAGCCGAGCTGCCCGAGCTGCATGCGGGACCTCTGCCCACCCCTCTCCTGCGGCTGCATGATGGTCATCGGAAGGGCCATGACTGGGCAGGGAGGACCTGTCACCTCCCCTCCGTGGACTCCCTCCTCTGCTGCACAGCACCAGGTATAACGGGAAGGTTGGAGACAGCTTCATTGGGTTGTCACCACTCCCCTGCTCCGTGGCCTGGGGAGGTGTTCAGAGAGCAGGAAGCAGAGCCCAGCCCTTGGAAAAATCAACAACCACACCTGTTGCTCACCAGGTTATCTTCTTTCTTTCTAGGTGTGGCCCTTCAACCCTGGCTCATACTCGGGGGAACTGGAGGGTGGGGTGTGATGCAATGGGAACCCTACGGCCCACTCATGCAGAGGCCACATTGGGAGGTGGTTTATTCTGCTTCTTTTTCCCACAGAACCAAGGTGCCACCTACACCCACCTGACCAGCACTCCCCAGGGGATTCGGCCTTAATCCTGGCCTCCCGTGGGCTCCAAAGAATCTGGATCACAATAACCACAGATAGGCTTAGATTCCCCGGGCCACTGTCTGGCTTCACAGATGTAGAAACTAGGGCTTGGGAAAGGACAGTGATTGAGGGCCACTAGACCAATACAGGACACAGCAGGACTGGCAGCCAGGTCATCTAGCACCCTCCTTCCCCCTTGGCACCTGACACTCGGCCACCACCGGTTCCCTGGGGTGCAGGTCTCCTACCCCGTACATCCCTTTTGCACAAATGCGGTGGAGACCATAGGGCCATCTTGGAATTCTGTCATCTGTAGTGCCTCAAGCTCGTGTCCCTCCCCACCTGGCTGGACCCCCAGGTCAGCTCCTGGGAGGATGAGTCTTCCTCCACAGACTGCCCCTCCCTGCTTGGTCAGACCCAATCCCAATGTCCAATACATGGAAACGTTGTGGTTTAGGCTCCCACAGAGGGCCTGAGATTCTTGTGGGAAGCCAGAAAACAGGTGGCTGGGAACACGATGGTTTTTTTTTTTTTTTTTTTTTTTTTTTTTTTTTTTTGAGACAGGGTCTTGCTATGTAGTCCAGACTGGCCTTGAACTCACTGTGTAGCCGAGGCTGGCCTTGAACTCTTGGCTTGTACTCCTGGGTGCTGGGATTACAGGCATGCGCCACCATGCCCACAAGCCTGGTAGTTCTAACCACAAGTGTGTTTCATCAGCCTGGGTCCCCACTCTGCATTCCTATTGGTTCCCTCACCAGCATCATAAAAACCTGTATTCATTCATTTAATAAATATCTGTTGGGGTCATGCTGAAAGGGCAGGAGTGGGGGCCAGGGGACCAAAATGAACCAGACATCTATTTTGCCACTGGAAGCCGGAGGGTCTGGAGGAGAAGTGAAGAGATGTTCCCCAAACCAGTGGATTCCTGGCCAGGTTATAAAACCCACTAATTCTGTGACCTTAGCTAAGTCAGCTGAACTTTCTGCTTTCTCATTTGCTTGTCTGAAAACCTGGGACAAATTTCCTAGGCTATAGGTGAGGCTGACTACACAGATAGGCTTGGCTAAACCAGACAGAAAAAGAATCTTGGCCAGGTGCCTTGAAGTACGCCCATAATCCCAGATACCTGGGAGACTGAGGCAGGAGGATCTCAAATTTGAGGCCAGCCTGGGTGACTCAGTAAGACCCCGTCTTAAAATAAAATAAAGAGCTGGGGATGTAGCTCAGTGGTAGAGCACCCCTCAGTTTGATCCTCAGTATCCCTCCGCCAGATGGAACTCTGACCTTCCAAGTACAGCACCAGCTCTTTCCCTACCACGCCCAGCTCTCCAGACCACTTGTTACCATGGAAACCAGCCCAAGCAGCCAGCCTGCCCTCTAAGGTCAGACTTACAGAAGTCAGTCTAGGAGTCTAACAACTTCCCAGAAAGCCAAACAATCACCCAGAAGCCCAGAGCACGGTAGGCCAGGCCTTGATTTATGATGGATGGACAGTTTGCCTTGTTCTCGTCCCTGTTTCCAACTTGCCTTTCCAAGCAAAAGCCACATATGTTCCTCTGGGCCATTAAATGGGGTGTCCTGCTCCCAGTTCGCTGCCTCCTGATCCCCAGGCTGGAAGCCTTCTGTCAGGCACATTGGAAACGGTCTCCTGTCCACTCTGAAGCTCTCCTGCTCCCTGCCCTGCCTTGGCGTCCCTCCTGAGCGCGTGTCCTTGTTGGCTGGATGGTCTTTGCTTACTTCCATGTTAGGATCAGAGGCGGGTGGCAAAGCTGGTTAAGAGTCCAGAAGCCGGGGCCGGGATGGAGCTCAGCGGGAGGGTGCTCGTCTACAGCGTGCAAGGCCTGGGTTCGAGCCCTAGCCCTGGGGAAATAAAAAAATCCAGAATCCTAGAGATTAAGGAAAAACGACTCAAGGTCAGGTCCAGAGGAGGTACCAGAGACAAGGAGCAGTGCAGGGCTCTGACATCACCACCCAGATCTGCTCCAGGCCACTGGGCTGAGCTCTGACACCCTTGGTGGTTTGGGGCGGCCTCTTCACACGCAGCCGCACGAACCCCGTAATTACAGGCGTGGCGTCCCCGTGGCACCAGAAACAGAGCGAGCGAGGGCAGAATGAGAGGGTTGAGGCCGGGTCTCCAGGCCACTGGGGTGGGGCCTCTGCCCCACTCACCCACAGCTGCTGTGCTGTCTAGAGCCCAGAGGGACACCCGGGAAATCCCTGGACCAACCCTGGACCAACCCCAGGCACAGACGATTGGCAAGGAGGGAGAACTGGAGCCCCTGATCTGTGCAGTGCTGGGAACCCAGGCTGAGATGCGAGTAGGGGTTACATCCTAGTCCCGGTGCACAGCAACCTCTCCTTCCACCTGGCAGCTTTCACACCCTTCCTTCTCCCCCAAAGTGCCCCCCAGCCCCCTAAGTGGTCTGCAGTTCCGGGCTCATCAGTGCAGCCTCCAGAGTGCCACCAGCAGGGTCTTTCTAGAGCACAGCGCTAACCCCCAGAAGGCCAGCCAACTGCACCTCAGCTGTCAGTGCCGGCATCAGCCCACCTTTCCATTTTATCCTCCCTGTCTCCTACCTTCGAGGCTCTGGGTTCTGGCCACACCAAATTGCTCATCATTAAAAAAAAAAAAAAAAAAAAAATATTGTTATTATTGTACTGGGGATTGAACCCAGGGCCTTCACACTGAGTTATATATCTCAAGCCTCTTTTTATTTTTTATTTTGAGGCAGTCTCATTAAATTACCCAATGGGCTTGAACTGGGCAGTCTTCCTGCCTCAGCCTCCTAGAGTGTTGGGATTACAGTGCCACCATACCTGGCTCACCATTTTATTTTAACTCCAGGCCTTGAAACAAAGGCATCTGTGCTCATGTGTGCTTCGATGTGTAGAGGACTGGCTTGAACTCTGACCGCCCCCCGGAACCCAGCTCTGCTGGCTGACAACTGTTAGTTGGCTGAACCCAGAAATGAACAGACCTGGATTTGAATCCCACCACTCCCATTAGTTTAGTTGAGTTCTTTGGGAAAACTATTTTACCTCTGACCCTCAGCATGTCCATCTATAAAATGGGCACAGTAATAATTCCTGCCTCCTGGACTTGCTGTTAGACTTCTGTAAGGTGGTACCTGTGAAAACTGCAGTGACATGCTCAGAGGGGCTTGGCATGGTGTCCCTGAGATAACTCTTGTCCGGGGAGCTTGGGTGTCTCATCAGAAAAGGAGCTAAGTTGTGGAAGGGACCATAGCTCCAAACTAGGCCAAGCTCTACATTTTACAAACAAGATAGCAGAGACCCTCAGATTAGAAACAACTTTGTTGCCAGGTGTGGTGGTGCACTCCTGTGATCCCAGCACTCGGGAGGCTGAGGCAGGAGGATCCCTGTGAGTTCGAGACCAGTTTGGGCTACATTGTGAGTTCCAGGTCAGTTTCAACTTCATAGTGAGACCCTGTCCCTGTCTCAAAACAACCAAAAATAAAATAAAAAACAACTTTGTTGTCTGTAGTCCCAGACTACAGGAGGCTAAGGCAGGAGGACTTGTTGAATGCAGGAGTTCAAGGCCCTTGGGCAGCATAGGAAGACCCTGCCATAACGAGGTGCGGGGTTTCATATGGCATTATTTCTGTATAAAGAAATTATATAAACACATGAGACCTCAGAGAGCCACAAGTGCTGGTGCACACCTGTAATCCCAGCACCCTGGGAGGCTGAGACAGGAGGATCACAAGTTAGAGCCCAACCTGGGTAATTTACCAATTTAGTGAAACCCTGTCTCAAAAGAAAAAATCAGAATGAGGCTGGAGATGTAGTTCAGTCCAAAGAACCTGGGTTCAATCCCTAATATAAAGTGAAAGAAGAACAAGAAGGAGGAGGAAGAGGAGGAGGAGGAGGAGGAGGAGGAAAAAGAAGAAGAAGAAAAAGAAGAAGAAGGAGGAGGAGGAGGAGGAGGAGGAGGAACAGAAAGCAAAGCAAAGCAATGACTTTCTCCAGGTCAAACGGACACTGGTGGCACAGAGGGGACTGGAACCTGTGCCATTTGCAACTTCTGTGCCATTTCACAGAGCAGCTTATGTACCCTTTTTTGCTGTAAGTTTACCCCAGAGAGAACATCAGGTCACAAGTGCCCTCAGGATTTGGAGCCACTGAGAGCGGATACTCTGGGTTAGGGGTTCGGGTTTGTGGCTTCTCCAAGGCTTGGCGCAGAAAGTTCTAGAAAAGTGATGCTTCCAGTCAAGGGAATACAAACTGACTAAAATCAGGATTGGTGGGCACCCTTGGGCAAGGTGATCTCTGGGTGGTTTCTGGAGGGGCTGCTGCTCACCCTGGGAAATAAGGTTCCTGCTGGCTGGAAAAGCCCAGAGAGGTGCAGGACCCCAAGGCCTCATCCAGCATGGCAGGGAAGGAAGGGAAGACCAAGCAGGTGGCTCCCCCGGATTTGGCCGCTCTGCTCCACTCACCTGGGAAGGTCACTTGAGGGACCAAACCCTTTGTCCTGGCCCCAGGGGCTGAGAGGCCAAAGTCTTCAAGACCCTTTCCCTGGGCCCCGGGAAAGGGACAGGCACTGCTGATAAAGAGCACACAAACCACCATCCTTCTGAGCCTGTGTCCAGCGGGCCGTGATCCAGGGGAAGTGGGTGAGGTGGCCCACGGTCGCCACCCTGACTCAGGCGCATGTGCAGTGGTTCCTTCACCGAGGGCCGGGGCTCAGAGTACTTTTAATGGAAAACACGGAAAAACCCTTGTGCCCTCTCCCCACTGGCTGCCCCAGAGCTGGCTGTGTCCCAAAGTGGAACTGTAGCTCCTCCGAGAGCGTGGGCACCCCGAAGAGCAAGGACTCTTCCTGCCCAGGGACCCCGCATGCTGCTCCCTGACCCAGGTGCCAGCTACTCGGCATGGCAGGAGCCCTTGCAGCTGGCCTCACCCAGCCCCTGGCACCGCAGAGCTCTTTACCCAGCCTCCTTTGCATGGTCCCTCCACATCCCTGGGAGAGTGGGTCGCTCGGTCCTTCTTTGGACAGAGGGGATCCTCACCCCTCAGGACCCGGAAACGCTCTCTGCTCCCAAAGTCGGCTCAGCACCCCTGGCTCCTTGCCTCTCTCCACAGCCTCCCCCACTACTCCACCCAGCTCTCCTCCCCTCCATGGGGGATGGGGATCAGAGTTTCCTGGCATCGGGGGGAGGAGCCTCCACAGCCTCGAGGACCCCTTCCGCCCCTGCAGCTGGGGACCTCACTCAGGGATCCCAGCCTGCTGCAGGCAGAGGAGACCCAGCCCCGAACACCAGGCTGGGGGCTCGGGAGGATAGGGGCTCAGGGTTCGGGGCCTGCGGGAAGGAGACAGCTGCCTACCTCCCCCTCTTACCCACCGCAGCTCCACAGCCCAGAGGGAAGAAACTGAGTCAAAGGAGAGCAGGCGGCGCTCACGGCTCAGGGCAGCGGTCAGGCGGAGTCAGGCCCTAACCTGCGTCCTCTGGGAAGAACTGAAGGCCGCCTCAGCTCCGCTTCAAAGAGAGGAAGGTGAGGAGGGAAGGAGCCCGGGTTGGCAGCCGCGCACCCTCCCGGGTGAGAGCCCGCCAGGCCCTCTGGATAGAAGTCAAGGGCTCCAGGTTAGATCAGATGGAGGGGTGACGCTGGACCATCCCCCTCTTCC
>NW_022900935.1:58468958-58472802 GCF_012274545.1 Fukomys damarensis | reverse complement strand
CGAGGACCGGCACCTCACGGCATCCCGCCTCCCCAGACTGTCCCGAGGTGAGGTCCCTGCTCGCATGTATACGGCCTCGCCGTCCAAGGGGCTCCTTGTTTCATTTAGAAACCGCAGTCTTGCTGTCTGGGGACCCTTCCCCGGGCCAGGGCTGCTGAAAGATGCCACAGGATCTCACCAGAAGCCTGGTCCCTGTCGCCGTCACACACACACACACACACACACACACACACCCGCATGGGCGGGCCATTCCCTAGGCCTGAGCATGGAGTCTGGCAGGGAGCCTGCTCACCCTGTCATAGGGAACTCCCGAGTCTGTGTACTGAGCTCCTGTGAAAGGCCCTGGAGCAGGAGTAGACTGTGTGAGTCCCTTTCACTCAAGCGGCCTGCTCCGCTTTTTTGGGCCATGTTAGTTTGGAATGTGACCCCGAAAATTCATGCTTTGAAACTTAATCCCCAGAGTCGTATGTTAATGGTACTCAGAGGCGGGAGCTCGGCAGGCCCTAGGATTAGGTGAGCTCAGGAGGGCATGTGTGGCTTTATGAGAGGAGACCTGGGCTGTGCTGACAGGTAATGAGGCGCTGAGGTCCTGACCAGATTCCCAGCAGATCAGCACTGCATCCTTGGACTTCCCAGCCCCCAGCCTGACTGAGCCCAGGAGCGCTCTAACTCTGAGCTCTATCCTCATCTCCAGACATTTTGATTTAATTTTGAGGCAGGGTCTGGCTAAGTTAGTTGCCCAGGCTGGGCTTGAACTTGTGATCTTCCTCCCTCAGCTTCTGAATAGCTGAGACCACAGACACCTGTGCCACACCCAGGAAACTTCCCTTCTTCATAAATTACTTGGTCTCAGGTGTTTTGTTTTAACAGCAGGAGATGGACTAAGACCAAAACAAAAGAGGCAGGGGACAGAGCAGAGTCCTCCTCAGGGAAGCCCAAGTAAATGGAAGTCAGAGGGGCAGAGCAACCCCTTCCGGAGCAGTGGGGTATTGCTCTCTGCCGGAGAAAAGGAGGAAGTGCTGGTAGGCAGCAGGCTGTGTGTGGGAGGCTGTGACAGCAAGGCAGGAAAGCCGTGCACACCTCGACAGCCAACTCACGGTGAGAAATTGGGTTGGTTGTGGCGGCAACAAAGGGAACCAAGGAATGCTGAGAAATGGAATAAGAACACCAGCCTGAGAATAAACAAGAAAGGTACGGGGGAAAGGAGGCTGGAAGCTCAATCTGTGGTAGAGAAAACAGAGTCTGCAGCCCCACCTGCTTGGGAGGCTGAGGCCAGGGAGATCACTAAGCCCAGGAGTTTGGGGCCAGCTTGAACAACACACCAAGATCCTGTCTCTTAAGAAAGAGAGGTACATGGTGGTGTGTGCCTATAATCCCAGCACTCTGGGAGGCTGAGGCAGGGGGATCTCAAGTTTAAGTCCAGACTGGGCAATTTAGCATCTTAGTGAGTCCCTGTCTGAAAAGGGGGCTGGGTATGCAGCTTAGTGTAAGTCCCTGGATTCTGTCCTGTGTACTGCAAAATAAGAGGAGGGGGAAGGGAGGGAGAAGGGGGGAGAGAGAGAGAGTGAGTCACGGGGTGCACCTCAGAATGAAAAGACACCCTTGGTATGGAATTGAAAAGACTGCCTTTGAATCTTGTCTCACACCAACCGGGGAGCAGAGCGTGGTGGAGGTTGTTCCATGCAAAGCTACAAAAAGTTACTTTCACCAAAGACTGGATTTATTGCCAAACATTTCAACTTAAAATAACCATAGTGTTATGGGCTGAATTGTGTCCCCCAAATGCATACACTGAAGCTCTAACTGCTAGTATCCCCCAAATGTGATTATATGTGGTCATAATCCTTTAGGTTAAAAGGAGGCTGTCAGAGTGGAGCCAGTCTGACCGACACCCTTATAAGGAGAGATTCGCAGACACCAGGAAACACCAGGGAGGACACAGCAAGCAGCTGCTCATCTGCAGGCCAAGGAGAGGCCTCATGGAGTCACACCGCACACCATGTTCTGGGACTTGGGCCCCCTGAGCAGTGAGAAAATACATTTCTGTAGTTTAAGCCAACAGCCTGCAGTGTTTTGTTATGGCAACCCTAGAAAAGTAATATACAGAGTCTAGAAAACAATTTGTTGATGAAGGGTTAATGACACAGTAAGATGACTGACCAGTCAGGCACCATGCAGTGGGAACTGTAAGAGAGCCTGGGACTTCAAGACAGATTTCCATTAGGTGAGATACTTCAAGAGGGTGGGGGAAGGAGGGAAGGACAGGAGCCCATTAAGGGTTTAATAAAACGCATAAAGGAAGCAACGACAGCAGATTAAAATACATTTCAGTGACTTGCTTATCAAAGTGATAATCTCTGCATTTATAAAAGTTTACAAAACACTAAAAAGGCAATGCTATCTAATGCATTTTGTGTATTCTGAGGCGGGGTCTTGCTCTGTTGCTCAGACTGGTCTTGAACTCCTGGGCTCAAGCGAGCCTCACATCTCAGCTTCCCAAGTGTCTGGGACACTGGTAGAGGCCACCACGGATAGCAACTGATTTATTACATGAGGAAACACGCTCTCGGTCCCTCAAATCGGATGAGCCCAGGACAGGAGAGCTGCAAGCAAGGCACAGCCTTCTGAGGGTGCCACAGCCCAGGAGCACCTGAGGCCAGGAGGGCAGACCAGGAGCCGGCAGGCTTGGCTGGCGTCTTGGCCTTGCTCCTGGCCAGCTTTGGGCCGATGTGCACACCATCTCACCTCCCACGCCTCAGTTTCCTCAGCCTGTGAAATGCTTGCAGTGCTCAGCAGTCAGCTATTTGGAAACACTGGTGTCGCCCCGGTCCGCGTGTACAGTGAGGCCATAGTAGCATTAACACGGAGTTTTGGTGGCTCGAGTCCCCACCTGCACAAAAATTCTACTTGCCTCAAAAGCGCTGCCCCCAGAGGTTTTTAATTTCTGGCTGCACAGTGTTCAGGGACAGGTGAGCAAATCTTTCTGCCCTGGTCTCCCTGGGACAGCCCCCCAGCCAGCTAGAGGCTTGCAGACATTGGCCAAGCCCCCTGGTCTTGCCCTGGTGCATTCGCCCCCGATGAAGACCTACCCACTGCTCAGCTCCCCTGCAGGACCCCCGCAGGTCTGTCATGGAGAGGGAGAAGCCCCCAAAGCCCCCTCGGTCTGCACCAGAGGCGCTTTGCTTTCTTCCCCGGGCCTCCTTGTGTACAGAGGACTTGGCCCCGACCAGCCCGTCAGACTGGGGCTGGGCTGGGCTTCTTCCTGGGCGCTGTACTTGCACCCTTCCTCCATCAGCAGGGCCTAGGGCCCAGGTGCGTCCTCTGCCCCTGGCTGTACCTGCACGTGCACGCCGGGGACCCCCATGCCTGGCTCCCACGGGGGCAGCCTAGCTCTCGCAGTGGAAGTGCTGGCTTAAAGGTCCCGATATGGTTTTGTCCCAGTCCATTCTCTGAGCTCGGCCCCATGGGCCTCAGAAGGTGGAGGATTTCAGAAGAGAGGAAGGTACGCGTGGCCCAAATGAGGCTTCAGTCCCCACTCTAGCAGGCGGGGGGCCGCAGCGCACCCCCAGCCAGTCAGGAGTGGCCCTTCTGGATGTAACGCAGGGATGACGTCAACTCAGTCAGGTCATGGCCCCCAGGTGTCTGTGGCACAAGTGGGAGCAAAGGTTTGCCTTTCCGAGTTCCTGGAGCTGGGAATTGCCTGGCTACCCCTGCTCTGGGGAGAGGCAGAGAGGTACGGGAAAGCCAGGGCGTTTATTCTGCACCACTGTGTGCCTGGTGCACATGAGCTCTCTGTCTGCCAGACCACTTGGTGGGTGGGTGGGGCGGGCCTGGGCCTCCTTCC
>NW_022900935.1:58467730-58468208 GCF_012274545.1 Fukomys damarensis | reverse complement strand
CTGAGCTGAGAGCTGAGAGGCCACTTCCTTTCTCCTCAGTGGCAACAGCACCTGCAGCCTCCTCTGGGCCAGACTCACACTGGCCCCAGGCAGGGGGTGACACGAAATCAAACCCGGATGTTTGCGCCCTGGGGAGCTCAGTCTCCCTGGGACAGCAGAGGCAGGCAGGGGCGCGACCTGTTCTGAGGCCACCCCCCACGGGACACCCTGGGACTCAGGTCTGCTTCCTTTCTCCTCAGTGGCAACAGCACCTGCAGCCTCCTCTGGGCCAGACTCACACTGGCCCCAGGCAGGGGGTGACACGAAATCAAACCCGGATGTTTGCGCCCTGGGGAGCTCAGTCTCCCTGGGACAGCAGAGGCAGGCAGGGGCGCGACCTGTTCTGAGGCCACCCCCCACGGGACACCCTGGGACTCAGGTCTGCCAAGCACCCCCTCCCATCTCTAGGCCAAATACATGGGGCGCCCCCTGGGCACAG
>NW_022900935.1:58454874-58467340 GCF_012274545.1 Fukomys damarensis | reverse complement strand
GACCACTGACCACTGTGTTGAGCATGGCCACCATGTTGGCCACGTCCAAGGCCAGGTGCACCCTCCAGTCCCGGTGCACGGGGGCCACGTACAGGTGGTAGAGGATGACAACGACCCGCGGGGCCCAGAGGAGGGTGAAGAGCGAGGTGACGCCCAGGAGGATGGCCGTGCTCTTGCCCACCGCAGGCCGCAGCCCGCTCCGGCCCCTACCACTGTGTTGAGCATGGCCACCATGTTGGCCACGTCCAAGGCCAGGTGCACCCTCCAGTCCCGGTGCACGGGGGCCACGTACAGGTGGTAGAGGATGACAACGACCCGCGGGGCCCAGAGGAGGGTGAAGAGCGAGGTGACGCCCAGGAGGATGGCCGTGCTCTTGCCCACCGCAGGCCGCAGCCCGCTCCGGCCCCTCTTTCGGAGCCGGAAGATGATGGCTGAGTTGGCCGCCAGGAAGATGCCGAGGGGGCCGAAGTAGACGAGGAGGCAGTGCGCCCACTTGAGGGCCTCGTCCAGCGCACTGGGCGGGTCCGCGTCCCTCCACACATCCGGCCACCAGTAGAAGGGGACACCGGTCAGCAGCGCCGCGCTGAGCATGACAGCAATGGCCCGGCGGGTCTGGCCGGGGGACGAGGTGGCCCGGTGGTGCAGGGGGTGGCACAGGGCTTTGTAGCGGTCCACCGTGAGCAGGACGGCGACCCACACTGAGGCGTGGTTGGCAGCAAACTCCAGGACGTTGGCCGTGCGCACCACGGCCCGGGGGACCTGGCGGGCCAGCACGGCGCCCTGCAGGAGGAAGCCCACGAACACGATGACCACCTGGGTGACGATGTCCGAGGCTGTGAGCGCCAGAAGGTACTGGTAGGAGGGCTTCCTGGTCCTGGCGGCAAGGCGGGCCAGGGCCACAGTGGTCACCAGGTTGACTGAAGAAGGCCAGCAAGGTCACAGGGAGAGGTCAGAGGTCTTAGAAGGGGCCCCCAGAGCCTGCCCACCAAGGTGTCCTACGGTCCCTCCCCGCCGGCCCGTGCTGGCATGGCTGGCTTCTTGTCTCCTCTGTCCGGCTCCTTCTGAAAACCCTCCTTGCTGGCTGGGGCGGCTCAGTGGTTCAGAGCCTGCCCGGCATGTAGGAGGCCCTGGGTTCCCTCCCCAGCACCACAAAACAAACAAAACCCCGCCAAAACAGCCCACTTTGCTGAGAAGGCTGAGCACGTCGGTCTTGCCCTGTCCATCCAAACCCCCACCCTTGTCCACCTGTCCCCTCCAGGTGGCTGTCAGGTGCTCTGTGTCCTCGGGGCAGAGGCTTCCCTGAGCACAGGCCCTGGTTTATCTACAGACTTGGGGAGATTCCCAAGGCAGGCCCAGCCACCCCTTCCCTTTTTGTTGTTCTTTTGAGACAGGGTCTTGCTATGTAGCTCAGGCTGGTCTCAAACTTGAGGCAGTCCTCCTGCCTCAGCCTTCTGGGTGCTGGGATTACAGGTGTGTGCCGCAGCACTGGGGCTGGTCCCTCACTTTTACTCCTCTCTACTTTTCACTGCCCAGTGATCCAGAACACCCCATAGAGGCAAGAGGAGACCCCATCTGTGATCCTGGGCCTCAGGAGGGCCCTGACTTCCGGCCAAGCCTGAGACCCCAGACTGCGCCTCCCCACTCACCAGGCAGCCCCAGGCTCAGCAGGACGCTGTAGTAGATGACAGGGATGACCCCAGCCACACACGGTGACCTGGCTGGGATCTCTGGCCAGGGGCCTTCAAACTCCTCGCCCCGTGCACTTGCGTTGGGTGTGGGCAGCAGGATCACGGGTGGCCGGCCAGCTAGGAAGGGCAGAAGGACAGGGCTGGAGCAGTAGTCCTCTTTCCAGCTGGGCTCGGAGCAGCCCCAGCCTGACCCTGAGTCCTTCTGGTCAGCCCTGCTCCCAGCAGAGACCCCCAGAAGGGGCCCAGCCACATGGTGATCTCTGTCACAAGAAAATTCCAGATCCCCTGCCTGCGCGGCCCCGCCCCAAGTGCCGCAAGAAGCCCTTGGTGGCGGGGACTGCGCTGCTCCCTGGGCTCCTCATCCTCCTATGCCTTTAAGAAGGTGCCAGGCGACTCTGACCGCGGTGGCTCCCAGCAGCTGCCCGGCTCCACTCTGCGGCTGCAGCTCCCTCCTCTCAGGAATGGCTACTGGGTTCCCCTCTTCCTCAGCCAAGAGCATCCCTTCCCAGGGCAGCGCTGCTAAGGCTGGCATGGTCCTAGCTTCCTTTCGGATGGGGAAACTGAGTCCCCAGGGGTAGGGAGAGGCCATTCTGGGATGAGGGCTCTCCACCTGCTTTGCGTTCTGCTCCCCTCAAACTATACTTGAAGCCTGTTTAGGTTTTAACTTCTAGCTTCTGATTTCCTGATGCAGATGGGGCCCAGCCTCCAGCTAAATAACCCTCAGCGCCCCATCTCACGGCCCACTCGCTATCAGCTTCAAATCCCCCTCCCAGCCTCCAGGTCCCTGGCCTGTGTCCTGCACCCCGTTTCAGGGTACCGTACCTGTCTCCAGTCCCTCCAGCC
Organism: Fukomys damarensis; assembly: GCF_012274545.1. Taxonomy (NCBI): domain Eukaryota; kingdom Metazoa; phylum Chordata; class Mammalia; order Rodentia; family Bathyergidae; genus Fukomys; species Fukomys damarensis. The sequence goes on along the minus strand of NW_022900935.1, from coordinate 58,464,809 downwards.
CCATGCTCCCGGGTCCTCAGCCCCAGGTCACCAGGGCCTTTCCCGGGGGTCTCCACAGCCTCCTCCCGGCTCTCCAAGAGGTTGTTTGCCCCACGATTCTCCAGCCGCACTGAGCGTTAGTGCAGAGTGGGGGTGGGGAGGAGGGAGGAGAGGGTGGGGCGAAGGCTCCAGGGACTGAGGCTCCAGTGGGTCCCACCGGGACGAGGCAGGGAAGTTGGCGGGCTGAGTGGGGCTGCGATGGAGAAAGAGTGCGGCTGGGGCAGGGCTGAGGGCTGTCTGCAGGGGCAAGGGGGCGTGAAGGGCAGGAAGGCGGAATCCGGGTCCAGGGCACCTGCAGCCTGGCCCGCTCAGCAGGGGCGGCCGCACCCTGGGTGGGAGGACTCCGGGAGGGCAGGAGGGTTCAGGGAGCTGACTCTATGGGCACCGACACGCTGAAGGCCCTGGCTGGCTGTAAGGGAGGACGCTTCTGCCCAAGGGCTGGGCCAGTGGTGCCGTGTGGGAGAGGCGAGGCTGCCACTTTGGGACAAGGCTCAGATCCCTTGAGGTCCCGAGGGGTCAGGGTCAAGGGGTGGCACCCACCGAGGCCACGTGGGGTGAGAAGAGCCGGAGGCCACTCCGAGTGACCGCTGACCAGGAAGATGGCAGGAAGCCCTTGTGCAGTGGTGGGGTCACTGCCCCTCCCACCCAGGAAAAGCCTGGCCAGGCTGCTGTTTTCCTGGGCATGCTGAAATAGAGCATCCTTCAAGGACATCCGTCCCTGGCAAATACACAGCAGCCCGCAGGCTCTGCAGAGGCTGGAATCTATACCTAGCAGCGCCCTCACCCGGAGGAAGTGTGACCAGAGCAGCCCACCATGGGCACTGGGACACAGGCTCCCAGGAGACCACCTGGGTCAGAGCTGAGGCCCAGCCTGGAGCCGTGGGCACAGCCACCCCTGGGTATGTTGGGTGTTCCCTGGCCTAAATCAGAACGCGTGTCCGGGGATGGAGCCAACTCACCTTGACCCCAAACCCCACCTTGGCACTTGCTGCCCCCTGGTGGCCACACCCAGATCCTGCGAGTGTCTGAGCTTCCTGGGAAGCACAGTGGGTCCAGGGCAGGCGCTAGCGCCTCAGGTCAAGGCCCCATGGCAGATGGACCCCAGCCGGGAAAGCACAAGTAGCACAGACTCCCCAGGCTGCCACCTCCCTGTACCCTGAAGCCAGGAGTGAATTTGAGGCACAGCCCCCTTCTAGGGGAGGGAAAGACCACCTGTGCCTGCAGGGAAGCGAGGCTCCCTACCCTGTACCTACACTTGGCTTTGAGGGACGCGTATCTTACTGGAAAGCCGAGTACCCTCCAGACAGAGCACTTCGTCTTCAGCCAAGGCTCTCCTGGCCTGAGCAGAGCGCTGAGGCTTTGGGATCAGGAGTCAGTGGAAGGAGCATGATCAGCTCACCTCTGCCTGCAGCCTTCGGCCAGCCCTGTGGCTCTACCCATGGGCCCATCCTTGCGGAGCCCTGTTCTGGGGACGCGCAGGTGACCTGCAGGAATCCCAGTGGTGCCTTCAGAGGTGCTGCTTTCCTGCATGGCCTGTGAGGACCCCAGTGACCTGGCAAGGCTGAGACAAGAAGCGCTGTGCACAGGAGGTGCCTCTGAGGCCAGGATGGTGGTGCTGTCCTGTAGGGTGTGGGGTCCCTGAGATCCCCTGCACCCCATGGACAACCTTCTAATGCAGGCAGTAGGGTTAGGCTCTGTGATGTGAGAGCCAGGGTCTGAGCACGCACAGCTCACTCAACAGACGTCAGTACTGCCACAGAGTGGACAGGGAAGTGGCAGCAGCCTAATGGGCACAGGTGATGGCAGGGACAGGGCCGTCATCACTGGGCACAGACAGCCCGGCCAAGGATCCTTCTTGGTGGGGTGATTCCTTCCTGAGTGGTGCCAGTGTCAGCGGCCGGGGTGGGTCAGTGAGGCAGGCGTCTCTGAGCCAGCCTGGGGGAGCAAGAGATGTCACCAACAGCACCACAGGGCCAGACATGGGGGTGCCCTTTGATGCCAGCACTCAGGAGCCTGAGGGAGAAGGATCCCTGCAAGCTGGAGGCCTGGGCTACAGCCTGAATTACTCAGCAAGACTTGTCTCAAAAAAACAAAACTAACAAAACCAAAAGAAACAAACCCAGCAGCACACCTTGACCTGGGGATTGAACCCAGGGCCTTCACACTAAGCTACATCCCGAGCCCTTTTTACATTTTGTTGTTGTTGTTGTTGTTGTTATTTGTTTGGAAACGGGGTCTCACTATGTAATCCAGGTTGGCCTTGAACATGTGGCCATCTTCCAGCCTCAGCTTCTTAAGTGCTAGGATTACAGGCCTGAGCCACCTTGACTGGCTAAAACAAGATTTTTTTTTCAGCTTTAATTGAGTTTATTGGTACATTTTAGGGATACAGTACAGTTACATTCATTGCTGGGATCTTGTACCTCCACATGATAAGTCTTGATTCTCATTTTTTCCCCTTACCCCTGCCCTCCCTTCACCCCCTCCTCCCCTCCCCATCTACAAATACTTTGTTTCCATCTTAAAAGAAGATTTTAAATCGAGGCCCAATTTCGCAAAGTCACCAAGTTGCCCAGGCTGGGTGGGCACTGATTATCCTCCTGACTTGGTCTCTCGGAGTGCTGGGATTACAGCTGTGTACCACCACTCCTCTGGCCACAGGTGCAATCCAGCCTGCGCCACTGGGGCAGGAGCACCAGGTGGGTCATTCATTTTCCTGTCCCTATACTTTCCATCCTCACAGCAGCCCCACAAGCAACTCTCGATACTCCCATTTTACACAGGAGGAGACCAAGGCTTAGAGAGGTCAAGCGAAGCAGCAAGACTCATGGAGCTAGCATTTGGCAACTGGAATTCGAACTCAGGTCCACCCCCCACTTCTCCCCAGAGTGGTTCCCCGTTCACACCCTCACACAACCTCCTTGGAAAGGAGGGGCTTCCATAAACTCAAGAGAGCCATGGGTCAGGTGCACAGTGCCCTGACCTGGAAGGTTATTCCAGACGGAAGCAGCCTGAGGGTCTGAGCAGGAAGGCGCATATGGCCCTGGAGGCTTCTGGCAGTGTGTACTAACCATGAGTCCTTCTTCCCAAAGCAGTGTGCAAGTCACTCCTGGAGCCCTTGCCCAGGACCGGAGACTTCACAGATGTAAGGAGGCAGCCAGGTCGGGGTAGGGCTGGGTCTGTGGCCCACCCTTCCTCAGGGCTCCAACAGCCTGGGGTCCAATCACCCCTCTCCAGATTAGAAGCTTCTCCTTCTGCCCCAAGTGTGGTGGAGATTCCAATTGCCTCCACAGCATGGAGACACTTTGACAAGAGAGCATCGATCTGGACTGAAATAGCTTCCCAGAAAAGCCAGAATGGGGTTGTGAAAGCACAGCCAAGCAGAGCTCAATGACACTTGAACCCTGGCTCTCCAAGACCCTGTCACACTCAGGCAAGGTGCTTGGGTGAATGGGCTGGTGTGATGGGAGGTCACGGTCCTCTCAGGGAACCGTTCTTCTGCAGACTTGCTCTCAAGGAACAATGGAGCCTCTGACTTAGGGCAGAAGAAAACATGGTGCTGTAGATTTATAACCTCGTAGACTGGATGGTAAATGCCATGCTGCCCTCTCTTGCACCAGACACACACACGCACACACACACATGTGTACACATGTCACACACACATAAGTCCCTCACCCACATGCACAAAACCCAGCAACCTTTGGACCTAGAAGTGACAATATGGCACCTTCATTTGGAAAGTCAGTTTCTAAAGCATTAGAGGGGGGTCAGGGATAAGGGAGGCTAGACATGATAGAAAGGGGTCTCTCAGAGGTGGGGAATCACAGATGACCCTCCTGGGTTTTCCTGGAAACCCACAGCCTCCCGGATCCATTCCCACTTGAAATGGCACCCACTGAACTCTAGTAGGTGGTTCTTAGCCTGGGGTGTCCATAGCACTTATCTAGGGGGGTGCCTAGAAAAAAAAAAGATGCCCAAGCTCACACCTGAGAATCTGGTTCCCAGGGGGAGCATGGAGATTCCAGGGCAGGAGGGCCAGGCTTCCAGAAAGACTGGGGCAGACGCTGGAGGAGGCCGGCGCGAAGGAGTGTGTTGTTGCAGTTTGGATGAGGGCTGTCTGTCCAAGAGATACTTGTGCAAGGTTTGGTCCCCAGATGGTGCACTGCTGGGAAGTGGAGGAAACTTGTGAGGTGGGCCTCCCTGAAGGAGGTAGCATGTGGGGGTGTGCTCTTAAAGAAGGGATGGGGACCTGGCTCCTATCCCTCTCTCTTTCTTTGCTTCCTGGCTGCCATGGGTGAGCAGTTTCGTTCTGTATTAGTTAACTTTTCACCGCTGTGATCAAATACCGCGAAGAGACAATTTAAAGGAGAAAAGGTTATTTTGATTCACAGTTTCAGAGGTTTCTGCCCCAAGCAGAAACATTGATTGCCAGTTAGGAAGGAGAGTGGGGGAGAGGCCAGAGAAGTAGGGGCAGGAGAGGACGCTCTACCCTTTGCAGACATGCCTCAGTGACCATCTCGTCTAGTGAGGCCCCACCTCCCACTGGCTCCCTTAAAGTCATGAACTCATCAGTGGATTAATCCACTTGATGAAGTGAAAGCCCTTATGATCCATCCGGTTCTTCAAATCCCATTAGCTGCTAATGAAGCCCTCAAAACAGTGAGGTTTTTAAGGGTGCATTCTGAGCCCTAACCCTCTGCTATCCACTCTCTCTGTCATGTTGTGCTGCTTCACCCACTACAGGCTGAAAGCTAGCGAGCAAAGCAACCACGGACCAAAATCTCTGAGACCAGGAATTAAAATAAACCTTTTCTCCTTTCAAGGTGTCTACCTCCGGCATTTTGTCACAGTGACAGAAAGCTGACACGAATGTCCACAGAATGAAAGTGTGCCGGGCCGTGGGTTCTTGGACCAGTGACATTCCCCTTGATGAGCAGGCATAGATGCTAGGAAGCCCCCCAGGGGACCAGGCTGCTCTGTTGCATGGTGGCTCTGACTTATTGGGGTGAGTGGGGTGAGCCAGGAAACGGTGCAGTTCGAAGGAAGGGCAGGCAGGCTGCCAGTGGGCAGGGGACGGTGGATGTGGATGAGGGGACCAGGCGTGAGAGTCGGGGCAACTGGGAGGGGTTTCCGCTGAGCCGGACAGTTCTGACTCTGCCAACCCGGATGAGGTTGCTGCCAGAGCCTGTTTTTGCCTCTCTGTGGCTCCAGAGAAGTGGGTGGAGCTGTTGAGTCTGCGACAGCTGGGGGCAGAAATCAACAGAGGGAGCTGGGCTCTGGGATCCGGACAGCAAGGGCAGGGAAACTCCAAGCCGTGCCCAATCCAGGGCGGGAGCCAAATCTCCTCAGGAGCTACCCACTTCAGCTCATCTATCCCAAAGACGTCCTTCCCTGAGGAGCTGAGGCAGGTGCTGGGGTGAGGTCTGTCCAGCACCCCCGCACCGCTCTCCCTCTCTCTCTCTCTCCTCTAAACTTCACCCACCTCTCTCCACATCTTTGTTTTCAGAAAAGCTCTCTTTTGCACTACAACATGGAGACTGCCTAACTCTCTGCCTCAGTTTCCCTACAGGTAGAATGGGGTTCCAGGTTTGCGGCATGTCTCCTTGGAACTCTGGGAAAGGAAGGATTGGAAATCAGAAGTTGATGAAAGCCTTTCCTAGCAGGAGAACATGCAGCCGCCGAGGGGCGACAAATTAGCAGAAGGGAGTAGAGCGTACCCTGCTTGGGACTCAGGTCCGCGCACTGGCTGGCTGGGTAGGAGGCCAGGCTGCCTACTGAGGTCAGCCTCCTGGAAGGTGTCCAGGCCTGCCCCAGGCAGGGTGCACCCCATGGAGCATGGAAGGCTCCCTCTGCTGTGTGCCCAGCTCTGCCAACTGGGCTCACCTTGACCCTGGGGAGGGGATGGACGTGGTTCCCGTGGAGCTTTCCTAATGACCATCACCCTCCCTGGAGCATGCCAAGGACCTTCTTCAACAAGGGACATTGAAACGATCCAGTCCCCCACAGACCCCTCTTCCAGGTCCTTGCCCTCCTCTCGGGAGAGCTGATCCTCCCCAGAACAGGAGTGGGGGAGGGGTGGGAGCCTGCACTCCCTCTTCCAGGCTCTTCCTTTGCAGCTGGCTCACCATGGCGCTCCAGCCACGATGCTGCCAAGTGTGCTGTGTGCCAGGCCAGGGGCTGGGCCTGCGGTTGGAGGAGGGGCTGAGACCCTGGTGTCCTCCAGACAGTGGTCCTGAAGCTCCTTTCTTGTCCTTTAGGGAGCCTAAGACTCCCCGGGGGAGGATCAGCTAGCTTTGCTGAGCTGTGAGGAGTGGTGGGGGAGGCGGGTGCCGGATCTGTTCCCCATGGGGGCCCAGGACAGCACAATAGCCCTTGGGGCTGCCACTCTCTGGCTTAAGAGGTTGCCCAGGCAACAGCAGGGGCCAATTTCCACCAATCCATGGCAGAGGCTGGGTGGGGGGAGGGAGGCCTACCAGGAAGGGGGGAGCCGTCCCCTGTGCGATCCTATATTACAGCAGGGGCCAATTTCCACCAATCCATGGCAGAGGCTGGGTGGGGGGAGGGAGGCCTACCAGGAAGGGGGGAGCCGTCCCCTGTGCGAGATCCTATATAAGGAGGAGGGATGACATCCGAGTGGGCTGAGCGTCTCTGTCCCTCCAGTGGACTTGGGGCAGAGAACGAAGATGCTTAGGACAGGGCACTGCAAGCCTGGGTCCTGGGGCAGCTTCTGGGCCATCCTGGCCTTGGTGGGCCTGGTCACTCATGCAGGTGAGTGGGCGCGGGGCAGAGTGGGGGTGCGGGCTAGGGCGGATCCTTCCAGCCTTCATGCACATGGCCAGCGGGAAGGGGGCATGCAGCAGCTTGGGAGAGCACCCCACAGCCCCACAGACACATCTCCCAGAAGGGAGGAGGGCGGCCTGCCTCAGTGGGAGGGGGGACTGGGCAGTGGCAGGGGTCTTAGTTACAAGCAGACCCTCCATTTATCCATTGTCCCAGGCGCCGAATGGGGACGCCATCAGCATTCAGGTCCTTCAAAGTGACAGCTGGGGAGGCGGGGCTGGGAAATTCACCATCGGTCTCTCTGCCTCCCTTTCTCCCTGGGTCTCCCTCGCAGATGCTTGGCTCTCGTGTGAGCCAGCTCCCCACCTGTCCTCACAGGCCATGTCCTGTGCATGCCCACATGTGAGAGTGTGGCCAGTGCCCACCTCACTGCTCCCTCTACAAAGCTCTCCACACGGCTCTCGGCTCAGGAAAGCCACCAGAGCACTCCCTGAGTTTTCTCACATGACCAACACGCACCCGGGGAAGTGTGAACACCTGGCCATCTGCAGAGGGTCACCATCCTTGACTCCCAGTTCCCCCGAGGATCCTACTCCAGCACCAGCTTGGCCTTGGGACTCCCCGTGGCCCCCACTGTCTCAGATTCACAGCCCAGCGGGGCAGGATGGACCTGGAAATCAGTTTCTCTTCCTCTCCTATCACCTGGCCTCTGTTTGACTCTCTCCTCCCACTCACTACGCCGGACAAATCCCCTTGAAGGCCTGGTCCCTCTGCCTCCACATGGGCTCAGTCCCTGGCTGCCTCCTTTGAAACTAGAGTGCTTATCTATGTACTTATTACCTGCCCGATATGCTCACTTGTGCGCCCACGAGAGTAAGGACTTGGTTTATTTTGCCCATTGTCATAGCTCAGGCTCTTAAGAGTGTGTGGGACATAACAGATACTCAGTAAATATCTGTCAGTGAAGGTGCCCCTGCCCCGAGTGGTTAGGTGGACAGTTGTGCAGGAAGCAAATGGGCTAAGGACCAAGAGTGGCCTCAACTCTTTGCCTGCTTGGGGAGGTCTGGCATCGTGGACAACAGTCCGTGGAGACCGGAGCTGGTCTGGGACCTCTCGCTCATCCCTCCCGAGAGAATGCTGTCTTCCCTGCTTCTCAGAACATCCTCTCAGGCCTGCATCAGCACGTCCTGTCCACCCAGAGTGCCCGTGGGTCCCCTCTGGCACGCACACACACAGGTGTGCGGGAATGGCTTCTCCCTGGGCCCTCCGGCCCTCCTCCTGCATACAAGTATTTCTGGCTGATTTCTCCGCACCCTAGACGGGGAGGCCCCAGACCCCAGGTGACTTCTCGGCTGTGCTCTGTCCCTTCTGCTGCAGCGCAGAGAGCCGACGTGGGCGGGGAGGCAGCAGGCACCTCCATCAACCACTCCCAGATGCTACTCCACCGCCTGCAGGAGCTGCTGCGGCAGGGCAACGCCAGTGACGTGGTCCTGCGAGTGCAGGCTACAGGCACCGACGAGGTCCGAGTCTTCCACGGCCACCGCCTGCTGCTGGGGCTGCACAGCGAGCTGTTCCGGGAGCTGCTGAGCAACCAGAGCGAGGTGGTGCTGCAGGAGCCCCGGGACTGCGCTGCCGTCTTCGACAAGTTTGTCAGGTATGGAGGGGAATGGCTGGGGACGCTTCGCCACTTCCCCAGCCCCTGGCTCTCCACCAGCAGCCCTTAGAGTCACGGTGTCTACTGGCCGATGTCACTAGGACAGATGACAGTGCACCATCTCCTTCATCCCTTCTCCCGCTGTCCTCTTGCAGAACATGGCTCCTTGCCTTTGCCTGTGTGCTCTCGGTGGCTTGAGGTCACTCCCCCAAAATGGTGGCCCCTCTAACAGTTTCCAAACCTGGCCAGTGGAGTTTTCAGAAACCACAGATTCCAGGGTCCTGCTCTGGATGGTCAATTTCAGGTGTAGCATTGGGAACAACAGTCCTTTTTAATTTTAAAGTATCTATGTGGTTTTGGTGTCTGCCCGGGTTTGGAACCACAGTGGCAGGGAGCTGAAAGGTTAGCTAGTGCCTGCCCTACCCTACTTCATCATTTACACTCGGCCTCAGAAAGGAACTCTGTTCTAATGGCTTCGACAAGATGGCTGCAAAGCTCGAGACATAAGTTCCCGGCAGCGGGAAGAGACAAGGTGGAAGACATGCTGTGCGCCAGTGGGATTGCAGGAGGGATAGGGAGGCATAGGAGGCAGCGAGTTAACCACAAAAAGGAAAAGAAAGATGAGACTGCAAGCAAGGGGGCCCCTATGCTGACCCCCAACTTTGCAGCAAGGTTCTTCACGCTGTTCCCATTGTGACAGTAATCCCGAGGAGGGCTGTTTGTTACTTTTCTTAGATGGGTAGCTTAAGGTCACGTGCTTAAACTTGCTCAGTCTCCTGCTAAATACATGGGAGGACATGGCTGTGAACCCAGACTATAAATTCCGCAGTGGCAGGAGCTGTCTGTCTCTGTTCTGGCCAACAGTTAGGCACCTGGTAGATGTTTAATAAATGCACGTGATTTCCACTTCACTACCGGAAACCCAAAGAACAGGGCAGGCAATAGGAACAGTCTGGAAGGGTCTAAGAGTGAAAGACCGGAAGCCACAGGGCCCACGGTCTTGTTTTCGCCCTTGACCACAGAGGCTACCTAGAGGTGGGTGGCTTTGACCTGACACCTCCCCACCGCTCCGCCCCTCCGGCAGGTACCTGTACTGCGGCGAGCTGACTGTGCTGCTGCCGCAGGCCATCCCTTTGCACCGGCTGGCCATCAAGTATGGCGTGGCCTCCCTGCAGCGCGGCGTGGCGGACTACATGCGCGCTCACCTGGCGGGCGGCGCGGGCCCGGCCGTGGGTTGGTACCATTATGCGGTGAGCACTGGGGATGAGGCCCTGCGAGAGAGTTGCCTGCAGTTCCTGGCCTGGAACTTGTCTGCGGTGGCGGGGAGCACCGAGTGGGGCGCCGTGAGCCCGGAACTGCTGGCGCAGCTGCTGCAGCGCTCGGACCTGGTGCTGCAGGATGAGCTGGAGCTCTTTCACGCGCTGGAGGCGTGGCTGGGCCGCGCTAGGCCGTCACCTGC
>NW_022900935.1:58400299-58453926 GCF_012274545.1 Fukomys damarensis | reverse complement strand
CCTGAGGATGGCCGGCCGCGGCTAGTGGTTACGCCGGCCAGTAGTGGTGGCGACGCCGCGGGCGTGAGCTTCCAGAAGACCGTGCTGGTGGGAGCCCGCCAGCAGGGCCGTCTCTTGGTCCGCCACACCTACAGCTTCCACCAGAGCAGCGAGGAGGTTGGCGACTTCCTGGCGCACGCGGACCTGCAGCGGCGCAACTCCGAGTACTTGGTGGAGAACGCGCTGCATCTGCACCTCATCGTCAAGCCCGTCTACCACACCCTCATCCGGACCCCCAAGTAGATCGGGGAAAATGGCCTGGCCTAGCCCGTACCAAGGCCTGGGAAGGGTGAAGCGAGTACGGAGGGGACTGGCAGCCTGGTCCCCTGGTGGCCAGACATCGGCTGGTTGGGCCTAGGGTGGGTTCCAGGTGAATGGCGGTAGACCAGATGCCTGGACTCTGGAGCTCATTCCACAGCCAACTCAAAGGCAACATTCCTGGTCCTGAATAAACAGATGCTCAGAGAGATGAAGGGATGAATGAACCACCAGTTCTAAGGGAAGAACACCCAGGGAGATAAATCTGGGGGTTCCCTGACCTTCACGGAGCTTTTCCTTGAGAGCCCCCACCCCAACTTGGAACGGGACAGCAGGGACACCAGGGTGCCTACCCTTGGCGGGGGTTTTCTCACCTTTCAGCTGAGGGACTTGGTCAGTTTTTGAGCCCTGATCTGCAGGGCCCAGCTACCTCCTCTAAACTGGGAGGTTTTCTGTGGGTGCTACCCCAAGGCCTCTCTCCTAGGAGGGGGACTTGGCAAGTGTGAAGGTCACTGGGAAGTGGGCACAAACTGGACCTTGCTCTAGCCCTGCCTTTCCTGGGGAGGGGCCTTGGATGTAGAGGAAAACCCTTTCCCCAGCCAGGGGGAGAGGAGGGCGATTTGGGGAGGAGGAGGAAGGGAGCTGGTTGAATCTGTCATAGCCGATCCACATTCAGATGAGGTCTGGTTTCCAACACAACCATGAAAACACAAATGGGGTTTTATTATTAAAAAAGAAGGAAGAAAAAGCCATTGCAAAGTTCCAAACCTAGATTCCTTCCCCACCCCAGCCACCCTCCTGGAAGGCCAGTCAGTCCCCTCTCCAGGGCTCCACCATGCCCTCGCCCTGGTGTGGACAGGAACACTGTCTCACTTGTGGCTCCACTCCCCACAGGCAAGGCCGAGACTGACACAGGTCTGGGCAGGGTTTTGGCAATAGTGCTGTGCCCGGGGGTGGCTATGCCTCTTGGGCTTACTCCACCCCCATGATGAAAGCAGACACCCCTGAATTTGTGGGTCTCAGGAGCCCTGGCCTTCTGAGCTTCTGAGCTCCTGTCCCATGTGGTCCTCATCTGCCCCCCTCTGTTTCCCCATTCCCAGCTGCACCTCATTCAGCCTCCAGGGCAGGGTGGAGGAGCAGCTGGCCCCAGGCAGGGCTCTTCACGTATGCCTGAAGAGCCCATCCTTGTCCTGGGTACTTGTTCCATGGGGTGGGTGCGGCCCATAAGTAGGCCGCTTTGAAATGCCCACCTTTTTCCAGGTGATAAGGGGCAAAGTGTCCTCAGAGCCTACATACAACAGGAAAGAGTCAGGATCAGTTGCTTGAATACTCTGAGAATCACGCTTCTGTCAGGGGCAGGTACAGGGGCAGGAGCCTGACCTGTCTCCTCCCCAGGCTGGCCAAGGCTTCCCCTTCCCTCCCTTGCTGGTACTGACCGGAGCCCTCGCTGGGAGGGGGTCTGATTTGGGCCAGAGGCAGACTTCCTTTTCCTGGATGCTGGTTTCCAGCTACTGGGTGCCTGTATGCTGGCACCCTGCGGTCCCCGGTGCTCTCCGGGGGACGGGGGACATGTGTCGTCTTGGGGCGGGAGAGCTGTGTTGGTTGGAGAAGAGTGAGGTGAGGCCCAGAGCTGTGCAGGCCTCTGCCCCAGCACTGTGGGGTGTGGGGTAGAGGCGATGCTGAGGATGATGCCTCCAGCTGCAGTGCAGGGCTGGAGGAACCCAGGGGTCCCCAGAGGAGCTCAGCCCTCAGGATCCCTCCCACCTAGCCCCCATCCTTTGCCTCACCCCTTGCCCTGTGACCTCAAGGGACCTCCGCTTCCTCATCTTTTCCTCCAGTGACTCCTCTTTCTTCTTTATGTTTTTCTTCTGGCCACCCAGACAGGGCCTGGGGCCATCACCCTGATGATGCCCAATCAAATGGAAGGGGATCTCATCTGTGCCTCTGGGCAGATTGTTCTCACTGGCTGAATGCTGCAGTGTGGGCTTGGGTGGCCCAGCGTCATCAGCCTCGTTTAGTGAATTCAGAGACTGGCTGCTTCGTTCTGTGGCAGATGCCAGCAGGTGGCGCCCCTCTACAGCCTGGGCCTGTGAGAGCCCTTGGACAGCCTTGGCTGAGACGCACCTGGTCAGGGTCTCCTTTCCCTCTGCAGAGGACACAAGAATGCCAACCAGGATCAAGGCCACCTCCCAACACCCTTCCTCTGCTGTGGCAGCAATGAGCAGGAGCCAGGGTACCCTTGCCCCCAGCACCCAATGCCTTTGCTATTTAAGGAATTTAGGACACACTGAGCTTTACTTTCTTTCATCTGTAAACAGGGATGCCAAGACTAACCCTGTAGAACACTGAGACAATGGGCTTAGCTACCGTATCCGGGGGACAGAGATTCGACTGGCCTTTGCTATTGCGATTATTATTGGGTGTGGGGGGGTGTTTTAGTGTCAGGTGTCCCCATTTTAATTTCTGATTGTGCTTCCATCTCTCTTGTGTCCTTGAGCAGGCGGCTGACACCCCGGGGGGCACTGCTGACTCTACAGAACAGGCAGCACCCGGTGCATGGCTCATGGAGCAGGGCAAAGGGGAGGGCAGGGCTTTGGGCTGGGCGATCTGAGCAGTGTAGATGATGTCAGGCAGGGGGCCACACGTACCTTTTGGGGCCAAGGGGATCGCAGGTAGACTTTTATCACTCTCGGGGGAAGAGGTGAGGTGGTAGCCAAGGCTCTCTGCAGGTGGGGCCTGGAGCAAAGTGGTTGGGATGAGGAAAGTTTTGAATCCAGCAGGGACCCCGTGTCCCCTTGGCAGAGGCAGCAGGCCTCGGGGTGCCCGTTTTGGGAAGCCTGCATCCCAACTGCTGGGTGTCCACCCATCAGTGCCCACCCCCAGCAGCAGCCCTGTGGGGTCAGTGGATTACGGGAGCTTACCTCCTGGGTTACCAGGCTGCCTACCGGGATGGGAGGTGGGGTGGGCACAGAGGAGCTCTTTGCTGGCCAGGCCCGGGGTCTGACTGTGCGCGCATGGTGTAATTTACTAAGGTTGGCAGAAGATGAGTGGCTACTGGTGGCACTGAGGTCCGGCCCCCTAGGGTGGAAGCTGTTGGTAGGAAGGGAGGCTCCGGACCTCCGTTTTGTTAAGTCCCCAACTTCCCTGTTGACTCTTGATCTGGTTACACTGCCCCCAGCCCCTGAAGTGTAGGAAAGGGGACTGAAAGAAGTAGCCTCACCTCTCTGTGGTGAGGTGGGGTAGGGTAGTGATTTTGCCTTCAGAATTCAACCTCTCCACGTCCCGGGTTATCTTGGGCAGGAAACTATCCTAGAGAGGGGAGAACAGGAGGGGACAGTCAGAAGGCGTGGCCCTCCACTGGGTGACAAAGGCACACAGAGTGACAAGGGCTGTCGCATGGGCTGGAAGCCCCAGAGGGGCAGTGGGGTGGGTCCTGGATCCCCAGGAGGAGGCTGAAGTTTGCTAGGCAGCCTTAGCGGCACCGCTGAATGCCCCGGTCTCCTGGGAGGTCACCTAGGGCCACTTGTGAGATCTCACATGGCCAACCCCGACCCTCAGAGTCTGGGTGGGGACAAGTACCAGTTAGGAATGCCCAGGGATGAAGACCTTACTTGGCTTGGCAAGGTGGGGGATGGGCTAAGAAGGCAAGGAAAGCAGCTCCCTGGGGCTCCAGCCGGTCCCATCCCACTGTGGGTGGCGGCCCCTCCCTGGCAGTTGCATACTCCCAGGGCTGTCGCCCCTCACACACCCACCTTCCTGGCCCTGGAGGCCCCGAGGTCCAGGTCGGTGATGGTGACTTGCTCTAGGCCACACTCCTCCTGCTCCAGGTGATACATTGAGTAGAGGTCCTCCAGGTGCTGCGGGACGGGCAGGTTGTGATCTGTGGAGGCAGAGGCATGGCTCAGCATGGGCCCAGGGCTCTCCAGAGCAGCCTGGTCCAGGTGGAGAGGGGCTTGGGCCCTACCGTCAATGATATGCTTCTGGCCCCTGATGATCTTGTCGCACATGCGGAGCAGCGCGTGAAACTGCGCCTCGGTGTTTTCCATCTCAGATTTGTGTAGCTGGTACAGCAAACTCAGTACCTCCCGCTGCTCCTCAGAGCCAAGGAGCCGAAGCAGCATCTCCTCCAGGCGCTGGCACCGGGTGCGCAGCTCCTGCTGGCAGTGCTGCTGCAGTACCAACTGTAGAGGATGCCAGGTCAGCACCAGGCAGTGCCCACCTGCTGTGCCTGTCCTCTTTCCAGATCCTGGACTCTTGGTGTCCAGCAGGCACTCCATGCCAATCCCTGAAGCTGTACCTAGACCCTTGTAACCAGGGGCTGTTCCAAGGCGGCCTCTCTTTGCCCACTTTCTTACCACCCTGACTAACACCCACCACTGGAGCCAGCTCTGTGGATATCTGGTCAACCCCAGGCCGTGCCACCTTCAGGGTTCATAATCCTCTGAAGCCCCCTGGTTGGAGTCTGCCTCATCAGAAGGGACAGAGCTGTTATCCAGAAAACCCCATCACATTTGCTACTGTGTTCTGAACCCTGGGCATGGGCCAGGCATTAATCTCTCCAAAGACCCCATGAAGGCTGCACTGTGAGGGCTCCCATTTTACAGATAAGAAATTGAGGCACAGAGAGGGTTGAAACCTGGCGAGGTCACCCAGGGTTTATAGCCTGCGGTCCCAGCTGCCCTCCTCCTGGGGTCCCCAGTCACTCTGCCCCTTCTCACCCCCACGCCCGCCAAGCCCTGGGCACCTTCTCCCTGTGGAGCTTCTTCTGCTCCTCCAGAAGGGCGGGGATGCTCTCCCGGGCTGAGGCCACCTCAGGTGGCTCTAGGATGTCATTGCCCAAGTCGGAGCACTTCTTCCTCAGCTCCGCTTGACACTTCAGGCCTTTGCCGGATTTCTTGTGCTTCCAGCTGCCCCGCCCCAGGGAAATATGAGGTCGGGCCATGGGACAGGGCACACCCACAGCTCCCAGCTCTTACGTCCTGGGCCCAAGAAGGACCCAGAGGGAAGAGGGAGCTGCGTACCTAGCGGTGGTGAGCAACCCGCAGACGGCCTCAATCTCATGCTCGACCTCCGTGGCCCGCTTCTCCAGCTCCGCCAGACGCCTGCGTGCATCCATCTCCTGCTGAAAAGTGCCGGTGAGCTGCTCATGCAGCGCCCTCATTTCGGCCTGCAGCTGCACTTCGGCTGCTGGAGGTGGGGAAGGGGGTCAA
Source organism: Fukomys damarensis (assembly GCF_012274545.1). Taxonomy (NCBI): domain Eukaryota; kingdom Metazoa; phylum Chordata; class Mammalia; order Rodentia; family Bathyergidae; genus Fukomys; species Fukomys damarensis. Next base: position 58,448,419 of record NW_022900935.1, on the reverse strand, counting down.
TCCAGGCTCCAGCTAAGGGTTCTAGGACCACCTGGGGCCCTTCGTCATCTTTCTCCCTAAACCACAGCACGCCCTCTTCCAGTCCAAGGACTTCCTCCAGAAAGACCTCCTCCCACCCCCGCCCCCCAGGGTGCCTCAGGTTATACCCCAAAGGCATTACCAGGTCCTCCATAGGACCCAGAGTCCCCCACTCTTACAGCACCTCACATCAACCACTGAAAGGTGGTGGCCCCAATGTCCTACAAGGCAGCCCCCGGTGTGGACCCCGCACAACTGAATGTGCCTTGTGATACGTGATCCCACCTGGTCTCCAGGTCCCCTGGCAGAGATCAGGATCCCATTTTCCAAAGGTCGGTTGTAAGGCTCAGAGCAGTTGAGCGACCAGCCCAAGGCTACCCAGCCCAAGACAGCCCAGCTCAGCACGACCTTCCCCACTCACATACCTTTCATGTGGCAGATGTCTCCTCGCTCGGGGCGGGCCCAGGGCCAGGCCCTGCCCTGCCCTGCCCGATGGTAAATTTCTCCCCTCAGTTGCTGGATCTCCCTACGCAGGCTCTGAATAATATGAGTATATTGGGCGATGTGATAGGAAACAGTTAGTAAGTTCTGTTTCACCTGCAGGGAGAACAGGGTGGGGGAGAATACCAGGAGCTAGGGCTGCCTGTATTCACTCTCTGGTCTTTCCAGTGGGGCCTTCGTTTCTCCTTCCCTTCTGCCTCCCCAGTCCCTCTGATGACAGTAAGCCCCCATTGCCTCCAACTTTACCTTTTCCTGTCACATCTAACATCTAGTCCTAAAGTGCTGCTTTTGCCTATCAACCTTAGTGGCTCCCTATGCCTAGATGGAATGCCCTACTTCCTTAACTGGTGTTGAAAACTCACCACTCTCTGATTTTTAATGATCTGGAAAAATAATCTGCTCTGTACTAAAAAAATACTCCTCGCTCCTCGAGCCTACTAACTTCCTCTCAGCTCTAGAACTTCATGCCTTCCCACCTTCTAAAATATTTTCCTTATACTTCACAATACCACTCATTCTCTCCCCCGACCCCAAATGACATCATCTACCTAGCAATGGTCTCACCTATGAATGAACTAGTCTACACTATGTCTTCTCTCCCCCATGAGCTTTCTGGAGGGTCAGAATACAACTTCAAGCACTCAGTCCAAAAGAGACTTCATACTAGATGTCAGGGTCCCACCATGCTCATCAGACAAGTAGGAACATGAACTTGGGAACCAGGCAGGCCCATTTCTGGTCTCTGAGCCATCAGTGACCAGCTGGGAAATCACTTAAATCCTTAAGCCTCACTGTGGACTGTATCATGGGGAAGCAATAACACTCGCCTTGTTTTGAAATCAGATACGATACTATATCAAAAGGCTCAGAGGAGGGGCTCGACAAAGGCCACCTCTTATTGTGATTGCTATGAGGAGGTACTTTGAAAATGCAGAGATCTGAATGGACGTCTGAAGAGGAAGGGGAGATGGTGGGGCTGGGTTGGAGTTGGGGGCAGCCCAGAATAAGAAGTGGATGAGAGCTTTAGGATAGACATGCAGGGGCCAGAGGTACAGGGAAAGGGCTTGGGGGTGATGTTCGACTGGGGCCAGTGTAGTCCGGGCTGGGTCTAGACAAAATGGGGTGGGTGGAAGGAATCAGTCCAAGAGCTCGAGACTGGGCCCAAGAAAGTGTGATGGACAACCCAAGTGGCCTCACCCTTGTCTTAATGTTCTTGGCCCGGCCAGCATAGGTCAGTGTATTCCGGGACTCCTCAAAGGCTGTGCTTGCTGGGCTGATGTGGGCGATCATCACAGTGCGGCTATTTCCACCCAGTGAGTCCTGAGCAGAGGGAGACAAGGAACGTGGTCAGCTGAGACAGCCTCCTGCCCCTTCCTTTTCACACACACACCACACAATGCAAACAGCTTGGGAAGAAGAAAGCCTCAGCCAGCTAGGAGACCCACAAAGTACTTCATCTCTCCTAAACTGCCTCATTTTGGAATGTGACCATCATTTTCCCTGCTACCTGCACCTCCCTGGCTGGTGGATGCAACCACCAGCAGACTGACTCAGAGATCATATAAGCTGGCAGCTCGACCAAGGAGACCTCCTTTGGGACCCTGTTTCTAGCACTCATTAGCATGAGCCCTCAGGAAAATTCCTTAACCTCCTTGTGCAAACTCCTTGTCTGCAAATGGAACTTCCTTAACTCACAGAGTCACTGACAAGACCAATGGACTGGGAGAAAATGGCAAAATGGTAAGCAGCAATAACATCCTATCCAAGATCGGGAATCCAGACACTGGAAAAAAATAATAATTTGGGGAAGAAAAAAGAGAAGTAGATCCCTGGGGACCTGGAAGGATCTGACAAGAAAATTAAAACCTACAGAGAGATTGAAGAAACAATACAGAGAAGGGAAGGGGCAATCTACACTTTCTCCCTAGCTCCTAGATCATGGCTTGCAGGAGAGGTAGATGAAATGTACGAGACAAAGTGACTCGAGACTCCAGGGACTCCAGAGGACTTCAGGGAGAAACTTGATGATGGGACAAACCACTGGGTGCTGTGAGTTGCAGGAAGAGTGTGGGATTCTGCTCCTACGTGAATCCTTTGAGCTAGTGAATGACTCTAGTCCAAGCAGCTGCCATAGCCCTGGAGAATGTGCTTGGTTGGATGTCATTCCAACCAAGGAAGGGTTGACTGTTTCAACCCAGCCCTCAGAGCTGTGCAGATAGCTTCACTTCAGGGGTCCCAGTGTTACGTTCCCACAGTGACTGGGTAAGAGACAGCCATGGTTGGGGAGCAGGCAGGAAAGCAACCCCATGAGGGGTCTAAGGTAAAGGACACGGGCCTTCTCCCCATGGCCGGAGGTACGGCTCAGCCTGAGTTACTCTGGATTTGAAAGTCCCGGGACTGGCACCCTTACCCTAATCCTACTTCATCCAGCACAGATCTCGGGCCTGATTGCCTTTTTTATCTACCGGTGTGAGCAGGGACATGTCTTGAATTGGACACTGCCCCCAAATGGTAGACCCCAGAAGAAGCCACATATTTCAAATCACAGATAATTTTTCTTGTATGTGCATTTTTTTCTTTTCTTTTTTCTTTCCTTTCCTCCTTTCTTCTTCACCAGTTTATTGAGGCTTGGGGAATTTTCCTTTCTCCTTTTTCCTTGCTGCTTATCTTTTTGGCTTTATTTTGTCCTCGTCTCCCTTTTAATTTTTCTCCCTTTAATATTTTCTGTTATTTTTACTCTCCATATAATTTCTTCTTCCATCCTTCTTTTTATCTTGTATTTCTTGTCAGTTTTTTCTTTAGCCTTTGCCTAATTCTACAAACATCCTTCTACTCCCCAGTAGGATCCTCTGTACCATTTCTCTCTCTTCCTTCTCATATTGTATAGTTTAAAGTTTCAAATTTTTCCTCTTGTATTTCCCAATTCCCAACCCCCAATGTCTTTAATAGTATAACCACAAAGCTTTAGGAATCTTTAGATAGTTAGCTATAAAATTGTTGAATTCTTTTCTACCACTAGCTGAGATAATAACTATCACATTTAGTACATAGTAGCTGAAAGACGATGCCTGGGTTATCTTAATGTTCACATCATAATTGTGGATTTCTTTACTGAGGTTAAGGGTGGTGCATAATTGGTTCTCATGTTAATTATGTTAATATTTTATAGCCCATTTGTCTTGGGCAACACACTTGTAGCTGATTTGCTTGATATTACCAGAGTTGCATAACTGTTGCTATTAATGAGTTTTCTCTGTAAGCTAACAATCAGATTACCTTTGTGACATAAGAGTATTGTGACAAGGCAATAGTACATTCCCAGAGAATTCAGTGCTGGGCAAATGACACTGCATCCTCTCCTTTCAAAATAACAAAGGTGGTTAGATCTTTGAGCTGAGACAAAGGTCTATAAATAACTAAAATGCATCACTGAACAGTGACTAAAGAACCTCTTTATGAACAACAAAGTCTTTGCACTGTAAGCATCCACAGACCTTAGCACAAAACTAAACATACAAACCAACAAACCCAATAAAAACATGAAAAGATAAGGCAGTGAAATGCTTCCCAAAACTCCCAACTCCTCCAAAGCCAATCCAGGGACCACCAAAGGGGAGAAGAGCATAAATCATACACCTGAATTACTCAAAAAGATACCAGAGGAGGTTAGAAAATAGATTAAAAAGGTACTCAACAAGATCACCAATGATATAACTAAACATAATTAAAGTAGTAATCAAAATGATCCAGGACTTTCAGGAGACACTAATAAAAAGCTAATTGAGCTATACAAAACATGAATGACCAGTTTAGCAAAGAATTAGAGCCCATTAAAAGGTTTCAATTAGAAATCCAGGAGATTAAAAATTATATTGAAAGTATGGGCAGCAGAAGAGACTAGTGTGAGGAAAGGATTTCAGAACTAGAAGATAATGATGTCTTCAGAGACCAATTACTCAAAGACACTTTAAAAACAACAGGAGAATGAAAAGTGGGCCTAATAGCTGCTAGATGATACAAAGAAGCCTTATTTCAGAGTATCTAGAACAAGTGAAAAATCAGAAGACAACACAAATGGCACAGAAAACCTGTTCACAGAAATAGTGCAGAAAACTTCCCATATATAGGGAAGGAAATAAACATAAATATAAATGATGCATATAGAATCCCAAATAGCCATGATTAAAAGAGCACCTCTCCACACCATGCTATACTCAAGGTACCAAAAGTCCCTCACAGGCACAAAATCTAAGGCACTTAATCATATATAGAAGTAAATCCATAAGAACTACAGCAGACTTCTCAACACAAACCTTAAAGGCCAGGAGATCTTTAAGGATGGAGTGCTTTTGGAGTGGTGTTTCAAACCCTAGAAGATAATAACTTCCAACCCTGGCTTATGTACCTTGCAAAACTTGCCTTTAAAATTGACACAGAAATAAGATATTTCCAATAACAAGGAGCACCTCAAGAAATTCATGACCACCCAAACAAGATTACAGAAAAAGTCTCAAGGATAGGGCTGGGGATTTAGCTCAGTGGTTCCAGCACCTGCCTCGCAAGCACAAGGACCTTAGTTCGATCCCCGGTACCAAAAAAAAAAAAAAAAGTCTCAAGGATAGTGTGAGCAGTGAAGCAAAAGGGAGAGAGAAAGAGAGAGAAAAAACCCCCAAGGAAATCACCAACAGGAAAATAATGCAATGACAGGAAAAAGTCAAACTTTTCAGTAATAACTCAATGTGAATGGTTTCGATTCTGCAATCAAAAGACAAAAACTGGCAGAATGAATCAAGAAACGAAATCCAATGATATTCAGCATGCAAGAAATACATTTAATTCAAAAAGAAATTCACAGAGTAAAAATCAAAGGATGGAAAACAATATCCCATGCAATGGGATCCCAGATAAAAGCAGGAATAGCTATCCTAATTTCAGACAAAGTGAATTTCAAGCCAAAATGGATCAGAAGAGACAAAGAAGTTCATTGCATATTGGTTAAAGGAACAATTCAACAGTAAAGAATAACAATTATAAACACACCAGTGTACCCAGCTTCATAAAACAAACAGTAATGGACATTAAAAATCCGATAAACACCAATACAATTGTAACGAGGACCTCGATACCTCCGTGTCAGAAACGGACAAATTAGGCAAAAAAAAAATCAACCAAGAAATATCTGAGTTGAAGCAAACCTTCAAACAAATGGATTTAATACAGTAAGTCCCTGACTTCCAAAGATTTCAGCCACAAATTTTCACAGACGCAATGGACCTCGCGGTAGGAGCATTCACAGGTATGAACAAGATCAGGAAAGCGGCTCACACGTCTGCCGGATATTGTCACCGCTGTGCTACTGTGCGCTTTCTGTACAGTGTGACAGTGTACAGTTGTACAGTGCCCAGTCAGAGCCCAGGATGTCCAGAAGCGAGAGGACAAGCGGTGGTGATGGACTGCTAGGAAGCGCAAAACAACACGCTATTTATTTACAGTTGTTGTACTGTACTGTAACACCGCTGGTTTGTTTGTTTGTTTTCTTTTTTGGGACTCGAATTCATGGCCTCATGCTTGCCAGTCAGGAACTGCACAGCTGAGCTACATCCCAGCCCTGTAGCACCACTTTAAGGAAACTGTAAAAGTAAAAATGGCTTACTTACAGTATTTCTGTGTGTGTTTGACTTTTTTATGCTTTATATTGCATATTTGTGTCAAAGCATTTAATAAGAGTCACTTTGTTCGACTTGAGAATGCATCCAACGTATGAATGTTCTCCCAGAATGGAATCTGTTCATATGCTGGGGACTTACTGTAGATATCTACACAGTGTTCTACCTCAACAACAGAATACATATTCCTTCTGCAGCACATGGGACTTTCTCCAAAACAGACCACATACTAGTACATAAGCCATAAATGCAAATAATCGAAATTAGCCCATGCATGTTATCAGATCATAGTGCAATGAAACTAGAAATCAAGGCAAAAGAAACCATAGAAACTGTGCAAAAACATGGAAATTATATAATGTCCTCTTGAAGAATCAACGGATAAAATTAAGAAAGAAAACAGACCATTTTTCTAATCAAATGATAATGCCAGGATGACATTCTGGACATATAGGACCCAATGAAAGCAATCCTAAGATGGAAGTTTATAGCAGTGAATTTCCACACTAGAAAGACAGAGGAAGCTCAAATAAACAACCTCATGTGCACCCCAAGGCCCTAAAAACCAAGAAAAATCCAAATCTAAAGCTAGTACAAGGAGAGATATTATAAAGATCAGAGCAGAAATGAATGGAATTGAGACTAAACAAACAGTACAAGGAATCAATGCATCAAAGAGTTGATTCTTTGAAAGAATAAACAAAATAGAAAAAGCTTTAACCTATCTTACCAAAATAAGGAAAGAAAAGACCCAAATCCATTTTATTAACTGGTGTACAGATTCAATGCAATCCCTATTGAAATTCAGAGAACACAGTCCAAAAATTCCTTTGGAATCAGAAGAAACCTAGAATAGCAAAGCAATTCTAGGCAACAGAGACACGGCAGGGTATATCACAATACCCAGTTTGAAACTATGCTACAAAGCCACTGTAATAAAAACAGCATGGCACTGGCAAAGAAACAGACCCAAGGGTCAGTGGCACAGATCAGAAGTTGCAGAAACAACTCCTAACATACTCAGAGACTCATCTTTGATAAAGGAGCCAAGCACCCTCACTGGAGGAGACAGCCTCTTTAATAAATGGTGTTCAAAAAACTGGATTTTAGCTTGACAAAGATTAAAACTAGACCCATATCTTTCACCATGAACTAAACCAAAATCCAAGTGGATTAAAGATATAAATATTAAAACAGAAACACTAAACTTGCTGGAAGATAAGTGAGGTAGAACTCTTGAAGATATTGGCATAGGAAAAGATAAAATCCTCTGTAGCACAGAGAATCAACAACTGGGATCTCATCTTTTTACAAAGCTTCTGCACTGCCAGAGAGATCAGCAGTAGAGCTAAAAGACAACCCATAATGTGGGGAAAAATTTTACCAGCTGTTCCTCAGACAAAGGTCTACTATCTAGAATATATAAAGAACTTAAAAAATCAGATCCCTCAAATATAAAGAACTGATTTAAAAATAGGCATCTGAAATGAACAGACATTTCTCAGACAAAGAAGTGAAAGCAGCAAATAATCACATGAAAAAATGTTCAACATCACTGGTCATTTGAGAGATGCAGATGGAAACAACACCGAGATTCCACCTCACCCCAGTAAGAATAGCTGATATCAAGAAATCAATAAAAAATGCTGGTGGGGTTGTGGAGAGATAGGAACCCTTCTTTATTATTGGTGGGAGTGCAGACTGGTGCAACCACTGTGGAAATCAATATGGAGATACCTCAAACAACTAAGAATAGAAGTCCCATTTGACCCACCTATTCCTCTGCTAGGTATCTTCCCAAAAGAATTAAAAGAATCATACCACAGCAATATATGCTCACCCATGTTTACAGTGGCCCGGTTTGTAACCGCTGAAGTTTGAAAGTAGTCCAATTGCCCATCAACTGGAGACTGAATAAAGAAGATGTGTTTTTTTAAAAGATAAAATGGAGTACTACTCAGCCATAAAGAATGAGAAACTAGAGATATTTATAGCTAAGTGAATGTACATTGAGACCATAATCTTAAGTGAAATTAAAAAGTCACACATGTGTGAATACTGAATAGTTTCTCTGGTGTGAAAAACTAAAAGTGTAAAGAAGGATCAAAATGTATAATTGATGTTGTATAATAGGAAGAAAAGGGCAAAAATAGTAGAGGAAGTGGGAGGGGTACGGGAAAGGTAAAAAAGGGAAAAGAAAAAAATATGAGAAAAGGAAAAACATGGAAACAATGTCTTTGTAAACAAGGAAGGGTGGAAGGGCTGAAGGGAGGGCAGGGGCATGGGGAAAAACAAGAACCAAGAAAAGTCATGTAAACATACGAGATTCCAATGATGAATGTAACTGTATTGTATACCTAAAATGTGCCAGTAAAGATAAAAAAGAAAAAGAAATGAACAAGGCAAAATCACAACAGATTTTGCTAAATCCAGAAGATCACTGGTAACTACTTTGAGATCCTGAACTGTAACAAAATGAAAAATTCAGAAGAAATAGTTAGATTCCTTGTACGTATAAATTGCCAAAATGGAATTAAGAAGATACAAAAATACTGACTAATCCATTATCAGTCAATGAAATTGGAGAAGTAATTAAAAAACCTACCAACTACGAAAAACTCAGGCCACGACAGATTCACTGTGAATTCTGTAAGAACTTTGGAGAAGCTCTAATGTCAATACTCCTCAAACTCTAATGAAATCAAAGAGAAGCAGTACTTCCAAGGCATCTCTGAAAGCAAGCGTTACCCTGATTCTAAAACCAGAAAAAGATCCAACCAAAAAAGAGAACTCATTAATGGACATAGATGGAAAAAATCCTCAATAAAATAGTAGGAAACAGAATGCAACAGTTCATTAAAAACTTCATACCTCATGACCAAGTAAGATTCATTCCAGGGTGGCAGAAATTATTCAATATATGCAAATCAATAAATCTGATACACCACATAAACAGAAGGAAGGACAAAACTCACGCGATCATCTCCATAGATGCAGAAAAAACATTTGACAAAATTCAGTATCCATTCATGACAAAAGTGGAAAAAAATAGGTATAGAAGGTCTTTATCTCATCTGATAAAAAGCCATCTATAGCAAACATTATATTAAATAGAGAGAAGCTGAAAGCTTCCCCTCTAAAATCAGGAACAAAACAACGATGCCCACTATCACCACTCCTGTTCAATATAGTTCTCAAAACAACAGCCAAAGCAATTAGTCCAGAGAAAGAAATAAAAGGGATACGGATTGAAGAGGAAGAAGTTACATTTTTATCATCATTATTTGCAGACCCCAAAAACTCTACCAAAAGACTCCTAGAGTCAATAACCAAATTAGCTGGCATAGCAGGATACAAAGTCAACACCTCAAAATCAGTCGCATTCCAATGCACCAATAATAAACTCAGTGAGAAAGAAATTAGGAAAACAGTGTCATTCATAATAGCATGAATAAAAATGAAATACTTAGGAATTAACCTAATGAAGGAAGTGAAAGACCTCTCCAATGAAAACTATGTACTCTGAAAAAGTAGATCAAAGAGGGCATGAGAAAAATGGAAAGATATCCTCTGTCCCTGGAGAGGCAGAACCAGTATCGTCAAGCTGGCCGTACTTCCAGAGCTGCTATGCAGATTTAATAGATTCACAATCACAGTCACAATCACAATATCAATAGTATTCCTCACAGAACTAGAGAGAGCAATCCTAAAATTCATTTGGAGCCAAAAGAGACCTAGAATAGCAAAAGCAACTGTGGGAAACAAGGGCATCACGATCCCAGACTTAAGTTATACTGCAAAGCTACAGTGGTTAAAACAAAACAAAATAGCATCAGAATAAAGGTTAGAGCTGCAGGATAAAATTTAGGACGTCCAGTTGCATGCAAACTTCAGATAACCAGTGAATGGATTTCTTTAGCATAAGTACATCCTAGATACTGGCTGGGGCACACTTTACACTAAAACCAATTTTGTGGCTTATCTGAAATTCAAATTCAGCTGCCTGCCTTGGGTCTGTATTTGTAAATCTGGCAGCCTGATCTTTGGTGCCCGGTGTCTGGGCCCAGCCGTGCAGTACCTTGAGGAGCCGGGTGAGCTTGCTGTCCCGATAGTTGACATACTTGTTGCTGCCTTTGTCACTCAGTGCATTGATGCAGTTGCCCAGGGCCAGTAGGGAGCGGTTGATGTGGGCCCCCTCCTTCATGCGCTGCCCGCGGTTCTGTGTCTGGGGGCAGCAAAGAACATGACTGTGACCTTCTGGGCAAGGGGTAGGGCTTCATCTCAGCCACCCACAAAATGCCCAGATGATCCTGGTAATAAATCCCACTTCCTCCCTCGGGGCCCCTAAATGTACCCTTGACCTGACATGAAAGCCTTGTCCCACCCTCTGCCCAGGGGCCTTGAAGACGTTTAAGTAGATAAGGGGACAGCAGGGTCTCTAAACAAGAGTTGTGGGCTGCAGGTGTCTAAGCAGGGCCCAGTGGCTGCTTCTTAATCTCCCCCAGGGCAGGTGCTGCCAGAAGGTGTGGTCCACAAGGCGGCTTCACAGGAGCCTCAAGCATGAGTTGCCTCCACCGCAGGACCTGGCTCCAGAGAATGCCACAGGCTTCAGGAGAGAGATGTGTGAGGGAGTGTGGACGGTGTGTGTGTACGTGTGTGTGTGTGGATGGTGTGTGTGGACGTGTATGTGTGTGTACGTGTGTGTATGGACGGTGTGTGTGGACGTGTGTGTGTGGACGTGTGTGTGTGTGTGTTCGAGACAGAGACACACAGAGAGCGATGGAGAGAGTCACAGAGACACAGAGAGACAGAGACAGAGTCCCGAAGTCCTCTCCTTTGGGCCTGCAGGGGGCATCAAGGCAGCAGGGCCTCCAACACCCAACCAGAAGCCACCTGGGCCCTCCTGGAGAAGCCAGAACTGGCCGACTCCAGCGCTGCATACCTTCTCCTCCCAGGCTTCCGTCCCTTCAGGATGGCCTCCAGGACTGACTCGTGGGGAGGAAAGACTTTGCTGAACCTCAGCCTGTTCTAATCCAAGCCCGCATGTTCAAACACCAGGGAGCCAGCCTCCCCTGGGGGAGCACTTTCCTTGGCCCTTCTTCCCTCTGGGACAGCCAGCCGTGCCCTGACCCCAGAGCCAGCCTCACCTGGGAGGCGCGCTCAGAGCCGGCCAGATCGATCATGAACAGGCGGCCCAGCCGCACCTCCTGCACGATGCTCTTGATCCGGCTGCGCTGGCGCACGGCCACCTGCAGTACAGCGTGGGAGCGCGAGGATGTCTGGTTGGCAGCTGTGGGCTCCTGGGTCCTCTGCTGGTTCCCCTTCATCAACAGCTGCATGACCTAAAAGGGAGGGAAGGGAGGGAAGAAAGGAGGGACGGAGGTCTTGGGGACCAGCAGAGGCATCCTGCAGAGAGGAGGAGACCAGGCCAGGTGGGAGGGGCTCCTGCACCTGAGAGGCTGGGAAAGGGCAGCTGGGGTGGCCTGGCCTCCGTGTCCTGAGGGGCCTGGGCAAGTGCATGGTCAGCTCCCTGGCAGGAGGGCCTCCGAGACTGTGGGGACGCTGTGCAGCCTGGTCAATCCCCGGGGTCAGCAAGGTTGGGGAGTGACAGCAGGCGTGAGTTCTCCTCTTGCCACCACTCAGGATTCTGTCTGTCGCTGCCCCCACCGAGCACCAGTGGCTTCCTGGCTTCAGTCCACCACTTCCTGTCCCCTCTTGAGTGTCCCCTCCACAGCCCCCGACTAGCCACATAAGACTCGCCTCATTGGCATTGATAGTGGAGACCTCAGTGATTCCGGCAACCTGGATCACTCCTTTGGAGTCCTCCCTCAGCTCCAGGTACCCCAGGGTGGGGTTCAGCAGGTCCCGGATCATCTCATTGTAGATCTGATGGGACCAGTCAGGGAGGGAGTGGAGAAGGGAGGGCGAGGTCAGGAGGTCCAGGCAAAACAAGTGCCCCCCACAGTCCCCCAAGCAGGAAGGGGCCAGGCGCCTATGCTTTCTGGGCCCCAGCCTCCTCCAGAGATGCCCCGGCTGGGGGAAGGCCCTCTTTTTTGGTGGGAGTTTTCATCAACTACAGAAAAATCCCAGGCTCCAGAGCTGATGTTACTAGAGGCTCTAGAAACAAGTAGGGGTTCCTTTGCAGGCCGTGTACTAGTCACAGGGTGGGGACCAGAGTGAAGGCTGGGACAGGTTGGGAAGGCAACCTTAGGCTACTTCCGGGTGCCCCCCCCACGGCAGGGTAAGCCTTGCTGGCTTAGTCAACACCGCTGGCTGTCCCCCAGGGAATTATCAGCTCCTAGAGGAGCCAGGTGTTCAGCCTGCTGGCCAGGTCTCTTGCCTCTTCTACACTCAGTGTGGACAAGGTGTGCTCTAGGAACAGGACCAGGAGCATAGTGAGGAGGAGAGCAGGCTGGGAGGGCTGCAGAGCTCTGCGTCACTGACAAGGTGACTTGAGTGTGGGACAACAGGCCATGCTCAGCTTCCAAGCCACCTGAGTCCGAATCCTTGCTCTCACTTGCTGTGCATCATGGATCTACCTGCCTCAGCTCTCTGAGCCTCCTTTGTTTTTTGGAAGGTGCCTGTGGGAGAGCAGTCGTGATGAGCATCCAGGATACCGCCCGGTGATGAGCTCCAGGGACGTGCGCCCGTCCTATGCACCTCTTACTCAGGCCTGGTGGGAGCTCACCTCCAGGTAGGACATGGATACTTCATACTCCACGTCACTGCTGCTCTCCTCGATTGCACGGAAGAGGTCATTGAGGGTCCGAACATAGATGCCCGGCTCATGATCAGTACCCAGCATGGTGTAAGTTTTCCCACAGCCTGGAGCACAGCAGGGTGATGGGGGAACAGGGTGGGTCCCCAGATGGCCAGGTTGGTAGTGAGGGGCAGGGGGCCTGGTGAGGATGGGGTTCTGGACTGGAGGGCCCTGGGTAAGGTTGAGGTTTAGATCGTCCATAATCTTGATCCCTGCCCCGCTGAGGCCAGGCTAGTTCTCCAGTGGAGGACAAGGGTGCTTGGTTCTTAAGGGTGGGACAGCAGGGATGTTCTGGTCTGGGCTTCTGCCTCACCTGTAGGGCCATAGGCAAAGACAGTGGCATTGTAGCCTGAGATGACACCTTCTATGAGGTCCTTGGTGGTGGCCTGGTACACCATCTCCTGCAGGGAACAGGAAACTCGGCCAGGGCCTGGGACACAGACTGGGCAGAGCACAGATGCCTACAGGCAGTGCTGGCCCTGGAGAGTTTCCTGTCCCTGGAACCCCAGGCTGGGGAGAAGGGTGTGGCAACTGTAGGAGGAGTCTCCACTTACACCCCTTGGGGAGACACCAGGGTGCGAGAGAGCTCAGGACACCTGAGACACGTCCCCCTGTAGCCGGCTCCTAGCCCCCAGCCCTAAGAACGCATTACATCTGCTCCTGGGAGCATCCGAAGATGGGCGAGATGGGAGTCCCCAAGAGAGTGTCAGCTTCCCGAGACTCCTCTGCCTGCCCTCTCTGTGCCAGATGGGCTTCCAGCTCCTGGCTCCAGCTTGGATATGGGCCAGCCATGGCGTGTTGCATGTGGCTGTCCTAGGCAGGTGGTGTGTGTGTGTGTGTGTGTGTGTGCGCGCACACACACATGCAGACTCCCCAAGTGAGGAACACTCCACAAGAGAAGGTGAGGGTCAGTGGCTGGGTCCCTGAGTGCTCCTGCCAGGTAGAGCAAAGGATGCCAAGGGGCTCTTTCATGTCCCAGGCTCAGGCCCGTCCCCACCTGGGTGGAAGTGAAGTCAAAGGCCACATCAAACAGGTAGGACTTCTCCCGGGAGCGGTGCGCCCGCAGAATGTCATCAGGGTCCTCCATTGGGTCCATGAGAACCACCATCTGCAAAGGTCCCCAAGGGAAGGCCACAGTCACCTGGGGTCCCCAGATCCTGGGGCTCCTCTCTGCACGTATCAGCTCTCCAGGTGTCAGGTCTAGATGCTTGGTCTTGTGTGCAGCCCCTGCAAGGGTGGTGCAGTCCCAAGGGCACAGAGAGGCTGAGGGGCTGCCCCAAACACAGCAAGCCCAAGATCCGGGTCCTATCCCTTAACTGCAAAGCTATTCCCTGCAAGAGAAGCAACACCAGGGCTTTACTGCCTGAAGCAATTGTTCCTGCCACTGGACAGCTGAGGAACATGGGGTCCAGAATCCAGGTCACACAGTAGCCAGTGGAGGACCTGGGGTTCAAAAGCTGTAAACTGGCTTCAAAGCCTGCAGATCCATTTTCTAGAACCATCTCTGAGGCCACCCTGCCCTGCCCACGTCCACGGCGTGCCAAGCTTTGTTCAGGGCTCCATGTGGAAAAGCCGAGGAAGGGGCAGGATCTTCATGGGGTCCCAGCCTAGGGACAGGTGCGTCGGTGCTCCCAGAAATGCCAGAAAACGCTCAAAGACTCATGGAAGGGCTTGAGCTTAGGGGTTGTGTGTGTGGGGGGAGAGGACAGTGAGGGTAGCCTCTCCCTCCTAGTCCTGCCTCTCAGTAGCAGAGTGGCCTTGCACAGCACTATGACCTGCCTGAGCCTGGATCTCCTCCTCTGCCAGACGGGACAGCAGTGCTGTGTCCCTGCAGGGCTGTGCACACCCGGGAGACAACATGGGTTACACCTGCTGAGTGCTCAGGGGTTCTCCTTAGGGAGCTCTTCTTTCCTCTCTGCAGGGCTGTGCACACCCGGGAGACAACATGGGTTACACCTGCTGAGTGCTCAGGGGTTCTCCTTAGGGAGCTCCTTTCTTTCCTCCCCTCCCCTCCTCCCCTCCTCCCTCCCCCCCAAGTACTGGGAACTGAACCAAGGCCTTTGCACTGAGCTTCATCCCTACCCTTTTTATTTTGTATTTTGAGACTGAATCTTGTTATTCGCCCAGGCTGAGTTCAAACTTATGATCCTCCTGCCTAAGCCTTCCAGCTTAGGGACGTTAAGAGGGAGAGAAGGGGTTGCGTTCGGGACAGGAAGGTCACCAATTCCCTGCACCAAGACTCTGCCATCATGTCTACAGTGGTAAAAATAAAAGAGCAATACAACAGGAAGAAGACATAATTGAAAATCAAGATAAAAGAACAGAAAAGACAAGTTGAGAGGGTTGGTCCCATCCTCACCACGGAGAAGGTCATCAGTCCTCCTTTTCCCTGGCCTGCTGCACCGTACAAGCCTCTGCTACTGCCAAGGTGGGACCTGCTCCCCGGGGCCAGGGTGCTGATCAGAGCCCCAGTGGGGCCCCTCAGTCCCCTCCTCTCCCGAGGGTGGGGGCAGCCTTCACTCCCTGTACACTAACCATAGCTGATCTGCACAGCCCTGCAACGTGAATTCGTGACTATTCTTAGATGGGGAAATTGGGGCACAAAGGTGCAGGGTCGAGGCCTGGCAGGTTGGGCTGGCACCTGTGCCTCCTCTGAATGTCCCCTCAGCCCTCCCTGCTCCCTCAGGGGCCCTGTGGCTGGGGACCCTCAGCAGACACCATCATCCAAGGGAGGCCCACATATACCTGTGCACAGTATCCCTGGACGATCACAGGCCCAGGATAGTAAGAGTCTGTGTAAGGAGGTAAACTGAGTCCTAACAGGGCCGAACACTGGGCCAGTGCCCAAGGGGGCAGAGATGGTAGCTGTGCTCTCTCCCTGGGTCAGCAAGGGAGGCGGGGCTTATGAACAGACGTGGCATGGGGAAAGCCACTCGGAGGGGACAGACAAGGGTGACTACGAGGTGGCAGGAGGCCAATCTGAGACTGCGGCTGACCTCATTGGCCCAGGAGGTCCTTGGTGGGTCCTTCTCGGTCTACTTCCAAGCTGGAAGATTTAGGAAGTCCAGTCCCAGGAGAAGAATGACCTCAGGGCACCCACCACGCTCCCCTGAGCATTCTGTGTCCATCCTGGGATAAACTCCCTCTCCTTCCCTCCATGCCTTCTGGGGTGGGCACACACCTGTGCCCATTGCTGGCCCTGGAGCTGGCAAGGCCCTTCTGTAAATCTCCAGGTGAGGTGACACCTCAGGAAGCAGAAGTCTTAACCAGCTGGCTGAAATCACAGGTAAACCAGTGAGAGGGAAGGGCTCCAGGCAGGCTAGGCAGGGGCTTGGCGTAGGAAAAGAAGGCCACCAAGTTGGGTCCCCTCCCGGCTGACCAAAGGCTGGTGCTTGCAGTGAGCTAAGTGCAGGACAAGGACCACCCGCCCCTCATCCCCAGCCACTGGCCACCTCCTCAGGGCCTCAGCCTCCATGCCCTCTAAGCTTCTTCTGGGATCTGGTCCCTGTCCCAGGCTGCCAGCAGCATAAGCCCTGCTCAAGTTTCAGACCCCACTGAAGATAAAAACTGGCCCTGAGTCCCCTGGAAGGCACCAGGAGCCTGACCAGCCAGCCATATCTCCTCTCACCAGGGGCCAGTGCTCCCCTGAACACAAGCAGGGCCCTTGAAGGACTGTCAGTGCTGGGGGGAGTGTACTGATGCCCACCCCCTCAATGGTGGCCTTCACATGACCTCCAGGCGCTGACCAGTTCATGGCACCCTGGACGTCTCACTCGTTGATATATGAAAGCTCCTGCATCAGCGCGTTGGTCAGCGCAGCTGCCACAAACCCCACTGAAAGAGGGCTTTGTCTGGGTCCCGTCTGTCTGAGCCTCAGCTCCCACTCCACCCTGCAGAGCGTCACCCTCATACCTGTGCACTCCGGCACACAGTGGAGCCCTTGTGCCCCTGACCAGGTGAACCAGAGCTGAGCTGGAGGATGGGTGGAGAGCGGTGCCAAGGAAAGCAGTCTACGTAGTTGCTGAGCACCTTCCAGGTGCCAGCCCTGAGGAGCGAGAAGAGCAAGGCCAGGTGTCCTGCTTCAGACACTCCTGGGTCATTCGTAACCAGGGGAGCGCAGGCCCGTAGGAGGAGACGTCTACTCCAGCCACACCAGGTGCGGTGAGAAGGCTGCCTGGAAGAGATAGCTCCAGCGTTCAGTTGGGAAGGGTGAGCAGCGGGTAGCTGAGAGTGAATATTCTAGAGGAGGTGGTAAGCAAGGCAAAGAGGTGAAAGGCAGGCCTGGCCAGTGGCTCTCAGATCAAAGTGCGGGGTCGGAGAGCGGAGTCTCACCTTCCATCCTCCCTCAGGAACCTCTAGAACGTGAGTCAGGCACTCAGTGCATCTGCTGAGGCAGCCACCAACCCCTTCCCTGGGGAGCCCTGAGGGCCCACGACAGCCTGCATCCTGGCAGCCTCCTCTGCATCCTCTGGGGCGCCCTCTAAATGCCACCCTGGCTGGCACATGGCATAGCTCAAGGGGCATTTACTGAATAAAGCTGCCTTTTGTGGGGAGCTCTGAGTATGCCAGGCAATGCACAAAGGGCTTGGCATGCATTTTCTTACAAGTTCTGGGTGGGTACTTTTATTTTTTTTCCCAATATTGAGAATTGAACCCAGGGCTTTTGCAGTGAGATATATCCTGGGCCTTTTATAGTTTTTAAAAATTTTTTATTTTGTTTTTAAGATAGGATCTTGCCAAGTTGCTAAATTGTCCAGGTTGGGCTTGAAGTTCCAGTCTTCCTGCCTCAGCGTCCCAAAGTGCTGGACTTACAAACGTGCACCACCATGCCTGGCTTAGGCACCCTTATTATTAGAACTGGGCTGTAGATGAACACTCAGACCGGATAGGTAATGCATCAAAAGCCGTACTGGGACTTACAGATTTGGTTAGACTCAAAGATCTGGTTTCAGAACCTAGGCTCCTTGCCACCCGCCCACGGTCCCCTGCCTCTCCAAGTGAACAAGCGAGGGGACATAGGCTGCCTGGCTGGGTGAATGCCTACCCCTTCCACCCCAAGTTTGCATGCTGAAGTCCTAACTCTAGCGCCTTAGTCAGTGACCTTACTTGAAGTAGAGTAGGTACAGGGTAATTAGTGAGGATGAGGCCGAGGTCATACCAGAGTGGGGTCGGCCCTTAATCCAGTACAACCATCGCCCTACAGAGAGGGAGAGCTGGACACAGAGAGGACAGGGAAGATAAGAAGAAGACAGCCATCTGCAAGCTAAGGAGAGGGGCCTGGACCGGGACCATTCAATGTAAGCTCCTGGATTTCAGACTTCTGGCCACCAGAGCTATGAGATTATAAACTTCTATGTTGAAGCCACCTGTGGTACTTTGTCATAGCTGCTTTGTCAAACTAATGTACGCGCCAAGGCGGGTCCCCCTTCCCCGTAAAGGAGACACGCACAGTGTTAGGGCACCCTGAACCCTGCCAGCCTTCAGGCTGGATAGAACAGCCCAGAATACAACCTATTGAGCTCATAGAGCCAAGGCCTAGCCAGCTGCTCAGCTCAGAGCCACGCATGGCTGATGTCCCAGTCATGTAACCACTGGCTACGGGACTGCGGAGCGTGAGGCTCAGGATGATAGGAGGCACGACCTAAAAGACAGTCCAGGGCAGTGGTGGTGAACCTTTTAGAGCTTTCAATGATACAAAGAGCCTGCTGTATCACACATGCCATAGGTTCCCACCACTGCTCCGGGGCGTCTCTCACTCTCTCTCTCTGGAGGTTGCAGGAGATATCAGAGCTCTGAGGGAGTGGAGTTTGTACAATGCAGATTGCAGGCACCACCCAGATTCACACAATCAGACTGCCTGGAAATGTGGCCCCGCAAATCTTCATTTTTCACAGATCTGCACCTTCTCCTTGTACCTATCCAGAGGTTAAGTGTAAGAATCCTTGCATCCTCAAAGTACTGTGCACAGTAGCTCAAAGTGGAAACAGCCCAAATGCCCACGAACTGCTAAATAGCTACATACCGAGTGGTGCATCCACACCATGGAGAGTTATTCAGCCACGAAAAGATGAGAAGTTCTGACGCAAGCTATAATGTGGGTAAAGCTGGAAGACACGACACTAAGGGAAAGAAGCCAGATACACGGGACCCATATTGTATGACCTGATTACATTACATGTCCAGAGTGGATCAGAGACAGGTGGAAAGTGGTTTCTCTGGATCTGGGAAGGGTTGGAGAAGATGGAGAGGTGGCTGAGGGACAAAGTAAAGGTTCCTTGCACTCTCCCTTGGACATTTTCTTTTTTTCTGCTTTGGAGACTGGGTCTCAATATGTAGCTCAGGCTGGCCTTGAACTCGGGGTGATCCTCCTGCCTCAGTCTCCCTCCTGAGTGCTGGGGTTACAGGCGTGCGCCACCATGCCTTGCTCCCCCTGGTTATTTTTTGTACCAGGGATCGAACTTGGTACCTTGCACTTGCGAGGCAAGTGGTGGAACCACTGAGCTAAATCTGCCCACCCTGGTCATTTCTTACCATGCACAGATTTTGAGGGCAACAAGGCCGAGGAGCCCTCAGATGCCTGGTGTACAGGGAGCCCCCAGCACTCACTGTCTCTGGCCCTTGGGATCTGTCACCTTATACTTTATCTTTCACAACAGCCTCACATTTGCGAGGTCACAGTCCCCTTACATCAGCTCCCTTAATCCTCTCCACGGTTCTTGGTGTGGGTGGAGCAGGCGTTTCGCCTCCCCTCTTCTGACAAGAAAACAGAGACCCAGGCAGACTCTCCAGCCGGGCCCTAGCAAGGTGGGGTCCTCTGGATCCTGGCCTGAGGCCATAGTCTGTGTTCACTGGGAGCCAGGGGTCTTGTCCTCTCCTCCCTCCTTCTGTCCCCGACATCACACCTGCCTTGGCTCCTCTTTCCCCTCCTGTGCTCATCCCACCCCTGCCCTGCAGGCCTGGGCCCCCCACAGGTATCCTAGAAGGCCCCTGTCTGGCTCCACAGGACCCCCAGGAGCAGTGGGTGGTGTTGGGCTGTCTGCAGATAAAAGCTAATTATGGGATTATACACACTGTCTGTTGATTTAAATTCTGCAGACAAACACCACCTGGAAGGTAGGAGGGTCAGCAGGCCTGGTTGGGGGGTAAGGTGGGGGTTGTTTGGGAGCTCCTTCCCCAGCTGGGAGTCCCACCTCCAACGGCCCTTCCTTCCCCTAAGCCTCCCTGGGGGTCTGGCTTCCAGTTCAGTCCCACCCAAATGCGGCTAAGGGCGGAGCTCCTAGCGGTCTTCCAGGAGCATGTCCACGGGGAGACGACTGTGTAGGGACGGTACCAAGGGCTGTGATGGAGGAGGAGGGAGGCTGGGTTTTACTTAACTCTGAAACCATCCTGTTTTCCAACACTAGGGCTTAGCATGCACTGCACGGTGCACAGGCACAGGGCTAAGCACTGCATATCCGTGAACCCTCTCCCAAAGGACTATCTAACTAAGGTGTCCTAATTACTGTCTGGAACAGAACTGGGGCCCTGGGACTCCGGGTCAAGATACCTAACCAGTCCCTTTACAAGTACAAATCTCAACTCTAGCTTCCCCAGAATAGGGATGTGCTGGCCTCTTGTCTGGAGGACACTTTGCTACAGATGTGCCCACCTTGGCCCGATTCCAGAGGGCCCCAGCACAGCCATTCCTAGTTCTACAGAAGGCTGCCGTAGGGCCCCTCACCATCCCCCCTCTCAAAACCCGTGGGCCACTGGGCTGTGGCAGGGCCTACTCCTTGCTGTCCACCAAGGGGCCAAGCCCTTGGTAGTGAGCTCTGGGCTGCACTGCCCAGGGATTCCCACCCTTGGGCCTAAGACGACACCAGCAGGGGAAAGTGACCCCCTCACCACCGAGGGGGAGCAGGAAGCAAGAGGAAGCTGGCTAGGGGAGCCCCCTCCCCAAGGGTGGGCCACACAGGCCATGCCAGCCTTCACCGACAGAGCATTGGGAAGCAGGTTGATAGCCGAAGCCAGCATATTAGAGGAGGCAGGTCCCTGCGCCGGCTGCGTGGGCCCAGCCACACCTTGGCTGGACAGAGACACTACAGCCCCGCTGTCCGGTCTTAGGAGGAAGGAAGAGAGATTCCACTGGGAGGCTGGGCCCTCTGTGCAGCAGGCCTGGAGCCACGGCTGCAGGTGGATGTGGGGCTGCTGGGGAGAACTGGTCAGAACAGGAGGCCAGAAAATAGACTGCCCATCTTGGTTCCTGGGTTGGTACGTTTTAACCTCTTTGTTGCCATGGTCTATTTGTCCGGGGGACAGCTTTCTCTTTTAGCCTCTCAACCTGGCTGAACTGCAGCCACTGTCAAACTGCTGGCCTTGGTCAGAAGGGTGCAGGTCACACCCATCTTTGAACCCACTGGGGACCAAAAGAGCTCAGGTTGGAAGGTGACATTCTGTGCCTCGCCACTGACATGAGGGCGACCCTGACAGCGCGACTCATGCCCAGCTGGAGGAGTAGCTCAAGATCAGGCCAGATGCGGGGCGGTGCGCCTCCTCTGCCCTGCAGGGACAGAATGGAGCCAGTGTCTGCGGAGTGTGGGTGCAGGAAGGGCTGGACCCTAGTCGGGGAGCGTTCCCATCAGTTAATGCCTAGCAGCCCCCGTGCCAGCTGGAAGCCAGGAGCAGAGAGAAAGAGAGATCATTATCCCAGCCTGAGGACCCAATACCCTTCCTAGGGGAAAACCAAAAGGAGATTTCTCCTCTCAGCTGTGTGACTGTGCCGGGCTGGCCCCTCCCCTCTGCCAGTCCAGCATCCCCGGCTGGGCACCAAAGCTGTGTCTGCTGCCCCTATCGTACCTGAGCCCTCCACTGCCTACTCAAATTCCCTGGCTGTGCCTACAGAGTATGTAGTTCGACCCTTGCCTGTGTCTCTAGCTCAGCCCACACCTCTTGCCCCTTGCTTGAGCCACACTGGCCTTCTCTCAATCACCCAGTTTCCTCACCATCCTTCTCACCACTGGGCCTTTGCACATACAAGATTCTCTGGTCAAATATCTTTCCTTGCACACACTCCTACTTACATCTTCTTTACCCCTTATTTCAGCTCAACTCTTATTTCACTAACTCTGGAAGGAGCCCTCCTGACCTCTAGAACTAGATAAAGTACCCCCCACACTCTCCGGGCACTTCTCTGCATTTCTTTGTAGCCCTTGTTAGTTGCAAAACTGTCTTTTACTCAATTCTTGATTATACTACATTTTCCCATGCTGGACTACAGGTAACAGAGGAGGACAAGGCTGTTTTTTCCTTTCCTGTTCACTGTAGTTTCCTGACTCCTTACCTGGTCCCCAGTATGTCAGGGGTACTTGATAAATATGGACGGCTTTGCCCTTTCATCATAGTGGGACAAGGACTGAGAGAACAGACAGCCAAGGTCATCACCAAGCATGAACATGCTGGAGATGATCTTTAGCTGTGACCATATAAATCTGCGCTCTTTGGACACAGAGTAAGGTTGGGAAGCTGCAGACATCTGGGAGCCAAGTGACCAAGACCCACTCAGGCTATGGAAGCTCTCAGCTTTCCTTGGACCTGGAAAAGGGTCCCTGGCTTCTTTGATGCTGGCAATGGTACAGTCAAGAGTGCAGGGAGAAGAGGAGGATGGTGCTGTGACAGCCCGACCAGGTGCCTCAGCAAATGGAGCAGGTCTCTGTCCTGCAGTCCTGGCTGCAGCCCCACATACCTGCTCGTCCACCTTGTGCGCTATGAGTGTGGCTCCTTCCTCCAGCTCTGCCACACTGATGGGCCGGACCCTGAGCGCCACCTGGGAGGGGAGACCAGACCCCAGGGTGAGGAGAGGGCCATGCGAGGCTTGGAGAGAAGCCTTTGAGGTCCTCAGGATTCTTCCCCCACACAGACTCCTGGCTTCTCCAGCGTCCAGCCATGCCGGACTCCTTAGTCCTAAGGAGTCACAGTGACTGGCTAGGTCAGAAGGCTGCAGGTCCACAGGGTGTCTGGCTCTGAGTCTGTGAATCTCCCCAGGAGCCCATGCCTCAGGGACAGCCCCAGGGGAGAGAACTATCTGCTCAGGAGGCATCATCCACATATCTGAATTAAACACCTGCAGCTCCCTTGGGCTGGAACTTGGAGCCCCGGGGTACCTCGGTGAACCACGCATTGCACCTGAAGACATGAACAGGGCTGGGGGCTGTGGATGGGGCCCCACAGTGAGGACAGAAGTGCAGGTATCTTCCCTTCCGCTGCCTCCTCTATTGCCTGCCCAGTGAGACAGTGGGGCTTCCTCCCTGGGCTAGGGCTCCCCAAGAATGGCATAGGGGAGGAGGAGGATTCTCAGGCTGATCAAAACGACACCTGCTGGCCATGTGGGGAGCACAACGGGGCCCACCCTTCACTTTCTGTACCTGTCACATCACCTTTGTCTGTGCAAGAGAGGAGGGCCCCTGGCTTGGCCAGGTGTGGAGCTGTGCATTTGCAAACCATTTATTCGGAGCAAATCATTTTCTCTTTTCCTTTTTGACAGTACTAGGGATTGACCCCCACCCATCCACCCAGGCCTAGCAGAGGCCTTGGGGTCAGAGTTTGTCCCTCATTGTTCCAGATGACCAGGAATTTCCACCTTCTGCCCGGCCCTCCTTCCTACTTCCTCCAGGTGGCCTCGTGGTGGACAATCACCCACCCACTTCTGAGCCCATGCCAGCTCCCCTGTTGCCCTGTGGTTGTCCTCTGTTCTCCTTCTCAGGACAGTCGGTCAGATCTCCGGCGATCGGACAGCAGGGTCCATGCAGATGCTATGCAGGCTTCGGGGTGAGGCCCCCGGGGGTGTGGACCGAAGTCAGGCTAACTCTCTAGACTAAGAAGAAGGCGTGTACTTTCCGGACACCTGTTCCCTAGGACTCGGGCAAAGTTGCTCTGGACTGACTCAGCCCCTGTCCCTTTCTGTCCTCTTAGTGGACACTGTTGGAGGCTGACAGGTAGTGGGATTCCGGGGGGGTGGTGAAGGGGGCGAGGCAGAGCTCCAAGGAGTCTCACCACGAGTTGCTGGTCCTTGGCATCCCCGCCGTTCTTCATGCTTGCAGCGGGTGGAGAGGACAGGGCAGAGCCGAGCTCACCCCCACCGCAGTCTCCTTGGGTCGCTGCTGTCTCCTCGAGGCTGCTGCCGCTGCCTGACAACCTGAAACCAACAACGCGCCCAGCCCCGGCACTGACCAGGAGGCGGTGCCCGGAGGGCGGGGCCTGGTCCGCCCCTCCCCTTGCACCGAACCGCCCGCCCCGCTGTTCTGGCAGCCACTTCCTACACCTGCCTTCTCACTGTCTCTCTGCGTCTACAGTCTCCAGGGCGGCGGCGGGCAGGCCTGCGTTTCCATGGGCTCTTTGGGCATCGCGCTGTGGCTGCGGCCTCTGGGGTGGGTGTCTGCACCCAGTGCCCAGGGGCAGAGGGCTGGGGAGGCTGGGTAAGGAGTTGTCCCTTGGCCTCGGCTGCCTACCCAAGTGATGCTGGGGGAGCGTCTGGATAAGCTGGAGTGTGTTCCAGAAGGAGACACCTCAGTGTTCCCCACTAGCAAAGGAAGGCCTGTCCCTGAACTCAGCATGTAGCTCGGGATGGACTGGCCCAACTACCTGAGGAGTCTACGCTGTGTGAGAAAGTCTAAGTCAGAAGCTGCAGGCTCCAGGCCTGGCGGAGTGGTGCACACCAGTGATCCCAGCTCTCCAGGAGGCTGAGGCAGAAGGATCGAAAGTTTAAGCCCAGCAAGGGCAGTTTAATGACTTAATGAGACACTCTCTCAAAATTAAAAAAAAAAAATTAAAGGCTGGGGATGTAGCTCAGTGCAAAGTTCAATCTCCAGTGCCACATGAAAAACAAACAAAACCAAACGCAGCTGTGGCCTCCGTTCTTGATCACAATAGCAACGATTATGTGATGATGCAGTCGGAGAACAGTGGTGGAAAGGTTCCTGGCCCCAGGAGGCCCCGGGAAAACAGGATTCTGTTCCCAGCTCTGCTTCTAACTTGCCAACCACCTGGAGCAGAGTTTCCCTGCTCCCTGGGCCTCAGTTTCCTGAATGCTGTGGGAGCTCTCCCTCATTTTGGGGCCCATCTTTTGTGTTCTCTGCTCCCGATGAAGCTGAGCCTAGGACCCCTGCAGAGCCCCGGGGAGAGAGCCCTGGCGGGGCTCGTGACCCATGGAAGGAGCCAGGAAAGGTAGCGTTCGCATCCCTCGAGGCTGTCTCCGGCACCTGGCACATGCCCAGAGGCAGAGGGTGATGATGCCAGCGGGAGCCCTGGGACCGGCTTCCCGAGCTGCCCCCAGGGAGCTTGTGCTGGGGACAGTTATTAATAAACAGTGGCAGGAAGCAGCTGGCAGCGTCGGGCTTGATAAATATATAAACCCTGGATAGCTTGGTGGGAACCAAACTCCCCTGCAGAAGTCTCAGGTTTTGTCCCGTTTTCTGCCCAGGCTGCCCCAGAGCTCGTGGGTTGGAGCTGCGGTGAGAATCAGGTACGTACCGAGGATGCACGGGGCTTGTCTTATAGCCCCGAATCTAGCAGGATGAGCCACGGAGGGCCCTGGTCAACTGTGCTATGGCTGTTTTTCTTTTTCTTTTCTATTCTTCCGTGTGCAAAGCCCCACCCAGAAGGGCCCATTGTGATTGATGGGGAAAACAAGACGCTTCTAGCAGCGGCTCTCAGCCCACGGAGACTCATCACAAAGTCGTCTCTACTCCCAAATATTTTCCTCCACCTGACTTCTGATTTTAGCCAAGGGAACCACCATTCCCTATACACTCACATCTTTAAGTCATTGTTGCCTCCCGCTCTCCCTCACCCTCTACCTTCTTCTGTCACGTTTCTCTTTACCTTCCCTATCAGCCTCTCCTCCCACTGCCCATGAAACTCCCAAGGCCTTACAGAGCCACAGCAAGCTCCAGGAGGAAGGGACCTGGGCTTGTGGGTTCTGTCCCGGACGCTGACTCTATCGCATCGCGCCTGTCCCTCCTCTCCATCCCCACTGCCGCGTCCTGCAGGCTTGAACTTTACAGTCTCTCGTCCAGATAAGAACAGCCCTCCTGGTCTCTTTCTCTCCGGTTGTACTCTGTTCCAGTCCACTTTCCACACCCTCGCTGTTCTATGACATCGCTGTCACTGCCTTACTTGAAATCCTGCCATAGCTCCCCACTGCCTTCCTGATGGAGTCTGTGGCCTTCCCTGCTTCCTCTTGGCTCGTCCTTTCCTGCCACCCCTGCCGCTGTCAGCCGGCCACACACATCCCCCGGAAGAGCAGCCCCCTTCTCGCACCCTCGGGCTTTGCTCCTGCTGCTCTGCCCTGGAGGCTCCCTTTTCTGGACTTGCCTGGCAAATGCTTCAGAACTCCCCTCACGCGCCACCTCCCCTTTCCTTTGGAGAACTGCCTGTCCTCAAGTCCATGCCATTCCTCTCGTCCATGTGATCTGGTGGGGTTCATCACAGCATCTGTCTCACCCCAGCCACGGCAGGATGCCAGCATGGCCTTGGTCACAGGGATCCGCCCCAGGAGATGGGTGTGACCGACACTGGACCAATCAGAGCCTTTTCCCTGGATGCCCCTGCGCTGGGAGGGAGGAGCTCTGTTTTACCTTGAGTATTACTGCTGAGACCCTGCCTAATCCTCTCCCGTCCAAGGGAAGGCACTGCACTATCACAGGAGCACGAGGGAAACCTAAGCAAAGAAGCTGTACAGAGAGAGAAATAGATGACATCACCTGAGTTGATGGATGGATCCAGCCATACCTGAAACCAGCTAAGCTTTGGTCTTCTGAGTGTCTTCAGCCAAAATAGATAGATAGATAGATAGATAGATAGATAGATAGATAGATAGATAGATAAAAAAAAATTAAAAATCTTTTCTTGATTCTAACTAGTGTTTGTTTGTTTGTTTTGAAGTATTAGGGATTAAATGCAGGCTTTCTTTCTGGGCTATATCTCCTGCCCTTTTAAAATTTTTGCTGTATTTTGAGATAGTCTTGCTAAATTGCTGAGACTAGACTCAGATTTACAATTCTCCGATGTCACCTCCCCAAGGGCTGGGATTACAGGTGTGTGCCACCACTCCCAGCTACTGACTTGAACTACTTTGAGTAGCTTTCTAAACATTCAACAACAACAGATCCCAAGGTATCCAGCCTAGGTCCTCTTTCTCTGTGCTTCTTCCTAATGACACTCACCACAGAAGATCAGAATCATCTGCCCATTGGTCCTGGTGCAGGGATGGGTACTAAATGGATATTTCTATGCCAGTGCCCAGTGAGGATCCAGTCAGTGAACGAGTGGGGTCAACAGGGCAAAGCCAGCTGGGCCACAGCTGCATTGAGATCCCCAGGCAGAAACTTCAGGTCCTCGCAAACAGCCAGCACCCCCTAAGTCACAGGACTTACCGGCTCCGGCGTTATCCACACTGCTCCTCCTCAGCCCCGGAGACTGAGGTCTAGTGAGCACCCGCCACCTGCCAGAGGCCACGTGGGGCGCTGAACCTGCAACATCACAGTAAGCTTCACATCAAGCCGGGTCCTCTGACCCAGGGAAGTCAAGGGTCTGTCTTGCTGCAGAGAGCAAAGTCCCGCTTACTTGAGAGCAGGGCCTGGCTATACATGGGCTCGACTCCCCCACTTACAGCTTGGAAGGTGAGATGGAAGAGAATTATTGAGAAAACAAAGCATTTATTGAGATGTTTTTCTCTGAAGAAGCCTCAGCATCCTCTCTAGTAGGTTTGGGGCTCTGATGCCAAAGGGACCCCGGGAAATAGATCATGTAGTAGCTCCTTGTACTCACCTGGGTCTTACCATCGGGCATGAAAGCTGTTGGGGGCCATCTGGTTCTTCTTAGGGAAGGAGGCGGTAGACATATATTGAGCAATGACTTTGAGCCCAACAGCTATGTGTTATTGCATTTACTCTCCCTAATAATCCAGGTAACAGAGGTACAGAGAGGTAAGCAATTCTATAGCCACCGCTCTACTCCAAGCTGCCATTACTGTCCTCTGACACCACGCTGCCCTCTCTACATAAAGATGTCCTCTCTGCCTCCCTCTAGCTTAGATGTGCGATCCAGCTTCTCCTTGCTTCTCTGTGATCCCAGGAGAAAGGCCAAAGCCCCAAAAGTCAGGGTCCTGCCCCACCCCGGGGGGCATGCTGTGTGCTGCTGAGTGGCTCCTCCAGACAGACAAGCCTTAATCGCACATGCACGGGTGTACCTGCATGCACTGCACACGCAACCCCTCCACCTTCACGCTTATGCTCAGTCTCTGCTTCATCCTCAAACTCACCGAGGCCCCCTGACAGCTCCTCACCCCCCGCAGTCTCAGCTGGCTCCTCCTTTTATCCCTCTCATAGTGCCCTGTAGCATCCCTTACACTGTCACTGTGCACAGCTGTCGCTTTGTATCTGTGTGTGTGTGTGTGTGTGTGTGTGTGTGTGTGTGTTAGCCTCCCATGTCTTCCAACAGCACACAGGCTCTGGCAGGGCAGGCCCGCATCTGTTTTCTTTGCTGCTCCATTCCCGGTACATGGCACAGGGCTGGGTGAGGACCATGCCATCTAGGCGGCAAGCACCCAAACTGGGTTCTTTGATTCATTGTTTGATTGACTGATTGATTGATTTTATGAGACAGGGTCTCACTAGATTGCCCCAAACTTGTGGACTCAAACTTGTGATTCTCCTGCCTCGGCCTTCCAAGTGCTGGGATTACAAATATGCACCATTGTGCTTGGTTGAATCCATTCTTGCCCTGCCTGTAAGATCCAGAAAACACTGATACCTACAGTTCCTATGTCAGTCATCAGGCCCTGGGCACCCAGAAGTGCTTGCCCCTGGGGCTCAGGATCCGGAGCTGACTCTGGTAGGCCTTTAGCATCACCTTTGTCCCCTGCTTAGGCCTCAGGGTCATCCCAGGGGCCTCTGGAGCTCAGAAAGCATTCACTGTTTCCAACAAAGAGGATCCTTCTCAGAATTCCGCTTTGGGGCCCAGTACCCAGCTACCGCACAGAAGCGAGGGTGGCAGTGATTCTCCCAGGGGCTGCAGCCAAAGCATCATTGGTTAAGAGATGTTTTTCAACCAGGTACACTGAGTAGAAAAGGTCAAAGGAGGGGCGCTCCCTTCCCTCGGATGTGCATTTATGGGGAAGGCAAAACTGTGCTCTGGACTTGAGTCTGGCCGCTTTCCAGTACTGCTCTGTGTCCCCTGCCTGGCCCGTATTACCATTTCCCAGTGCACATTCCTCACCCACAGCTCTTCTGTGCTATGCATTTGTGGTTTTGTTTTGCTCCCTTTTGGAAGGGAATAAACACAAGGCACCCGGTGAGGTCGGTGTGTGAGGCTGGTAAAGGTCATTGCTGCAAGGTGGGCATGCGCATCCTTTGATCACTGGTGTCTGCTTTGTTTTCTGCTACAACCCACTCTCTGACTCCATCCTGCCACAGTGGTGCCCTCTGGACACAGGGGGAAAGACTTGCAGGCCCCAGCAGATAGCCTCGTTTTGCAGGCCCAAAGGTCAACGTTTGAGAACCGCAAAAGAATGCACTCCTGCCTTGGCGTGGAGGTGCCAGCCCCTCACCGAGGGTCCGTCAGTGTGCCGGGTCAACACGGAGCGTGGACTTCCTCTTGGAGCACTTCATTTGGACAACCTTTCTCCCAAGTTGGGGTTTCTCCACTGTGATTCCAGGGACGCTCTGGACAGGACCGTTCTGTGAGGTAGGGACTGTCTAGTGTGTCAGAGGACACTGAGCAGCATCTCTGTCGTCTACACACCAGAGGGTGCTGCCAGGAGCAGCCTCCTTACCAGTTTTGTCAATCCAAAATGTGCCCCGATATTGCCAAGATACCACTGGGGACAAAACCACCCCTAACAGAGAGTCAGTGCTCTAAGTAGAAAGTCCCCAAGGGCAGCACAGGCTCCCTGTGTCCAGGCACAGTGACCCTGCTGTCCCCGAGGACCCTCTGTCTGCTGCCTGGATGGCAGCCCCTGGTGGAGAGCAGAGACCCAGCAGGGCCAGCTGCTCATACTGGGGGACCTGGGAGTGCCACGTAGAGCATAAACTCCAGGAGCGGGCCCTGGGCAGGCTGTCACCTCTGTCACCTGCTCCCGTGAGCCCCAGAAAGTGCCTCCCTCCCACTGTCATCTGCCACACCTGAGACATGTGGATTGAGGGTGGTGAGGTCATTCCTGGACTCTGTGACAGTCAAGCACCAATAAATGTGACATGTGATTACTGCTTGTATCAAAATCTAGCCAAAGTCTGCGACTCGGTGCTTCTCCCCACCCAAACTATGGGCACAAGGGATGGCTCTGAGTCCTTTCTCAACAAAATCCTTAAGTCTTGTTTTTGTTTTGCAGCCCTAGGGATGGAATTTTGATCGTATCACTGAGCTACATTCCCAGTCCTTTTAATTAGTATTCTTATTACTGTTATGCCAGTCTGGGGATTGAACCCCTTGCCTTTGCACTGAGCTTTGGCCCCAGCCCTTTTTAAATTTTTAAATTTTAAGGCAGGGTCTTACTCAGTCGCTAAGTTACCCAGGCTGGGCTCGCGGTCCTCCTGCCTCAGCTTCCCTGAGTGCTGAGATTACGGACATGTCCTACCTGTCCAGCTACAAAAGCTCTTTTAAAGGACACTTTGGATCACCTGACAGTCCCGGAGTCAGTGACAGTCAGGGATCTCTGGAGCAAAGTTGGCCCCAAGGTGCCTGCACTCCTCCGAACTGTTCAGTTGAGCTGTGGCTTCAGGGCACCTCCTGGAGCAGCAGCCCAGCTCACTGCCCACCTTGGAGACCCTGAGGGTCCTGTGCAGCACCCACTGCCCTGGGGGCCACAGTTGACTGCTCTGCAGGACAGGAAGTGAGCTATGTGGGCTCCCACCCTGCCCTGCCCCTCTCCAGCTCTGTGACCCGGGCAAGTCTGCACACCTCTCCTGAACCTCTGTATCCTGCTCTGCAGAATAAGGTCAGCAGGAAACTTCCAGGGACTCCGTGAAGAGTGACGTGAAGGAGAAAACACGAAAAGCTCTTAGCACAGGGTGTGTAGCAAGCACCGACTGCTGGCATTGTTGCTATTAATTTAATGGTACCAGAATGGAGGAAACAGAAAGCCTGTGGGTGCTCGTGAATAAGCTCTCTCCTCCCAGGCTTTCGGGGGCAGCAGGCTAAGAGGCCTCTAATGCGGCTGTGTGGAAAGGCACTTGGGACAGACTTTAGGTGGGTGAGGAGGGTGGGGAGGGAAGAGTAAAAAGCCTTTCCCCTCCGCAGGGCTTTGCAAGGCTGTTGTGGCCAGGGAGAGCCTGGGTTGAGGCTGTGAGCTTCCAAAAGAAGAGGCTGACTGGGAGCCTGGAAGGAGTGGTAGCCAGGGGGACACCCAGGACCAGAGCCGAAGGCTGTGTGTGCCCTCCGTGAAGTGGGCCTCCTAGTGGTCCCAGCCCTGCCACTTTCCTCTCTGTGAGGGTGGCACAGGACTGGGCTCCAGTGTGGTCCAGTGATTCGTAGGGCGGAGGCGGTCAGTGCCCCGAAGTGCTCTCCACAATCATGCTTTAAGGAAAAGCTCAGCTCCCCACTTGCAAGGTCACACCAGGGCAGTACCAAGAAGGCACAGAAGGGACACGCAGGGTCCACTTAGGCTGACTTCTCTTCCTCGCCTCCTCCTTCCTCCCCGACATTGTCTTCCTCCGCCTCCTCGTCCATCTCCAAACTCTGTTTCTTTTGCTGGGGAAGAACAGGAGAAATGTTGGTGAGGGGAAGGTCTTCCCCACCCCCCAGATGTGAACCCAAGAGGTGGAAAGCAGCCAGCCTGCTGCCTGAAGCCCCGAGAGCCAAGTACCCTGATGGTACCAGCTCCATATGGGTGAGGGCCTAGAGGATCCTGGGAAATTGCACAGTCCTGCCTCTGCTGCGTGCAGCCTGGGTTACCTTGGGTCAGTTCCTTCTGTGCTCCCGGCTTCTTTACCCCTGAGGCAGACGTGACATGTTGCAGGACTGGGCTAGTATTAGAGACAGTGTGGGGGAGATTTGGCCTAGGGCAGTGCTTTCAAATTAGCTGCAGGGGCGGGTGGTGTATGTGGAAGACAGCAGGGGCCAAATCTTCTGAGGCTCAGTTCCTCATTTAGAGTGTTTGAGCTGATGGAGCTCAGTGGTACAGCGCTTGCCTACCATGAGCAAGGCCCTGGGTTCCATTCCCAGGGCTGCAAAATAAAGTAAAATTATGAAAAGATCCATGCTGCTGTGATCACCACATTTCGTGAGGCAGGGCGCCAGCGCAGTATCTGTAGGCCACACTGCACCACAAAAGGCGACCAAGGTTACCTCTGGCCTCTGCAGGGCTGACTGGACGCGAGGTGAGGGGTGGGAGGAACCCTGGGCTGCTGGGACAGCTCGGACTCTAGTCGCCTCTGCACCACTGGCACTGCTCAGAGAACGTGGGAATAAAGCAGCTCCTATCCTCGTCTGCACCACAAACCCACACCCCGTCCTCAGGGCCAGAGGAAGGAAGAGGAGAGCGGCATCGGCAGGGGAACCAGGGACTTCCGCCCCCTCCCTCCTCAGTGACTGGGAACTGTCTCTGCCGTTCAATCGCCAAAGCAGGGCTGGCTCCCTGGGCGAGCGCTCCAGGTGGCCATGCAGGGCCAGGTCTTAGAAGGTCCCACACTTGCTGTAAGCTATGCTGTCATCACCTTGGAATTCTAAGTTTTTAAAAAAGAGGCCCACATTTTTATTTTGTATCCTTTCCTCATTATGCTGCCAGTCTTGCTTATAAAAGTGGATCCTAGAGTACCCTGGCTTGGTCATTTCTCTGTCATGGTGGACTTGAAGCTACATCCCCATCCCTCTTTAAATTTTATTTTGAGACAGGGTCTCACACTAAGTGGCCCAGGCTAGGCTCCAACTTGCAATCCTCCTGCTTCAGCCTCCTAAAGTGCTGGGTTGACAGGCATGTGCCACCACACCCTGTTCCATCTTGGCATCTTATCTGTGTACCCCTAAGTGCAGTGACACAGAGGGACAGGGTCTTTTCCTTCCTCTGCCCTTTGGTACGGAAGAGGACCCAGAAGGTGACAAGACACCACCATCACAGCTTGATCCCCTCACTTTCCAAACAGGAAATGAGGACCCGAGAAGAGCAGGCTTCCTGCCTGGTCGGTACAGCTAGAAAGTGCTTTAGAACCCGGGCCAAAGGCAGAGGGGCTGATCCAAGTCATACTCCTGACACCAGGCTGGGTACCGAGAGAGTGGCACCCAGGTGAACGCCGTAGCCCTGTCCTGCCTGGATGTCAAGGCTCTCGCGCCTTGCAAAGCTCATTGGTCCCCAGGACCCTCATCCAGGTGGTGCCACGCATGCTCAGAGCGCCTGCCACGGATGGGACTGCAGCACCCCAGGAGGCGTGGGGCACAGTGCCTGCTTGGAGACAGGACTACTTGAGAGAGAGTAAGTTTTCCCACTCACATGAGGACACCTGGGAGGTCAGCCAGCCGGTGACAGGTGGCTCCCAGCCCTCAGCCCACCCAGGCCCCGCCAAGGCCCTTACGGCTTTTGCTGTCTTATGCATGGCCTCCGCCTCCTTCTTCTTCAGCTCCGTGAAGACGATGTCGAAGAACTCCTGCTCAGCCTTGGCGACCATCTCCTCCAGGTTGGTGGCCAGCTCCTCGTCCTTCTGGTCTTCGTCCTTGCCCTCCGCCTTGCCTTTCTCCTTCAGCCGCATCTCTTTCTGCCTGGCCTCCAGGATCTTCTCCCGCCGGGTTTCTCGTTCAAATATCTGGGCCACAGTGGAACCGAGGCCAATGGAAGGGGTGGGCAATGAGCAACTCCGGCCCGGGGCCAGGCTGGGCAGCTCCTCAGTTCTCCCCACCCTGCACACAGGGCTGGCGTCCAGGAGGGAGGGCTGAATATCGGCATCAGAGGCTGGAGCCAGGACACCAAGCTACTCCGTCCGAGGACACCGAGTGCACAGACCACAGGGTGCAGAACCTCTGGTGGGCTTGGTTACGGGTCATGGTGGCTGTGGGCCCAACAAAGGACCAGCTCAGGGGGGAAGCTGCCCTGCCTCAGGCAGAGCCAAGCAGCTCTCCCAGACCTCAGCATCAGGGCCTTCCATTCCACGGTGCACACCTGGGCCCTGGGGAGTGTGTGTGCTGTTTGAAACTGGACAAATGGACCCAGTTAAACCATTTGATGTGCAGCTGGAAAACCAAAGCCTGGGGAGACAAAGTGACTTGCCCAGGGCCCCTGAGCTGCAGAGTACTGAGCAAGGGCAGGTGAACCCTGCTAAGGCCCAACCCCAGAGCTCAATTTAGGGCCCCCGGCGACCCCATCAAACTTGTGTACCTCTTCCCAGGAAGTGGAAAGGAGGGGGCAAGTTTCTCTCTGCTGAGGCTGCTCTCTGAGACAGGGCCAGGTCAGGACATGTGGGGACCCTGCTGCCGGGCCTGTACTTACGGAAGAAGCTATGTTCTTCTCATTCCTCTGGAGGGTGGAGAGCCCACTGGAGACTTCCAGCAGGGTGGTCGTCCCCTGCTGGGAGCCACAGGCAATGAGACAGCCGTTGTCCTGTACCCGGAGGCAGAAGAGGGCCTCGTCACACACCTGTTGGAGGGTCCAAGCAGCCCCGGGGGGGCAGGCAAAGTCATGTTTGTTTAACTAATGGCATGTGGGGAGGCTTAGCTCCTCACTTCTAATCAGACACCCTCCACAACACCCTACCCCACAGGGTGAAGTGCAAACTCAGAGCTCCAGCCTCATTTCAGTCCAGTCCCATCCAACTTGTGGAACTCTCATGGCCTGCCACAGCCCCAACCATGGCTTTGCCAACAGGAGCTCAGGTTTGAAGGGCCAGCTGCCCAGAGACCTGTCCAAGGGCCTGAAAGGACACAGCTCGGGGCAGCGGTGGCGGTCTGTTTTAATTTCCTCAGGGTGACTCAGCCATGTCACCAGGGTGCCGAGTCCCCTTACCTCTGCAGCAGCACAGGCTCTCCGGGCAGGAGCTGCAGTTGGCCACTGTGTGAATAACCTAGAGCGGCCTGGACGCAGACACACCCGGCCACACACAGTGGAGCACAGATGCTTACACTACACCACACTCACACCTAGCCCCATGCCCGTACAGAAAGGGCCTAGAGGCATGTGGGGGGGATGCACGTGACCTTCAGGCTGAGGGCAGGGTCAGACTGCTTGAACAGAAAGTCCCAGATGTCCAGGGTCCCATCCATCTTGGTAGTGAAGAACACTGCCGGCCTCACGGGGCTCCAGGCACCGTCCGTGAGATAAGCCATGTGGTACCTGCGGGAGCCGGTTCCTCACGTCACGTTCTGCCTTGGGTTTAGCTTCCAGCCCCGCCAGCCCCTCGGGCTGCTCTTTGCAGGGCTCTGGATAGGGGGCTTCCTGTGGGCCTAGCCGCTGGACACACGGAAGCAGTCAGAGGAGGGGCAAGTCCAGGAAAGGGCATATCAGGGTATCAGGGAGGGGTATACTTCCTACTTAGTCTGATTTGGGTTTTCTAACATTTTGCGAATGCTGAACATTAAACACACACACATGTACCTCTGCGCATGTGTGCATGAGCAAGTGTAGTCATGCACGTACACATGCACACAGTAGGGACAGAATTTCCCACTAAACCCCGTCTTCCTTTATCCTATAGGGGTACAACCATAGCCATGGTGGCCACACCAGAGACTACATTTCCCAGTCTCCTTTGCAACTGAGTGGACAGTTAAGCTACGGTAGGAGAAATGACCAATACCAAAGAACTCTGGAGATTTTTGACAAACAATAAATAATTTTTCATACAGCTATATCCCAGATATCGCATGGGACATACTCATACTAAAAAAACAATCATTATTCTTTTCTGAAATTCAGATTTATCTAGGGATCCTGTATTTTTCTTTGCTAAATTTTATTACAGGCGGACTTACAGAGGCTCTGAGCTGGCCCCCTCTGTGCCTTTTCCTCCTGTCCCCAGTCCCCCCGTCCCTCCCTTACTTGGTCCACATGATGGATGACTCCCGGCTGTCTTCAGACCAGACGCGGGCCGTCCAGTCCCCAACCGTCAGGAAGTTCTTTGGGTAGAAGGGGTTTCTCTGAAGGGCGTAGATGGGGCCATGGTGGCCCGAGAAAGTACACACAATCTTCTCGGCCGATGTCTTGGCCTTGCGGTTGCAGGAAATGACGATGCCCTGCTCAGTGCCCACCATGAACTTGGTTGGCTATGGAGGGGGTGACAAGAGAGGAAGGGCCATGGGACATCAACTCATAGGCTATGACTGGCATAGCCAGCAGCCTGCCCACGGGTTGGCAATGCTAGAAAACACCTTGTTTTAAGCTCTGCTCAGACTGTGCTTCCCACAAAACAGCTGTCCCGCTCTTCTCAGCCTCCAAAGGCCCTTGCTTTGGGAAACACGCTCACTGAAGCACTCCTAGCTCCTCTGGTCACTGGAGGACACCAGGAGCCCCCCTCACGAAGCATCCACTAAGCATTTGCCCTAAGCATCCTGAATGTTACCGAGTAAATGAGCTCAGATCAGGATGCAGGGTGGACTGGCTCATTGAGAAGGCAGGCAGACTCTAATCTGGAGGAACAGTGACAGTAGCCCCAGCAGTCTGCTGGGCACTCAGAGCGGGTGGCCACCCGACTCTTGGGAAGCCACCGGGGGTCAGGGGGAAGGGCTGGCCGAGCTGAAGCCCTCAGCAAGAGAGATTACATGTACAGTAGTTAACCCAGAAGGTTCTGGGGCACCGTGTGCTACCTTCAGCGTCTTCAAGCACACAGGTACACACACCACTGCCTCGTTCCCCTTGCCTGGGACACTTTCCCCTCAGTCATCTGCTTGGTGAGTTCTTACTGCTTTCAGGGATCTGCTCACATCTCACCTTCCCAGGCTGCTCGGTTTCTTTTTCTTTCTTTTTTCTTTTTTTTTTTTTTGGTACTGGGAATCAAACTCGGGTCCTTGTGCTTGTAAGGCAGGCGGCAGAACCACTGAGCTAAATCCCCAGCCCTCATTTTCATATTTACACTGCTCCCCTCAACCAACTCACCACTCCCAAGCCGCCTTACTCTGCTCTCCGATTCTGTCCCCACAGCCCCCACCACCTTCTAGAACAAGTGTTTCCTTTGTTTTTTGCTGTGCCCCACAATTAGAAGTCCAGCTCCTTGAGGGCAGGGATATTTGTCTCTTGGAACAGTGCCCTGTGTGAGCAGCAGTTTGAAGGATATTTGTAAATAACTTGAAATGTGGCCTGAGAAGAGTCCCCAGCCCAGGCCCCAGTGACTTCCCCACAACCCACTCCTCTCTGGGAGGGGACACAGGGCCTTGAGAACACCAGCCCATCCACCTGCCTCGCAGGTACACGGTCCTGAGTTCGAACCCTTGTACCAAAAACAACAACAACAGAAAACAAAACAGAACACCAGCCTGTGAGTGCTGAAGTCCTTCCAAAAGTCCCTCCAAAACTGGGAGGCCAGTGTACACCCAAGTCCATAGTGGAATTAGCCACTGTAGCCAAAAGGTGGAAGCAACCCGTGTCCCTAGGCAGATGAATGACTAAACACGATTGGTGCATAGGTATGATGGAATAAAATTCAGCTTTCAAAAGGAAGAGAATTCTGACACACGCTCTAGCGTGGGTGAGCCTTAAGGGAATTACATAAAGTGTGATAAGCCAGTCACAGAAAGGACAAATATTTTATAATTCCAGTGATAAGAGGTTCCTAAAATAGTCAAACTCAGAAAAAAACGGTAAGTAGAATGGTGGTTGCCAGGGGCGAGGGTGGAGGGAAGGGGGAAGTTGTTCAATGGGCACAGAGTTTCAGTTTTGCAAGATGAAAAAATGTTCTGAGTCCGGCATGGTGGTGCACACCTACGACCCCAGAACTCTTGGGGACTGAGGCGGGAGGGTTGGCAAGTTCGAGCCCAGCCCAGTTTAGTGAGACTCGGTCTCAAAATAAAAAAAAATAATAAAAAAGGTCAGGGAATGGCGATGGTTGCACAACAGTGTGGATGTAGTGAACACTGCTGAATGGAGCACTTTGAACTTGTTAAAATGGTACATTTTGTGTGTCTTTTTTTGAAGCACAGTTTTAAAAACATGCAAACCGGAGATGTAGCTTAGTGGTAAAATGCTTACTGAGCATGCACAGACCCTGGGTCCCATCCTGCTCCCCACACGGAAGGAAGGAAGGAAGGAAGGAAGGAAGGAAAGGCAGAAGGGAGTGAAGTGGGGGAGGGAAGCAGGAAGCCCCTACATAAACTACAAAGTTTTGCATCATTGGTGTAAGAAAAGACTTTAGGAACAAAATCTCAGTCACATGGGACCCAGCACAAAGAATCAACATGTGGGATCTCATTTTATTAAAAAGCTTCTGCACAGTGATTCTGCTGCCTGCCTCGCAAGCACAAGGACCCGAGTTCGATCCCAGGTACAAAAAAAAAAAAAAAAAAAAAAAAAAAAAAACAAACTTCTGCACAGAAAGGGAAACCACCAACAGAGGGAGAGAAGAGACAATCTACAATATGGGGAAAAAAATTTTACCAGCTGTTCCTCAGCCAAAGGTCTACTATCTAGAGTATTTAAAGAACTTTTAAAAATCAGACCTCCCAACTTTAAAGGCCCAGTCACAAAATGGGCATCTGAAATGAACAGGCACTTCTCAGATGAAGAAGTAGAAACAGCAAATAAACATATGAAGAAAATGTTCCCCATCACTGGTCATTCGAGAGGTGCGGATGAGAACAATGTTGAGATTCCACCTCACCCCAGAAAGAATGGCTGCTATCACGGTATTAACTGATAACTAATGCTGGCTGTGGGGAGAAAGGAACCCTTCCCCACTGTTGGTGGGAGTGCAGACTGGTGCAGCCACTGTAGAAATCAGTATGCAGATATCTGAAAAAACTCGGATTACAGGCCCCATATGACCCAGCTATTCCCCTTCTGGGTATCTTCCCAAAAGAATTAAAAGCATCTGGATGCACACTGAGGCCATACTCTTAGGTGAAATAAATAGGGCACACGGGCATAAACAACAAATTATTTCTCTGGTGTGAGAAACTGAAAGTGTAAACGAGGGCCAAGATTCCTAACAGACATTTTAAAGTAGGAAGAAGATGTTCAAAGGGGAAGGGGAACTAGGGAAGAGGGGCAGGGGAAAGGAAAGACAGGAAAGCAAAGGGAGGACAGGGGAATGGGGAAAAAAATCAAGACAGGCACAAACTCCTAATGATGAACGTGACCGTAAGGTACACCTAAAACGTACCAATACATTCGTCAAACAAACATACAAACAAAGCTGTGTGTGAAAGGAAAGTGAGGAGAGCAGACTGGAGAGGCCCTGAGGGGTGAGTCATCAGTCGAGCCCCTCAGGGCCTGTACCAAGCTTTTCCGGAAGGAGGGCGTCCAGAGCCACAAGGCTGGGAACATCTCTGGCCTCGGGCTTTATGGAGGGGTGTGGGTTTGAGTCCAGCCTCACCCTGCGAAGGGGGACGTAACAGCCTCGCTGGCACTCATCCTAGTTATCAGGAAAGCGGGGATAATGACATCACCTCACGTGGTGGGTATGGATGGTTACACAGGCTCACTTTGTCCAGCGTACTGTGTACTCAGTGAGGGACACGCATGGAATCATGAGCGCTCTTCATGGTGTGGTCATTATGTCCATCACATGGCCTGGGGTAGCATGCAAGTCAGAATGCTTTTCCGAGTCTCCATCCAGTGCCTTGACCAATGTTGGGGGTCAGCTGAATTGCGCTGCATCTCATCCCACCAGTGTTCATTCTCCAGCCTTCAATGGGGACACTCAGGGCAGGTGTGAGGCCAGAGCTCCCAGTGTCCTAGCAGTGATGTCACATGACCCGAAGGCAACGAGTGACACCTCCAACTGGGGACCAGGCCTCAGCTTCAACAAGATATAAACCAGCGTCGGGGACTTAGCTCAGTGATTCTGCCACCTGCCTCACAAGTGCAAGGACCTGAGTTCCATCCCCAGTACCAAAACAAACAAACAAAAAAGATGTAAACCAGGATCCAGCCCAAGCCAAGAAACCAGCTGGAAAAGTCACTTTCTTGTCTTGCATTACAGAGGGAATTTTCATTTGGTGCTTCTAGAAGGTTCCCTCCTCTGACACATTAACATTATTGCTCAGTTTGGAGATTCCTTTCTTGTTCCTTCTTAGTTACTAAGTTCAATGTCTGTGCTCTGGTTTTCCAAGGACCTCCCTCAAATCTCCTTTTCCTCCCCAACACCTTCTTTCTTCCCCATGGGAAAGGAAGTGACCAGCCCCGGACCCTATGTGAAGCAGGGGGCAGTCTGGGTCCTGGTCAGGGCTCTCCCACTGAGTCCTGTTAAATCTGTCTTCTCTTCTTCAGCAGGGCTGCTGGCCAAACTGACAGGCTGGAGACTAGAATGGCTTCCTTCCTCAAGGAGCTCTGCTGCCCCCTTCTGGAAGTCTGCTATAAAGACCACACAGGTGGAGGAAGGGCCTTTTTGGGGCTGGGGCTGTGCCTGGAGCCACAAGCATCTGCTGTACTAGCCTTGGCCTGTCCTTACCCTGGCAAGGAAGGTCAGGGAAGGGAGAGCAAGGAACACTCACCAAGGTAGACTCAAACTCCAGGGAGATGGCCCCCAAGGCGTTTTCCAGCTGTTCCTTCTTGGTGATGTCCAGGATCACCACCTCGGTGGGCTCGCTAATCTTGCGGATGTCCCACCACATGACCTGTAGGAGGCAGGGGTGATTCTGAGACCTCAAGGTCCCTCGGTTCCCGTGGCTTCTGTCCCTGACCTGCCTATGAGAACAAAACACATTTTGAGAATCGCTGCTGAGGGCCATGGGTCCCAAACCCAACTGGTCATCAGCGTCATTGGCAAGACTGGCAAAAACACTCCAACCTTACGGCATCAAAATCGCCAGGTACCGACCTGGGAGTGTGGGTTCTTCCAGTTCTCCACATGTAGAAAAATCTAGCAATGTGAAAAATGGACATACAGTTTGAACTAAAGGTCCTACTGCCAGGAATGGGAGCTGCAGATCTTCCCGTATGTGTGTGTGTGTGTAACAATCTAGGTACAAATACACTCATGCTATGCTTTTTCTGATAATGGCAAAATATAAAATCTGTTTAAATAAATTATAATATGCCCCTACACTCCAATCCTTAGCAGGCACAGTGAAGTGGTTTGTGGGGTATGAAACTCTCTCTGAGATATGCTAAATGAACACATCCGGTGCAGGACACTATGGGAAGTGTGCAGAAAGAGTCAGAATGGGCAGAGACTATCTGAAGGCAGAAGAAGGAAACCAACCCCATCCTTCAGGTAGAAGCAGGGAGGTTGGACAGAGGAGAAAGGAAGGCATTCCACTGTCTGCCCTTTTGCACCTTTGAGATTTTGCTCCACGTGCATGTTTTACCCACTGTCACCATAAAAATGCAATGGGAAAGGGAACATTCCCACAGCAATCCTGGTGGGAACCAGGGGAGGCACAAGCCCTCTGCCCTCAGGGGCCTGGCCAGGTGGTACCTGCCCATCTGTGGATGCCGAGAAGCACTCAGTGCCTGTCTTTGACTGCAGCCAGATGGAGCCGTACACGGGGTCTCGATGGCTGAACTCAATGGTGGACAGCTCTGCCACCAGGCTGCCCTTCCTGGTGTCCCAGAAGGCTGATGAGGAGGGAGACAAAGGAGGTAAGGAGAGGCGGGGATAGGGATGGAGGAGTGCTGCTTCTCTGGGCTTGGTAGGTGTGCAGGTTTTTGCAGCACCTAAGAAATCTCCAGAGAGATTTCCAAGGAGCGAGCTTCATTCTTCCGTTACAGCCCTAAGCTGTGCGTCACCCTGGGTCCTGGGGAAGCTGTGGGAACAGGCCAGGCTCTGTCCACCGGGAGTCCGGAGAGGACTGGAGAGTACAGCCTGGCCTGTGATTGCTGCTGCAGAGGGGAGGTGACAGGAGCTAAGCGGAGGCTGCGCCTTGGGATGCAGAGAGCCAGGCAGAGGGGACAGCTGAGCCTCCCTTGGGGGGGGCGTGAGAGGCCCCTGGAGGCAAATTTGCCTGCTAAATCCACTCCCTCCCTTTTCTCCTCTGCGCCTTTGCTGGCTCCAGAAAGACCCCCAGGAGGAGCCAGGTTTTCTAAGTGCTTGGCAAGGAAAGATGCGAGGCTTCTCTGCTCTCTGGGCTGATCGATGTGTTTCCCTTTCCCCGGAGTGTAGGAGGAGGGCCCGCCCTCTCGCGCACAGCCCTTTCCAGGAAGGCTGGTTTTGTGAAATAACCGAAATACTTCGTTCATAAGCTTTGACTTAACATCCCCCAAGTCCGGGGCGTTCTCTTGTGTTTTCTTGGCTCAACTTGCCCTGCTTGGTAAAGCATGATTCACTGTGGGACTCAGCGGTCCCAGACACCCCTTCTGAGGCCCCGTCTTACAGCAGCAGGGCCAAGAGCCCTGGCTGCTCCGAGCCTCACAAAAAGCCACTGAAAGGCGTTAGGAATAATGAGTGCTGCAGGCTCCTGAACAGATCATGGCAAAGGCGCTCGGGGCAGTCTTGGGCGCGCAGGCACCCAGGTAATCGGGCAGGGAAACGCATGGGAGTCGGTGTCTATTCCACGGCCTGAGCACCGTCTCGGGAGGAGGAGGCAGCAGGTCTGGGAGGGAGACCGGGGCTGAGAAGGCCCAGGGCAGCTGGCCACAGAGGGCTTCGGAGAAGTTCTCAGCTGTCCCGGCTCCTACTCCTGAAGACGAAGAGCAAGAGAAGGTGGACAGAATGGGGAGCCCCTGGCAGGCCTGTGACGGTTAACCTGTGTTAAGCCTGGCTGGCTTGAGAGCCTCTGCGGAGATTAGTAAAGTACGCTTCTGCATGTGGCTGGTGGGGCTTGGAGACCATATCTGGTCCTGACCCCTTCCTCTCTGTCTCTTCCCTCTCTGCTTCCTGGCTGCAATGTACGGAGCAGCTCTGCCAGGATCTCACTATGTAACCCAGCAGGCTGGTCTTGAACTCACTATGTAGCCCAGGCTGGCCTTGAACTTGCAGTGATCCTCCTGCCTCAGCCTCCTGTGTGCTAGGATTACAGGCGTGCGCCACCATGCCAGCCTTACTAGGAATTTTTTAAAATAAGCTCTCCAGGTGGGCCATCAATAAAAAGAGCAGAGTAAGGACTTCCCCAGGTTTTCCATAGTAACAATTTGAAACCTGGCAAAAGATGTTCAGAATCAATTTGTGTCAGCATTCTGTAAATTAGCCAAAGGCTCACAGCAATCTGTAGAGGTATTCAAGAAAAATAGTTGATGGGCGGGGGATGTAGCTCAGTGGCACTGTGCCTGCATGGAAAGAGCAAGGGCCTGAGTTCAATCCCTGGTACAAAAAATCAATCAATCAAATCAAATCAAGAAGAATGGTTAAATCTTGATAAGAATGACTCTCGTGGCACTTCAACTAGCTCTAGCTAAGATATATGCTTTCCAGTTCCATGGTACCCTAGAAAAGCAACATCCCAGCCTGGCATAGTGGTACATAACTGTAATCCCAGCAGTCTGGGAGGCTGAGGCAGGAGGACTGCAAGTTTGAGTCTAGCTTGGGTACTTTAGTGACTTAGTAAGATCCTGTCTCAAAATAAAAAATAAAAGTAAAGGGTGAAACCAGGCATGGTAGCACAGGCCAATAACTCCAGCATTCAGCTGGCCTAGGCAAGAGGATCACCATGAGCTCAACGCCAGCTTGGGTTACACAGTTAGGTTCAAGGCCACTCTGAACTACATAATGAGATCCTGTCTCAAAAAAACAAAAACAGCTACAGAAATAAATTTTAAAAGGCCAGGAATGCAGTTCAGCATGAAGACCCTGGGCTTGGTCCCTAATACTGAAAAAGAAAAAGCACTGAAAAGAAAAGTAACAGCCTGCACTGCTGGTGTAGCCTGGCAGCCACAGGCAGGAGCAAAGGGACTGGATGAGCTCTTTCAAAGTCCGTGACCCAAAGCCTGCCCTGACTTGGCCTGTCCAGCAGCTCCCTAGAGCACCCGTCCTGGAAAGCTGTCTGTACCTCACTTTACTCAGAGTCTGTTCAGTGCAAGTCTTTTCCTCAGAGCACAACTGTGGAAACTGAAGCTGTGGATAACTGGTGGGACAGACAGGGGC
Source organism: Fukomys damarensis (assembly GCF_012274545.1). Classification (NCBI taxonomy): domain Eukaryota; kingdom Metazoa; phylum Chordata; class Mammalia; order Rodentia; family Bathyergidae; genus Fukomys; species Fukomys damarensis. Next base: position 58,404,353 of record NW_022900935.1, on the reverse strand, counting down.
CTGGCCAGAAAGCTTCCACGGCAAAGCCGGAGCACCAGACGTCCACAGGGGCCTTGAGAAGCTGAGCACCAGAGGCCACATGCCTGCGCTGGTGATGTCACTGCCCAAAACTCAGTCACACTCAGGAGGGAGCAGCTACGGACTGCTGCACCGGGCATACATTCTATGTCCTTCTCGGGAGGGACAAGAGCGATGTTCTCCAGGAGGGGCAGAGTGCTGAGCCGCAAAAGAAGCCTTGATGAATGTAAGATGATTGAAGTCACAAAAAGTAGCTTTTCTGACTAAAATGGAAGAAAACTCGAAATCAGTAACTAGCAGAGAATTGGAAAATTCCAAGATAGCTGGAAAACAAACACACTCTTAAGAACCAATGAGTCAAAGAAGAAAGCAGAAGGGAAGCCGGAAATACACTGACATAAACAAACACGAAAACATGACAAACCACAAGGTACGGGTGCAGCTCGAGCAGTCACAGAGGAAAGATTCAGGGCTGTGAATGCCTGTATTAAACAAAACAGAGACAAACAAACCCAAAGCAAGTGCTGGGCTGCAGCTCGGAAGCAGAGCTCCTGCCTTGTATGTTCGAGGCCTAGGGTTTGATCATCGGCTCCACAAAAGCAAAAAACCAAGTGAAACAAAAAACTGTTCTAAACTTTCACCTTAAGAAATAAGAAAAAGAAAAGCAAATTAAACCCCAAATATACAGAAGGAAGGAAATAATAAAAGTTAGAATGAAAAAAATAAGTGAAGTGAAATTTCTGAAAGTCTAAGAAAGGGCTAGGGATTTAGCTCCGTGGTGCCGCCACCTGCCTTGCAAGTGCAGGGTCTCAACTTTGATCCCGGGTACAAAAAAAAAAAAAAAAAAGTCTGAGAAAATCGATAAAGTCAAAGTTGGTTCTTGAAACAAAATTGACAAGACATTTAGCTGGACTGATGAAGGGGTGGGGAGTAAGAGAAGGCTCCAATTACAAAAACCAGGAGCAGAATAGAAGATGTGACAACCAGCTTTACAGAAATGAAAATGATTATAAAGGAATACCATGAACAATTAGACGCCAACAAATTACATAATGTAAGTGAAATGGAAAAGCCCCTAGAAAGACAGAAACTACCAAAATAGGTTCAGGAGAAACAGAAAGTCTGAAGAGATCTATAGTGAGCGAAGAACTTGAATTAGTAATTCTAAAACCTGCCACACAGAAAAGCCCAGGTCAGGCATAGTGATGTGTATGCCCAGCCACCCAGGAGGCTGAGGCAGGAGGATGGCAAGCATGAGGCCAGCCTGGGCATTCATGAAACTCTGACTCAAGATAATACATTGAAAGGGCTGGGATGTGTCTCAGTGATATGGAACCTTTGGATTCAGTCCCTAGTACTGAAAAAAAAAAAGGCCTGGGACTAGATGGCCTTCCTGGTGAATTCTTCAAACACAGAAACAATTAGTGCAAATTCTTGCAAAAGAGCAGAAGGTGGGGGGCTCTTTCCAACTCCTTCTATGAGGCCAGTATCACCACACCCATTACCATGTAGGTTTCCCCCATGCCTCTCCCAACATGGGACTCCTCAGGGGGCTCATCTCTCTATGGCTGTCCCTAGTTGACTGTTCCTCGATTCTACTTGAACTGTAGTTTTCAGGAACTTTTTCTTTTGAACTAATGTTAGACTTGCTTGAATGATTACAGCTGGAGACCTCACCGAGTGTCGGCAGAACTCAACTCACAGCACCCAGGTGGTCAGCGACCAGAAGGCCCACCCCCGTGGTCTGGCAGCTGGCTGAGCACTGGGTTCCCCCTTACCTATCTGCCCATTGTAGCAGCCCCCCAGGAGCACGTGTGAATCTTTGGGGTTGTACTCCAAGGTTACCAGTGGAGAAGATGGCTTCAGGGCCATTTCAGGCCTATTGGGGTTTTCTGTAAAGCAAGGGGGGAAATGACTTCATCAGGCCTGCACAGAAAAAGACAGTGTCAATTAGTTTACCTCCTACAGGCAGGCAGGCAGGGATAGAAGCCACTCTGTTCCTTCTCCAGGCTGCATCTCTGGGTCCCTAAGCCTGAATTCTGGTCATGGCTTTATTTGGGAGGGGGGTGGTTAAGAGTAGGGTACATGCACATGTTTAATTCCAGCTCTAGTCCACTTTCTGGGGTTGGTGTGAAAGGAGGTTTTGACCCAAAGGTTTTTACATAAGTCAGCTCTTCCCCAACTACCTTACCCCAGGTCTGTGGCCTGGGGGTGAGCTGGCGTCCACCCTGGGGGACTACCCTAAGGACACACCGAGCTGCGTGAGCCAAGTTCAGTGTCACCCACTTCCTGTAACAGTGGGGCTGTGGATAGAAGGCTGAGAGCCCCCCCGCCAGGCTCCTGCCCGGCAAGCCCTGGACACTGTGGTCTGGGCCTGCAGGTGACCCACTGCCCCTGCCAGCCGCAAGCGAAGGGCAAGTGACAAGAAAGATGGGCTGGAGCATGAGCTCCCTTCCCTCCGCTTGCGCACCTCTCCGTCTGCTAGGCATTGCTCTGAAATGCTTAGGAGCCAATAACTGGCGCCTCAAGGTGTCAGGTTTCAATGCTCCAGATAAAGAATCAGGAATTGGGGGGCTGGGATGTGGCAATAGAGCGCTTGCTGAGCATGTGTGAAGCCCTGGGTTTGATCCCCAGTACTGCAGGTGGGCAGGAGAGGTTGGGGAGAGGGAGGAAAGAAAGGAGAATCTGGAATTTGCCGCCTCTGCTCGGCTCCTCCGCCCTCTGTGGCCAGCAGGACCCCTCTGCTTCTCACCCAGGTCCCAGATGTAGGACTCGTGGCTCATGCCTGCAGGTGCCCGCTGAAAATCCAAACAAGAATATGCTACTGCCAACTTCCGGTTGCCATCCGGGTGCCAGGAGAGGTGTGTGGCCGTCCGTTTGATTTCCTGGGGATCTCTGTAAGGACAGAGCAAGGGAGGCAGGAGACTGGAGGGTGGGACTCCCCTAATTCCTTATTCACTAGGTTTTTGTCTTTAAACTATTCAAAACTCATAAGTGCAAGGGGCCCAAGTTCGATTCCCCGGTACCAAAAAAATAAATAAAATAAAACATTCAAATGCATCTAAGTAATCATCTTCACTCAGGGAAATCTACTTTTAAAACAAAGTGACAAGATCCTCATAAATGAAAAACCAGTCTCACCGGCCATAAATAGAAGATAATAACAAAAATTAAGACAATAGAAACAAAAGATTAAAGTCTAGTTTAACACTTTTTCCTGCTGAAAGTTTTGAAGCTGGGTGTGGTGGCACATGCCTGTGATCCCAGCACTCTGGGAGGCTGAGGCAGGAGGATTGCAAGTTTGAGCCCAGCCTGGGTAATTCAGTGACTTACTGAGGTTCACTCTCAAAACAAAAATTTTAAAGAGAATTAAGATGTGTTATATATATGTACCAACTCCTCTGTATTATGATCAATGATGGAATCACTATGTACTGCAAGTATGGAACAATAAGAAAATTAAATTAAATTTTAAAAAATTAAAAAGGGCTAGGATGTAGCTCAGCATGAAGGCCCTGGCTTCAATTCTCAGCACCATTAAAAAAAGGGGGTGGGGAGCTTTGAGCACTTGATCTAATCTTCTGTGGAGATTAGAATAAAAAAGGGGTGGGAACCAGCCACTGTCCTCCTTGTGTGCTGGAGTGGTTTAAAAACATCCATCCACACAAAACCCTGTACGTGACTATTTATAGCAATCGTCAAAACTTGGAAGCAACTGAGGCACCCCTCGGTAGCTGAGTGGATAAATCTTGGTACGTCCAGATAGTGGACTGTCATTCAACACTAAAAGACACCAGCTGTCCATTGCCTTTTCTCTTTTACTTTCCTTTTTAGTTTTATTTTAGGGTTCCCTATTTTTAATGTTCATACAGAGATTTCTTTAACTGAAATACCGAATAGTTTCTTTGGTGCAAAAACTATAACAGTACACAGGATCCTAATGAAATAATTAATAATGTGAAATAGGAAGTAAAGGGCTAAAGGTATAGGGAAGGTGGGAAGGGTGGGGGAAAGGTAATAAGGGAGAGGAAAAAAA
>NW_022900935.1:58352573-58399784 GCF_012274545.1 Fukomys damarensis | reverse complement strand
TAAAACTGGAGACGGTAAAAAGATCAGATCGGCCACGGCCAGGGGTTTGGGGGGGGTTGGGGGGACGGGGAAGAGCAGGCAGAGAAGAGGATTTTTAAGGCAGTGAAACACTTGTCATAACGCATTTGTCCTCACCACCCACACTGTGCCACCCTAGCGGTGACCCCTCGCGGGAGATGGAGTCTGCTGGTGAGGGTGTGCCCAGGTCTGTCTGGTGGGAATGCTGGTAATGGGGGTCTGCGTGCTGAGTGGGAGAGGGGAGGGCCATGTGGAACTCTCTACTTTCTGCTCACAGCTTTTGCTGTGAGCCTGAATCTACCTTAAAAACTGTAGTCTGTTAGTGTTGAAAAGGGGAGGGGGAGATGAGCCCAGAACCCCTGCCAAGAGTACGGGATGGTACCCTGAGTGCCCAGCAGACTCTGGGTCTCCCTGTTTGCCATGCTGTATGACCCCTACCCCGCAGGAACAGACCCCACTGTACCTACCTGGGGATCACTCCCTGTCTGGTCCCTGGAATCTGGACACCCTGTGGGGGCACAGCCCACTTTGCTGGGCACCGAGTTCTTGCTCTGCCCCTTGTCAAGCGGAGCCAGAGAGCACATCATCCTCCCCACCTGGAGCAATGAGCCAGGAGCCCGTTTTGTGGGTGACCCTCGGCTGGAACCTGCTCACTGGGGAGCTACCTGAAAACATTGATGGTTTTAGCTGAAGAGGCCTCTTCGGTCACCTCCACTTCTTCCTCGTCGTCGAAATACTCCTGGTAGATGTCGACGGCATTGTTCTGCTTGATGCAGTGCTCCATGATCTGGGGGAGGTGGGACACTGAAAGCTCTTGCAAGCAAGGGGAGACCCTTCAGGCCGAGCGGGCTTGGATGGGTCACCTAGTGGGCTTCTCTCATTCTTTATATAAGCCATGCGTTTCCTTCCTTTTCTACTTCTCCTCTTCCTCTCTCCCTTTCTTCTTTGCTTTCGTGGTAGGGACAGGACTCAGCCTTGCAGAGCCTAGGCAAGCACCCCACCACTGGGTTACACTCCCAGCCCACGGCCTATCCACTTTCAACTGAGTTTTGGAAGTGAGATAACATTGTATACAAAGCTTAGCTATCTATACAGCACATAACAGATTTACAGTATACCTGTGAGATTAAGATTTCGTGACTAGGAAAAACGTTTATAAAGGCTCTTCGGGAGGGGAAATAACGAAAGAAAAAAAGGCTGAAATAATGTTGCTGGAGCCAAGCAGAATGATTAATCCCTGCATATCATGGCACCTGGCACCCGCAGACTGACTGCCTTCCCTGTTATTTCAGATCCAGCAAGGAAAGGCCAAGCCCAGCACCATCTCTTCCCGGGTCTTCCCTGACCAGGAGACACACTCTCCGTATCAGGAAAAAGCCTGTCCCCTTTTACTCACAGTGTTTTTTTCTTCTCCTGTGATGTGGTCACATTTTAACATTTGTCTTTTTTTTTTTTTTTTTTTTTTTTTTTTTTTTGGTACTAGGGATCGAACTCAGGACCTTGCTCTTTTGAGGCAGGTGGCGGCACCACTGAGCTAAATCCCCCTCCCCTTAACATGAGTCTTTGTCTTGCAGTGAGTCGTAAACTTTAGGAGAGGGTTATGAGAGATTTGCGGTTACAGCCTCTAGTGTGCCTGGCAGAGACCTGGCGCTCAGCCCAAACGTGAATGCATGAATGTTCATTGCTGGCTGTCCAATAGGACTCTTTTGGAGTCTCTTTTTCCTTTTCTACTCTTTAGTCTTTTTTTCCTCATCAAGTGTATTGGTACTTTTTAGGTACACAGCACAGTTGTCACATTCATCACTGGGATCTGGTGCCTTTACGTGAAGTATCTTGGTTCCACCCTTTAGCCTTGTACCAAGCCGTGTTCAGCTATAGACCTGTGTGGCTGCAGCCAATCTCCTTCTCCCTAGTAGCCAGAGGAGCCACACTGGGCCAGCCGGGGTGACGGGAGGTCCCGACAGAGGGAGCAGGAAGGAGACTCACCGAGCCAAGCTGTGTGATGGTGTTGATGTAGTTCTCGTCCTTCTCCACTTTCTTCCGGAAGCGGATCGTCTGCTCCAGCTCCAGGGGGTTCACGTCCTTGGGCCAGCCCCCCTCCACGTGGTTAACACCCCGGGTCTCCATCTCGAACCGCTCTGTGTTGGCCTAAACAGAGCCCCATGGGTGAGAAAATTTCTGCCCTGGTGTAAGCGCCCGGCCACTTCTGCCAACCAGGATGGCTATGGTGACAGTCTGTGAGGCTGAGGCAAGAGGATGACGAGTTCAAGACTGGCCTGGGCAAACTAGTGAGACCTTGCTTCAGAATGTATAGTAAAGAAACGGTTGGAGGTGTAGCTCAGTAGGAAAGCCTTGAGTTCAATCCCCAGAACCAAAAATAAAATAGAATGCAACTCAGGGGACAGTTGTATCCATTGAACTTGCCACTGTGCCTCCTTCCTACTTTCCCCCATTTTAAAAATGATTATTCATTTTTATTTTTACAATTTTAAACATTTCAAGTACACAGTTTGGTGGCATTATCATGAACAATGTCATTCAGCCATCACCTCCACACCTAGTCCCAAACTTTTCATTACCCCAAGTGGAAACACCATACTTGTATAAAGCACTCCCTCCTTCTCATTTCCTTTGTTTTATTTGGGACCACGCTCGCTATGCAGCCCAGGCTGGCCTCACACCTGCAGTCCTGCCTTCGCCTCTCAAATGGCTGGGATCATAGGCATGTGCCACCACACCCGGTACTCCTCTCCACCTTTAAACCAGCTCTCCCAAAGTAAGCCATCTTGCCAAGGCCGGACTGTGACTGGAGGGCCTGAGTGGTGTGACCAGGATGGCTGCCGTTTTGCTTGTGGCTATGGCGGACTACAGTTGTCCAGTTCAGGCTGGGATAGGGTGAAGGGAATATGAACTTCAAATCACTGAATCTGTCTATGCCCATGGACTGCGTTTTAGCTAAACCAAATGTGACTTTTCCTCAGTTGATCTGGGGTATGATAAAATGGGTTATCTGTTTTTTGGGTTTTTTTTTTTTTTTTGGTACTGGGGGATCGAACTCAGGACCTTGCTCTTGAGAAGCAGGTGGCAGGACCACTGAGCTAAATCCCAGGCCCAAATGGGTTATCTGATTTCATCAGATTTTCTCTCAGAGATTCTTATCCTGACTGGGGCCTATGTCCCTGGTTCCCACAGACACAAAAATAAGCCCTTGCTTATTTTGTCCTGGAGCCTCCTTGTGCCCTGCAGAACTTTCCAGGGGATGCTGTCCTTTCTCTAGCTGGGCAGTTGCCCAGAGAGATAAATCCTTGTTCTACTCAAATATGAGGTGTGATTGAAAGAGGTGGTGACTGTCAAACATTTTTATGACAGTAAAAGACACATCACCATAACCCCTCTCAAAATATTTCCCCCTCACTGTGGACATGTCCCATTGTTCTAGGTACTTTCTGAAGTAGTTGTCTTTAGTTGTGCTGTCATGGTTTTCTTGATGTCCTCATACAATTCAAGATGTTGACCCACCATGGTCATTTCCACTTTGGAGAATAGCCGACAGTTGCACAGATCCAGTGAAAAAATGGAAGAGGACATATGGTAGTGCCTTTCTGTTGTATGGCACTGGGCAGCAGCATTCAACTTTTTTTCAACAAGTGTCATAAAGACACTCATGCATCAGAAGTGGCAAAAGCTGGGCATGGTGCCTGTAATCCCGCATTTGGGAAGCTGAGGCAGAAGGATCATTGGAGCTCGAGGCCAGCCTGGGCACAGAGTGAGATGTCTGTCTCAAAAAACCAGAAACCAGGGCTGGGGATGTAGCTCAGTGGTGCCACCACCTGCCTGGCAAGCACAAAGTCCTGAGTTCAATCGCCAGTACCAAAAACAAAACAAAACAAAACAAAGACCAAATAACAAAAAACAAAAGAAAAAAGTGTCAAGAACAGCGAGATAAGTGTGTTCAAAGCAAGGGGGAGCTAATGATACTTTTTTTTTTTTTGGTACCAGGGATCAAACGCAGGTCCTTGCATTTGTGAGGCAGGCAGCGGAACCGCTAAGCTAAATCTCTGGCCCAGTAACACATTTTTTTACTGTACTAAAATTTAAAGTGTAACAATTTACTGCGTTTTCCATCACTCCTTCTACCGCTCCCTGGTGTTGCAAAGGCCCCACACAACTCTAGCAGGAGTCTCAGGTGTGAGGCTGGAACTCTTGAGTGGAAGAACTCTCAGTTTGGTGCCGTGTCTTCCCCCGAGCCCAGCACTGCAGTGGCCCTGGGGCGAGCCCCCCTCTCACTTCCAGCACTAGCTGGTCTGCCCAGTTGGCTTCCAGGGGGCCAGGGCACCGGCCCTGTTACCTGCCCCTGCTGGCCATCGGCCCTGCCGCACCTAGGCCAGCTGGGACCCACCTCGTGTTCTGACATGCTGACTGAGCACTGGATGCCCGTGTCCACCGGGTTCCGCTCCACGTACAGCGTGGCCAGCTCGGGGCTGGGGGGGATATCGATGTCCAGGTCGGCTGGGCGGTCTGAGAAGTTGCACTGCTTCCCAAACTCGCTGCGCTTCTTGAGGTACACGTACACGATCTCCATGGTGACGGCAGCTGCAGGGCAGAGGTAGCACATGGGGTGACAGGGCCCCCTGGTCTTATCCCCTCTCCACAGCTCTTACTGGAGTGGCTCTCAGGTCTTCACCTGGCTTTCCAGGGTGTGGGGGGATGGGGAGTCCCAGGGGATTTGTCCCGAAGCTGCTCCTGAGGGCTGTGCGCTAAGCATGAAATTGTCTTGCTTGGCTCCTGCACTTGCCCCATGGGGTGGGCAAGAAAGTCACCATTTTACTCAAGGAATTTTCTTTTCAGAGGTTCCCTCAGTGACTTATCCGGCATCATGGAGCCGGTAAGTGGCCTGCCTGACTCCGGAGCTCTTGCCCATTAGGTACAGTTTCTGCTGAATCCGTGGGAGGCAGGAAGAAATATTGACGGCAGGCTGGGGATTTAGCTCAGTGGTTCCGCTGCCTGCCTTGCAAACACAACGACCCAAGTTCGATCCCCGGTACCAGAAAAAGAAATATTGATGGCAATTAGGTTGGGCTAAATTCCCCATCACACTCCACACCTGAGCCACACAGAACACAGACGAGAAGCTCCAGGCCTCTTCTGGAACCCCCCACCCAACCACCCAACTGTCCAAAAGGCTCATCCGTGCTAGGGTTCTGGGCTACCCAACTCCACCCCCATCCCTCTACAGGCCCTCTAGGAATCTCTCCTTTCCCTGCCACTGTCAGGTGGAGGTGAGAGCCACTGAGAAGGGACAAAGCTGGGTGGCTTCCTCAGCGGGCAGAACAGCCAGGCTGTTAGGAAAACCTCTGCCTCGGGCAACTGGCCTTGAAAAGCAGGAATTGGAAAGCAGGCTGGTCAGAGACCTGACCGCAAGTTCTGGCCCTGCCCTCGCCAGCTGCAAGATCTTGGCTGAGACACTTGGTGCCTCCAAGAGCTGACTTCCCCACAAGATGCTCTGGCACCCGTGGGGCTGGTGCTCAGATACAGTACACTTCCTGCAAATCGCCTGTCACTCATCCCAAAAGAGACCTTGGCCTCTGAGCCCCCTAACATCCACTAACTCCACGGCTGCTGAGTGCTTCTCTGTGACAGGTGGCTGGCCTGCCATCGCTGGAGGGGTCTGTGTGACATTACACATGGACATCAGTGACCACCTCTCAGAGACTGTGCCTTTGGTGGCAGGTTCCTGAGAACTGAGACTGTAGCTGTGCAGAGACATGGGAAAAAGCAGGTGAATGGGTGGCTGTGGGTGGCTTGGGGGAGGGAGATAAACTGCATGCTTACCATGGAGGGATTTACAAGCCAAGCCTTTCAACTCTCAGTGGTTTAGGCTCCTGTCTGTGAGCAGGTATTGCTGCCTTTGAATGAAAGGGGCAGCTGGTAGAAAAATGGTTAACGGGCCTATCTCCTGCACTAAGCAAAACCCTTAGGCAAATATCCAAACCCAGGAAATAGATTTTTTAAGATACTATGTAACAGAAATGCTAGGGTAGTAATTCACTTCACCAAGCATCTTTGTTCTGGGGTTTTTTGACCAATAAGTCCCTCTGAGACACCCCAAATTACTCTATTTCTTTTTTTAAAAAAAACCTAATTACATAGACTTTGATAGAGAAGTACAGGTTTTACGAATGTCAAACTATATGCTTTATCTTTTTTTTTTTTTTTTTTTTTAAGATACTGCAGATTGAACCCAGGGACTTACACATGCCAAGCAAGTGCCGTACCATTGAGCCACATCTCCATCCCATGGACGCTTTATCTTAACTCTAATTGCAATTTCCATTACATCACTCCCTCATGCAATAAACATTTATTAAAACTGACTATGAGTAATGAGGCAGTGCGATGCTAACACGAAGACAGACACAAAGAGCGGTGGAATAAAACTGAAAGGTCAGAACGAAACCTTTCCACTGAAGGTTGACTGATCTTTGACAAAGGTCCCAAGGCAGTGCCGTGGGAAAAGGATGGTCTTTTCAGCAAACAGTGCCGGAACAAATGAACATTCTCCAGCAAGAGAGTGACTATAGATTCCTCCCTCACCCCGCACACAAAATGATCTCAAAACGGACTAGAATTCTAAGACTATAAAACCTAGAATTGTCAAAGTGTTCACAGATATAGCAAAGACTGCATATGCCATTGTATGGTTGGACTCTTATACGCACCCGCCTTCGCTGTTCGGCCACCACCAGGAGCCCTGAAGTTATTATAACTGTTGCCAGAGCCACCCTCAAAAAGCATGTGCTGAAGAAACGCCTGCATATCGGAATGAGGGCCTCGGCAACGAACGTTTCAGCAACTGCCAGGGGCGATGGAGACTGGAAACGTGAGGGCTCCTGGGGAGGGAGGACAGAGGCTGTTGCTACGCCCTATCTCCCCGCTGGTTCCCAGAGCTCTGCTGCAGGCGGGAAGGGTGCTCCCTCTCTTTTCTGCCCCATTGACGCACCCTGAGTGACACTGTGTCAGGGAGAAAACCCAGCTTTTAGTGGGTTCGGTGTAGGTGATCTGCACCCGGGAAGAGCTTCCTGATCTCAGTGTTAGCGAAAACAGATGCAGTACGGTCGACTGTCAGACTGTTCTCATCACTTCCATCAGCAACTGTGCCAAGGTAGTGGCTCGAAAGAGTGGCTTATCTCGAGAGCTGCACAAGTGCACAACCCTTTGTTTTTCCCTGCGCAAAACCAAGAAATAGTGATGCCCCCCGCTCAAGATAATAGTGGAGTCAGAGTGAGAATTTCCCTGGAGAATTTCTGACTGTCATTTCCTTCAAAGAGCATCCAATAATAAAAAGGCACAGTCCCTTTAAAGAATTAAATGCTTTTTGGCTTATGTATCAATAAATAGAAAAGTAATAAGCAAGTCACCACTATTTCAGAAATGGTCTCTGAAACTGCAATTTTAAAAGCTCAAAAACAAAATTTTAGGGCCGGGGATTTAGCGCAGCTGCCTACCCTGCAAGCACAAGGACCCGAGTTCAATCCTGGGTACCAAAAACAAACAAACAAACAAGCAAACAAAGACACAATGTTAAATGTTCCCCCTTAAAACTTGAGAGCTTGGTACCTGGCTGTAGTGCAGTTGTGGGGGGACTCGAGGAGGTGGGGCCTGGCTAGAGGAGGTAGATCATGGGGACACGTCTCTGAAGTGTAGGCTGTGTCCCCAATCCCTCTCCTGCTCTCTCTGCCTCTGTCCACCATGAAATGAGCTACTTTGTTCCACCACATAGCCCCTGCCAATATGCCCTGCCTTACCAGGCCCTGAAGGAGCAGAGCCAGGTGACCATGGACTGAGGCCTCTGAAACTGCGAGTCAGCCTAAGCCTTTCCTCCCTTAAGTTGATTTTCTCAGGAATTTTGTCAATAGAGTGGAAAGAAAGCCAGCTAACATGTGGCATCAAACGTATAGTTTATAGGATAGGATCGTGTGGCTCAGTGGTAGCGTTCTTGCCTAGTATGTATGACACCCTGCGTTGGATCCCCTGTGCTGCCAAAAAAAAAAAAAAAAAAAAAAAAAGGTAATAATAATAAAATGGGCATGGTTAGGCATACTTGCAATCCTAGCACTCAGAAGGCTGAGGCAGGAGGATCACCACCAGTTTGAGGCCAGCCTGGTTCAAGACCAGTTTAAATGCTGATATATGCCAGGGTAGCGACTAGAAATTTCTGCTGTCCATAGTCGCCCAAAGGAACATTATGACTAGACATGCGTCTGACCTACTTACCCCGACCTCAGGGCTGTAAGGAACCTGCCTAACGGGACTGTCTGCTGACCCCTGAGATGCAGGGCCCAGAGCCGGGTGACGATCTAGAAGCAGACGTCTGGGTGGATTTGGCCTATTATGGTTCATGTCTAGATGTCCCCCTAAAGTCTCCTGTGCTCAGAAGTAGGGCTTTGGGGAGGTGACTGGACAATGGATGTGCGATCCCGGATTAGTCCACGGAGGCTTAGGTCTGGGTGTGATGTTGGGGGGTGAAGTGTGATGGGAGGAGGGTCACAGCGGGTGTGGCCTAGAAGGCTATACATACATACATACGTATGTCCCTCCTCCTCCCTTGATCTCTGCTCTTCTCCCGCCATATCATGAGTTGCTTCCCCTCTGCCAGGACAACCTGCTCTGGAGCTAGCTATGGACTGAAACTTTTACAGACTGTGAGCCAAAATAAATCCTTCCCTCTTCAAGTTGTGGGTGTTGGGTTTTGTTGTCTCAGGACTGAGAAGGTATCTAAGACGGCCCTGAGCCTCCTCTGTAGTGGTGAGGGAGAAGGAAGTGACAAGAGTTAATTAACTCCTGTCTCTTCAGATCCACATAAACTGTTCCTCGGAGACAGCACAACTTTGAATCATTCCCACCGCAGAACAACCCAACCTGAACCAGACTCTTGCAGAAAGTGCTTCAAAAACACACTCTCTCCCTCCCCCTCCCCCCTCCCCCACCTCTCTCCTGGGTGGACTGGCTGGGAGGAAAGAGGGTAGGGAGCAGAGAAGCACAAACTGCAGCAGGATGCCTTGATGTGTTTACTCCGCATGGACCAAGAGGCGACCTTGGGGGAAACACTGCAAATTCACTTCCGGTCTCCACCTCTCCCACCACACTGAGAAGCACCTGCGCCTCCGGACTGGGCACTGCCTGTCTGGCAAGCTCAAGGTCCTGGGTTCAATTCCCAATACCAAAAATAAATAAAATAAAATAAAATAGAGGCCCACACTCCCAGCCCTGTAGAGATCCCTCACCCCACCTCCCCAGTATGCATACTGATGGGGTTAGGGGTGCAAGGGGTTCAGAGGTTGCAGAGTCCTGTGAGTTGGGGAGTTTCCAGGGCAGCCGGGATCAGTGCGGTGGAGAACCCTAGGCCTCTTGGACCCACCATCCCGCAGATTCATCCCCAAAGGAAACCCTTGAGCCACTGGTGGTTTTTACCCTTGGGAGTCTCTCTCCTCCTCTCTCCGCTGTTCTCCAGCTGTGGACGGCCTCCTGGCGCCCGCCCCTTATCCTGTGTCGGCTCCTCCTGGCCGCTCCGCCAGCCGGCAAACACCCAAGCCAAGTCCTCGGCTTCAGAAGCTCCTCAAACGGCTGAGAGCAGCGCAGTTGACCGATTGCCTAGCAACCCCGGCCCGGCGGGAGGGGACCTGGTAGCGGGCTGCGAGGGTGACCCGAGCACGTGACTGTTGGCATCTCTACTCCCTCCGCGGGAGGTCTGTGGAGGAGGAGGAAAGTTAAGGAGTTAGTGAAGTACCGGTAGTGGTAATAAACATTAGTAGGAGCTTTGCCAGGGGAATTACCCACTTCTACAGATATGCATCAGGCAAGGTCCCTAGACAGTGCAAGAAAAGCAGTCAACGCTGGGGAAGCCCTGAGTTCTGGCGGCTGAAGGCAAGCTCAGTAAACTGCTTTGATGTTGGCAGGCCATTTTGCTACTTCTGCAATCGCCGCCGCCCCATATTCCCAGCACGTTGTATAATAAACACTTCCAACCAAGCCTCTGGGATAGAAACTCCTTGAGAGCAGGGGTTGGGTATTTCCATAGCTTAGCTGCACGGTTGGCACGCTGCAAACCTGTGTTCAGGTATTTTACTTCTCATCAGGTTCAGGTCATAAGTGAGATAATGTAAACTAAATGAAGGGAATTTGGGGTTAGAAAAGCACATCTTGCTGGGCGTGGTGGCGCACGCCTGTAATCCCAGCACTCGGGAGGCTGAGGCAGGAGGATCCCTGTGAGTTCGAGACCAGCCTGGGCTACACAGTGAGTTCCAGGTCAGTCTCAACTACATAGTGAGACCCTGTCTCAAAAAACCAAAAAAAAAAAAAAAAAAAAACCCCAAAAAAAAAAAAAAAAAAAAAAAAAAAAAACCCCAAAAAAACAAAACAAAAAAACATCTAAGGTCCCAGGGAGCTTCTCCAGGAAAAGTCCTGAGTGCTTTACAGAGCTGGGAACCCTCGGTATTTACTTTTCATAGGACCTTGGGCAAGTTACTTTCCCTTTCTAAGACTCAACTTTCTGCATCTCAATTCTTAGAGGACAACTGGGAGGAGTGCCCAGCCACACGCTGAAGGCAGAGCCAGAATGGACACACAGGGACTGAGAGAGATGAGCCTGAACTCAGGGTGGACACCGGAGATTTGGACTGGAGTCCAAATGAATGGATGAATCATCCAAGAAGTGGGATTTGGGTTGGACCTGGGCCCTGGAAAATGGATATGAACTGCGGGGGGAAGGAACAGGGGAAGCAGTCCAGACTGTGTGTGGGGGGGGTAAGCAAGGCAGGAAAAGGGATCTGCCCCTAATGGGGTATCACAGGCTCCCCCCGATGACCACCCAGCTGTGGCTGCAGGAGTGGGCGTGGGTAGATAAGAAAGGAGAAACGGGAAAGGTTGAACGGAAACTGCAGCGTCCTTTCTCTTTTTGCTGCAACCACTGATCCCAAGCTCCCCACCCTCTGAAGGCCGGAGGGCTGCCAGCTACTGCGGAAAGGGAAACTGCTCCTTGGAAACCTCCTGGCAGGCCCAGCCGCTAGGGGAAGCCAGCAGGGGTGTAATGAGGAGTGTTCGCAGGACCTCAGGGGGAAAAATGCAGTATCCTTGGACCCTCCACTCAGTCACAGCATAAATGGCAAAAGAAATCCTTTGCTGAGGTCAGCCCCATCCCTGGACATCCCCTTCCAACCTGAGTCACAATCCACTGCACTTCTTTTTCCATTTTGTTAAAATCACTGTAAAATAAAACAGAACAAAAGTTTTTGCTTATTTTTTGTTTTGTTTTGTTTTGTTTTGGTACCGGCGTTCGAACTCGGATTCTTGTGCTTGCGAGGCAGGCGCCAGAACTAGTGAGCTAAATCCTCGGCCCAGTATTTGCTTATTTTTTAATTGAGTTATTTTTGGTTGTTGAGTCTTAGGAGTTGTCTGTGTATTATGGACATGAACACCGTAGCAGACTGCAGATATCTTCTCTTTTTCTGTGGGTTGCTTCTTTACTCTCTTGATGGTATCTTTTTTAAAAAAAATTTTGAGACAGGGTCTTGCTATGTGGCCCAGGCTGACCTTGGACTCACCGCAACCTTCCTGCCTGGGATTACAGCTTTGTACCACGCCCAGGTTTTGATAGTATCTTTGGAGGCATACATTTAAACAATCTTACACACAGTTCAGTTTGTCCACTGTTTCTTTTGTTGCCTGTGTCTTCCCCGTCATAGCCAAGAAATTGTGCTCATATCCAATGCTGCAAAAATGTTTCCCTATGTTTTCTTCTAAGAGTTTCAGTTTTAGGTCGCGCTTTTAGGCCATGCATCCACTCGGAGTTAGTTTTTGTACATTATGTTAGGTAAGGGTCCGACTTCATTGTTTTGAATGTGGATATCCCATTTTCCCAGCATCGTTTGTTAAAAAGACCGTCTCTCTGGGGCTGCATGTGTATACCAGTGGTAGAGCACTTGCCTCACATACATAAAGCCGTGAGAACCATCCTTACCACTGAAAAAAAATCCACCGTCTGGATTTCCATGTTGAAAATGATTTAACCATATGTTCAGAGTTTTATTTCCAGATGCTAGTCCATTCCACTGGTCTTTAGGTCTGTCTTTATGCTCATCCTATACCTCTTGATTACTATAGCATTTATTAAGTTTTAAAATCAGAAACTGGCCGGGCATGGTGGCGCACGCCTGTAATCCCAGCACTTGGGAGGCTGAGGCAGGAGAATCACTGTGAGTTCGAGACCAGCCTGGGCTACATTGTGAGTTCCAGGTCGGCCTCAACTACATAGTGAGACCCTGTCTCAAAAAACAAACAAACAAAAATAATTAGAAACTGTGAAGCCTCCGGCGTAGTTCTTTTTAAAGATTGTTTAGGCTATCCCATATGAATTTTAGGATAGATTTATTATCATTATTATTATTTTGCAGCCCTGGAGATCACACATTCTAGGCAAGTGCCCTACCACAGAGCTTTAGCCCCAGCCAAGATGGATTTTTCTATTTCTTTAAAAACAAAATTGGGATTTTGATAGGGATTGCATTGAATCTGTAGATAATTTTAGGTAGTACTGACATCTTATTAGTATTAAGTCTTAATATTAATATATATCTTTCCATTCGTTTGTGTCTTCTTTAATTTCAACAATATTTTTTAGTGTTTTAGTTTTTTGAGACAGGGTCTCACTGTGTAGCTGAGACTGACCTGGAACTCACTATGTAGCCCAGGCTGGTCTGGAACTCACAGTGATTCTCCTGCCTCAGCCTCCCGAGTGCTGGGATTACAGGCTGTGCACCACCACACCTGGCTTTTTAGTTTTTATTGTAGACATCTTTCCTTTCCTTGGTTAGTTTCTAAGTACTTTATTCTTTTTTGCTGCGTTTGTAAATGACATTACTTTCTTAATTTACTTTTTGACTTTTTTTTTGTGGTACTGGGGATTGAACTCAGGACCTTGCACTTTTGAGGCAGGCACAGTGCCACCGAGCTAAATCCCCAGCCCAATTTGTTAACATTTGTTATTGTTAGTGTAAGGAAATATAACTAATTTTGGTGTGTTGACTTTATATATAGTTACTTTGCGAAATTTATTAATGACAAGTTTCTGAATATTTAGATTTCTACATATAGATTATATCATCTGTGAACAGAGGTAATTTTACTTCCCTTCTAAGTTAGATGCCTTTTTAAAGTTTTTATCTTTTCTAATTGCCTTGGCAAGAGCTTTTAGTACTATGTTGAATAGCAGTGGTGAAAGTGAGCATAGTTGCTGTCCTCTTTTAAAATAAACTTTTATTTTAAAGGTTTTAGGTTTACAGAAAAGCTGCCTGGAGAGTACTGAGCATTCGCATGTACCCCACATCCAGTTTCCTCTATTATTACCACCTTACATTAATAGGATAAAAGTTTTAAAATTAGTGAGTCAATATTGATTTACGCTATTATGAACTAAAGTCCATACTTGATTTCGATTTCCCCCAATATCTTTCCTTCTGACCAAAGCAACATTGTTTCTCATATTACATTTAGTCATCACCGTCTTCTTTGGCTCCTCCTGGCCATGACAGTTTCTTGGACCATCCTGGTTTTTGATGACCTTGGCAGTTTGGATTAGTACAGGTCCGATATTTGCAGAATGATTCTCAAATGGGGTGTGCTTGATTCTTTTTTCCACGTCAGACTGGGATTGTAGGTTTTGGGGAGAGCGCCCACAGAGATAAAATACCCTTCTCATCACATCTGGGTACTGCTGGCCACACGACTGGTCACTCTGTGTTTTCCTGATGTAGTGTTTGCCAGGCTTCTCCGCTCGGGAGTTACTCTGCACCCTCTTCCTTACGGTATGCTTTAGAAGGAAGTTATTACACATGTCTCCCCAGTGGCAAGAAGCTTCAGACGGTGGCACATGTCTTTAAACCTCTGTAAATCCCAATGCTCCAGGAGGCTGAGGCAGGAGGATTGCAAATTTGAACACAGCTTGAGCAAATTGGATACTTTAATCTCAAAATAAAAAGTAGAAAAGGGCTGGGGAGGTAGCGCAGTGGAAAAGTCTGGGGTTCAATTCTCAGTACCAAAAAGAAAAAAAAAAAGTGGGAATTTACTTTTGATTTTCTTGAACGTGGAGTATCTATATACATTATCTGTAATTCTCCTACACACAGGCTTAACTTTTCATGGCTAGTAATGGGCAATATAAAACAATTGGTAGACACCACCTGCTTTCCTCACCAATGCTTAAAGCAAGCTGTGTCCTGACTTGCAGGAATGAGGTGTAGCACATCCAGCAGGATGGCTGCTGTGTGCCCTCATTAACAGACCCACTCATGCCTAATCACCCTCACAGACAGTGCCTGGAAAATGCTGCATTTGCCCCATTCATCAGTGTTGTTGGAATGCTTGCCACAGTACTTGGCTTGTCAAAGCTTCTTGTGAAGGCATCCATCACACCCCTGGCAAGACCACCTGCTCTACACTTTGCCCCGGTTAAGTAGCATCGATTGCTCTCTCACTAGCATAGACCAGAACTCCCCATTATCTCAGGGAAAGACTCCCTCTCCTCTGTAGTCCCACCGTCATCCGTGTAGACTGCTCCTCCGCCCTCTCTTTGTTTAAAGCTCTGAGCCACAAAATTTTTTGAGTATTCCAAGGCAGCTGTTCTGCCCGAGGGTCACACTTCACCTGGTCTAGGGTGTAAGGAACGGGGAAAGGGGATGCTACTAGAGCCTCTGCAATGAGTCCTGGTCTTCTGTGACCCACAACAACACAAAGCAAATTAATAAAGACGGGAAACAAGACTTATAGAAGAAGATAAGCTTTGGGCCTGATCAGTATTGCTTTGGGAAGTAAAGATGAAAGACCCTAAATTTGCCACACCTTTATTCAGTCCACCAGGAGTAACAGATGACTTGGAAGGCAGTGGTAATCCTAGGAAAATGAGGAATTTATGCAGATGAAGATCCTAGGTCACAAAGAACTTATGGTGAGTAGGAATTTGTTCCTCCCAGGATGTCTTCGGCTGATGTCATTCTGTCCTGGAGCATCACAGGATCATAGATAGGGCCATTGAGGTTTGAGCTGTGACCAGAGGTGAAAATGGTGTTATTTCTTGACACACCATAGCCGACCTGTAGGCAGGAGAACTGAGCTTGATCAAAATTTAATTGTGAAATGATTTTCCCCCCAAATTATGCAGAATTGCTCCCAATACTGGGGTCCATACAGATGGGGCTTTTCTTGGGGAACTGAATCCCAGACTAAAAAGTCATTTACAGTTTATGTCCAAAAGGACAGAAGAGAGCGGAAAAGAGAGCAGGAGCCGTACTCAAGACATATATCTCTGGGGTGAGCTGGAAGAGGAGATTTTGGAAAGGTGGAAACTCTAGGCATTTCAGAAGACGCCAAACCCTTTCACATCCCAGGTGGCCTGGACGGTGCATCTGTATCAAGGCAGCCATACTCTGCCTGACACACCACTGCCAGATATCACATTACCTGGGAACGGTGAGGACAGGAGACACGCAGGGAAGGACACAGCAGGCGTAGCCAGATTGTCTTCCTCTCTCTGCCTGGATCCAGAGAGGGAGGCTGGAGTTGGAGCCAAAGCTGGGGCTCTGCTCCCCTCAGAGCACTCAGAGTTTGAGATGAGGAGTCCAGGGAGAGGATGTGCTAGCAGCTTGTCTGTCAGCCACACACTTCCATCTTCTCCCTGGTCAGATCTTTGTCCTTCCTTCTTTCACAGGGTAAAACCACCATCTTCCTTGAAAGACCAGCAAGGCCAAGACCGCTCGGCTGCCTGACCCAGTAGCTGCGATCCTGTTCTCCCGCTACCAGGGGTGTGTCGGTTGGTGTAGGCCACGCAACCCTGTTGCCCCTCTTTGCTTCTCCAGCTTGTCTGCCTCCTGCTTCTTTGTTCTTTCTTGGTTTTTCTCTTCCTTGTGCTCCTCCAGTATTGGGGATGCTTACTGGACTCTTCCCAGCCTTTTTGCACAGCTCTGCCTCTCTCCACGGCATTAGTGACTACATGTGTGCATGTCCTTCAGATCTAGGTCTCCAGGCCTCTTTTATCAACGTGTCCTGATCTTGACCTGCCCGTCCAACCTTGCTGTTCAGATGCTGCAAACACCCTGTTAACACAACTTACCAGGAAGAAGGGCCTCACCCCCTGCCCATGTGGCTTTTCTCCATTATCCCACAGTCCCAGCCTGTCACCTAGGATGTAGGGATGGCCCTTGACTGTTCCCTATGAAACAGGGTGACAGGCATGTATAACTACCATGACCCTGAGTGCCACCTGTCAGTCATGTGTTTAGGAGGCACTCGTTGCATGCTTTTTATGCTGAGTGAGCCCGGGAAGGCTTTTGCCTCACACTTGACAAAGACACACAGCTGAGCTGACAGATGGCCGCTAGGCAGGAAGACGGTGCTTCCTTAGTAGGATCTGAGTCCCACATTCTTGTCTAGACGCATGCATCAGTGGTTGAAAAGGGAGATACAGATTTACTAATGAGAAGAGTGGAATTTCTTCGGGAAGGGTAATTTTGCTCAATTGCAGTTCAAAGGTAGTGTTCCGTACCACCAAATCAGTTGCAAATGTCTGATATTTTTTAACCACTTAAAAATGTAAAAACTAGGGCTGAAGATGAAGCTTAATGGTAGAGTGCTTGCCTAGCATATATTAGGCCACGTTCAACACCAAGCACTGCAATAAATAAATACATACACAAATAAACAAACAAAATAAAAAATGTAAGCAAGACATGGTGGAACACAGTTGTGATCTCAGCACTCTGGGAGGCTGAGGCAGGAAGATTGCAAGTTTGAGCCCAGCCTGGGCAACTAAGTGAGACCCTGTCTCAAACGAAAACTAAAAATGGATCAGGGATGTAGCTTGGTATGAAGGCCCTGGGTTCAAACTCCAGTAACACATACACACACACACACACACACACACACACACGCACACACACGTAAAATCTAGCTAAGTATAGTGCATTTGCCTTTAGGTCCAGCACTGGGGAAGCTGAGGTAGGCGGGTCACTTGAGCCCAGGAATTTGAGACCAGCTTGGGCAGCACAGTGAGACCCTATCTATAAATCAATTACAAATAACGATTCTATACTCACAGGCCATACAAAGTAGGAGGTCAGGCTAGGCTCATAGCTGTTGTTGGCTGGCCCCCGTGATCAAGTCAGTACGTTTTGGTGAAGTAAAAGAAAGCAGGGGAGAGGAAGGTAATTCTCTTTGCCTGGGTGTTTGCCAGTGAGCAGGCCAAAGGGCAGGAATACCTTCCTGCTGCTCTTGCATATGAGGCTGCAAAGCTTCACAGCTGGGAAAACACAGGCGGGTGGGAAACAGCTTTGGGGAAGGACCTGCTGAGTGGTGAGGCGGGCCAAGGGCAGCCAGGAGCACACGCATGCAGGTGCCTGACAGTCACTGCTCTTCCTCTCCAGGTTAACCCGGCTGCCCATCTCCCTGCAGTATGCAGTCAGGCAGCTCAGAGGATGGGCAAGGGCAGCCCTCTCCCTACCCCACCACTGCAGGCTGGGGCCGGAAGGGAGGTGCTGCCTGAACCACCCTGAGGCCTGTGCATTCCCAGGGCCTCTTTCTTGCTTCAGGGCCTGCTGCAGCTAGGCTCTCTGTCCAGATCAGAGACAACGAAAGCCCCCAAAGCCAGTCCTATTGGGTCCTGGCGCTGCAGGTGCCCTTGAAACGTCAAACTAGCCACACAAAGTGTTTCCTCATTGCCCCAAGCCATTTCCCAAGCCCAGATAGAGAGGACTGGGAAAAACACCGCTATCCAGGGAGGTGGATTCTGACACCTACTTCTTTTCTTCTGAGTTCCACTTCTGCAGGGCTGTCTGCGTCTCCCCTCAGGTGCTCCCCGAGGAGCTTCAGCCACTCACTCCAGGGGCTCCTTAGAGTGCAGTCCTCCTGCGAATCAAGTGAAGCATCATCAGCTGCTTAGGACTTGGAGCGTGGAGCGGGAACCTCACCAACCCCCAGCTGGCCCAGCTTCCCCAGGGACTCAGCAAAGCAAGCAGGAAGGAGGCTGACTGGGGGCCTCCAGCCTGGACAGGCAGCACCAGGACGGCAAGTGGTTGGGAGGAGCCTGCAGCAAGGACCATGTGAAGCTGGTGGAGGGATGGCGCCTTCATGCGGGAGGCAACCGCTGTGTGACCACTGCCCAATCCCAGGGTACCATCTGGAGGCACCCAGCAGCAGGCTGGGGCTGGAGCTGGAGCCCTGGGCTAGAAACTCCTAGTTCTGCACTCAACTCCAACCAGGCCCTTGGTCTCAATGCGTCTGTCGACTACTACGCAGAATGAAAGGCTTCCTAGGGTCACTGTGAGATTTAATTAAAAATTAATGAAATCCCAGGAGGCTGAGGCAGGAGGATCTCAAGTTTGAGACCTGTCTATGCAATTTAGCAAGACTCCTATCTCAGAAGGGTGTGTGGCGGTGCTCAGTGATAGAGCACCTGAGTTCAGCCCCAGGTACCACAAAAACAAAAATAGAACAAAGTACCTAAACACACACATACCCACACACACCTAGGGCAGACCCTGGCACATAGAGCACTCAATAGTTGCTACTTATTAGCAACCTTAAGAGCAGTGATGACTAGTGGGAACCCTAGAGAAAGACGGGGCAGAAAAAAGGCCTGTCCTTAAGTTTTGCAAGAGCAGCTAGAGGCCTGGGACATTCACTCTTAGTCCCCCTTCAATCCTCAGTCAAATCACTAGTGGAATTTCTAAAACCCCATTCACGGTGTGATGCTGTGAACACAGACGGGGCCAGAGGGGGCCATTAGATACCATTACACCCTGTGCCAAAGAAGTCAGAGGCCAAGCACACGTTTTAGTACGAGCGGTTTATTTCTCTTCCAGGTGAGGGTGTACATGTAGCACACAGAAGTTTGTGGAACACCCGGGCAATTTTAGTTCAGTTTACACGCATCACAAACAACCCATCCGTTGCCAATAAGGACATGTTAGAAGGGACACCTCGGTGTCATGGGGCTACTTGCACAGTGACACAGCCACATGAAGGTGTTTACAGTTCATGGTATGCACAGGTTAGCATAGCGGGGATGGCGAGCCGCAGGTCCCCTGTGGCCCAATTCTGTCACAGAGGACTCTGCTGTCAGTACGTGATGACAGAGTGATTCTTCTGAGATGGAAACAGAACCCTTGTCCCGAGCCCCTGCCCACCCACTGCTTGGAACGCGAAGCTGTGGGCTGGCGGTGCTCACGGCGGGTTGGCAGGAGGCCGGAAGTACCATAGGCCCTAACCCTGGCCCCGCAGTGGGCAAGACGGGGGTCGTTATGTCCTCCTGGCCCACAAGCTACTTCTCACCTACAGGGGCAGAGTCCAGGACACTGGCATGGGGCCAGCATGGTGGTGGAGGTGGCGAGGCCTGTCCTTGCATCGAGCTGTAATCCCATCACTTTGCTAGAACCTTTGATGACAAACTTGCTTGAAGACAAGAGGGAAGGGCTAGTTGTCTTGGGCATTTGTCTCTTCTCTGGAGCAGAGGACTCCACTGTGTACAGGCCTCCCTCCTGGGGCAGGATGAAGTCACACACACTGCAACAGCAGCTTGGGACAGGATGCTTCACAAATCTTTATTGTATTTAAAACTCCTTCTTCCCCTCTCTCTCTCTCTTTTTTTTAATTTAAATTTTTTTTTTTTGAGACAGGGTCTCACTATGTAGTGGAGACTGACCTGGAACTCACTATGTAGCCCAGACTGGTCTTGAACTCACAACGATCCTCCTGCCTCAGCCTCCCGAGTGCTGGGATTACAGGCGTGCGCCACCACGCCCGGCTTCTCTCCTCCTGACCTGTAATAAACTGGCTGGTGCCAGCAAAAACCTACAACAGTAGTGAAAAAGCCAGCTTACGGAATGGGGCCCCAAATCTATGGTAAAAACTGGGTGAGCTATGAGTTGAGATTCTTCGGATCACCAAACTTTTGAAACACCGGGAAAAAGAGTGAAGTATTTGTCCATACCTGAGACCATCAGCTGGGGACGCAAGGATGGGCAGAACATGGCAGGCTTTCTGCTGCGATACCCTGGGCCACCAGCTGCAGAGGCCTCCAGGGCCCAGGCGGAGTCCAGGTGGCCCAGGAACTCAGATTTGGACAGGGTTCTGGACTCATCAGGGACACTGTCTCCCCTACACTCGCCTCCGGGTAAGCCCTTCCCACTGTCACCTGCTAATGGGGGCAGAGGTGACTCGGGAGGGGCTGCCTGGGCTTTCGGCCGAGTTGACAAGAAGCAGGGGATTCAGCTCTCAGGCTGGCAGTGCCTGGCGGCTCCCTCCTCGATGCCATTCCCCACCAGCTGGTGGGGCGGCGCCCTGGGGTAGAGAGCGGGCAGGAGAGAGGCCTGGGTCATGGCCTTCTGTCCACCGAGGACTTCGGTCAGAAGTCTCAGCAGTGCCTCTGCAGCCACAGGAGTCCGCCGGTCTCCGGGTGTCTTTGGTTTCCATTAGAGCAATGCACCTTGTGTGCGCATTTGTTAAAAACCAAACAGGAAGGCGGCAACAGGAATCCAGAAGTCTTTTAGGCTGGAAATTCACCGCTGTAGTGCCTCGAGTGCTCATCTGCCACGGACATGTAGGTGGCCCTCATGCTGGGGGAGTACTGCAGGGAGACGGCAGGGGAGTTAGCGTGGGCACAGCTGAGCCGAGGCCAGAGTCCACTCTCCATCCACAGATTCAGCCAATTTCAGACCCAACGATAGTTTAAAAATACATCCAGGTGTGGTGGCATACACCTGTAACCCCAACATGATGGGAGGCTGAGGCAGGAAGGTGGCAAGTTCAAGTCCAGCCTGGGTTACTTGGCCATTTAATTTAGCGAGACTCTGTCTCAAAATGAAAAAAATTTAAAGGGGTGGGGTGGGGATGTTGCTCAGGGCAAAGGTTTTGGGTTCAATCCCCAGTACCAGAAGAAAAGGTGGGGGGGCGGGTAAAAAAGATCAGGATACATTAGCCAAGGAGCAGAACTCCTGGAGGTGAGAGCTGGGCCAGCCGCAGCAGCCAGGGCAGGCTTTGCGTCTGTCTGGCAGTGAATCCAGGGCCACATCGGACAGGGCACACGCACACAGCCCAGCTGTCCTGCTTCTGCTGTGCCCACCCTAGAGAATGCCACCAGCACCGGGTCTGCACCCCACCCGGGGCAGTGTTTGAGTGCAACGGGGCAGCTGGCAGCCAGAAGACCCGGGAACTGGGTCCAAACCCCAGCCGGGCAGGCAGGAAGGGCAGCTTACTGTGGGCGGTGGGGAGCCTCTCCCGATGAGCGGCACGTTCTCGTAGCGAGGGTTCCCACCAAAGAGCACGGCCTGGTTCCTGCGGGCCGAGAGAAGCAGTCAGGAGGGCCCAGGGTAAGGGTTGTGTGTGCAGATGTCTCCAGGAAGGTCCCACGGATGAGCATGTGGTGAGCATGGAAAAGGATGGAGCATAGGTAGGAAAATAAAAAGGATAAGGTACTCTATGGGGACCAGGGGACATGCAGCAGAGGACAGGTATGGGGAACAGCAGGGCCTGTGGTCTGCTGGGCTTCGATGCCTTCCCTCCCCTATGTGGCTCTGTGACCAAAACCAGCAGAGCCAGCTCCCCTCCAGGGCCGGGAAAGGCTGTGCTGCCCCAAGCTGGAGGCGGGGGCCTGGCCATACATGTACTCGGAGACCGGGGCATTAGAGATGGTCTGGGTGGGGGGCTGCAGGCTGCTCTGGCTCCCCAGGCCACTGCTGTAGCTGCAGAAGCTGTGTAGCTGCCCCCTCGGTGGGTTGTGGGCCGCGATACGCCGTGCTTGGGGGTTGAAGGGGTCATCGTCATCAATGTCATCATAGTCTCGATCCCTAGAACGACATGTAAAATTTGGCCAGGGAGGCGCGAGCCACTGGGTCCTGGTCTTCCTAGTCTTTCTTCCCGGGGTGCTCCTGACAGCCACATGCGTCTTCTGGAGATTCTTTGAAAGCATGACCCTTGACCAGTCACTCCATCCCCCTCTAACCCATGTTCACCTCTTCAGGCAGCCCACCAGCTGACTGCACAGCGGCCTCCCACCCCTAGCTCTGGTCCTTTACAAGATGCCAACACCCTACCTTGTCCCGAGACCACTGGTTCCCTCCTAACAGGGACTCCATCTGTCCTTGGGGCTCCTGGGGGACCCTTCCAGCTCCTACAACTGCCCTCATCATCCTGTCTTACAAGCCCTGCCAAGGGAGAGGAGCAGCAAGGCAGCCCACGGGTGGCACAGGGCTGTCACCATCCTCAGCCCCTGTAGTCACCCAGGCAGCCTTCTGGGGCCGATGCTGCTCTCCCAGTCCCACACGATCAGCGCCCCCCGGCTGCAGGAGGCTCCCCAAGCCCACCTGCTGGTGAAGTGCTTCCAGGCCGGTGGCCCTGCAGAGATGAGCGTGGAGAAGGCCAGGGCGGCCAGGAGGGAGAAGAGGCCAAGGAAGAGCAGGCCCTCGATGCCGTCGTAGCAGATGCCAGTGAGGGCATCCAGGTAGTCCTGGGAGCAGAGGGACACACCGTTGACGAATGAGGGCCACAGCCTGGACCTGGGCTCTCCTGGCTGCTCCCCATCCCAAGCACCTTTTATGACCATTAGGTCTTCACTGGAGAACACAACACAACAGGGCTCCATGGGCTCACACCTGCTGTGTGTCGGGCGCTGGAGGGCTGGCTCTGAGCCAGGCAGGTGAAGCTGCGGGGGACGGGTAGCCAGGATGGGGTGGGGCATAAAGTCAGGCCAGGGTGGCAGGGAGAAGCACGGCTTGAGGCAGTGAGGCAAAGGGGATGAGCTTGGCGTGTTTTAAAGAGAAAGAACAGGATGAGGTGTCATGAGCCTGTAGTCCCAGGTGCTTGGGAGGCTGAGGCGGGAAGACTGCTTGAGGTCAGGAGTTGAGTTAGAGACCACAAAGCAGTGAGACTCCAACTCCAAGAGAAAGGCCAGCAGAAGAGGAATCTAGATTTTCCATAAATGAGAGGAAGACAGGAATGTCTGGAGATAGAAGGATGTGATCTGATTTTTCTTTCTTTCTGAGACAGAGTCTCACTATGCAGCACAGGCTGACTTTGAACTCATGGCAATCCTGCCTCCGCCTCCTGAGTGTTGGGATTCCAGGCAGGCACTGCCACACCCAGTGATCTGATTCATTTTAAAAAATGACCACTCTGGCTGTGTGTGGGGAGGGTCTTGGGGGGGTACGGGGCAGGAGGAAGTGGCGAGGCCCATGTTTCCTAGGGAATAGTTTGGAGGTCGTGGCTGTCACCCAGGGGAGCAGGATGGTGCCTGGACCACGGCAGAAGCCTCGGGAGCGGGTGGGGAAGACGGATGCCGGCATGGATTCAGGATTCATTTGAGAGGACAGCTGCCAGGGCTTGCCGAGGGACAGCATGGAAGGGCGGGAGAGAGGGCACAAGGGTGATTCAGGCTCATCCAAAACCCGGGTCCCTGCCTTGACAGCCCTGAAAGCTTCAGTAAGGACTTTCTGGACACGTTCACACGTCCGTGTATACATATGTATGTCTGTTAATCCACACGCCCCCTTAGTTTCCTGATTTATAAGCTTTCCCATGAAATCACTGCGAGGACTAAATGACACACTGGATATCGCATGCACAGAGGGCTGAGCACCGAGTTGTACACTTGAGAAATGGCTCTCGTGACCATTATCTTGGCCACTGGCTTAAATCTGCGCCAGATGTGGACGACAGGACGCACACTGGCTCTTGGCTGACGCACTCCCGGCAGTAACGTGTCACTGCCTTCCTATGTCTGTCTGATACCCCAAGCTTCTGGGGAGACAGAGGACCCTGGCAATGGGGTTGGGACACCATTTCCAGCCCACGGAAATCAATGGCCGCAGGTGTGACAGTGGGTAACCGCTTCCCTCTTACAAGTTAGAGTCCTCCCACGTTCAAGAGCTCACCTGACTCGGCCTCCTATTCCCGCCCCCAGTTCCTTTCTCTGGCCTCCCTGTTTCAGCCACTGCAGGGAAGCAAGAAGCCAGCATTTCCTTCTTTCTACCACCTGCAGGGAGCCCAGGCAATCACTCTCCCAGGTCTCTGCTGGCTTCTCCTTCCGTGTGGCCTTCTGGGGAGCCCCACACCTTGTGCAGCCCTCGGCAATCCAGCATGGCCGTCAGTTGGTGAAGGCTGGTCTCCGAGGAGTTCAGCAGGAGCTGGATTTCGAGGAGATCTTTCTGCAGCAGGAAAAGGGGGGCAGAGGCAGAGTGTGAGCAATGGGACAGGGCTCACTGATCGTACCTCAGACCGCGTGTGCAGAGAGGCTTTCAGAGCCAAAAGAAGGGCCTGAGGCACCAGGGGAGGGGTGAAGGCCAGCAGCCAGGTCTCCACAGGTGGGCCTGGGGCTAGGGAGAGAGCACCGATGGGAAAAGGTTGCCTGGTTCACCTGGGGCTCGCCTGTCCCAGCACAGGCACTGCAGGAAGCGGCCGCCTTACCTCTGCCGTGGGGAAGAGGGGCACAGTGACCTGCAGCAGCCCCGTGACCTGGATCTGCATGGAGGTCATCGAGCGCTGGAGGACAGTCAACACCTGGGCCGAGAGAACACAGCCCCTGAGGCTAGATATTGAGGGGCCTGTCCTCCTGGAGCCCCCTCACTGCCCACTGGTTACAAATGCACAATAGGGCCTGGAGGGCCGCACCTGCTAGGAGGGGCTGGATAGGGTCACTTGTTCTAGAATGCGGGGACCCTGACCCGCATGGAGTTGGCAGTCCCAACTGTCCCACTGCTCTGGTCAACCTATCACTATGGCTATGATTATGTTCCTTCCCGCCTGCAGGAAGTCTTCCTCCATCCCTCTGGCTTCTGGAGAGCTACACGGTCCACTTGCTTCTCAGATGTGGTCTTGTTTGGGAGCACATGAGAAATTCAGGCTCTTGGTCCCGACCTCGACGTCTGTATGGTAACGAGCTCCTCAGGGAGGTGCACGTGTGTGCCTGTGCAAGAGACTCCGCTTGGGAACACACTGAGAGCACAGGTCCCTTCAGAGAGGAAGCTTCGCAAAGACCACAGTGAAGCAGGAGCACCAACCACCTTCCTGATGGGTGGCAGGACTTGGTTTGAGGGTTATGTCTGGGTGCTGTACCTGCTGGAAGGGACTGCTCACACTCTGGCTGCAATACAGGTAGTAGCGGGTCACTTCTGAAAGGTAAAAGGATGGGCGTTAGGTGGCTCAGAGGGACCAGGCCCTCTGCCACCCTCAGTGGTCAAGCCAGGCGTCCCTCCCGGGCTCCAAGCCCCTGGAAGACGCAGTCTCTATAGACCCGAGGTCTGAGGGTGGGGAGAGACGCCATCTGGCTGGCTGCATGGGCCTCGCCTGAGAATCTGGGCAGCTCCAGGGGCAGAGGTCCCAGTGTGTTACCTGGGCTGATCTGGCCTTGTGTATTGTTCAGGATGAAGATGTCAGGGGCCATACAGAAGTCACTGGTGCCCTGAGTTAGAGAGAGATGGCAGGAGTGAAGGAAGATCAGACCTGGATCCTGGGAGGAGCCAGGTGCCTGCTGCCTTAGCACTCAGCACCTTCCTGCTCATTCCTGGTAGAAAAGGTTAGGAGCATCCTTTAGGGTTCGAACCCTGGCTCTGCTGTTTTCTAGCTGCTACCGTGAATTAAGTTATTTCTTCATTTGGTTGCCTCAGCTGTCTCATCTGACACGTGGGGACAATACTATTTACCTTACAAATGAATATATGCAAAGTGTTCTGGGAAGTGACTGGCAGAGGTGTGTCAGCTATTGCTCGCATTCCTCAATGTCTCTTCAGGGACAGATGCTCAGGGAGCCAGAGAACCTAGGTCCAGGGGCAGTCGCA
The DNA here is from genome assembly GCF_012274545.1 of Fukomys damarensis. Taxonomy (NCBI): domain Eukaryota; kingdom Metazoa; phylum Chordata; class Mammalia; order Rodentia; family Bathyergidae; genus Fukomys; species Fukomys damarensis. Next base: position 58,373,895 of record NW_022900935.1, on the reverse strand, counting down.
GGGGGATGGGGAAGTTTTTGGCTCCTTGGCCTCATCTGCCCATCTCTACTGTATCCTTCTTGCTGTTTTTAAGCTCTGCATGCCCTGGCAGTCCAAATATAAAGCTCCCTGTAAATCCCCTGTAAAGAGTGAGGTTAGAGCTGAATCCACCTAGGAGCTTTTGGGGGCAGGTCTTCCTCTGCTCAGGTGGGATGGGGTGCAGGGAGAGCATGGGACTGGGAGTCAGGATGAGCTGGCACCCAGACTCAGAGCATGGCCTGGCAGTGACCCCCACAGCCCGTTTGGCCATGTGGGAGCAGAGCAGACCTTGGGAGAGGTAGCAGCAAGGATTCTATCCTCTGAGCCAGGCTTCAACCCCACACTGGCCTGGGGTGCAGTGGGTCCCTCTACCTTTCAGAGCAGCCCCAGTAATCTCTGGTCCTGTGGCTCGTTCTGCTGAGCCACTGTCCACACGAGTGCATGCTCCCTGGGCAGGGGACCTCTCCAGATGGCTCTGAAGTGCTGGGAGCCCTTTGAGCCCTTTCCTTCTTTAGGGGCCACTGCTTTGGGGGTTCATACCTCAGTACCACTCATTAAGTGGATAGATACAAAGAGGACTTACTAGGCACCAGGCTTGGTTCTAGCATGGGTTCTGGGGCCTCTGTCATGGCTAGAAGATGTAAACAGGGGAGGTGGGGAACGACAGGCCCCACTAGATAAGAGGGCTTCCCCAGAGCTCCACACGCACGTGCACACACTCACACACCCACCACCAGGCGCTCAGGGCCCTGGGACGATTGCTTTATACACACGGAGGCCACTAACACACAGCACAGGTCAGCCCAGCTCACGATGCCCAACTAGAGCTGCAGAGCCAGCAGGCCCAGACAGCTTATGAGGTGGAGTGGCTGGAGTGGGGGACAAAGGAGCTTTGGGAAGAGGAAAGAGCAAGGCCACCATCTTGGTCTGGCTCACCCCAAGGAGAGAGAGAGGGGAGGCCCCTGTCTGAGGCTCCCCTCCCGCCTTCCCTCTTAGGCCAGGCCCACATTTCAGAGCTCAAGTTATCCCCAGCTTATGGCTCCCGGGATAGGTGAGTTAGGATGGCTGAGGTTATGTGAATTAGTGCAGAGTCAAGTCAACCACTGATGAAGACAGGTGCCCGTGTGTGCGCGTGCACGTACCTTAGGCAGTGGTGAGTGAGCTGGAGGGAGGGGGTACCTTACACAGCCGGGCAGGTGGAGAAGCTGCACAGATCCCAGCCACGTGATGGCTGAGCCTGTGGGCAGTTTCTGAGGACGAGGTGATGGTCCCAAGGGCTGCCCAAGACCCTCACGGGACGAGAGACCAAGATGTGCCTCCCATGGGTTCGCCACCTCTCCTCTTCCTATCCACAACCCTTCAAGGCAGGTGCTCTTATGCTCCTGTATTGTGCTGGAGGAAACTGAGCATGGAGAACGTCAGGGACTCTCCCGAGGTTCCACTGCTAGGACACAGAACAGGGAGATGTGGCACCAGCTGGGAGGCGCCGGCAGCCCAGGAGGTGCCAGGCTGCCCTGCAATACTGATTCTTCTCGCCCAGTCTATCTCGGGCCCTTCCTTGCTGGTGTTTCCGCTCCTTGGCCGACACCTCTCGGCCTCTTCTGCACCTTACACTGCTGACCCCACAGGCCAGGGGAAGTGAGGTCGGAGTCACAGGCCTGGAGGATCTGAATCCTCAGCGCCCAGCTACCTTCCTCTCAGTGTCATCTGGAGCACATTCTCAGGGGCAGTGCTCTGCCTACGATGTCCCTTCTGGAGACAGGTGAGGAGAGGCTGCAGAGAACAGTGAGGCAGCAAAGGCCAACAAAGGCCACTCTACACAGTGATCTTTTGACAGCTGGCCCCTGCCCTCCCCACCTCTCTTCCTATTAACATGCACAGCATCCCTGCCCCTATCAAAGGCCCTTTCAGCCTGGCCTCACATCCTCCCTCACTGCACAAGGGCCTGACTAAAGGGAATTAGGGAAATGGCACTGCTCCCAGCTCCCCGGCATTCCAGGACACTGCAAACTGAAGCCAATCGCCTGTGCTCTCCTCAACGGGATGCCTGGTAGAAGCCCCTGCTGGGAGGGAGCTGCTCCCAGGGAGCAGCTCATGGTGGCAAGCTGGAAGCTACCGTGCGTCCAGAAGGCAGAGGCTGCCCAGGAAGCAGGACTGGGCCCCAAGAAAGCTGCAGGGTGATTCCCAGTGCTTGAACTTGTGCTGGGAGGAGAGGCCACCAGGCAGCTGTCACATCGCTCCCCCGCTGGGCTCCCTCCCTGCGGTGTGTACAGCACTCCAGTCCCAGAGGCCACCAGGACTTTGAGAATGACCTGGGTGCTTGTACCCTGTCCTTTTCTGCACTGGTCAGTGTGGAGTCACGGTGCAGAATGGGGGGACAAGAGAGGCCCACTTCCTCTCTCTTCCGATCAAAGGCTTGGACCCAAGTGGCACCAGGGCCCATTCATTCTGTGGGCACCATAGAGGCAAAGTGTCCAAGGCCAGCGTTGCTGGGCAGACCCAACATTGGCCAAGGCATGAGTTTGGGCAGGGAGCTTCTGACAGTCAGAGGCCACTGCAGGGACAAATTCCTGAGCCCTTAACCTGGTACTCCTCAAAAGTGTGATTTGTGTTCTCTTCTGAGACAGTAGGGGACTTAAAAGTGGTTTTAGCTAAAGCAAACAACAAACAGCACAACAAAACAAAACACTATTTACAAATGTCCAATAGATAACTAAAAGCAGAACAAAGCTTTAGGTTCATTTTGTGAAACTCTCGGTCAAAGCCTTCTCAGCTTGGCAGATCCTGTCTTACTACGTAGTTGAGACTGACCCGGAACTCACTATGTAGCCCAGGCTGGTCTTGAACTCACAGGGGTCCACAGGCCTCAGCCTCCCGAGTGGTGAGATTACAGGTGTGCGTCACCATGCCCAGTTTAAACACTCATTTTACTTAGGCTACTCATCCTTCCAAGACAGGACAGCAGGATGAGAGATTTCCAGAGACATTCACCACTCCCAGAATCTCCAGTGCCCTAAAGGATGGTTACTTTGGACTTCCGCAAAGCCTCACATGACTGAGACTGCCCCAAGCAGACAGTCATCTCAGGAATAGAATCACCCACCCCTCCAGCACTGAGGGCTCTTCCAAGCTACAAGCAGGACTGTGATTAAGAATGGGCCAGACCCTAACCCACCCACAGATCCTTAAAGGCAGGCCTCTTGCTTTCGTGGGTGGGCCAGTCTGAGCCTCTACATCAGAGTGCTTCTACCCAAGCTGGAGGCCTCTCTGCATCTTCTCTCACCGTCTTCCAAGTAAAGTTATTGCCTGTGAACTCAAACTGCTGCTTCAGTTTTAATTTCCATTATCACTGAAGCAAGGACCGGAGCTAGCTGGTGACGCTGTCCTCCTGCCACCTCCACTTTTGACTGAACCCAGGTAGCTCAGGCAGAATGGATACAGGCCATGGGGCTGGTTTGTGGCTTTTAATTTTTGTTTTTGGGTTTTTGTTTGTTTGATTTTTGGTTACCAAGGATGGAACTCAGGAATCTGAGCTTGAGAGACAGGCTAAATCCCCAACCCTGGTTTGTGGCTTTTGAAGCAGGGAGGGGTTTTTCTTGAAATTCCCTGGTACGATGCACGCATTCTAGCACACACTCGCATCCTGCACAGGTGCACACACAGCACATGCACCGGTTTGTGGCCTCCCCACAGCGACTCACACTGCCCACAATGACCTGCTACAAGCCTTTCTTCCACAGGATGTGACTGTCAACAGCGAACATCAGCCTTCTGGCTGCTGCACGCGAGGTGTCTGGCACTGTTGAGTGGCAAAACGCTCCCCCTGCACGGAGGGCAGAGGGTCGTGCACACAGCTCAGCTCCAGGCTCAGGTCTGTTAAAGGAAGCCCCCGCTCTTCCATCTCACTTCGAGCACCACATGGAGAAAAGAGAGTGTAAGTGGGGAGGCCACAGAGGAGCGCGCTTCGGAAGCCCAGGCTCAGACCCCACCCTGCTACTTCTCTGTGCCAACTGGTCACCCACACACACCTCACAAGCAGCGATCTTACACCTTGGCTCTGTCCCTAAATATCCCATGACCTTGGGCAAGCCCTGTCCTTCCTCTGGGTCTGTTTTCCCATCTACAGGGTGTGGGCCTAGCCAGGGTGAGCTGAGCCCTTTGGCTCCAGGACTCTGGGATGCTAAGGGATGAAGAGTAGCCAGCAGCTGGCTGTTCCCAAGGGGTCACTGGATAGACCACCCACCAGGGCCCCTACTCACTACTGCTGCAGCGGTATCGGCGGCCAGGGAGGTCCAGCTGAGGAGCAGTGCTATCATCCCACAGCACAGCATCCTAGAAAGAGGCAGGTGCTCTGGGGCCCCGAGAGTGGGTACTTCCAGTACCCTTCTCCCATCCACTCCCCTACCCTGCCATCAGCCTGCTAATGGTGAGAGAGGGCTATGGGACCCACACCTAAGGCAGAGGTCCTGGGCTAGAGACACAGCCGTGAGCTCATGCAGCTAAGGAGGTGCTGGCCTGGTGGCTGGATGTGCTAGGCCTAGGCCTGTTTGCGTTCAGCTGGCCCAGAATAAGACCAGCTAGAGCAGGGACATATGGGGAAACCCTGCCTGCTGTCCCTCCTCAGCTGGGTGCTAAGGAGGAGTAGCTTGGCTGTTGCCTCATTCCCAGCCCAGGGCCTTTTCTCCTAGTTAGTTCTCTGCCTCTGGCTCACAGGAAGGGTGACTCACGAGGCCAGGAGACATTTGGAGCGTTTGGCCAGTGCCAGGCAGGTGACGAGGCAGATGACCAGGTCCAGGATGAAGAGCAGGAGGTAGGAGAGCCACCTAGGTGGAAGGGAGGAAGATCAGGGTCACCAGGGCAGAGCTCCCCCACTGCGGCCCACCGGGAGGTCTGCACAGCACCCAGACTCCCCAAATCTGCATTATGTGAGCTGCCCAGAGCCAGTCAGAGCACAGGGCACAGGCTGAGAGCTCTTCAGGGACTCTGGGGCTGCACCCAGTTTCTACCTCGACAAAGCTTCACCCTCCCACTCCCTGCCTTAACCTCCTCGGTGACGTGTCTAACCCTAACGCTGCACTACAACTTCCTGTGCGGTGGGACAGTCTACATCTGAGTTACTAGCTTCCCCTGCTTCTACTTCCAGGTGGTTCCAAGGACTTGAGACACAGCTGGTGGAAGGGAAGAAATACATTTTTAGCTTTACTTGACTTCTAATTAAATTTCGACAGCCAGATGCAGCTAACGACTTTTATACTGGACAGTGCAGCTCCAAAGTGTCCCTCTCCTTGGACCCTGCTTTCCTTTATTTCTTGAACTCTCAGGCAGCAGCAGCCCAGGCCTGACATTTATAATCACAGAGCTAAGAAAGATTCTGAGATGCCCGCTTCTCTGCTGAATGCTCAGCCTGGCCTCTCCAAGGCCTCCTGGCCATGCCCCTAGCTGTGTGAACTCCACGTAGCACGTTCAGGTTCATGTCAAACAACATCTGTGCCACGCACAGAGCTCAGCACTGAGGATGACTATAGGGGAGGGCCTGTGCCTGACCACCAGACAGCTTGCATGGGGCAAGGGATCCAGGGTCAGGATACCCAGAGCACCTACCCACGGACCTCCAGGCTTCCCAGCCCACCCCCAGCTCTTGGGAAGTTTTCACGCCCCCAGGGCTGATCTGATGGGGAAGGCCATTGCACACCAGCTAGGAGATCTTGGCAAACCACCTCATCCCTTTGGACCTCAGTTTCCCAATTTGTAAAGGAAGCTGGAACCTCTCTAATTCATCCTGCAGAGTGGGGGCAAGGGCCACATGCTTGCTAGGGTAGTAAGGCCAAGTAGCCAGGGATGGCAAATTCCCCGCTCTCCAATGTCTGTTGAGCAAGGGTTGACGAATCCAAGAACTCTAAGTCCACAAGCACTGAGAAAAATCCCAAACTTTTTCCTTTTTTTCCTTCCTGTTGGACCGGAAGTGGTCTTCGCAATGCAGCACCAGCCTCAGCCTATTGGCCCTGCAATGGGAACCAGTCTGGGGGATTGGCTGGAGGCGGGGCAGACACAGGGCTTTTCTCAGTCCCTGCAGGGCGAAGTCCTTTTGATCATTATTTCTGGTCACACAAGAGCCAAACAAATCCACTGGCCCCGCCTCCAGCAATGGATTTCCCCTTCACCCACACCACAAAGGGAGCAAGAAAGCTTTGGGAGAGAGGGTAGGGGGTGGGTGGAGCGGGCAGACAGTGACAAAGAGGCTCTTTGCGGAAGGGAGGAAGCCGGAGGTCCCTGAGAGCCAAATGAAATTCCTTCCATCCCTGGGGGTCAGGGCTTAAGGCCAAAATCAAAAGGCGTTAAACACTACAGGGGTCTTTGGGATTCCTAGAAGTAGAGTCAGGGCTGTGGGGCAAGAGCAGAGCCTTGCTGTCACTTGCTGGAGACCACCAGGGAGCCAGGCTTCTTAGACTCAGAGCTGGAGGGAACCTGGGAATCCATCCCGTTACCATCCCCTTCTACAGGTTGGAAAGTCAAGGCCCATGGTGCGGGGAGCCGGGCCTAGGAATCCCAGACACTTCACAGGAACTGCAAAGGACACGGGGAATGTGTCTCAAGGCACCGGCTCCATGTCCCCAAACTAAAGCCGTGCTGTTTTCCACCCCCAGGATCCACAGCTGGGGCTCTGTGTTGCCCTGCGTGTGCCTCATGAAGCAGTTCCTAGAAACGGCTTCTGCGGCGGGCCTGTTCTCCCAAAGGAGCACAGAACGGAGGGATTTCTAACCAAGAACCTGGCTCTCGCCAGTGGAGCCACTCCCACCCCGGTTCCCACAGCTCGCCACATACATCCGGGCTCTGCAGCTGACTGTGCCTCCTCCCGAGCCTCTTTTCCGCGAGCTCCTCCGAGTCATCGCAGGCCTTGTGTGACGTGTCAAGAGCGCTGTCCCGCTGGACAGCCACTGGGCAGGATCTTTGGAGGCGGTGGCGCTGTGCCCTGAGCGCTGAGAACAAGCCTGTGACCTACAGCCGCTTGGGCAGAAGGTGCACAGAAGAACGCGGAAAAGGGGAAGCTACGGGACGCTGCTCACGTTGAGAAGCGGCACAGGCCCATCTTGGGCTAGACCTTTCCTCCTCTGAATAAAAGGGTGGGTATTTGGGCATGAGGGTCAGAGGGAATGCTTTCAATCACCCACTGGAATAACTGAATGTGCCTCAAAGACACATTACCGTTAAAACTCCTCAAAAGATTCCCCGCTCACTTTAAACACCCTAAACTCATAGTTCTCAGCCATGCCTCTTTGGAAACAGGGCCTCACTGTGTAGTTCACATTGACCTTGAACTATGTAGTCCAGGTCGTCCTTGAACTTTTGGCAATCCTCCTGCCTCAGCCTCCCAAACGCTGTGATTACAGGCATTCACCACCATGCCTGGCTCTTTCTACTTTTTGAAGCAGTTCTAGAAGTCCTCCTCTGTGAACATCTTTAGTGGTGCTGTGGTGGCTGCCTCAAAGTTCTGAACCAATGGAAAATGTTTACCGTTTATAGTCACTTTGACTTTCAGGAAAAGCCAGATCCAATGAGTAAAGTGGATGAAGACACAGTGATGTTTTTATAGCCTGCCCTTCTGTTGGATGGCACTCAGCAGCAGCAGTCACTGTATTTTTCTCACACTTTCTAAGGCTCTCACAAAAGAGGACCTCCAGAATTTCTTCAGGAAGAGCCAAGGATGACGGGATAAGTGTGCTCATGGCTAAGGGGAGTATTCTGAGTGGGATTAACGGCAGTCTTTTACTGTAGTAATTACCTTTAAATTTAAACACTCACTGTATCTTGGCCACACTTCATATTTTATCACTGTCTGTATCAAAATGTCCACAAGGGTCCTATGCTAGGTGTACTCAGAGAACAGTAAGGTCAACGTGGACACCCATTCCGGACACACGCCTGGACCTGATAAGAGGTCGCAGACAGTCCTTAGAGCTGGCAGTTTCTATCTGGTGAGGAGCATCTGAAGGAAAGGAGTTAGGTCCCTTTGTACCCTGCATGTCTGTGACAGCACCATCCAGAGCGGGGACTTCATAAACTTCCCCTCCTCAGGACCCTAGCAGCGCCTCCTGTTGGGGAGAAGGTCTCAGGAGTGTTTTCTCTGGACTAAGCCCAGCAGTGACATCCTGGGGTATGGCTTGATGACAAAATGGGAAATAGACCCGGAAAAGCAGAGCATGTTGGGGTAAAGGCTCTGACTTTCGTCGATGGCTTGAAGAGGAGCCAACACATTTGGGGGTGGGATTCCAAAAGCTGACACTTACTCTTCATGCCTCAGATCTGGACACTCAGCTCTGGAGCACAGTGACGCATACCGAGTGCCTGCTGTCGTGTGGTGGGGAGACTCCCTAAGGCCAGGACTACTGCCCCTCCTTGGTGCTCCTCAAAGTGACCTTCCTAGACTCTGGGCAGTCAGTCTGCGGTCTCTGCCCCGGACAGTCTGGGAGGCGGGCAGGCAGGGGAGACACCAGTGGACAGCCAAAGGCTAGCAGAATGTTTGTGGTAAAGGTGGGGCAGCACCCCCACCCAGCCACTCTTTGCTCAGATACCACGCCGGTGAGGCTGGAGGCGTCACTGGGCCTGGTGCAGCCCTGCTGGCCCCTCACCTGTAGTACTCCACGTAGGTGGTCTGGTTCGACAGCTCGGTCAGCTGCAGGGTGACCTCCCTCCACACAGGCAGCCTGGACAGCTGTGAAACAGCGTTGCCTGCCATCTGCTGTATGAACTTTAGGGTCTGGATATAGTCACCTCGGGCAGCAAAGATCTCACTGAGACGGGCCAGGTGCTGTTCCAGGTCCACCTTCATCCTTTGGGCATTCTCGAACACCTAGGGAGAGGCAGGGGCAGAGACTCTAGGCTTTGCCAGGTGAAAGCCAGGCAGGTGCGGTTCTGGTTTCTCACCTGGGAAGTCTCTACAAGCTGCTTGGGCTTGAAGGGACTCACCAAGATAGCCCAGCCCTGAAGAGAGGGACCAAAGACAGGCCCTGTCACTCACTGTTACAGCTTGGACCTGGCATGTCTCCCAAAGGCCCATGTACTAAAGCCTTGGTCCCCAGCTTGGCAAGGATCAATAGAGGAGACAGGGAAAAATTTTAAGGGTGGGGCCTGTGGGAGGTCTTTAAGTCATCGGGGTACTTCCAGGAAGGCAATTGGTGGATCCAGTCTCTTCTTTCTTGTTTCCTACCCAGGAGGTGAGCAACTCTGCTCTGCTAGGCCATTGGGCCCAAAAGCAAAGGAGCCAACCAGCCATAGGCTGAAATCTCCCAAACTGGGAATGAATACAAACATGGTCTCTTTCTAAGTTAATTATCTCAGGTATTTGTTATACAGTGGATCCTTGACTTACAAACTCAGTTTGTTCTTGAGGGCTGGTTGTAACTCAAGTTGGTCAATTGCGGGCTCAGGCTCCTCTACATTGCCTTTGAAGTCTCTCTCCTATACACAGGCCGATCTCAGTGCCCTTAGAGAGACACTGGCCCAGGATTTCTCAGTTAACCGCACACAGGAAAGGAGGTTGTAATGTTCCTTCCAGAACTCTTTAAGGGTTAAATCTGTATCTGAGACCATTGGAGGAAGCACAAGTGGCTGGCTTTTGGGTTGTAACTCAGGACTGGTTGTAAGTTACAACTAAAATTCTGGTCATAACCCAAGTTGTTTGTATGTCAGGTCAGTCGTAACTTGAGGGTCCACTATAATGACAGAAAGTTAACATACCCACCCAGACTGCCTGGTCTGGCCTTCACCAGGACCTGGGCTCTTAAGATCTAGTGCCTCACTGTGCAGACTGAACATCTTCAGGCTGAAAATACAACATCTGAAACTTCTTAAATCTCTCGCAGGAAAAGCTATGCAAATATTCTAAAACCTAAAAACTCTCAAAATCCCAACAACTGTGATCCCAGGTGTTTCAGATAAATGGATACCCAGGCTGTGTAAAGACCCAAATGGGGAAACACAATAGTCCATTTTTCTTCCTTGAAGACTCTTAAAGCTTGAAATGCTCGAAAGGAATTAATTCTCTTTCAGAGAAATAAAATGTTGAAACTGAAGAACACCTATGTTGATACCTAGATCTTTATGCTCACAGGATTTCTTCATCCCTACAAGAGAAGCTCTTGGTTGTGGAGTTAGCAACAGCTGAGTCCTAACTCCTGGTGAAGCCAGAAGGGTAGGAATTCGCAAAACAAAGAGAGATCAGACCTGGCCTCTGCAGAGCCTGGACGTGAGTGAGGAGGGAGTCGATACCTTCGGTGGGGACTTATGTCCTCCCCTGACATCTGTCCTGCCAGCTGCTTGGCCAGGCTCCTGTTCCTCGACTGGACTTTAAAGGGCTTGGAGCTGAGTGGGAGCATTTGTCTGTGGCTGTGTCTGAAGGAAGCGTTTGGCTGTGCAAGGTAGAAACAGGACAACGGCAGTGCCTGTCCTTGCTGGCTTCCAAACAGGGGGTGCAGGGGCGGGCACTTGTATTGCAAAGGTGCTTTCAAACAGCCAGGCCCAGGCTGCCAGGATGCAGCTCAGCAGCCCAAGCTCACCCCTGCTGAGCCTGGGTGTTGGCAGCCATGGGGAAAAGGGCTCTGTTGTTCTGAAACTGTCACGCTAAACCAGAAGCACAACAGGCCAGGAGGGGGACAGTGTGTGCTAATCTCATCCGGCAGCCTTCAGCTCCGAGGCTTGGAAGATAAAAACAACACAGAGGAGGGCATAGCAAGAGGGCCAGCTGCGTGTCACCCCTCGTGGCCAACTCTGGGCTCGCGGCATTACGGGGACTTAGCGTCAACCTTGTGGCTCTTCACATCTGCCCTACACTGTGACTTCTTGGTTCCAGAAGAGAGAATGGCTCTCTTTGTTGTATTTTGTTTTATTTTCTCCACATCAGCGGCTTGTTTTCTGGCTTGTGCCTGGTTCTCAGGAGCTGGTGCAGGGCTAAGAGATACTTGATACAGCCTTGGTTTGGAAAGCTTGTAGCTTGACACAGGGAAGGAAAAACTCCAAACCATGTCAAAGCTCATTTATAACGAAGCATCACCCTATAAGCCTTTCTGTTCAATTTAATAAGATAAATGCACAAGGGCTTTATGCCCTTGACGCAAATGGCACAATTATTAAATGGTGGGTGACAGGAGGAGCAAGACCAGCACTATTTTTACATTCTGTTATTACACCAACAATACAGAACAAAGGGCTGATAAAAAATTATCTGCAAACTTTTGCCCGAGTACCATTTTTTCCTCCTTTTATGACTACATTTTTAATTTTTTTTGCTGCTGGGGATGGAACCCTGAGCCTCCTACCTTCAGGTCAAGAGCACCATGACTGTGTTACATCCCCAGCTCTTTTCTAAAAACAACTCTTTCTAAAAAATAAAACACACATAGCAGTAAACAGCTGTCAAACCTGTCTCTCCTCCTGATCTCTTTCCATAGGAAACAAAATAAAATTTAAAAAAAATTAAAACCATCACACTGACCTGCTTCTAGGTTTGCTCTCGCACATACACCCTCAGGGCTTCAGAGGTTGAGGGCACAGGTGCCCCGCCCAGGAAGACAGAAGCGCCAAGCCCCAGAGACCAAGAGGAGAACCACAGGGGCAGTTCAGCTCTCTCCCAGTCCTCTAAACCGTTTTTTTGGTACTGGGGATTGAACTCAGGACCTTGAACTTGCAAGGCAGGCAGTGGCACCACTGAGCTAAATCCCCAGCCTCTAAACTGCTGATTAAAGAATGCGACATTGCTCCTCCAGGTGGAGTCCTGGGGCCACCAAAACTACCAGGGAGTCACCCAAGGATGATAACTCAGTTGTACAGAATGGGAACCTTAGGGGTGGAGGCTGCACCCCAGCTGAACAAGCCCCCCAGGCCATTCTAATGCAAACCTCTGGGAGGGAGGGAGCACTTGAGCTTCTGAGGTTACCTGGGAGCTGGGCTGGACAAGGTAGGGAGCAGGGTGTGTGTGTGTGTGTGTGTGTGTGTGTGTGTGTGTGGTGTGTGTGTGTGTATCTCAGATTCAAGAGAGGGCAAGAAAGAGCAAAGAGTCGAGATCAGAGACCTAGATTCTGGCTGAAATGTACTAACTTTCAATGCTGGGGTAGTACAGCAATAAAAACCTCCCCATGCCTCAGTTTCTCCAACTAGGGGCTGTTCACAGGTTTGCTGCAGGTGCAAACACAAGTCAGCAGAGCTCATGGCGCTGCAGAGCCTGAAGGCCCACATTAAAGCTTACTGAACCCCGAGAGGAAGGGAAGCTGTTTGGTCCTCTGGGCAAGGAGCTGGGATCCAGGTCCCCTCTACCGGGTGGCTGGATGCTGGGCACCAGATCCACAGAAGGAACCCACCCAGCACTCCAAGCGTCCCCTCCCCACAGAGCCTGCGGCTGATCCAGACCCCTGCCAGGGTGCCCAGGCTCTGCGTTGCCGTGGTATACATGGAGGACACAGGATTCTCTCGGGTGCAAGGTCACAGGCAGGAGGTATGGCGGGGACGGCAGAGGGCCAGCCAGCTGTGTTGGGGGCCGCCTGGTTGCTCAATCTGGCCCCAGCAAGGCTCTGCCCCATGGGTCTGAGTTGTCTGACCTGCCCTCGAATTCCCTGCCTGACCCTACTGCCCACATCATCCCCCACCTCGGCCTCCACTTTCCTGTGATTACAGTAATTACTGCAATGAGCTCATTATCTTAGTCACCCCAGCTGGAGCGCACTTTGTAGTTTGCCCAGCTCTCACCAATATTAACTCACCTAATGCCATTTATCAGATACTTGTACCCCACCCCTGTGTTGGGGTTGGCGGGCATCCTCTGAGGTCTGCTGCCTCCCCTGGGGCCCAAACTACTCGCCCCACCCTTCCAGGGGGCCTTCTGTCTGGGGGTCGGGGTGGAAGCTGGACAGGAGCAGCTCCTAGCTGGCTGATGACTCCGGAGCCCTGGGATGACTGTCCTCACTTCTCAGTAGCGGAGGGGAGTGCAGTCCGACCTCCAGACACAGAAGCTTTGGGGATGAGGGTGATGAGGGTCCGAACCTGGCCCCGGGACACCCTGAGAGTTGTTCCCAGCTGTACTCTCCTCCCCTGAGATAAGGATAAGGACTCAAGGTTTCCCATCAGAGCAGTGCAGCCAGTGAAGGTCACGGCCTGGGACTTTTCTGGGCAAGAGATTCTTCTTTCCAGGGAGGGTCTTCTTCAGGATTCTGTGCAGATGGTGTAAGTGGAAGGGGAAGAGGGAGGGGCGAAGGCGACAGTGCCAAGAAAGGAAGACAGAGGCCAGAGGGCTGTGCCCACGGACCCCCTCCTATTAGGGAGGTGGAAGTCAGAGGCTGAATTCCAGGGGCCAGGTCCTATCCATGCCTCCTGGCAGGTGACCGGACAGCTCCTTCACCGCAGGAGCGCACCTTCACAACGCGGTCCACACTCCTGGCTGTCTCCCTGAAATGGATCCCTGTGGACATGACACACGGAGATGGGCTGCTGGGCTGGCGTGCGGTCCTTAGGCTCCTCCCCGACTGCCAGGGGCATGACAGGCTGCTCCTTACGGCGAGCCCTGCAGCAGGGCAGACTGAGGGATCAGAGCCTCAGAGGAGTTTAGGGAGCCAGAGGGCGGGCCGGGGAGCAAGTCCTCCAGCTGGGGCTGGGTTCTGTGGCAGAAAAGGTCAAGAATAGGGCAGCACCCAAGGACCAGTTTCCAAAGGTCCCTTTGCCTTTCCCACTAGAGCCCAGTACTTAGGGAGTGCCCAGGGCTGTCACAGGAAACCGGCAGAAGAGATGTGGCTCTCCCTGCAAAAGGCACCTGGGGCTAAGGGTAAAATTAGAGAGAAACCCAAATTTCTTGTCTTAAGTGTCTGTCACTTGTGCCAGGGCTCAACAGAGTCTCTCTCTCTTTCTCCTAAAAGCTCCACTTCTCTGGCCAGCACAGCACAAACCTGCACCATGATCCCCCATGACTGACTGACTGGAAGCCAGGGCCCTGAGAGCATCTCCCCACTCCACAGGGCTTACTCCTGGTTCCGGGGACAGAACTCAGGACTTCGCACTTGCGAGGCAGGCGGCAGAATCACCGAGCTAAATAAATCCCTGGCCCACTCCTCATTTCTTAAGAGAAGTTTCCTTTTCTTTTTTTGAGACAGGGTCTTCACTATGTAGTTGATACTGACCTGGAACTCACTATGTAGCCCAGGCTGGTCTTGAACTCACAGAGATCCTACTGCCTCAGCCTCCTGAGTGCTGGGATTACAGGCATGCGCCACCATGCCAGGCTCGCACACACCTGTAATCCCAGATACATGGGAAGCTGAGGCAGGAGTCCAACTTTGAGGGCAGCTTGGGAAATTTAGCAAGACCTTATCTCAAAATGAAAAGGCAAAAAGGGCCGGGGGTGTAGCTCAGTGGTAGAGCACAGCAGGCTGACTTTCTATGTTCGAGGACACTTCAGCAAATGGGAAAGCTTTCCACTCTCTTTTCTGTGAGATTTGATCCCATAGCTGCCCCCAAGGCCTTCCTGGCCTGGGAAGTAGGAACTGCAGCCCAGAAAGGAGTCCAGGCTGGCAGCATCCACCACACGGGCCTGCAGTGTGCAGCTGGGCTCCTAGGACCAGACTGGCACCCTTGTTCTGGCCACAGTGACCTCATGGGTCTGTGCCCAGCAAGCTGCCCAAAGGCCTTACCAATTTGTCGATCCCAGAGAAGGTGTGGTTCGCATTGTCCAGGGAGTTCTCCAGCTGGTACGCGCCATCGTTGGTCTCGCTGTTTCCATAGAAACCAACGCCCACCGCAGCACTGCAAGCAAGACCCCAAACCAAGGTTAGAGGTGACAGCCAGACAGCGTGCTTTACCTGAAACTGTCTTTTGGTTCACTGTTCTCCTGGTTCACAGCAAAACTGAGCAGCAAGGAGGAAGAGTTCCACATAACCCTCCCCTCTGTGTACAGGGACTCCTCCGCCGTGGGTGTTCCTCGCAGCTGATAAGCCCCAGTGGACAGATGGTTACTACCAGGAGCGCATGGTTTGCGGAAGGCTCATGCCTGGTGTCGCACTTCCGTGGGCTCAAACAACACGATGTGTAGCCATTGTGGGCCCAGAGAGTAGTCTCACCGCCCTAAGAACCCTCTGTAGTTTGCCTGCTTAATCCATCCCTCCTCCCACCCAGATCTTTCAACTGGCTCCACAGTTTGGCTTTTTCTAGAACATCACACAGTTGGAATCCTACTGTGTGTGGCCTTTTCAAATTGGCTCCTTTCACTCCGTGATAAGACACTGAAGCCGGGTAAGATGGTGTGTGCCTATAACCCAAGAATCTGGGAGGCTGAAGCAGTAGGATCATGAGTTCATGGCCAGTCTGAGCTACACCATAAGCGCAAGGCTGGCCTACTTACACAGTGAGATCCTGGCTCAAAAAACCAAAACTACGCACTGAGGCATGTTCCATGTCTTTCCTGACTTGAGAGCCTATTTTCTTTTAGGGCTGAATATTCCATCATGCAGCTTTTGGCAGTTGTGAGTAAAGCTTCAATAAACACCCTGGGTGTGCAGGCTTTTGACTTTGGCTGAGGGACTCTCTCTTGGGAGTTGGGGCGAGGGGATAAAGTCTAGAGATTTTAGGTTAAGGGCTACTCGGAATCACACAGTAGGAGCCAGCTTGTTTCTGGGAGGCTGGCTCTACATTTCCTACGAAAGGCAGAGCATGCGGGCCAGGCTGGGGATTGTGTACAGCAGGTTGGGGTGAGGAGGAGCACCCGGGCGCCCACATGGTCACAGCTCTCTGGGGGGCTCCTCACCAGTGGCCTCCGGACCACTGTGGCTGAGAGAGAACGTACACACAAGCCTGAGGACTCCCTTGCCATTTTCTGCCCTACCGACCTCCCCATGCAGCACAAGGCAGCTGGTCCTCCTCGGCGAAGCTCCAGGGCACAGAAGGGTCCTCCTATACTGAGCGGAAACCTGTAACCCACGCCCCCACCTACCAGGTGCTCTGGATAAACCTCAACTTCTGTGCGACCTGCACCACACACCTCAATGTGGCTTCCATGTCCCCTTTCACCTGCTCTCCGGGTCCTTCTACAGGGAGTTGTCCAGGGTCCTTCCTACCCACCACTGACCTGACCTGCACCCCCTCCCCAGCCCCCACTGACTTGTGTACAAACAGCCCCTGGCTTTCTTTTTTTTTGTTGTTTTTTTGAGACAGGGTCTCACTATGTAGTTGAGACTGACCTGGAACACTATGTAGCTGTACAAACAGCCCCTGGCTTTCTTTTTTTTTGTTGTTTTTTTGAGACAGGGTCTCACTATGTAGTTGAGACTGACCTGGAACTCACTATGTAGCCCAGGCTGGTCTCGAACTCACAGCGATCCTCCTGTCTCAGCCTCTGAGTGCTGGCATTAAGGAATGCGCCACTGCTCCTGGCGAGCCCCTGGCTTTCTTCACTGGAACTCCCATCAAGCCCAGCCTCTCCTTCCTGTAAGTCTGTGTTGAATTTTGTTAATTGAAACCTAGCTGTGAAATTTTAGATCATTGGTTCTAGTCCAACATGTCAGCTTCAACAAATCTTTTCAGATCTCAACTCTGTCATCAATCATATTCTACCTGGTCCACACCCCTTGGGACCACAGATTGATTAAGCAGCCTCCTGAGTCTTCATCCAAAAGAAGGGGGAAGATAAATGCACTCAGGACTCTACTTACCCTTCCATTCCCCTTTAAATGGGACAGAACCTAAGATGGAATGCCCTGGAAGACTTGTACAAATCTTCCAGCATGCCCTTGACCCCTAAGTGTTTTTCAGGACATGATCCAAGAGTTATGGGCACGGAATTATCTGGGGTAGTTGGTAAAGTGTAGATAGACAAGCATCACCCACTCTGACCCTGTGTGGTCTGGGATTTGAATATTTCAAAGCATGGTTCCTATATTCCTTCTCTCTCCAGTCTGTGATCCATGGCATCATTCAGTGTTCTCTGAAATCAACCAATTACACACCGGCTTAGCTGCACTACTGTGTGGCCCCTCTCTCCATGGTACGGAGCAGGTTTGTTCGGTGCTCAGCCACAATGTTTATGCATGAGATGTACGGTATTTGCATCAGCCTCCAGCTGGTAACTTTATTTTAAAAAAGCAAGGCAGGGCCGGGGGTATAGTTCAGTGCCAACACACCTGCCTTGCAAGTGCAAGATCCTGAGTTCCATCCCTGGTATCAAATTAAAAAAAGCAAGTAAAATGATTTTTCTTTTCTTTTTTTTTGCAGTGCTGGAGTTCAAACCCACGGCCCCTGCACATGCTAAGTGAGTGCCCTACCACCAAGCCCTCAAATGATTTATGTGCAGAAAAAGCCTTTCATCTTTACTTTTCTCGTCTAGCTATCTAAGTCAAGATCAGATGTTTTCTGAGAATTCAACCTCAAGCCAGCCTTTTTTGGGGGTGGGTACTGCAGACTGAATTTAGGACTTTGCACTTGTGAGGCAGGTTCGGCGCCAGGGAGCTAAATCCCCAGCCCCAGCCAACCTTCTTATTTCCTCTTTCCCATCCTCTTACTTCTCTTACTCCTTGCTTTCTTGTTTGTTGCCATTTTGCTGATTTGTGGGTTTATCCCAGGTGGCCCGGACATGGCTGTGAACTCACCCTTGGCCTTCCAGGACCAGAAACAGCCCCGGCCATTTATTGAGGGTCACTCTACCCTTCCAGCTGTCATCGGTCCTGGCTGGGCCACGTGGATGACCACACTGCTGGTGGGGTGATTTGGTGGCTGTGCCTTCCCCTTGGCATGCCACCACCACGCTCCTCCCCAAACACCAAGCCGCTGCCCTTGGGAAGGGGCACATGCACGCCCCCTCTCAGGACTACCTGCTTGCTCGAGAACCTCCTGTTCACCGTCTCTATAGACTGCATTTCCCTCTTCTACTGCATCCTCAGTAGCAGAGTTCAGCATGATCCTCCCATCCAAATCCCTTGCACTTTATCTCCTCTCCCTCTCCTCCTACCTCTTTTTTTTTTTTTTGGTACTGGGGATCGAACTCGGATCCTTGTGCTTGCGAGGCAGGCGGTGGAACCACTGAGCTAAATCCCCGGCCCTCTGCCTCTCTCCTTGATCCCTCCCCCCAAACTCATGTGGCTAAGGTGACCAATGACCTCTGTGCCACTAACTGAGGGCATTTCCAAACCCTGGTACACTTGTCCTCCCCTCCTGAGACCCGCTGTCTGTGCCCGCACTTTCCCATCTCCTTGCCAGCTCTACACTTGGTCCCAGCTTTCTTCCTGTCTCTCGCGTCACTCTTCCTGTGGCAGCCCCACATGGCACCCCTGCCACACTGTCTACCCCTATGACCTCCGATCTATCCACTCTAACACGGTGCGCCTCCATCAGTGTTCAGTGTTTCAAAGACCCCTTCAACTCAGTCTGTGGAACCCCAAGCCCTCTCTTCGGGTCCCTCCCAGTGTCCTGCATCTCAAGGTGGCACCACAACAGCAGCCAGGTGCTTAAGCCAGACCCTGGGGACTGCTCCCCTCACAGCTTCTTGTCCTTACGTCTCCCACTTGTCATCCGTGCCCCTGTGTCCTCTTGTCCTCTGCCAGGCCCTAGTATGACCCATTGCTCTCCACCTGGCAGCCAACAGCTAGAACTTCACACTTGTCCCTTCTAAGCCACCCGCTGTCCTGAGGTCACTTTAGCAGTCACATCGTTGGACTGGGCCCAGGTCTGTTTGCTCTCCAGTCTGCCCCTCCCGGTCCCCTGCTGTTCTCCATCCATCATAGGGTGCTGACCCCATGCATTAAATTCCTCAAGATCCTGCTGGGTTTGGCTGATGGAGGCACAGGCAGGAGCCTGTGGGTAGGAGGAAGGTGAGCTTGGCACGTGCCTCTCCTTACAGCAGCTATTGAGCTTGTCGTGTGGCTTCCGTCCATTGTGGCTCCAACTTCTCTGGTGATGTGGTTACGATGGTTTCAATCACAAATGTCCCCCAAATGCACACCTGTAATCCTAGCATTTTGCAAGGGTGAGGCAGGAGTTCAAGCCCAGCCTGGGCAATTTAGCAAAACCTTGTCTCAAAATAAAAATTAAAGGGGTACGGATGTAAGTCAGTGCAAAGGCCCTGGGTTCAATCCCACATACCATCAATCCTCCAAAAGGTACTCAGAGATGGGGCTATGCGAGGGCTGCCAACCTCATCAGTGAGTTAATCCACTGGTGAGCTCAGAGCTGAACGTGTGAGCAGGCAGGGACTGGTGGGCAGAAGCAGGTCACTGGGAACGTAATCTGGCACAGTCTGTACTGTTCTCTGTCTGGACTCCCAGGTACCACGGACTGAGCAGCTTTCGTCCACTGTGATGTTTTGCCTTGGAGCCAGCTGACCATGGACAGATTCTCCTGAAACCAGGAGCCAAAACCAACCTCTCTGCCTTTAAACTGTGTATGTTAGGTATTTCGTCCTAGCAAGGCAAAGCTGAATAATGTGCACAGCTTCTCTCTCCTGTCCCTCTGGCTTGTGGGCCATGGTGTCCTCTGCTATCACTGATCTGAGTCTCTCACTTTGCCTGTTTGGTCTCTGAGCTCTTCCATTGCCCCACTGATGTCTCCTTCATATTTGGGTTCCTCTGTTTTAAATATTGCAGTAGTCTGGCTTTTGGTTAAGCCTGATCTGCTTACCCTACCTCCTTGCCAACCACATTGCTCTTAAAAACTCACTTTCCTCACAGAGCCAAAAACTCCTGGATGGTTTGGGTCCCATCTTCCTATCTGTGTCTTCTCACATTTTTACACCATGACATCTGCCTTGCATGGCTGCTTCTTGCTCGTCATCTACTAAACAGCACCCTTAGCCTCCTCACCTGCTCTCTGCTGCAGCCACACTGGCTTCTTTCAACTATGCGCTGTCTCCTGTCACAGTTCCTTTTGCCTCTGCCTGGAAGTATTTCCTCCTCCTCTGCTCCCACCTCTGCCTAGTTAGAGACTGCCCATCTAGATGTCCTTGTTGCCTAGGATGCCTGATCAGATAGACTGGTCTTCCAACTTTATGCCTGTTTCTTTCCTCTCCAGCATCCTTGGTTTGTCATTATTCTGTTTCTCTCCCAAAAGACCAAGAACCATAAGACCAAGAGAGCACACTGGTGCCTGTTTGTCTTACTACCGGCTCTCTCTTGCCTGGGACAAGTGTCTAAGATGTTGTGGAACAAATCCAGCCACACAGACTCCTTCTGTTGTGAGTTCAGTATAGACTACAGGTAATTATTACTCAGTGGAATTGATGCCACTCCCCAAGCCATTTTTAATGCTCCAAAATACATATGGTTCCCCAAATTTGATGGTTTAACTTAATGATTTTTCAACTTAATGAATGTGCAGAAATGTACCTATATGTAACTGTCCTTTTTTTTTTTCAAATTTGATGGTTTAACTTAATGATTTTTCAACTTAATGAATGTGCAGAAATGTACCTATATGTAACTGTCCCGTTTTTTTTTTTTTCTTTTCAGCATGGTATTCGATGAATTACATGACACAGCAAACACTTTATCAGATAGGCTTTGTGTTTGATGATTTTGCCTGACTGCAGGCTGATGTAAGCATTCTGAGCCTATTTGAGGTAGGGTGGAGGTGGGCACAGTATTGCACACCTGTAGTCCCAGCACTTAGGAGGGCTGAAGCCAGAAGATCATAAGTTTGGGCCCAACCTCAGCAACCTAGTGAGACCGTGCCTCCCCCTTCTGTCTCCTTCAATGATCTTTTTCTACTCTTTACCTCCATTATTTCTAGAATTCATTCTTTGATTTTAGAAAACACAAACTCACCCTTCATCTAGCAGGTTTGGGAGTTACATCTCTTCCCCCTGTATCATTTTGGAGGTCTTCCCTGCAAGATTACTGGATGGAGGTATTCAACAACTAAAGTTTGGAGACCAAAACTAAAAAGGTAACTGGGCTAAGAGGACAGCCAAAATTTTGGTCCTGGCTCCTCAAGGACAACAAAGATCCAGGAAGCCTTTTCTACGAGAGTCTACATCTTTGAGGGTGCCAAACTCCAAGCAGTCAAACAAATGGAACCAATTACAAATGTGCTAGATTTCTTCTACTGGGATCTACCAGATCAACCTTGTGAAAAGCTCCTAACTGTTAAACTACAATACGACTTCTGTGTTGGATTCTGAAGTCTCCTTATCCTCTTTGTGGGAGGCTATTACTAGTTCCTTCTGGTGGAAATGCTTATTGGCTATATTCATAGTAATCTTGGGCTGGGGATTTAGCTCAGCGGTGCCGCCTGCCTGCCTCACAAGTACAAGGTCCTGAGTTCCATCCCAGCTACAAAAAAAAAAAAAAAA
>NW_022900935.1:58343045-58352416 GCF_012274545.1 Fukomys damarensis | reverse complement strand
AAAAAAAAAAAAAAAAAAAAAAAAAGTATCAATCACCTGGGTAGGAGACTAAGATCTTACCCACCCCTTCCAGGAAAGATTCCTGACTAAAAATCACTTGCTGCATGACTAGCTTCCCCACTGGATACCATTTAATCAATGTTACCTAGGTGACTATACTTATCGTAATCTTATTGGTTGATCAAAGTTCTTTCCACCTTTTAAATTCTCATTGGATCAACATTACTTAAGCGACTGTATGTGCAATCTTACTAGTTGACTATAGTTTTGTCCCCACTTTGAACTTGCTTCACCTTGTGGCTTCTCCCATAAAACAACTTTGAGAAGGTGGGTCAGCAGGCAGCTCATTTTCGGATCCCCCTTCTGTTTCTTTTAGAAGCTATCTTTCTCTCAATAAATTTTTCCTACTTGTAAAAAGATAAATAAAACAAATAAATAAATAAAAATGGGAGCTGGGCATGGTGGCGCATGCCTATAATCCCAGTCCTTAGGAGTCTAAGACAAGAGGACTGCCCCGAGTTTGAGGCCAGCCTGGGATTCATAGTGAGTTCAAAGCCACCCTGAACTACATAGCGAGACCTGATCTTGAAAAGAAAAAGAGGGGGAAGGGCTGGGGATGTAGCTTTGTGTGAAAGCCCCAGGTTCGATTCTCAGTACCAATGGGTGAGGGGTAGGCTGGGCTAAACTAGGCTGTTTGGTGGATTAGGTATATTAAATGCAATTTCTAACAATAGTACAATATTTTCAATGTACAATAGGCTTATGGGGACTTAACTCCATTCGCATTCTAGCAACTCCCATCTTCCACAATTCATTGTGGTGGTGGTGTTTTTCCTTTTCACCCTGAGTTCCCGTAGCTGATCTAGGGGTCCACTGTGTAGCCAGTGGGGTCCTGCCACTCCCTGCTCACCCTGTATGATCATCTCTTCTCAACCAGGAATCACACTGGTCTTTGAGCTCCCAACCTGGCCTAGATCTCTTCAGGGTGTATTTCAGCCCCAGCTGCGCATCTCCACAGCCCCAGCCATAAGCTCGGGGCTCCGGGGCTTCCCCATCTTCTGGCTTCAGTGAGCCCCATGCTGCAGCAAGATGCAATCCTGGACATGTTCTACCAGAGAAGAAACGAGCACTGCAGCCACCTGCAGACTGGAACATAGGGTCCTTGTTCCCAGGATCCAGATCTGAGGCTAATTACTGAGGGACTCATCTCCAAGTGGGGCCACACTCCAGGAGCATCTCAGGGGGATCCCAAGGCTTTGCATGTCTTGTTTTTTTTTTTTCTTTTTTGAGATAGGGTTGTAGTACACAGCCCAGGCCAGGCTTGATCTCAATATGTAGCCCAGGCCGGTGATCTTCCTGCCTCAGCTTCTCGAGTGCTGGGATCACAGGTATGTACCACCATGTCCGGTCCCCCAAATTGTGCATTGTTCAGTGTTGGGGCTTGAACCTAGGGTTTTGCACATGCTAGGAGAACACTTGACCACTCAACTACACTCCCAGATACTACCTTAGGCTTTGGGAAAAGCCTCTGTAGATATATATAAAAAGGAAACATACAGCAACGATGCAGGTGTGGACATGAGACTTTCTTTTGACCATAACGGCCCCGGGGGGCTGGTAGGTGGGAGCGGAAGGGGACACAGTGTGTAAAGGGTGCACTGTTTAGAAATACTGCTCAGGCAGCTCCGAGAGGATCCTGCGTGGCTGCCAGGCACGGCCTACATAGCGCAGTGGGTAGTGGGAGGTGGGACTGATTCCCAGTGCGTGGGCAGAAAAAGATCATCCTGGGAACAAGCTCGCTCAGCATTTAGGTGGTAGGACTGGGTCAGGGGAACATGGCCACATAGCTGAGGAGACGCTGGGTCTTGCTGAAATGGGTATCGAGGCCATGGGCTAACCATGGGCGAGACACAGACTGCTCAGGCCCAAGCAGGGGACTCTCTTGCTCCTGGGTCTGCCAAGGCTATCCCCAGCCGTGGAAAGGGACACTCACCAGCAGATGAGCCCAGCCGCTGCTGCCGTCCAGGTGATGCAGCAGGAGCTGCGCTGCTTGGTCTGCACTGCATGGTCCCGCCGGCAACAGCAGGTGCACACCAGGTAAGTGATCAGGAAGGCGAGGTTCAGGCCCAGGCAGATGGCAGCCAGCAGCCCCAGGAGCAGCAGTGACTGGAAGAGAGAGGCTGGGGTGAGCCCTCTTCCCAGCAGTCAGGAGTCTGGGAGGGCCCAGCCTGGGCGCAGAGGGCAGAGCTCTGTGACTGCCAGCCACCCCGTGGTTCTGTCTGCCCTTGTCCCTCCTCTCTGATTAGTGCTCCTGTTTGTTCTGTGAATATCGCAAGTGGGGTGATGGAGAAGGGCAGAAGAGGCAGGGAGGAGCAAGAAAGGACAGCTCAGGATTCCGGCTTCCATACCTGGATGAAGGTAAAGAGCAGGCCCCACCCAAGGTAAAGCTCTGAGCCCTCAGCAAAGGAGACAGGATCTGCTCATTGGAGGGCTACAAGCCTCAAACCCTAAGGGGTCATCAAAATACACAGAGAGGGGTCCGGGGATTTAGCTCAGTGGTTTTGGTGCCTGCCTCACAAATGCAAGGTCTGGAGTTCAATTCCTGTACCAAAAAAAAAAAAAAAAAAAAAAAAAAAAAAAAAAAAAAAAAAAAGCAGAGAATGTTTACATTTAAAAGCAATTATTACAGTAACAGACACATTGCCACAAATCCCCCCCCAAATACTTCCCCTCATTCCATCTTTCCTTTTTCAGAAGCAGCTCTGGATGTTCTCTTTGGTACGTCTTTACCAGCTGTGAGAAAAAAATACGGTGACTCTATTGCCAAGTGCCATCCAACGAAAAGGCAGGCTTACGACATTACAGTGTGTTCTCATTTATTTATTCACTGGGTCTGGCACCGTGAAAATTCTGGCTCTTCCCCCAAGTCAAAATGATCATGAAAGGTAAACGTTTTGAATTGACTCAGGACATCCAGGCAGTCAGGACAGTGCAACTAAAGACAATCATGAAAGAGGACTTCCGGATCTGCTTCCGAAAGTGGCAAAAAGATGGGATAAGTGTGTTCTAAGAGAGGGGGTAGATTTTGAGGGGGACTAATGTCAATGTGTCTCTTACTGAAATAAACTTTAAAAAAATGCAAACATTTATTATATTTTTCACACCCCATGGGCTGCCAAAGGAGGTAGATAAGATGTCCACACGGACCAGAGCACCCTAGGGTCTCTGGGAGGAGGCGGAGCTTGGGCGGGATGCCTCAGGCACCTAGTGGGACAGCTGGCAGGGCTGCTGCCACTCTATGGCAGAATCTAATGTGCCCATTCTAGGTGCCCATCCAGAGTCAGGAGAAGCCAGCTCCCTTCTGAGCGGGTGAGCGAGGGGGCTAGGAAGGAGATGGGGAAGCCAAGATGTGCAACCCATGTACCCCTTCCACTACATCCTGCAAAGAGCAGGATGACAGCTGACCCAGGAGCCAATGGGGGCAGGAGCTGCCTTTTCAGACCCACCTAGCACCTCAGGTTTGCCTGCAAGTGCAGCAGCTATGTGCCAGGAGGCCTGGGTCCCCACCCCCCACCTGCCTGCCACATCCTCCAATCTCTTGATGCAGCCAGATGGACACCAGATGGCCCCAGGATTGGTGGCCGCCAGCCAGGGCTGAACCTGGCTCTGAGTCAGGCTCCTGAGTGGATGGCCTACTCTGTTTCCCATGGGCCTGAGCGGTTCCCTGTCCACAGACCCCACACTCCAGTGTGGACAGTCTGTGTCAGCAGGTGGGAAAACTGCAGGCCCAGAAGGTCTGACAGGGGACAAGCCATGTACAGGGGGACACATAGAGCCAACCTGAAGCAGAAGCCAGGGGCTGCCACCTGAGGTCTGTGGCCAACTTCTGGGGGACAGAGCACAGGGGTGGGGATGCTGGCAGAAGCCACTGGCCCCTCTCCAGCCCTGTGCAGACTCAGGCAGGCCACTGACCCCTGAGTTGGGCTGCTCTGATGGCTCCCTGGACGGATAAGCTTCTCAGTCTCAGGGACAAATGGCGGAAGCGGTGAGGACAGCACAGCCTAGAGGCAGCCCAGATGGGCCACACGGGTCCGACACAGAACGTGGCTTTCACTTCCACCTGGGGTGGGTGTGTCAGAGGTGCCACTGGGAACTCACCATTCGCCTCCAGGCAGCTAGAAAGATGGGCAGTAGCGCTGAGGAGGCAGGGGTTGCACTGCCCCTTCCTGGACTACTCATTAGGAAGACCAGTCTGTTGCAGGGACCCCAGGCCAAGGTGAAGGGGGCCAGGGTGGGTGGGGGCTCAAGGTCACTTCCCTCAGTGAAGATCGCCAGGCTGCAACTTGACCTTTAACTGCCACATCCTCCAACCTCACTGATTGCTCCCAGGAGCTGCCCAGCCGGGTAGAGCCTCAAGACCTGGTCTGAACTCCAGCCTCAGGACTCCAGCCAACCCAAGTGATTGGTGTCCTACTCGAGCCCCAGAAGCACCAGAATCATGTTGACACAGCTCTATCTTTCCCCAGAAGCTTACATTTTCTTCAAACCGATTTGCTCAGCAAAGTCCCAGACATACTGCACCTTGGTGGATGCAAATGCCACGCTCTGTCCTGGCTACCACAGGCCCTTGGACCCCACTACTAACATCCAGGCACCCTTTAGTAATTGGCAGACTACTTGGCAATACTCACGCTATGATCCAACATCTCTACAGAAAGGAGGGCTTGTCTCCAAAAAGATCCACACACAAAAGTCCACAGCAGCAACTACCAACTACCGAAATACTCTAGAAGTTCACCGACAAGATACATACTATGTTTACTGTCAGCGAGTGGAATACCATGTGGCCATGAAAAAGGAACAGCAGCTCTACATAATGAGGTAGATGGATATCCTGGCAGAGTGATGAGGGTAGCAAACCAGCAGACTGCATGTTTAACTTATATAAAGTATAAGATCAGAGATGCTCTACTATAGCAGTAGAGGTGTGAATAGCAGCTACCTTGGGTATGCTTTGATGGGATGGTGGCCTCACATAACACTTACAAATTCATTGGGATGCACACTTCAGATTGTGCATGTCGCTGTAAGTTATTCCTAATAGCTTATAAAAAGTAATGGGGGCTGGCAATTTAGCTCAGTGGTTCAGCTGCCTGCCTTGCAAGTGCAAGGACCCGAGTTCAATCCCTGGTACTAAAAAAAAAAGTAATGGAACACCAGGTGGGCCTCTCATGCAGTCCAGCTAACACCCACACCTCCTCTAGCGACCCTTCACTTCACTGTCCCCAGGCTAGTCCCACTGATCTCTCCAAAACAGGAAACACCAGGAATCCATCCTGTGTTCCCACCCAGAAGGAAAGAGCCCCCAGAAGTAGTGGAGGGGAGATGTAGGTTGGGGCGGTGTCAGATTCTCCGCGGCCACCCCCTGCTGAGTACCTGTGGCTAACATCCTACCTCAGACTCCCTCTGCCTCCTGATCTCCTGCCAGCATCATCGCCTGCCGGGATGATTCTGTGGGCTGGGCTGGGGTGGGGACCTCCCCAAGCTGGGCAGCCAGCCTCAAATAGGCCACCGATAATGCACCCAGCACAGGAAGGAGTGAGGGTGCCTGGGAAACCCAAATCTGAGGTCTTCTGTAGGCAGCTCACCTCCGGAATCCTGCCCTGCCCACTGAGGACAAGGACTGCAGCAGGAAGCAGGGGGTGTCTGGTAGGTGGGATGGGGCAGAGAGCAGGAAAAGGGATTAGGAGGAGGGAAGGGAGGAAAGGGAGAGGGGAGCCCAAACAACCAGCCAACTTGGTGTAACCTGCTGTTCTCTAACGGGCAATTATTTTTCTGCTCCTAATTAACACCCCAGTCCCCAAGTGCACTGGCAGCCCTGGGGACCAGAAGGGGGGCTGGATGAGGAAGCGGAGTTCTGCTCACACACCCTCTTGCTCCAATGGACAGTGCTTAGCAAGGACCGCCTCCCACACCACCCAGGGTCTCCCACTGTGCCACCAGCACCTCCCCGAAGCCTCCGCCTCTGCCCTCATCCACGCCACCTTCAGTCATTTCTGGTTTGTTGTTCTGTAAGGGGAAACTCAGTGTGGGGAGACAGCTCAGGACCCTGGGGGTGGGGTGGGGTGTGAGCACTGCCCAGCATTCTGGTCCTCAGGAGACAATCAGAGAGGTGAGCTAACCTCCGGGTGAGGTGGGTGGGGAGCAGGTGCACCCAGGGAGTCCCCTCCAGCCAAATGGAAGGAAGGCTAACCCAGCTCCAGGCTGAGCGTGACTGTCGGGTGACTGTGACTCAGAGCCAGACAGGATGAAAGGGGCTCCCTCATCTGACCACAGTTCTTCTCCCTCAGGGTGCAGGGTAGGCCCCTGCAATCCCATCTCTCCTCCTCAGACTGTTCCCTCCTCTAGCCTGAGGACGCACACTTGAGTCTCTCTGGGGAAACTATGAACAAAGTACTCAAAGAGGCACAGAGAACCTTGCCTAAATCCAAAAATTAAAACATTCCCTTCTGTCTCCTAATACTTGTCTCAGAGAAGGACTCCTGACTCAGGGCAAGGAAAGGCGGAACAGGAAACACACACACACACACACACACACACACACACACACACACACACATACACACACACACACCCCTGGCATGAGCTCATTGCATCTGGTTTTCCCCTCTGGGGTGGGCTGAACCTTGACACCAAAGCCTGGGGAAGGAGGAAACTGATTTCGTGCCTGGTCCTTTTTCTGCCGTCCCCAGCACTGCCCAAAGAACACCTGGCCAGCTGGGGTCTTTTCCTTCCCAAGCAGACCCCTCTGAGTCCAACCCTTCTGGCTTGTCAGAGGTGAGCAGGCTCAGGAGGTGTGGACTCCCTTCCCCTTGCCCTGACACTTGCCCCGCTCCTCTTAGTCTCTCGGCCTCAGCTGGTCCCAGGGCAACCTCCAGAGGAAGCTGCGGGTGCAGGCAGGCCAAGGAACCTTCCTGAGAACTCAGGCTCAGGTTCACTTTGAGGAGGGATGGAGGATCAGCTATGGGAGGAACTGGAGGCTTCCACTGTCCCCAAAGACCCCACAGTAAGGGAGGTCCCTACTTCCTCAGGGAGGTCCTGGAACAGAAAACTTGCTCATGGTCTTCCAGTTCGCCCCTTGTTCTTCTAAGATCCCCCATTGCCTTCTAGACCCCTTGCATAAGGCAGCCACTCCCCAGCCTTCCTGAGATGTGCCCCTGCCTGTTCCCATCTTCACTTGGTCTTTGACACACCTGCATGCACGGATGCTGACACACAAGACCGCATTGTTTGTTTGGACATTTAGGGCATGAGCGGAAGCCCCTTCTGCATCCCCCCCACCCCGAGACTCCCTCGACCAAGGTCTGCAGCTCTCTTTCCTCCTTACCCCTCTGGGTGTTGTGCCCGTCACGTCACTTCAAGTCTAACCATCTAATGATTTGTATCACAGCAGCCTACAATGTGCTGTGGAACCCTCCATACCGAGCATGTTCTGTGTCATATCTTATTTAACACCTGCAGAGGGCAGAAACAAATCTCGGAGGTTAAGACAACTGCTCATGGTACCACACAGTCACAGAACGGAGCCCAACCTGTCTAGGTGACGGCAAAGTCACCATCTCAACTCCTCAGTTGCTGCTGTAGCACTGCGCCCACAGGCTGCTCCCAAAGGCCTGCTGCCTTGTTCTCACGGTCACCCAGGGCTGGGTTTGGGGACTGAGTACTGAGCTGATAGAAGGTGCCCAATCCATGCTGTGAAATGACCTGCTGTCTGACAGTGGCCAGGACAGGGGTTCAGGAGGAAAGGAGACTGGTGGTCAGACAGGAGGGGAACTTGCCAAAATAGGAGTGGCCTTCAGTAACCCCCAAAGCCAGATTTCCGTCCCACCTTCCATTTGGTGTGCTGCTTCCATCTAGCAGGACTGGGGGGGGAATCTAGCAGGACTGGGGGGCAGGGAGAGGCAGGATAGGACCAACGGCTTAGGAAGGGGGCCCTCTGGAGTCCAGCAAAAAGGGTGTCAAGGCCAGGACCCTGTGGGGGGTGGCAGAGCTGTGAGTGGGTCCTGCTGGCTTAGCTGCCACCTGTCCCTGGGGTGGGGGTGGTGGGGCAGGCTCAAATCCCTCCAGCCACAGCTGCTGGCAGGACAGGTGCTGTGTTCGGGGGGTCAGAGGGGAAAGGGAGAGGGAGCCCTTATTGTCCCTCCCTGACTTAGGGGTCTTCTGCATCCAGCTTGGGATTTAGATTTCCTCCAGTAGCGAGGAGGAAAATATGGTTGAGTCCTAGGAGGAAGGTTTGGGGCACCCACCCCAGAACACAGCTGTCTCTGAAATCACATCCGCCTCTTTTCATGCATTCTTTGGGAGCGGAAGATCCCTGGGGCTGTCCCCAGGCAGCCCATTCTCAAGGAACACTGTCTTCCTCCTGCGGGGTCTGGAAAAGGGAGGGGTGGACACAGAAGGGGAAAGAGTTGGCCGAGCCCACCAAGAGCCGGAAGGGTCCAATTCCTCCTCCCGGAAGAGCAGGCACCAAGCGCTTGGGCCTGGAGGCAGCCAGGGCACTAGGGGTTATTATTAGACTCCTGGGCACTGGCACGGGCACGTGGGCAGTGTACAACCTACCCGCTTGGGATCCCTGGACCCTGAAGGAGGAAGACCTGAAAAGGGCAGAGGCCAGCAGATGACTCCCAGGCTCAACCTATAGGAGGCCCCGCTGCCCCAGACAGGGAAATGAAAAGGTCAATGCCTTGAGCAGGCAGAGGCTGCTGGGGCCAAAGTCCCATGCTGGGTACACAGCTCTGAACAAATGGGCCCCTTCCTGGGTTGCCCAGCTCCCTGAATCTGATCCAGTGGATCGGGGTGGTCAGCCACACCCGAGATGGGCCCGGAGACTGCAGCTCGATCTGGAAGGGTGGCTGGGGTGCGGACACTCCCAGAGAGAAGGCCAAGGTTGAGGGGAGACTGGACAAGAAGCCAAGAACCCAACATTTCCAGGCCTACAAGTATGGGCAGGTTAGGGGGTTGAGCAGCCTCAGCGCAAGCAGAGGACAAAGAGAAGGTTGGCTGTCAGCACGGGGGTGGGTGGGTGTGGACTTAGGCAGGACGTGGTGTGAGAGGCGGCTGATTTGAGGTCACCTTCCTTCCCAGAAAGAACATAAGCGGCTGAGGGTCCGCTGCTGCGCTCAAGGGGGAAGTCACCCACGCCGCCTCCCCTACCCCGCAGCCCCCAGAAGGGGCCCGGCCGAGGTCTTGGAGCCGCTCCCACCCTGCAGGCAGAGGCCAGGAGCAGGGGCGCCGGGAGCCCTATCCGGCCTCGGAGACTCAAGTCGGTTTCTGCCCAAACTTCTGCCAGGCCACCAGGCCGGGAAGAGAGT
>NW_022900935.1:58342609-58342868 GCF_012274545.1 Fukomys damarensis | reverse complement strand
GCCACGCCGAGCTTTCCGGTGTCCCCGAGCCCCGAGGTGTCCTGAGGAAGGGCCAGGCGTCCCGGGAAGAAGGGGAGAGCGGGAAAAGGGAAGGGGCCGCGGGGAGTCGGAGAGGGGCGCGCGGCTCACCTCCTGGTAACTCTTGTCGCGGGGGTTGAAGGTGCTGTCCACCGGCTGCAGGCGCAGGCTGAAGTGCGGGACGCTGTGCAGCCACACGACCCACCAGGGCGCGATGTAGTCCACGCGCGCCGCCGACATG
>NW_022900935.1:58326315-58342488 GCF_012274545.1 Fukomys damarensis | reverse complement strand
TCCTCCTGCGTCCGCGCCCAGAGGCCTACAGCCCCTTTCTACTTCAGGGTCTGTCATGGCAGAGGAACGAAAGGGGCGGAAGAAGCGATTTTGGTCTCTTAAGTCCCCGGGCTTCTTACAGTGACGTATAGGAAATCGAGGCTATGAGGTAGAAGTCACGGCCGAGGCGAGGCCGGCGGGTCCCCGGGCTTGTTAGAGGGTGAGTGAACTTGATCATTCCGTCCAGATGCAGTCCCAGTCCTTTATTTGAGCGTCCACTATGTCCACTATGCTGGGCCAGCTGCCCCAGCAGCTAACGATGCCGCCTGCCCGGCGCCCGAAGTTGGGAGCGGGTGTTTGGGGACTGAGAGACAGCGGGAGGGACTGGGACAGCGTCCTGGAGGAAGAGGCTTTTGAGCTGTCCGAGGGCCAAGAGAGGGGACGTGGGGACCAAGAGAACAGATGGAGGCCCCCAGCTCCGCGCACTGCACTTCCCGGGTGCGGACGCTGGCACGCCAGGAGCGCCGGGTTAGACTGCGCTTGGGGGGGGGGAAGCTGGGCAGGGTGGGGCGGCCGCTGGGCAGCTGCCCTCAGCAGAGCCACTCGGGCCTCAGACCTTTGCACACCAACAGAGCCCCCACCCGACTGCGGACAGCTCGAGTGAGCGAGCCAGACGCCTAGACTGGAAGCAGGTGGGGCCCGTGAAAAGGCAAGGTGGCGCCAGGAGCAGCTTGGTTGGAGACAGCGCTGGGAAGCCAGTCCAATGGGGTGAAGTGAAGAGAGGTGGGAGGACGCGAGGGAGAAAGGAAATCTGGCAGGGCAGGAGGAATTCCTGGATTTTCAGCTTGTTCTGGATACCCTGCGGGCAACAGACACCTCAGGCTCAAACCGAGACGCTGGGCCAGGAGTCAAGCGCTGCCATCCCCAGCCTCTCCAGGTCGGCACAACCCAGTAGATGCCAGAGACTGAGGGCTGCCATACCCAAAGCTGAGGCTGGCTGGAGGGGCAGGGGAGGCTGGGGACCTCTCATTCACAGGGGCTTCTTTCACCAACTCTGCACATCTGGGTACCTTTTCCCGGTTCTGGGGGTCAGTGATAAATCATGCAAGTTTCGGTCTGCAGGGTTTTAGTAGGGGAAGTGGGGCATTTTTAAGCCTGTACAGTGCTTAATTACAAACCTCTTGAGTGCTCTGAGCCAGGGCTAGGATGTTTCTCTTGAAACCACAGTTAAGCTGAGCTGGTGAATGATGGGGAGCTAACATGGGTGGGGTGGGGTTGGGGGTATTTTGATGGCAGGTCTGAGCTGTGGGTAGGAGGATCTGGCAAGTGGAGGCGAGAGTGCACACTGACTGTGGGGGGGCTGGGGTGACGCAAGTGTCAGGATCAGAGTTATACCCTTTCAGCAAAAAGGTGAAATTCATTTGAAAACAGGCTTCACGCAGGTTTAGCAGAGGTTGGTGAAGTAAGCAAGGGCCAGATCACAGGTGCAACCCATCTGGATCTGAGAGGCTGTTTGGCAGATACCTCCTCCCTCCTGCCCGCCTTCTTCAGACCAACAGCACAGGGCAAGGCGGTTCACCCTTGCTATGAAGCCTCCCAACACATCAGTGTCCGACTGAGTTACAGGATGTTGTTCCTCTAGGAAGAGATCAGAACCACAACGGGACAGTGCCTCCGCTGAGAAGGGAGGACAAGACCACAGTGCCCAGGTGCGAGGTATCTGCATTGTGGGGAGTAGGCAGTCACCCTGGACTGGCTTAGACCCGGCTGCAGAACTCGAGACAGAGTAGGGCCTGGGTCAGACTGGTGCGTGACACTCAAGCAGCTAACTTCAAGGGCTCGCCCTCTGGGCTACAGCCACAGCCAGCCGAGAGCAGCTCGGAATACCAAGAGCTGACAGCGAGCGCTCTAGCTGCTTCCCCAAAGGCACACGGCCCTAGAGGTGAGCCAGGGACACAGGACATCTGATGCAGGCTTCAGACCATTCCCACTGACTTGGAATCCAAGTCAGCCAGCACAAGCCAGGGTGGGGAGCGTGGCATGAAAGGAGGCCTTCTCCCCACAAAGCTTGTCTCCTAGGAGCTGGGGCGAATCTCTGCACAATGTGCCAGGGACAGAGAAAGCCAAAGCGGCAAACTCACTCTCCCTTGGGAATCCTAATGTTTAAAGGGGAAGACCTGAAAGCTTCTAAAGATGCCACCAATTACTGAGTGGCCCTTGTATCACCCCTTCCTGGAGTAAACAAAGTCCACACTTTAATAAACTCGACATTTGAAAACTACCTCACATCCTCTAAGTTGTTATAGAAATGCTAACCACTTAACGTAGTAACAAATACATGGTTTATCACTTAAAAAAAAGCCACGAGTGGAAATAAATCTACCCAGGCACCTACACTTGAAAATGTATTTTGATGTAAGCCCCTTCTAAATGTTTACAGGTGACTGTTTACTTGCTGCACCATGGCGCCCCCTGGTGGCCTGTCCCAACATAACCCTTACCCTTAGCCACCTTGGCCCACTGCTATTTGTCAGTACAGTATTGAGTGGTAGGACAGTTCAAAACTTAACACACTAGCATATTTAACTCAGCAAACCAATAAGGCATTAATATACTATTTTCCTTCCAAGGAAACAGGCAGAATTTCTCAACACAATAGGAATTACCAAGTGGCAAGATCAGGATCTAATACCCAAGAAGTCAGACCTGGTTGGTCCTTTCATTACCCATGCTGGATTTGGCTGTTTATGGATGTTAGAAAAGCAGGTCCTATCACCACTTCCACTCCTGCCAGAGAAATGCCACTGCTTTTAGATCTAAGGCTAAGGACTCTTCAGATCGGTGCAGAAATAGGGTTCTCCCCTGAAATGTCAACTGGAGACTCGTCTCCAAGGTCACTCTCCACTGTGTCTTCCCCCGTCTTCCCTATTCCTTGAAACGCCTGTCCCATCACTCCACAGTAGGCTAGCACAGCTTCTGTTCTCTAAGGCTCTTTTGGAGTCCTTTGCCATGCAAGTGCCAGCCTGAAAACACTACTTCTGAACAGTGTACCTGAAACCACCGTTAAGTCTTGGAGTGCAGGCTGGCCCCTACACTTGGCTGTTTTGCTTACTCTCATGGTGACCATCTACCTACCTCTATTGCCTTCCAGCCCAATATTCACAATACAAGAAGTACCAGCCAGAACCCACCCCTAAACAGCACCCTCTTCCTCATCTTCAAAGACAGAGGACACTTTATAGAATTTCAAAGCTTTTTAATACACTTCACATCAGTCTGGCTGGTTCATTTCAGCTCCTTTACTGCCAAGCCTAGAGGAAAAGAAACGACATAAGTCATTTTGTTAAGTGGTCCATCCAGATTTTGTCCTTTTAGCTAAGGAGAGCTCACAAGACAGGCTCTGGTTAAAATATCAAGTGTTTCCACAGTAAGGGGCTCACTAACCTGGGGGCAGGGACTGCTTCAGTTTCTCTGCCTTTTCTTTGTCTGTGATGACCAAGGTGTAAAGGTATCTGCTGCACCTGACTTTAAACTTCACATTATCTTTGTTCTTCTTTATCTTGACGGCTGCCAAGGAGACCAGAATTAGCAACTGTATTACAGAAACAAACACCATACAGCTCATGATCTTTATACACACGCGGTAGCAACTGAGTGACTGCATGTGACCAGTCAGCAGCCACTGACAGAGGTGAAGCTCCCGCCTGCCTGTGCTGAACTGGGGCCCGAAATCTACACTTCGCTCCATCAACTCAAGAGCACGGGCTCTACTCGATTTTAACTAGTTCATATTTAAAGTATAGGTATTTAGTATGTCGAGCACAGCATTGTGGAATGTTCTGCACTGACCTAATTATTATCACTTCTTTAGAGGGACAGGAGGAAGTAGATCACAAAGTAAGGAGGCTGGGTTATCTTCTGCGATTTAAGAACTCTCCAGAGCTTTGCTCTCTGCACGCAAGATGACACCTGGGGAAGACAGAGCTCCTCCTTCAGGATATCCACCCACCCCTCTCCATGAGACACAGCATGCACGCAGCCGCTCCTAACATTTAGCTGAAACTTGTTTCCTGGGTTCTTTCTTGTTTCTAAATTCTATCCTGGGGTCACAGCTCAGACACAAGGCCCAAGCCACCTCAATTCAACAGTGTAGCGTTTGTGCTGTGAATTCATTTCCATCTGTCTACCTGGCAGCCACTTGCTAGCAGTGCTACCCACTGCCTACACTGATCAGATCTCGTGTTCCAATTTCCTTAGGAACCATTCAGACACCTGCAAACTCACCGTTACAAATGCAGTTAAGAGCCCAGTGCTTCAACCCAAATACCTAACCAGACACACAGCAGAGCACCTAACCTCACAGAAGAGCACAAAGCTACAACTCTATTTCTGCCAATAACCAGTAAAACGACAGGAAACCCTACAGGAAGCACACTGTGGGCTCACAGCCTGCCCAAGACAATGGTTATTCCGGTTCATTTTTAATAACCCGGACACCTGGATATATGCACACAAGCTAACCTACTTCAGTTCCCTACCACACTAACGAAACCAGCGTCCCTAACAGCTACTGTACTCTTGAAAACTAAGCTGAACACCATTTTTCTGTATATATAATCAATTCAGAGAAACACAGCATAAACTGAAATATACACATTTTAGAATTCACTGGGCATTGATAAATTTACTCTTAACTACCACAATTTCCACCACTCCAGAAGATTCCTTTAAATCCCTCAGTCCCCACTCCTGACCCATAGCCCCAGGAAACTGCTGCTCTGCTATCACTATAGATGAGGTTTTTCATTTTAGAAATTTCATATAGGTGGAGTCATACAGTATGCATTTTCTTTTATTGGCTTTATTTTAGCTCAGAGTATTTTTAAGACCCATGTGTTACAAGTATTAGTATTTCCATTTACATAGCTAAGTAATATTCTGTTGCATGCCAAGTTATTTTGAAGGTTGAGCGGCAGCATGTAACACAGACAAGTCTAGGTCGACATGAAGATATTTGGTTTGAGTGACTATAATGGAGTTGCCATCAACTGAGGTGAAAGACGGATGGAGGAATGTGGGCAGCAGGCGTTTAGCTTTGGACATGCTCATTAAACAAGCTTCAGATGTCCACCAAACATCCAGATGGGAAAAGTCACGTGGGCAGCTGGAGTATGGAGTTCAGGGGAAAAGTTTGGGCTGGAGAAATACATTCGGGGAGCCACTGGCACATAGATGGTATTTATAGCTGTGAAAATTTGGTAACAGGTATAGAAAGAGGCCCATGTACTGAGCACTGGGCACTCGAACATTTACTTAAAGGGGATAAGGCAGAACAAGCAAGAGACTGAAAAGAAGCAATCAAGGAGACAGAAAGCCAAATGAATGTGGCAGTCTGGGTCTGCAACTGTTGAGCGCAATTTCTAAAGACATACATATCTCTTAAGAATGTTTCTTCAGGGCCGGGGATTTAGCTCAGCGGTTCGGTGGCCGAGTTCAATCCCCGGTACAAAAAAAAAAAAAAAAAAAAAAAAAGACTGTTTCTTCACCATTACCATATCATAGCATGCAGCATTTCTGAGTATAAACCCAAAAGACTGGAAAGGAACAAAAGAAAAGGTATTTGCACAGTGGGCTGGGAATGGAGTCAGTGGTAGAGCACTTAGCTAGCATGGGAAAGGCCCTAGGTTCAATTTACAGCACCACAAAAAACATACACTAACAAACCACCCACCCATGTCCACAGCAGTGCTGTTCATTAATAGTGAATGATATATATATATACATACATACATACACACACACACACACACATATATATAAAAAAACAGTATGTGGTGTTACCCACTCAGTGGAATACTTAACCTTAGAAAGGAAATTGACAAATACAACACAGATGAACCCTGAGGACATCATGCTAAGTGAAACAAGGCAGTCGAAAGCTCAGATGATTCCATTATATGAGGAATAATCATCAAATCTGGCGACAGAAAGGTGTCTAATGGACAGTTTCGGTTTTGTAAGAGTTCTGGAGACTGATGGCACTAGCTGGCTGATGTCAATGCGCCAAAGCCAGTAACACGTGCATTTAAAAACGGCCAAGGATATTAACCATGTGTGTATTTAGCTTAGTGGTTCCACTGCCCGCCTCACAAGCACAAGGTCCCAGGTTTGATCCCTGGTGCAAAAAAAAAAAGCAGGGCCAAACAGTGCATGCCTGCAATCCCAACTACTCAGGAGACAGATGAGGTAGGACTGAGAATTTAAGGCCAGCCGGGGCAACCCAGTCAGATCCCATTCCCAAATACTGTAAATGAAACAAAGGTGTACTTAACAAACCCCCTCTGAACATCTTATGCTCAGGATATGATCCCCACCTTTACAAGCCACGCATCTGAAACCAGGCTACCAATCAGATGGCCCAAATCCATCTGGTTGGTTTTGTATTATTTCTTAGCCTATTAAGAGATTTGACAGATTGTAGGATTTGATCTTTGCACCAATCCTGAGACAGAAACTCAAGATACAGTCTTATTACCACTTCCTTTACACTGAAGGAAAGGATTTAGCCTAACGTACCAAGAACAGCCACCTTCCAGGAAAGCTGGAATTTGAAGAGGCAGAGTCTAACTGAATGGCTGGATCTAAAACTGACCTCCTAATTGCATGTGTGTAAAGCACTCCACCACCAGCTGTCCCCACAGCTATGCGGCAGGGAGTCCTGCCAGAGGATCAAAGACAATGTGTGTTCTGGGTACTGGGGGCAAAATCACGCTCACTCCCTTCCCCCACCCATCCCACGGGTCATTCAAAGACTCCCTGCCTACCATCCTTTGGTTAGGGATAATCAAACTGAACTTGCCAGCCCAAAACTACTATTTCCATAAATCATCTGGTGCTCTGTAAGATAAATCTATCAGAAGAAGTCAAAGGGTATTTCATTTAGTACAAAAATGTCGATTCTAGGTTAAAGTGCTAACAAATTCGAGATCTACCCGGTATTAAAAAGCACACGCCTCTAAACATCCTTTCACTCTAACAAAAGAATAACACAGCTCCCTCTCGCTCTCCGTGTTAAAAAAAAAAAAGGGTACACGGGCAGCAGACGCTGACATGCAAGTAAAAAAATCTGCTTATTTTATAGTTCTGGTTCATTATTTCCTTTCCCCTTTATTTGCAGGCCAAAAAAACTAATACAAGCAGATGCCAAACTGCTTAATAAAAAAGCTCACTGCGATCAGCACTGTACTCAGTTCACCCAGGGTCCAAAGACGACATGAAGTACTAAACTCAGAGTGAACGAGACACGAGACTTTCATGCAGTGAGGATTCCACTCAGAGAACCCACTGCACAGAACAAAACGAGACCCTCAAAATTACATGGAGTTACCCCTAGGAACACTTTCCCTTCACACTCGCCCTAGGGGTTTTCCTTGGGAAAATATGACAGGTAGGCACGTGGTCACACGGCTTCGGCCTGCAGAGCCTGAGATGCTGCAAAGGACGCTCTGGCAGCACCGAAGCAGATCAGTCTTCTACGCACCAACTCGACAGTGCCTCCCCCCGCCATCCCATCTCCCGGCCTTCAGAGAAACCACTTACATTTGGCATCCTTCCGCCTGGCTGTGAGTAGAAAATCCTTGATTTCCTCAATTTTTCGAGGCTAGAAAACGAGAAGGAATAAACTCCAGAGACTCTCGCCTTCTGGTAACAGTTAAATCCACCAAAACCCTCGGCCCCGAGCCTCCCCGTTCAAGTGCCAGGCAAGGATCCTACTCACCATGGCGACGAGGCGCTCAGAGGGCGCGGATCTCTACCTGCGGAAAATAGTCCTAGGTGTTAATAGCGCACCAGCTGCGACCCCCCGTTCTCCCTCCATCGCCCGAAAAACAGGCCCCGTCACACTCTCAACTCGCCCCCTGCACCCTCGATGCAAGCCCTAGGCCCCCAAGCTCCACCGGACCGCGGATTGCTCCGGATTACCCCCCTCTTCCATCGTACCGACAGAAAGACAGCCACCGGAGAGAACAGAAGACCACGCAAAAGAACGAACTTCCGTTTCCGGGCAGTTAAGCCCTCCCAAAAAAGGAAACTAGCTACAGTGTCTGCAAAGGGTCAAGCGTCCTACATGCGTTTCCCCTTCCAATTCAACAGCCCTGCCCCCTTCTGGTCCTGGTTGGTAGTGCAGCTCTTCGAAGTAAAGGGCGGCCTTGGCTGCCAACCTTCCCAGCCTCCCTCCTTCTCCTCCTCTTCTCCCCAGCCCCGTCTGTCCCTTCTTGGGGATGCAGCCATTTGCCGTCTTCCTCTAAAACTTCCAACACCTGAGTCTGGGGAAGTAGGTCAGTGGTAGAGCAGCTGGCAAAAATAAACAAAACCTCTAACCCTTCAGCTTGGTTTCTCTAGGTTTTAGCTGAAATGCACTACTAGACTTGTGTATTGGGACCTACACGGATAATTCGTTTAATGAAAGGGACTCTCCTATGTACCTTGAGCATCTCTTGCTGGGGTTCCTCACATTTTCTTTTTGATTCATATTTTTTTTGAGACAGGATCTCTGTGTAGCCCAGGCGGGCCTCAAACTTGTGCCAATCCTCCTGTCTCAGGCTCCCAAGTGCTGGGATTACAGACCGGTGCCACCAGGCCCGGCTTTGGCCTCCTATTTAAAGGGCGGCTTCTGTGGTCAGCAGGGCCTTCCTGCTTCTTTGTCCACTCAGAGGCGCCTTCCCCCTAGCTGCTTCTCATTCCTTCATGAATCTGTGTACAGCACAAGCAAGTTACTGCTTCCAGTAGCAGGCATCTGCCCCTGGGATCAGGCTTTGCCCCGATAGTGGCCTTTGTATCAGAAAGTGGGTTTTTGTTTTTGTTTTTGTTTTGTTTTGAGACAGGGTCTCACTGTGTAGCTGAGACTGACCTGGAATTCACCATGTAGCCCAGGCTGGTCTGGAACTCACAGCGATCCTCCTGCCTCAGCCTCCCGAGTGCTGGGATTACAGGTGTGTGCGCCACCACGCCCGGCCCTCAATTTTATTTTTATCCATCGCTTCCATTTTGTTTTAACCTTTCTACAAATGTCTACATTTTATTGTGTTTGTTATCCCCCTATTTATTTATTTATTTATTTAATCCCCCAATTTAATAACAGCCGCAGAATGTAATTGCCTCGTGCTGATTGTTACAGAGCAGCCTGGGAGGGGGGCACTGAACTTCACTTTGAATCCATTTCCTTTCCCCTCCCTCTGGGGAAGGAGCCCAGGTTGGGCACCTGCCCAGGGGTGCTGGTGATGCAGGATGAATAAAGCAGTAGTCCTCGCTGCAGAGAGACCCTGAATGACAACGCTAACTGTACTGGAGTCTCCTAAAGAAGGCCGACATGTTCTGCAGGTTTAATGATGCGTCTGGGGTGTAACTCCGGGAACGCTCATTGGCAGAAGCTTCCTTTTAGATGTCTGGAACCCAGGTGTGATCTGCAAGTCCAGGGCTCCCTGCCCTGAGGACACCTCCACACTTTTCGGCCTGACCTCTCCAGCCCTCTGCCCTCTCAGATGGATGCTCCTTTTTTGTATTTCTACCCCTCGATTTTCCACAAACAACCCACTCTCAGCCAGACAAGGGCTTCTTCACACACTGGGTGCTTTCCGACCTGACCGGAGCCTTTCCCCTCTGCCTGCAGGCTGGGCCCTTCGCCCCGAGCCTCTTACCTGTCACTTGGTGTGGTCACTTCTCGGAGAGCTGGGCGCTGTGCTTCTTGTACGTTTCCACTTGTGTTTCTTTGAGGACGGGGCTGAGCATTCTGCTGGTGACTCTTGGAGCGACGCTGAGGAGAACGGTAGGTGCTCAGGGATGACATCCGAGGACCCACGTGGACGTGGCCTCTGCGAGAGCTCACTGTATGGAGGCGGTGGAGGGGTTGATGGAGGAAGGGGTGGAGAGGGGTTAGAGCGCCCAAAGCGGCAGCCCCTGGAACACAGTGTGTGCTCTCCCTTAGTGAATGACTGAAGGGTCGTGTGTGTGTGTGTGTGTGTGTGTGTGTCCTGTGCAGGACCAGCAGGACCCAGACTGGGGACAGCAGGAGCGGGCAGATGTTCTCCCACTCGAATTGTGTCATTTAAGAGAACGTAGATGTATAGTAATAAACACAGAAGCAAACTTGCTCAAGGACCCTCGGCCCTCTCCAGCTCCCAGAAGAGGAGAGACAGCTGCTGAAAGGTGAGGCAGGGTTCCTGGAGGGGACCCCCCACCCCCGCAGCAGAGGGACAGTGCCAAGTGTCAGGATGTGACGCGGGACGGTGGGAAATGAAGGGTCCAGAGTCCCTGCGCAGAGCCAAGCTCCCTGTGATGCCTGCATGGGAGATTGCAGTGTGCAGGGGGCCCGGGGCGCTGTAGGAGCCCAGAGCCTGGGTAGGAACATCCCAGACCGAGCTGCAGGACCCAGGCTGGCTCTTCTGTGGGCCGGGCCGAGGGAGGCGGAGCGTTTGGCCTGCCCGCTCCCTCCAGGGCGCCTCCCTTGGCCACTCTCCTCTCTTCAGTTTATAAGGACACTGGGGTCTGCCGAAAGCCCCGCTCCCTCCTCGCAGGAGAGCTGAGGTGTGGAAGTGGCCTGGACTGCAGAAGCTGTGAGGAACCCTGGCCTCTCAGATTTTGCCTCATTTGGGTCATTCCATGGCCCCGGGCAACCTTTGAGATCTGCTTGGTGGCCAGGACAGGACGGGCCCTGGGGAGAACCACAGCCTAGCTCCAGACCCAAACACTCTCTGGCCTCGGTGATCCCACAGTGTTGTGGACGGCTGAGTTACTGGGAGAGATTATAGGCAGTCGGAGAGGGCTGGAACCCCCGGGGAGTCAAAGTCAACAGAGGCCCATTTATGGACGGCCAGGATTCCAAACAGAGGAACTGCTACACCTGTAGTCTCCCCCTAGAGATGAACAGCAGTGACTGATATTCTAAATAGGTATTGATCACCTTGGGTGGGCACCAAAACCTTCTGGGAAACCCATGTTCCTGCCTAGTACGCTCGCTAAGTGACTTGCTTTCCCATTTGATCCGTTTAATCAATATCACCTAAGCGACTATACTTGCTGTAACCTTATTGGTTGACCTTAGTTATGTCTCACCTCGTACCCGCCTTGTGGTGTCCCCGTTGGATCAATGTTACCTAAGCAACTATACTTGTCATCTTATTCACTGATTATAGTTTTGTCCCACCTGGACCCTGCCTCGCCTCGAGGCTTTGCTCAAAACATCTCCGAGAGGTAGGGTGAGCAGGCCACCCACTTTCTGGGCCCCCTTCTGCCTCAGACAGAAGGTATCTCTCTTTCAATAAATTCTTTCTACTCTTAACCGCCTTTGTTCCTAGGATTCATTCTTCGATTTTAGATAACATGAACTCAGCGCGTCCGGACACGTAGCAGGTTGGGAGTTATCTTTTCCTTCCATTATTTGGAGGCCCTATTCATCCATAGCTCATGTGTCCTATATCAATAGCAAGGTGTGAACGAGGCCCAGAGCCGGCGGCTCTGACTCCTGAGGGAGTCACTGGGGGCTGTCACTGGAGGTGACAGGGGTCTGACTCTATGCAGGGTGAGTAGGAGTTTGTGAGAAGTGGGCGGAAAGACTTCCAGACAGGAAGGAGGGAAGGGATATTTGCTGACAGGAGAATGAGGAGTGTTTCTGGGAATGTCTGAAGTTCTGCAGGGTCAGAAGAGAGGTGAGCAGGGTCTGGGGTGGGTAATAGGAGGAGAGGCTGAGAGGCTTTTGGCTCGGCCTGAGGCCCAGGAGCCCCCTCCCCAGCCACTGTGAGCATCATCTGGGTTCCAGGGCCACAGCCTTCACTGACCAGCGTGATCTCTGGAGCTCCAGCTTCCTTGTTTCTATTTTTTTAATTTTTATTTTGTTTTGAGACAGGGTCTCACTATGTAGTTGAGACTGACCTGGAACTCACAATGTAGCTGAGGCTGGTCTCGAACTCACAGGGATCCTCCTGCCTCAGCCTCCCTCCCGAGTGCTGGGATTACAGGTGTGCACCACCACACCCAGCTGGCTTCCTTGTTTCTAATGCTGTGTTTTCTGGGGTGTGTGGGAGGGGAGACTGCTTCTCTCTCCTTCCTCCCAGGGTTGCTGCTTACATTGAACACATACCTAAAGTCAGCTGGGCTTAGGGGCACACACCTGTAATAAGAGACCCTATCTCAAAGAAAAAAAATGTATTTGTTTATTTTTGTGGTACCAGGGGTTGAACTTGGGACCTTGCACTTGCGAGGCAGGCGGCAGAACCACTGAACCAAATCCCCTCAAAGAAAAATTTCAAAAAATGGCTAGGGATGTGGCTTAGTGCAAAGGTC
Source organism: Fukomys damarensis (assembly GCF_012274545.1). Classification (NCBI taxonomy): domain Eukaryota; kingdom Metazoa; phylum Chordata; class Mammalia; order Rodentia; family Bathyergidae; genus Fukomys; species Fukomys damarensis. The sequence continues at coordinate 58,330,173 of NW_022900935.1, read as the reverse complement.
CTGGGGTTCAATCCTGCCTGGCCCCCCAAAGCCAAGGTCAGCACCAGCTCTGAGGGCTCACTCCCCATTGTACTGGCACCAGCCCCTCGCCCTAAAGTCGGTGACCGGGCAAAGGCAGGCACGGAGGAAGGAGAGAGAGGGTAAACATGTCAGAGTTTTTCTGGAATCCAAGATGGTGAGAACAGCAGGGTGCCGGGTACCCCCACCCACCAACCCCCTAGAGAGCTGAGGCCTGCTTGAGAGGTCCTGAGCGGCAGAGCTGGGAGCCCTGAAGTATGGCTGGTCAGGCTGCAGAGGGTCTCTTACTCACAGCGCAGGCTGCCACACTTTCCCTGGGCCTGATCTCGCCCTGTGGGGTGGAAGGTGGGGCTGTTTTGGACGCCGGGGGACTTTGAGCCACACTCTTGGCCTCTGCCAGTCGAGGGCAGGCCTCTCTGTCATGACGGTAAAAAATGTCTCTAATAGGGCCCGGGGATTTAGCTCAGTGGTGCTGTCACCTGCCTCCCAAGCACAAGGTCCCAGGTTCCATCCCTGGAACAAAAAAACAAAACACAACAGAAAAGTCTCTAATAGAGACACAAGCATACCTGCGCTCATAGTGAAGAATTCACAATCGCTAACTCTGGAGACAGCCTACATGACCATCCATAGATGAACAGGTAAAGAAAATACAGTATAGGACTGGGGATTTAGCTCAGTGGTGCTGCCGCCTGCCTTGCAAGCGCAAGGTCCCGAGTTCGATCCCCGGTACCCCCAAAACAAAATACGGTATAGACACAACAATATATTCCACCATAAAGAATGAAATAAAAAAATTAGGTGGCCCAACACAATATCTATTAGTATAGTATTATAAAAGGCTTCGTTATTCTGTGCTTGCATTTAATTCTTTAATTAATTACTTGATTGATTAAAATATTTTTCTTTTGCAGTGCTAGGGATGGAACCCAGGGCCTTGCACAAGGTAGGCAGGTGCTCTACCGCCGAGGTACCTCCCTAGCTAGAGCCTGTTCTGAGCCTATATCTAGGTCACCTCTGGGCCCAGGCCACCATCTGTGCAGTCCCCAGCCGGCCTCGCCTATGGGTTCAAAGCCTTGCTTTGGGACTCCAAAGGAGTCTATGCTTGGCTGCCTTCGCTCGGGCATCCCGGGCTGCTAAGGTAGGCGTGGCCAGTTATGGTCCGCAGAGAGCCGGGCGCAGTGCCATTGGCTGGGCGCCTGGTCCTCGGCGGTGAGCAGGGGGACCTGCTTGGCCCAGCGCGTCTGCCACACCTCCTCCAGCAGGTGGCCTCGTCTGTGTGAGTGGTGAGGGACAAGGGGGAAGAGGCGCCGAGCCCACCTTTAAGGTGCCCAAAGAGAGCAGCGAGCTCACTCGCTGGTTCGAGGTTTCCTCTGCTGACCAGGTACCGTGCCGGGCACCTTCTCTGCCGCGGCAGCATCTGTGCATTGCACCTTGGTGCCAAACCCTGGGCAAGTGGAAAAAATACAGGAGTAAGGATCCTGTCCCTGTTCCAGGGAATTCACAGATGAGTCGCAGAGGTGACGAAGAGGCAAGGCCACACGTGGGCGGTACTGCTTCTCCCCCTGGGGCCGGAAGGGGACCCTAGGGAGCCACCCATTATGGGGGCGGGGCAGGCACACGAAGAGCCCCCCCACCCCCAGAGCAGAGGAGCACTTAGGCTGGGGAGCTTCAATCTGAGTGGTCTTCCCACAGGAAGACCATTCCTGGAGACAGATCTGAGATCTCTGAGCCTCGTTCTCCGAGGAGGGTGCTAGTTCCCACCACGGGCCAGGCCACCACAGCTGGCTCTGAGCAGCCTGAGCAGAGGGCCTGAGAAGCAGAAGCAGCACACGGGGTGGCAGCTGCCTCCGTGGCTGTTGGCGGGACAGGAGTCCGAGGCAAGACTGGAGGCTTAGCGCGAGCACCCCTCAGAGAGCCCCAGCCAGGCTCCCCCATCGGGGCAGCTGGTCTTGACGGAGAACACCTCCTCAACTCCCCTGCCACCCCACTGGCCCCTTTCCCCTCACGATCTGCTTCCCTGGTGTCCAATCTGCTACCACAATAAGGATAGATGAGTCTGCTTTCACCAGCAGTGAGGAGAGTAATACTGGGGCAGAGGGGAATCCATCTTGAGCGTAAGGGACAGGCACCCCTCCTATATATCAACATGTGCCAGGGCGCGGGGACATTAGAGTGAGAAAGAAAAAGGGCACAGTCCCTTCAAAGTAAGGGACAAGGGCCAGCCTTTCACTTGTATACATCTTGCATTATGCAGTGCAAGAGAGAAAATCAATAGAGCTGTCAGCATGTAATGCATTCAGGACTGCAGACGTCCCCACCTCCGGAAGCTCCAGACAGATGCTTCAAATTAAAAAACAGGTGGGGGGGGGAGAGGGTCTGAAGGGGGCTGGGAGACAAACACCCTGACAGGCCAGAGGCAGAGAAGGGGCACGACTCAGGATCTGGGGAAATTAAAGTCCATAAATCATGAGGCGCAGACTGTCCCTACTGTGAGTGCCAGGGGACTCTACATCAGCAGTGATGTCTGAGGGGTGGGGCCTGCTCTGCCAGGCTGGGGCCCCTGGGGGCTGGCGGCCAACCATGGAGCAAGTCACTCCCGGGCTTGTCCCTGCCCCTAAGGGGCAGGAGGTATGGGCAAGCTCCCACAGCCTGGGAAGGATGCCAGGATGGGGGCTGAGCGGTGGGCTACATGGGGTCCTGGGTGCAGGACGAACTGGACGATCACCTCCTAACACACGGCACGCGGTGACCCCACAGAGAGCCCTCCAGCCTGTAGTTGGCCCAGCTGTCCCCGGGTCCCTGTCTACTCCTGGCTTCTGTCCAGGCTCTCTGCTTCCCTCTCCCTGCCAGAGTCTGTGTCGGACCTGCTGGCCATCCCTGGAGCTGCTCTGCCCTGTCCTTCAAGCCACTGGCCACCCTGGGGAGGCCTGAGTGGTTGTGACCACTCTCCACCCTGCCAGGGCCAGCCAGTTCTGGCTAGGGGTGGGGGAGAAAGCTGTCCGGAGCCCCCAGGAGGGGTACGTATGAGAGTGTAGTGCTGGCTCACCCTCCTTATTGCCCCTTACTCCAGAGAACTGGAGAAGAAAACCAGAACCAGGCCCCACACTGGGGACGGAGGGCAAGAGCTTCCTGGGCTCAGCGTGAGGCTGCTCCTCCCTCCCCCACCCCAGAGGCCTTCCAGGTCCTGGAGGGAAACTGAGGCCAGCGATTCTGGGTGGCTTGAAGATCACTCTAATAAAGGGACTGGTTTTGAAGGTGTGACTGGGTGCAGGAAGCCAGGAAGGAAAGCACAGAGCCCCTGGAGAATGACACCAGGGACTCTCATGGTCGCTGGCCTGAGGGGCAGATGGCAGTGTCACAGACCCCACAGCCCAAGCTGTGCAGCCAGACCTTAAGCCAGGACAGCTCTCAGGCGGGTGGCTGGTGTCCAATCTGCTACCACAATCTGCGGAACCAGCAGGCTCATGGGGTCTTCTTGGAGGTGGAGCCGAGCGTCACAGTCTCCTCCAAGCCCAAGACAGAGAAGCCCCTAGGGCTCAGGCCGACTCTCCAGTCCCTTCCTTCAGGCCAGCGCCCCACCAGCCCGCAAGGGCCCTTCCCGGTCTTTCTGCCCCCCTCTGGGGCCAGACCTTCAGCTGGTGCGCCCCGCACGCCGCCCTTAGGCATCCCGGAAAGATGGGACCGAGCTTGCTTCCTTGCTCTACACTGCCCAGGACAAGTTCTACCAATGAAACCGCGCTTCCAGAAGCAGTTACCGGAGCCGCGGGGCCAGGCAACGCCTTCCACGACCAGGAGGCGAAGGCGACCCTCGGGGGCGCGGCCGGAAGCTGGGCTCCG
>NW_022900935.1:58285846-58326030 GCF_012274545.1 Fukomys damarensis | reverse complement strand
CAGAGGCGTCTCTGCGCTCACCTCCTGTCTTTCCGCTTACTTCTCTGGTGTGTGGATTTGCGCGAACCTTGACTGGATTCAGGGGCGCAGGAGATGTACCCGCCTCTAGGCAGAGAGGAAGCCCAAGTGCCGGCGATCTCCACCTCCATCTCTCTCTGAACGATGTCCCGCGCCCCAAGGCCCTGGGTCCCCTTTGGAGAGGGATGGGCTGAGACAGAAGCGGCCCTAACCAGCCTCCGGCGTGGCTGAGTCTTGGAGAGGGGTTCTGGTTCTGGGGGTGTGATTGCAACCCCACCTCCGTCAGGAGCACCCAGGATTTGGGCAGGGGCTTCTCCCTTCCTCAGCCGGGGCCAGGGAGGAGCAGGGGTGGGCGGTGGGGCGGGGGACGCTAGTGTCTTCTCACCTTCCCGCTCTGAACTCCTTCGCAGGCCTTGCCCTCACAGCGAGCTGGCTTGTTGATAAAGACACAGGAAAGCTTCAGCCCCTGGGAAGGGGCTTGCTGTGGTCAGCTGCCAGCGCGGGCTCACCTTAGGATTTCACCCCCAGGAAAGGACTGGTGGGGTTGGAGAGAGTCAGAGTGTGTGGCTAACAGAAAGAATCACATCAGACCCAGGAAGGAAGCCTCCCTCCAGAGCAGTGAGGATCCCATTCGTTCTGTGATTTTAGATTAGTTCAGAGGACAGAAGCCATACCCGTGGTAAGTGTCCACTGTGTCAGCCATGCGAGCCGCGCCACCGAAGATCACTTCCAAGGTCACATCCCTATTTTACGGATGTGGCCTCAGAAGAACAGAGAGGTTAAGTGTCTCCGCCAAGGTCACACAGCTAGGAGCCGGCAGACAAAGACGTCTCACTGCCTGCATGTGGAGTGCCACCGTGGACTTCCTCCAAGTCTTCTGCCTCTTCCTCCATGCCCATCTGCTGAGAGTAGAGTCAAAGTGTGAGGCTGTTCATTTATTTTACAATATGTATTAACTGTCCACTCTGTGCCAGGAAGAGGGAGCTAGAAAGCAGATGGGCCAGCTTTCCAGCTGTGCCTTGTGTCCTTCTCAGAACCAGCCCTACAGAGCCTGCTGGAGACGGTGGCTGTGTGGCCCTATCTGGGGCCCTGGGACCCCACCTCATGGCTTCCGATAATTGTATAAACCTAGTACGGTCTGGAGTTTGGAACTGGAACTCAGAGGCTGTGGCTGAGTGGCTTCAGGTTTCATGCAAACTGTAGGGCAGGGGCCGGTTCTCTGGGGAAGCCACGGTGGGAAGGTGTGGGGAGAGCCAGACACTAGGGGGTCCCAGAGAAAGAGCACTGACTGACCCCCTCACTGACTGACCCCCTCATCTCTGGAGACAAGCCGGGCTTTCTGCCCTGGGCAGCGGGAGATCCTTCTCATCTCTCTTCCCACGTATTTCTTGCCTTCCCTTTAGCTTTAGTTTCCACAGATGGCAACCAAAAGACTCCTCAGGCAGATGAGCAGGATGAGCAGTCTTGGCTGGTGTAGGATCCCTGCCCTGTTGGGGTGCAGAGGGGCTGGACTCCTTGCTGGCGTCTTGAAGAGTGACTGGGTTTTCTGCGGGCAGAGAAGAGGGACAGGGAGGACCTCTGGGCGGCCAGGAGGCCTGGCAAAGGCAGAGACAAGGAGACACGCGCATGTGTGCCATGTTCAGGTGCCCTCTAACAGGGGTGTCGGCAACTGTTTCCGGTACAGCTCTCTGATCAAAGCTCTTGCCTATAGCATTTGCCAATTCCCACAGTGTGAACGTCCCCCAGGACTCATTTCAGCTTGACGTTCATTGTCTCGCAAAACTTTCCTCTGTGTAAGGGGCATCCCCCAGGAGCTGGTAGGAGCCGGTTCCAGCTTGCCTCGGCCAAAGATCCTCACCCATTGCCCAAACACAGGGGATTCGTGGGGAGGACAGGATGGTAGGCTGGAGAAGGGACTGAAACATGATCAGGAAGAGTTCAAATATCACATGTGGGAGTCTGAGCTTTAATGTGCAGTGGCAAAAGCCCAGTCCCGGATTGGGTGACCTTGAAAATACTTGTGAGTCATCACCCACATTGCTGCTTGTAGTGCTGTCATCCCCTGCCTGGCCTTAAGCTGCCCCCAGCAGGAGTCCCATGGGGTCTCTTTGGGGCTGGCAGTGGACCTGGCGATGGATGCACAGAATAGCAGGTGCATTATTTTTTAATAAAGAAGGGGGAGGAAAGAATGGGAGGAAGAGCTCTAGCTCCCCCATCCCAGCACGCTGGGACTATCCCTCATTTTAATGAGCTCATCCAAATCTCGTTTGCTAATGAGGAATTTAATGGTCGCAGACTGACAAGCGAGACTGAGAGAGGAAACAGGAAGGTCGTTAGGAAAACGAAATGTGTAGCTAAATGCTACACTACTGGCATCCCACCTGCCCGCCCTTGTGTGCCAGCCCAGAGTGGGTGAGAGTAGGCACCGGGGCTGGCCAGACCTCCCTTAGAGCGGCCTTCCGGTGGGCCTGGTGCTCAGCACCAAGGACAGGGCACACATTTCGGGCCCCTTGCTCCCTCCCGGCTGAAGTTTGGCTTTTGGAGGCTCAGATGGGTTGTTACCTCCCCAGAGCCCGTGCCCAGCCCCACGTGTGTCAGGGCCCACAGTATACTCAGGGCAGCCTTTGCACACGCACATAGCATGAAATACGAAAATGCCACAGTTCCTCCCTGCTGGCTGCCTGCAAACTGGGGGCAGGCTCTGTCTTTTCCTCTATATTCGTTTTTGTTTGTCTGTTTGGTACTGGGAATCGAACTCAGGGCCTCGCACTTGCCGGGGCAGGCGCTGTGCTGCTGAGCTACATCCCTGGCCTTTCCCCTCTATATTCTGCATGCTGACCACAGGCTCCGCTCTGCGCAAGACACAGAAAAGACTTTCTGATAGATGAGGGCGTGAATGAACTCATGAATAAATGAGCAAGAGGAGGAGTGAGGGAAAGAACACGTACACATTTCGCGTGATGAAGCAGTCAAAGACTGTAGAATCACATCCAGGCTACTGAAAGTATTTGGATACAAAAGAAAAATCCTGTCCCTTCAATTACAGACCAGGCAGACATCTCCCAACGCACTGCCTCCTTCCTGTATCACACAGCATTATCTAGAAGAAAACTACATTTTCCTGCATTCTTTGCAATTATTAGTGGCTATGTAACTAACTTAGGGTCAATGGGGTGTAAGGAGAAGTAGTATAGAGGGAATGGGTGTGTCCTCTCCTTCTCCCTTCCTGTCGGTTGGTCTGTGGGTGTGATGGCTGGCACTGCAGCAGCCGTCTCAGATGTGGAAGCCCAGCAGCGTTATGGTAGAAGAAGTATGTGTCTTCTGAGGACAGTGAGCTCTTCTCTCCACGCATACTGGAAAAGCTCCCACGCATCTCTCCTTGTGCTCAGCACTCTGAGAAGTAGGAAGGTAGTTGACCAAGGCTGCTAGGTCAGGGCATCCAGCAATCTGGCTTGGGGCTCTGGACCCAGTGAAGACGAAACCAGGGAGAGAAAACTCAGTTTGTGGGAAAGAGCATTGGACAAGGAGTCCAACGATTTCACCCTATCTCGGTTGCTGTCTCCGTTTCATCCTTTGTATGGGAAGATTCTGAATTGTTTCAGGCTGGCTACTGGGCTGCTTGTTGGGATCAAGCTGGCAGGCTGGAGCTGGGTGTAAGGGGGCTCAGGAAGGGACATTTTGTCACGGCCCAGCTCTGGGAATCTGGGGGGTGCTCGGGAAGAGTTCTGATGGGAGGTGGGGTGGGCATTGCATAAGGCCCCTTCCTGTCCCTACGGTTCCGATGTCCCCTCCCGGTCCATGTTGACATCGAATTACCAGTGTAATGGTGTCAAAGTGGTTAGGTCACAAGGGTTTCGCCTTTGTGAATGCATCAATGCTATTGCCTGGGAGTGGTCTCCTGATAGAAGGTGGGTCCCGCCCCGGCCTTCTGTCTTGCTGTGTGTGTGCTTGTTTGCCCTTCTGCCATGTCAGGGTGCAGCAGGAAGGCCCTTTCCAGTGCTCACACCATGCTGTGGCACCTCCCAGCCAGCAGAGCTACTTGTCAGGTGAATTTCTATTGCTTATGATTTACTGTCTGTGGTATTCTGTTACAGTGGCAGAAAAGAGACTAGAACTGATACGTAACTTGCTTCTAGTTAATAGAATGTGGAAAAGGAGCAAGGCATTTGCAGAAGTCAATTAGGTTAACTATAAGTTCATCAAAAGGAAGACTATCCTGGGTGGGCCTGACCTAATCAGGTAACTGCTTGAGCAGAGGGTCTGGATGTTGAGACTTTCTCTCCCCCTGGCCCTGAGAAGAAAGCTGTTAGGATTTCCACAGATGTAAGGAAATAATTCTGCCAATGATCAAATGCCCTTGAAAGCAAGAACCCCGAGTCACAGGTGAGAGCCAGACCAGCCAGCACATAGAGTATAATCTTGTGAGACTGTGGTCAGAAGACCTGGCTAAACTTTCACCAGCCTCTTGCATCATGGATACTGAGCTATGCTAAGCGTGTGCTGTTTTAAGCACTAAGTGTGCGGTGATTTGTTACCCAGCAATAAGACGTCATGCAGAAGGCCAGGTATGCATGGATTTTCTTGCTTTGGTCCAGGCTCACCCACCTGTGTCCTTCAAGCTTGGAGGTAGGGCTGGGATCACCTTTTATAGCCACATGACAATGAGAAAGAAAATTAAAACCCGAGATAGAGCGATTCAGAACTGTAATCTAGGTGAACAGTGGCACTTAGATTTCCCTTTATTGATCCCCTTGGTGGATATTCTCCAATCTCGTAATTACAGGAGGACTTTTTCAATTTGGGCTGAATTGCTTCCCCTCCCCCCAAGCCCCTCCTGTATTTCTTTAGCTCACAATAACGCAAGGATTGTCTGCAGCTGTGGAGTCTAAATAAACAGTGCTAATCATTTTAATTGAAATCCAATCTCAGCCAGGGAAGGAGCTCCCCCTTATCTCCCTGGAGCAGGGGGCAAATCCTGCCTGGGACAGCTCAGGGCCCTTCCTTCTCAGGTGCCTCCTGGCCTCTGCAAGACTGGGTCAGGCCGGTCCTCTTGAGTACAACCTCCCTCTCCCTTTGCCTCCAGGCACGGTTTAGGCCAGGATCCTTTGGGGGCCAGACAAGTCCTGTACCCATCACTTTTGTCCCTGTTGCAGTTCTTGTCAGCTCACCCAGGAGCTCTGGGCGAAGGCGTGACTCTATCCCCTTCCCCCCAGGAACACCAAGGACAGTTTGGTCATTTCCTGCTTGGGAGGAGGGTTTCTATGGGTGTCCGACGGGAGATGCCCAGGTGCTGCCAGACGTCCTACAGGGGTCAGGATGGCCCCATAACAAAGAGCCATCTGTCCCAAAATGTCAGTAAACCATGCAGGGGTTGAGAAACCCTGAACTAACCTATGCCACCTTCCTCCTTTTCTTCCTCCTCCTCCTCCTTTCTCTTCATGATTTTCCTTTTTGGCAGTACCAGGGATTGGATCCAGAGCCTTTGTACCTAGCTACATCCCCAGCCCTTGTTTTAATTATTTCTTTTGAGATGGGGGGCCTCACTAATTTGCCTAGGCTGGCCTCCAATTTATGACCCTCCTGCCTTAGCCTCACAGAGTGCTGGGATCATAGGCATAGGCCACAGTGTCTAGCTTCCTCGACTGCATTTTATTTGTTGAACAGAAGCCAGAAGTGGGGGTAGATGATTTGGAACCGACGGACCCGGGTGACAGCGTGTGGCCAGCACATGTGCCACACGTGGCCGACTCTCCACTTCTACCCTCACCCTGGTTCTCCCACCCGTCAGTGTGGTTCAGACATCACCTCCTCCTGGAGTCTGGTCCATGATACAGGTTGTGTGATGCAACCTTCTCCGTGCAGCTGTGGTTCCTTGGCCCTTACGACTCCCCAACAAGTCATCCAGTTCCAGGGAGAGCTAATGCGCGATGACCACGGTTACCTTCTGGGAAAGTTGGGACTGGAAAGGACAGGAGGGGATTCTGGGCAACTCTGCTCCCTGGTTCCCTACGGTGCCCATCTTGTGAAAACCTGACAGCCAGTGCACTGAGATCTGGCTGCTTTGTGTATCTTGTAATTTATTAGAGGGCTCACTTGGAAACTGATTTGGTTTTGGTTTGGTCTGTTCTCCTACCCTTGCCCGTGACCTCATCCAGGTAGAGATGGAGCCTTCTTCGGTCCCCGTCCTTTGGAGTTCTTTAACACCCCCGAGCCACAATTCCTTCTTTTGTAAAGGGATGCTGATAAAGACATCTTCCTCCTACGATTTACCAACATTTCTCTATTAATTAGAAAGTTCCTATAGAGTGATTAGCGCAGTACCTGGCACAGAAGGGCTGAGCCTGCATCGTGATTAGAGGCTTGGATAAGGTCTGTTGAGTGACAATAGCTGAAGTCGAAGCGTTCACACGCTAAGCACAGCCCTGGCCTACCTGTGCTGCGCCCTGGTTCTCCAGGCTGTTCTCATCCTGTATTTATCAATTTCCTCTATGAAATGCCCTTGACCACAGCTCCCTGACTCAGCCTCTCCGCCCCGGAGCCCCTCCCTACCCGCTGGCCAGGAGTACATTAAGGAGAGCGTCCCACTGAAGTAATTACTGCCTTGGGCACCAGGGAGACATTTACCACTCAATAAAAAGCATTTTCCCCCCAGCGTGCCCATTAAACCCAGCATTTAAGAAGAAACTACAAATCTCAGCCTGGGGGAGACCCTGCCGTTTTGTAACCCAGGAATAAGGGGAGCCAGGGGCCTGCACTGTTTCGGTTTCTCATCTGTCTCTTCTCTGGTTTTGACAGGCAAGGACGACTTTGGTTGAATGCTTCCAGGCTGACAAACCCAAGAATTTTTTGATCTCTAGGAAACTCAATTGGTGGCGGTTGCAGAACAGTGACGACTGAGTCCGTCCTTCCTTCCCTCGGTCTGTCCGTCCATCCGCCCACCCACTCAGCCCTCAGGGAGTTGCTCACTAGACCAGGTGCCAAAGCACAAAGAGGAAGACCCACTTCTTGTTGACTTCCCCCCATGATGTTGAAGTGCTGGGCCCACTCGTGTCCCCATCTGAAGCGAGCGGCCATGGGGGTCCCCTCTTTCCTTGCAGTTTACTTTCCAGGGCCCCGAAAAGTTGGCCTTTTCTGTTGGAACCTAGGATCTCTGCAGATGAGACGTGGGAAGGCCCTCTGCTTAGGACTAGGGGTTGGAGAGACTGCTGGGCGGAGTGGCCCAGCCCACCCCGAGGACGTGTCACTGATGCTGCAGAGAAGCACATGGGTCCTAAGTGAAGGAACCTGTCGCTCTGCCCTCCCAGTGCTGTCGCTTCACGCCTCTTCACTTCCCTATTACCTTGCCATAGACGCCTCCTGGAATGAGCACACGCTCCTGTTGCCCCTGCACAGTTCCGAGACACGCCTAGCACAATAACTGATTCTCCCTCTTTCATGCTGAAAAATACCCTGGCCTGACCTCCAGTTCCACCTCCACCTTATTCCCCAGACGCTTCTCTTCCTAAGCAGAGCCCTTGCCCAGGAGGCTCGGACAGTGGGGTAGAGGGGAGCAGGACTGGGTTGTACTTGGCAGTTCGGGAGTCAAGCTGCAGAGCTTTGTACTGGGAGGCCTGAGAGGGGGCGCTGAGTCCAGCTGGTGTGTAGCAGGGCTTCCTAGAGGAGGCGATTTTGGACAAAGGCGTGAAATAGAGGAGGGCAGAAAAGTGCCACAAGGCCTCCTGGGGGCAGCCTGGACCTCCAGCGTGGCCAGTGCTGAAAGGCTGGCTAGAGGAGGGACTTAGAGGCACACGAAGGGCCTGCACCTTATCCTGGAGGTGATGAAGAAGATGTCTAAGGTCCAGGCTGCCCAGAGTGTGGTCAGGGGCCAGCGCCAGTCCAAGAACTGTTCATTACTTGCCCTCAACCAAGTGGGAACAGAAACTGAGAGGAAACATTTAGAGATTTGCCTAGCAATTTCGCAAATAATTTTATGCCTACTTAATAAGAACAAACACGAGGCCGTGCTTTGTATGCTATTTGAAATTTAATTTTTCCCCTAAAATCTAGTTTTTCTTTGTTTGTTTTTTGAGACAGGGTCTCACTATGTCATTGAGACTGACCTGGAACTCACTATGTAGCCCAGGCTGGTCTCGGACTCACAGCAATCCTCCTGCCTCAGCCTCCCGAGTGCTGGGATTGATTACAGATGTGCTCCACCATGCCCGGCTCCTGAAGTCTACTTTTAATCTTCTTTTTACAAAAGTTTTAGTGATGTAGTCACTTTGGATAGAAGTTTCTGAAAAACATTAAACACATTTACCCAGTGGCCTGGCAATTCCACTGTTGCATTTATCCCTGAGAGAATGAAAAAGACACATCCACCTAGAAACTTATACAGTGATTTTCATGACAGCATTATTCACGGCAGCCCCAAAATGGAAATAATCCAAGTGTATATCAACTGATGAATGAATAAATAACATACGATATATCCATGAGCTGGTATATGATTTGAACACAGGTAAACCCTGAAAACACTATGCTTAGAGAGAGAAGCTACGTCTTGCAGGATCTCATTGAGATGAAGTGTCCAGAACAGGTTAATCCACAGAGACAGAGAGTAGTAGACCAGGTGTTGCCAGGGACTGAGGGAGCAGAATGAGGAGTTTCTTAGACAGTACTGAAGGCTTCATGGCCTTAAGAATATATGGATCCACAGAATTTCACACGTTAAAGCTGCACATGCGAATTCTCTCTCAACAACCACAACAAAAAATATTAAAAAGTTTTGACCTGCCAAGGACTAGAAAGGCAAAGTCTCCTGCACTCCACCTCAGGTAGCCAGAGAAGCACCGACTAGGGTCACCTTTCCGGTGAGGTGCCAGGCCAGGGCAGAAGAGACCCCAATTCTGGCAGTGGGTGTGAATGGCTGGAGGCCCAGGATCCAGGCCCTGCCCCTGGTCCTTCAAGATTCGAGAGCCCGCTGCAGTGCGGCCGAGAGGAGAATCGGAGACCTTCGGAGGCGCCTACCTCCCTCCCTGCCTGGAGCTGGGCATTTGACGACTGAGATACAGGGCGGGGCCTGAGGTCGCGACACAAATGCGGGAAGCAGGTGGGTGGGCTGAAGCCCTGTACAAAGGGGGCAGGGTGCAGCAAAGGATTGCTCTGCAGGCCTCCGGGCTCGGGGAGAGTTACCTGGGGGACTCCTCCACCAGCCGCCACGCGGTAGGCCCTGGAGAGAACGGAAGGAAGCCTCGGGAGGTGCAGGCCGAGGGCATCCCGGGACAACTCCCGCACCATTTAACTGTCCTTTCTCCTTTGGTAGCATCACTCACTCCAATGCAGATCATAAAAATTACAATTGATGTTTCAATTAGTTATAATTTACAGAGTGATTACATTTAATTTCTCTTTTATTGTATTTTAATGGCTTCAGATGTCTTGTTGATGAGATTCAGCCTCAGCTCTGGAGTCACAGGCCACAGGGTGGGAAGAGGGGGTGGATTCTTAAGGGAGCAGGGGGCAGCGAGCCACAGCCTGGGGCCCCTTGCTGCTGCCTTAGTCTCTGTGCTGGCCAGGGAGACTCCAGGGCAAGGGGGAAGGGGAGGCAGAGGCTGCAGGGTAGGGGGCTGGAGAAGCTCGGGCTTGCCCGGCAGGCATCTGTTTAAATGATGCTGCTCATGGGGAAGGAACATCCGGTCTCCTTAAACAAGGCTACGAGGAATGAAGCAAGAGAGGCAGGTGAGGCAGTGCAGGCCAGGCGGGGCAGTGAGGAACAAGCGGGAAGAGACTCAGTGAGCCCCTTCCCTGGCTGGGAGAACAGAGGCAGTGGGGAAGGGGGAGGACAGAAGTCATCTTCCCGCAACTGCCTTCTGGCACTGCACGGTCACCTGCTGCTTAATAAGCCCCAGCCCAGTGTGTCTATTCTTGGCCCGGAGTCGTGGAGTGGTTCTGTTCCAGGCTCCTCCTGAGCGAACCCTTTTGAGGCTCAGTGTTCATTACTTGGAAGAAGTCCTTGTGGAGCCTCCATCCTCCCTCCTCCCTGCTCTGCCCCTGTGATGCTGAGGGTGGCCAGGGGGGAGCTGGCTGCCGGCTGCCGAGCAAGGACCTACCAATGTGTTCCCCCAGAACGGTGGCTTCACAGCCTTTGCTTCGTCCCCAAAGGATGGACCCCGCAGACCTGCTGTGTAATGGTGGGAGCTACAGTGGGGGAGAGACAGGCCGTCCCTCATGGGGCTGGGTGGCCCAGGGTTTTGGGGTCTTCCTGCTACTGGGTGGCTGCTCACAACACTGCCAGCTTTGAAGCAGCTTCAAAGAGTCTCCTCGGAAGGCCCTTAAACTGTCTGAGAAGCAGTCTGGACTTTGTCAACTCTGGGGGCCAGGAGAGAGGTGACAGCTCTGGGGGGCGGATGCAGGAAGGAGAGGAGGGAGAACAGATCAGAGATCCTGAACTGCACTGAGGAGCAGACTGCTACGGCCTGGAGGGGCTGTGGGGCCAGGGCTCGGAGCATCTCTCCGGAGGGTGCAGGGCTGCCATCCTGCTGGACCGGTGCAGGTGGCGGCCAGTCTTGGCAGAGCTGATGAGGAGGACGGGACAGAGCCTGACCTCAGGATGCCCCCATGCCCTCTGCCTCCACCCCCACCCCCCATTTCTGCCAGGGGCCACAGACCCGGCTGGAGAAAGGCCACTGTGGCCAGGGTGTGCACAGACTGTCCCTAGCATGGCTCCTGAAAACCATGTGGAAGAAGGGAAGAAGTCTTCAGGAATGGAAATTTCAGGCTGGAGGAGAAAAGGCTAGACGGTATCTGTACTGTCTAATTTCTGCACATTAAATTAGATATGTAGAGCAAAGACCATGAGGGGCGTCTTGCTCTCCTGATCCTGTTGTTACTTTAGGCCAGCACATACTTCATCTCTGGGGCTCCCCCATTACCTGGAAGCATTCAGCTTCCTGAGAGTTAGCAGTGACCAGTAAACACTCAGGCTTCTACTGTCCCCTCAGATGTAAAAGGGGAATACGCAGATGTCTTAGTCATTCTCTCATCACAGATACTCAGTACCCAACATCCTCAACTTAGAAGAGGAGAGGTTTAATTTCGGTCTGTGGTCAGCTGGCTCTGAGGCAGAACCGCCTTAAAGGGTGAGGTGGAATAGGGCTGCTCAGTTCATGGAGGCCAGGAAGTAGAGCAGGGGTATAGGGCTGAGGAATCAGATAGAGACCAGGGTTACACCCCTGTGACCTCCCAGACCCACCCAGAAGCGCTCCACCCACCATCCAGGCAGGTGCTAAGGCCAGTCGAGTTGACATTCTGCTTTAAACATGCACAACAGGTCATGTAGCAGTTTTATGAAGGTAGCCTTTCCCTTCTTGAGAGATCCTTTAAATCATCTGAACTCAGCTTCCCTGGGCCTCAGTTCATGCTAAGTGGCTGGTGGTGAGGGGGTCCTAAAATGTCTAGGCCCCTTCAGTCTCTCCTGTGTCACACAGGTGTCCAGCTCTAGACAGCCAGCCAGAGGGGTGGTCTCTGCAGGTGTGGCTCACGGTTTCAGGCGATTCAGGAACTCAGGGAATTTTGGGAAACTCAAGAGTCTCCACTGATGATTTCCAGCCCTGGTCCCATCTACCACCCATGGAGAGTGGCACAGTGGACATCTGTTGGTTTTGGGTCCTGTGTCTTTTTCCTAGAATTGCCATAGCCAAGGGCCATAAACCAGTTGTCTTAAAACAACATAAATGGATTTTTCTTCCATTCTGTGAGGCCTAGCACCCCAAACACCCTCCTGAGGCTCCGTGGGAGGGTTTCCCTTGCCTTTGACAGCTACAATGACCCTGGCTTGTGGCTCCATCCACACTTTCCTGCTTCGGACTCTACTTTCATCCTTTCTGGCACTATTCCCATGAACTAAGGAGTTTTGCTCCACTGTGTCCTTCCACCATGGATCCAGGTGACTATGGACCAAATCCCCTGAAACCATAAGCCAAATTAGACCTCTCTCTTGTGTCTGTCTCGCTCTCCGTCTTTTACAAGGACATTTCCCCTGGAGTTCAGGCCCACACTGCCCTGGGTTTCTTTGTCAGAATTTTGTTGGAGGGATCAAATACCTGTGATATACAACGTAAAGGAGAACAAGGTTCAATGTGGCTCCTGGTTTCAGAGATTTCAGTTCATGGTTGGCTGACTCCAAGGCAGAATCAAGGGAGAAGGACACGGTGGAGGAAAGTTGCTTGCCTCGTGGAAGCAGAACCAAAAAGAGATACACCTTTCAGAGTCACATCCCCAGTGTCCTACTTCCTCCACGGAGACCCTCCACCTTGTAACAGCATATTCAGGTATGAACTCATGAATGGATTAACCTATTGATGAATTTGGTGTTTGTAGTACCTGAGTCTTGGGGGACATTTCATATTTAAACCATGACGCTAGGATATACTCATCTTGATCCTTACCTGAAATGCATCTGCAAAACCCTATTTCTAAATAAAGTCATATTCTAAGTGTCTGTGTGAATGTGAATTTTGGGGGGACACTGTTCAACTCTCAAACCTCCTCAGCATCTCCCCTCTCTTCACGGTAACACAGCCTCCCTCCTTTGGCAACTTCCCCCTCTCCATTATACATCTTTCGGAGAGGCAGATGATTACGGTGTCCTCCTCTTCTTTACCTCTGGCCACAGGGCAGAGCTGTGGCACTGAGCAACTGTTCCTGTCTCCAAGGAGAAGTTTCACTTGACTTGATTTTGGAGTTGCGGTTCTTGCTTGGCTGTAAGGCCGAGAAGGCATGTTGGAAGGATGTCGGGGAAGGGTGTGCTACTCACTTCATGGCAGCTGGGAAACTGAGAAAGGAGGAGCCCGGGAGGGGGCCACACCCTCAGTGACACCCCTCTTCCACCCCAGCCCCACTTCCTAACAGCATATTTGGCTATGGTCTGTAGATGGACCTAGCCACCTATGAGAATAGCATCCCCATGATCCAAAGCCCTACCTCTGAGCACACGAGTCTTTCAGAGGGCTTTCCAGGTCACCCCGTAAGACCTGGGGTGGCTATTGCTGTCACCTTTCCTCCTGCTGCACGAGGGCAGGATGATAAGCAGAAGCAGAAGCCTGGAGAAGGAGATGTGGTGGCGGCCTGGGTATGGGCAGCAGATAGCAGGGAGGGGGGTAGGGAAAACCCAGTGTCATCACTCTGGAACCCAGACCTATCAGTACCCAACATCAACCTTTCCCCCTCTATCCAGCAATAGGGGCCACTATCCCCTTTTTTGGCCCCTGCAAATTTGAATTGCTGTCCTGTGTCTTGCAACAGAGGCAGCCCAGGGAATGCTGGTGGCCATCAGCTGTGGTACTCAAGGCAGGCCTGAGCGAGCAGCCATCAGGGACACTAGCAAAGGGATCCTTTCTATGGGCAGGTACCGGGCTGGATGAATGACTTCAGTAAGCACGAATTAGGCACCTCTTGTATGCTCGGTCCCAGGGACGCAGTGATGCAAGGATGAGAAACAATGGCAAAGTTAAGTAGGTCAGCCAGAGGTGAGAGTCAGGGTAGACCATGCCCAGGAGCCATGGGTGGAAGGTGGGGGAGCCCTCTGAGCACAGGAGGCAGCTCTCCATCTTGGGCTCTCAGCAGGTGCTTGGAAGTATTTGTTGAATAAATGAATTTAGATTATTTTATGGCTCACTTTGCTGATGTCTGCCAGCACCTCGTGCTGTGTGCCTCCTCTCTTTCCTTTGCACGCTCTCCCTGAGTCCATACACATCACACACAAACACATACGCACGCACGCACGCACGCACAGAGTCAACTGCCGGTGCGACACTGGGCACCTGGGAGTGCTGAGTAAGCCCCTGTGATCCGAGGGCTAACACGGCTGGCAGATGGATGATTGGCAGCTGCCGTGGCAGAAAGCAGCCTGATCACTTTCTGTCTGCCCCTTCCTGTGGTGGACAGGAACATGCAGAGGCTGCGCAGCTCGTGGAATCAGGTTGGGCTCAGTGAGTCACTTTGTGAATCACCAGCATCATGCTTTATCCACAGTCCTTCTCCCCTTGCCACCAGTGAGTGTCTGGGCCATCTTTAACAAGGACCGGACACACATGGCCATTTCAACACCGGATCTGGGCTCTCAAGCTGTCTGGAAGTCTTGGGGGGCCCTTCATGGGGAGAGGGATGGAAATTACAGAGGGCTGTATGAGTTGGAAGTGAGAACTCCCATTTCTAGGTACACCTGTCCCTTGTGTAATCCTCGTACTCAGGAGGGTGAGGCAGCAGAATCACTTGAGTTCAGAAGTTCAAGACCAGCTTGAGCACCAGCGCAAGATCTTGTCTCCCTCTCTACCCTCTCCCCGCCAAAATCCCCCTGAGAAATTCATCAAAGGGTTTTGTACTTATAGTCCCTATTTGAGGAAGCTGGAGTCCATGCTGTAGGTCCTGCAGATAACCACAAGATGTCAGTGTTTCTTAATGGATGGGAATGGGATGTTGGCGTGGGAGGTTCTAGAGATGGTTTTAGGGAATAAAAGTGCCTGGGCCATGCCCATTTCCTAAATGGGAACATAGTTAAGGCCTGCGTAAGAATTCCCTGGGGTTCTGACCCCCAGTTCCTCATTCCACCTCTGTCTTCAGGATCTGTCCCTCCTATGGTGCTCAGAGAGGAGCAGCAGACAGGTTGTGAGATGCCGGTGGGTGAGAGGGTGGTGCTGTCCAGTGGAGCTTGGCAGGGGTGAGGCAGAGACCTGATGATGAGGGAGTAGGTGAGAGGGAAGGACTGGGGAACTCCAGCTGTCCATTCTCTCCTGCTGCTAGTCATCCTCCAGTTTGGGCTGGTTACTCAGAAGAAGGAAGGGAAGGAAGAGGGTTGGGGGAGAGGGGAGAGAAAAGGAGAGAACAGGTCAGGCTGAAGAGGTTCCACTTTTCAAAGGAGAATCCATCCCACACTAAATTAAAGCTCCAGGTCTTCTGGAGCTCATCCTCCCAAGCCTCCTTGGATACTCTCTTCTACTGCTGGCATAGAACCAGGTGCCCAGGGACCTTCGTGTGTACCTGGGTGGAGGACACCAACACAGAGGCAGACAAGGGTTTAGTGGTGACCATGCACAGGACATGGAGCCCCCAGTACTCTCCTCTTGGCCTCTTATGGGGCAGACCTATGAATCCTCACCAAAAAGAGGCAAGGATTGGTTCTTGAGCCACCAAAGACAGTTCCAGCAAGAGTCCGCGCCGCTCAGGTGATGACAGTTAAGCATTCACCTCCACTGGAGGGGAGCGGGTACAGATCAACGTGTATTCTTGTGTGGCTTATTCAGAGACGAGAAAGGTTATCTGCTGCCTGCAACACTTCTCCCACGAGCCTCAAGTTCTGTCATTAGAGACGAGTTATTTAGGTCAGGCCGTGACTCCCTCTAGGAGTTTTACATAGTTTCTTGCATGTAATAAACTATTCAGTAAATATTTGTCAACCAAGTCTCCATTAAAATGAAAATGCCCTGAGGACGGGTAAACCATTTTCATTTGCTAACACTTCACTGCAAATTAGTTTATCACACTAACTAGTGTCCTAACAAGGTTTCTGCGGGGCAGAGACACAGCAGAGATATGTTTGGGGGAGTTACCTAGTGATGAGGGAGATGTGGAATTTGGGCAAGTCTCTGGTGAGTATCTGACTCATCTGAGAGTGAGGGGCACGGCCCTCAAGGTCATCCCAAGGGCACCGGGGTCCAGTGAGTATGACGATGCCTTTCTTCTGTTGAAACTTCTTCATTGATCTCCATACTCCCTGGGAAAATATCCCAACTCCTCACTGAAGTTGAGTACAAAGGTCCTTTGGGGTCTGGCCTCCTCAAGCTTTTCGAGTCTCATGCACCTGATGCTTCAGCCTGACTCTTTTGTGAACATGACATGCAGCTGCATTGCCTCCTTCCTCTGGCATTTTTTATTTGTCCCCAGGGCCTGGTTTACTGTCTCATCCTCTTCCTGGTTAATTACAATGATTTTTTTTCAGTGTTGGTCTAGATGTCGCTTCCTCTGGGAAGTTCTCCATGACTGCCCCCGTGTAGAGGAGGCTCTCCTACTAGACAACCTTGCAGCCCTTTTAAGCTGGACGCTTCTGGCAGTTGTATTACAGAATCAGAGCAGATTAATTAGAAGTACCAGGCTGGGGCATTGTTCAGTGGCACAGTGATTATCTATATGCATGAGGCCAATGTTCCATCACCAGTGAAACACAGACACACACACACACACACACACACACACACACGCGCACACACACCTTTTTAGTTTTATTTTTTGAGGCAGGGTCTCCCCTGTGGTACTCCTCCTGCCTCAGCCTCCCGAATGTTGGGATTACAGGTGTGTGCTGCTACACCCATCTATGTAATACTCCTATGAAGAGATTTAAAAAAAATTAATTGTACAGGAAGTTTCCAATAGAAAGTTGGAGTTGTCTGCCTGTAGAGTCAGAGTCCAGTCATGGAATCAGAAACCGTACAAGTCATTTTAACAGAAAGAATTTAATACTAGAGAATTGGCTAAACACATATTGAAGGGCTGCAAAGGCAGAAAGGGAAAATGGCAGTAGCATGGATACAGTATCCATGAAAAGAAGCATTCACCCCTAGGGTTGGCAGCACAAAGGGGCAGGTGAGACCATATGACACTAGAAATTTGAAGAAGAGACCTCGTGGCACTCTGATACTGTGGCACAAGCTGACTGGTGCTGATATTTCCGAAGAAGCTCGATGAGATCATGCCATAGAGAACTGACCATTGGAATAAACTACTACGGTTGGACTGGGGACCTGTGGAGTGACATGGACGGGAGGAGCAAGCCAGCAGAAGAGGCACAGCCTTTCTTTCCTGCAGCCTTCCAGTTTCTCCTTGCCCTCCTATTGGCAGAGCCTACCAGGGAGCCGGCTTGAAATGAAGAGATGCCATGTGTGAGGTCCTAATCCCAGCATCACAAAACAGAGCGTAGAAGGGTAGACTTGAAGTTGGGAGATAATAGCTTGATGCCTGGCACAATCCACCCCTTTGGCTTCCTGGCATCCATCACACATATCTGAACTTCAAATTAATGATAACAATACATAGATTTGAACTTTATGAAGTGCAATAATCTTTGGTATAAGACATTCCCCTTATTTTCAAAATAAGAGGTATAAAACCCCAACCAGCATCATGTCCACCTCCGAGTGACAATCTTGGTTCCCATTTCTAGATGTGGATTTCCCATCAAGTTTGCTTGCAGTTAGTTCTGTTTGAATATTCTGTAACCTAAAGGCCAAGCTATAAAATTAATTACTCCCAATAATTCTTATATAAAAGGAAAAAGTGGAGGAAGAGGAAAAGAGAAATAATTCATATATGAAATACAAACATACACATATCTAACAAGCAAGAAAGAAAATATTTCTGGTTTTGTTTTTATGAGGCTGTAGTTGATGTTTTTAACTGCACACTCTACATTACAGAGCTTCTTTTGGACATAGAAACACTAAGTGGTTCAACAGAGAATTTCTTGGATTCTTTGTCCCTCTCTTGCAGCAGAAATCTAGTTCCCCCTTTATTGTTAAGACAGTAAACCTCTTTTTAAAATTAAAACCAGCAGAAATTTTGATCTGATGATGTTACCACTTAAAACAGTTAAAGAAACATGATTCCAATACTCCTAGTAAGATCTATCTTCAACTCAAAACAGAGTCTTTATAGCCGGGTGTGGTGGCGCACGCCTGTAATCTCAGCACTTGGGAGGTTGAGGCAGAAGGATCGCTGCGAGTTCGAGACCAGCCTGGGCTACATAGTGAGTTCCAGGTCAGTCTCAACTACATAGTGAGATGTCTCAAAAAACCAAAAAAAAAAACCCCCGCCCCCAAAAAAAGACAGCCTTTAAGGAAGAGGGGAAAAAACCCTATATATGTCACAACACGACAACTGTAATACTGAGTCAAAGAGAGCTGAGAATTTCCTCATGTTTTATGCTTTATAGTTATTAACTCTTTATTATTGGAACCAACATTTATGGTTACCAGCCCCCCCATCACTTTAGTCTGTATTAGGTATCATAATTTTTTGTTTTTGTTTTATTTTGTATGGTAGGTCTCACTGTGTAGCCCAGGTTGGCCTCAAGTTTTTGCTCCTCTTGCCTCTTCCTCAGGAATGCCAGGATCACAGACATGCCCCATTGCCCCTGGCAGTAATATTCCATCTTATATGTATCAAAGCTCATGCTAAACAATGAATTTGGGGTTGCAAAAGAGGATTTATTTTTTGTACCTTTCTATAAGTCAATCTACAATTAGACAAAACAAGACAGCAATTCTCTTTGCCTGCCTGTTCAGTGGAGCAAAGAGCCTAACGTGTCAAAGGTCAGTCTTGACTTCCAGTTCAGTGCAACCATTATTGGGTCTTGATGGAAACACTGGTTTCTAAATCTGTTTTCCTCTTTGTTTTTTTTAAGTACCAGGGATGAAACTCAGGACCTCACGCTTGCTGGACAGGTACTGCCACTGAGCTAAATCCCTCCCTGGATGTGGTTCCTCTTTTGGTTCCTAAAACTTCAAATGACAGGAAACAAAATCCTGTGAGTTGTTAGATATGATAGAGGAGTCACCCCCAAATCCTACCTGCTATTTCCTTGTACCTGAGAAAACACCTCCATAAATTAGTCATTGATTCACGCCATATACTGCATATTATAAAACAGAAACCAAGTTTTTGGAATGTGTTTTGTACATCAAAGCTCAATTTTCAGTGGAAAATTTTCCTGTTCTGTCAGATCAAATGCTCTGAGTGATGGATGTGGGGAAAAGACCACTCATTCCATGTGCCTGACCCTGCTGCTTTTACTCTGCCATGAATTCCTTGATCAGAAACACTGTTGTGTAGAATATCATAACGGTGGACTTTTATAGACTTTATAGGTTGGTGGAGAGCAGTGCAGATAGAGCTTGGTAGGCAAGGAAGGCAATTCTATATCCTGAAGATATATTAGGAGGAAAAAAAATTGCTGTTCCTTTCAATATAGTCAACCTTCCCTCGGTATCTGGCTGATCTCCTGAGCATTGTGCTGTGTTGAGGGTTCAGCACTGGTCTCTGTCACTGTCAGTTTAGGTACTCAGGAGAGGGAAGAGTCAGGTGGATTTTGTGAGAGGGTGTTGCCATCGTCAAGCCCACACATAGACAATCTTTGCCACCATTATTTTGTATTTTGTGTGTGTTGTTTTGTGTATGGTGCTACCGAGCAAATACCAGGGTGGCTGGGGGAAAATACAAATGGTCATCCACAAAATGTATCAACCTGCCCATGTGATTATTGAAAACCTCTTCCATAGTGACCCATGGATTGAGAACTCAGCTGGCGCACACATCTATCTGTATTCTGTGCCCACTCCAAGGGTCTATCCACATACTTCTTCCCCAGATCTCCTGTTGTTTCCATCCTCCAATCTTGTTCTTTCCGAGTCCCTGACTTTCCAGTTCCGCCATTAACCACAGTCCACGAACTAGTGTAGATCCCTACTTCTGGGTCAGTTCTCACCCATCTTTCAGTTCAGCTGAGTAGACAACCAAAGATGCTGCTTGAACCCCTGCCCACTGAGAGATTTTCCTGACTCTTAGAGACACTTTTGCCTGGAGTGGTAGTTTAGCGGTATAACTTTGGTTGGCATGCACATATCATGCAGAATCATCTGTAAAATAGCTTGGATTTATTTCCTTTTCAGTGAACTGCTTAAAGAACTCACCATGAGTCCATAGGTGTAATTCTATCCTCCAGAGACAACTGCTGTGGTTTTGTTTTTTGTGGTCTTCAATGGTCTCTAACATTGCTATGCTTCCATTTTTAAAAAAAATTTCTATTTCTATCATTTATTTATTATTTATTTATTTATTTATTTATGGTACCAGGGATCAAACTTGGGTCCTTGTGCTTGCAAGGCAGATGGCGGAACCACTGAGCTAAATCCCCAGCCCCTCTGCCATTTCTTGATTTGTTAACTTTAGACCAATATTAACTCACTACTGTGAAAGATGAAGACTTGAAGACTTAGCTTACTTCTCCCATGTATTTTTTGTACCGTCCTTCACAAGTATTTTTATTTTATTTTTTATTTTTTGTTTTTTGAGACAGAGTCTTGCTATGTAATTCAGGCTGGCCTTGAACTCACTGTGTAGCCCAGCCTGACCTAGAACTCATAGTGATCCTCCTTCCTCCGCCCTCTGAGCGCTGGAATTATAGGTGTGTGCCTTCATGCCCAGCTTACCTTAGCAATTTTAATTAATGTTCTTAACATGCTCAATTCTTATTTCCTCAGCGTGAGACAGTAATTCTCCATGCTCATTCAGCATGATGAAAACATTATTAAATCTCCTGTCCTTCCACTCACCTCTCCTACCCACTCCTTTTAACTTCTTAGCTTCTTCCAGCTTTCTATTTACATTGTCAAAGTTGGTGACATTTACATTCTCTTCTTCAACCACATTTATTTCTTCTGTGTTTTATCCACAGGTTGACTTTAAGAGTTGAAATCCAGGGAAATGCCTTTACATTTTGACGATCGCATAAGTACTGTTTTCTGTGTCGAGCCAGGTGGTTTAGAAGAATTATCTTTCTTCCTCTTTCATATTACAATCCTGGTACAAAGACTTAAGGGAAAATGTTTCCCACATCAAAACCAAACAGATTATCTCTTTGTATTTTCTATCAGTGGTTCGGAAATATGCTTCATTTTAGTCTTCTCCATGTTTAGATCATCGTTTTGTATAAGATTTTTTTCCCCCTGGAGGTTTTAAGTGTATGTTTTAATTCCTGGCTCTTCTGGTAGAAGTTACCAATCTTTCTCATTGTTGAAGAAATGCCTTTTGGTTTCTTGCCAAGGCTGCCTGATTCTTGGGCCCCACTGTGCTCTTCTTGAAGATCCCATCTTTGCAGTCCACTGACTTCTTATCCTAACCAGCTATTGTCCTCCAGGTCTTCCCTTCCCAGGTTCCTCTCTTTCACAAGCATCTTGTTCATTTTGTTGGAGCATCTCTGCCAGTAATTTCCTTAGAAAGAATGCACCAGAGGTAATTTCTCTTTTGAGTTCTTGGATGTGAGTCTTACTTTTATTTCCTTGATAGTTTAAACACATTTTCACTTGGGATGTGGAAGGCACTGATATCTTCCAGATCTAGTATTGTTGATGAGAAGCCACAGGTAATTGCTCATTCTTTTGTGGGAAATTTTGGAGACTTGCGGGATCTTAAACATATCTTCAAGGGACCTATGTTTCCCGATAGTGAGTTCTGCTTGTGAGTATTTTAAAATTCATTTTACTCATAAGTTCCTTCTAGTTGAAAGCTTCTTTTCTGCCTTGAATTCTGGAAAACTCCTACTTTTATTCAGTAGTTGATTTCTTTTTTTTCTTTTCTCTTCTTTCTAGAGTGCCTATGTTAGACTTCCTGGATTGGTCTGCTAAGTCTCTTGTCTTTTCTCTCATGTTTTCTCACTATTTTTTACTCAACATTTTGGAAAATTCCTCAACTTTATCTTCAAATTCTTTATTGTCTTTGTATTTCAGCAGCCATATGATTTAAATTCTAATAACTTGTTTTCTTATTCATTGATGATTCATTTTTCATTGGAATCTGTTCTCTTCTCATGGATGCAATATCTTTCAACATTTCTCTGATGTTACAGTTTGACTGCTGCTTATTTTTTTAATCTTAAAATTTCTCTTTCATTTGTCACATATCTAGTGACTCACTTTCCTGTTTCTATCAATGAATGAAGGAAAGAAGTTGTTTTAGTCTGTTTTCTGATTCTGTAACAAAATACCTAAGGCTAGGTACTTTATAAAGAAAAGAGGTTTATGTATCTCACCGTTTTAAAGCTGAAAGTTCATGTTTGGTCTTTGATTAGAGCCCTCTGGTGAAGAAGAGATCACATTACCAGACAAGGGGCCAGAGACAGGGCAGGGCCCAGAATGCTCTTTTTTTTTTTTTCTTTTTCTTTTTTGGTACCAGGGATCAAACTTGGAACCTTTAGCTTGAGAGGAAGGTGGTGGCACTACTTAGCTAAATCCCCAGCCCCTCAGTCTTATTGTTTTTATACAACTCTACTGGTGCTAAATGGGTCCTACAAGAACAACATTCATACCTTCTGGGGGTAGTACCCTCAATAACCTAACCACTTTCCACTGGGCCCCATCTATTAAAGATTCCAGTGCCTCTCAGTACCACCCCACTGAGGACCAAACTTGTAGCACACGAATTCAGAGGATACACTCAAGTGGGCAATTTTTCTAGGAGGCTGGTCTGGGTTTCCTGTATTTTTTCTGCATGGGAAAAGTGCTACCTCGATGCTGTGGTTCACAGGCAGAGCTTGCTTACCGCCTGGCTCTCCTTTATGAGGACTGGCCAGGGAGGTGGCTGTGCAGGTGGATGTGGAGGCACACACAGCAGAGTGAGGTGTGCTTTCCTCCAGCGCACCAACAGCGTGCTGGCAGCCCCGGTGTCTACAAGCGGTTTCATCGATTTAGCTAGGAGTCCTCTGGTTTTTACTGAGCGGCCTGTTGCTCTGTTAGGCAGAACTGGAGCTGGGAGGTGATGAATGACAAATTTGTTCCATAGACTTTCAATTAACCTCTGGTCCTTCTGTGCCATGTCACTATTTTCCCTCCCACTGCAGCCTGTATCTGATGAACGCAAGTGTTGATCTTTCCGGGGTTCTTTCTGGAAACTCTGGAGCTGCCTCAACTCAGCCCCTGCCAGGGGCTCTGGCCACAGCTTCCCCCTCTCTGCTCTCTCACCAGACACTCCCACAGCTCTCAGCCTTCTCTATGCTGGTCGCACTTGAGTATTCCTCCATGACCTTTCTTTCTTTTTACAATGATTGGGTTATTAGCCTTTCTTCCCTTTAATATTTCTTAGTTTCTAATATTTATTAAAATTACTTGACAGGCACTGTTTTAGACATGGGGAATAAAAAAAATATATCAGAGATGAGGTCTTTCCTCTCATGAGAATTATATTTTGGTGAGAATATAAAAAAAAATTAAACTTGAAGAAGTATAAATGGTGATAAGTTCTATGCGAAGAAATCAGGCATTGATGGGTATCAAACAATGGAGACGCTTCTTTAAGTAGAGTGGCCCAACACAGCCTCTCGGCGGAAATAGCTTTTAAGTCAAGAGCTGGAAAAGAAAAGAAAAGGAGCTGGGCAGTCAGAAGAGGGTTGGAGTGTGCCATGGCTTGGATAGAAAATGTCTCTTAAAGGCTTGGTCCTCAGGGCAGCAGTGTTCAGAGCTAGGGAGCTAGATCACGAGATTTTAACTGCATCAGTGGATTAATCCATTGACAGAGTCAAAATCTGGTGGGATTAATGCGAGGTGACAGGAATTTAGAAAGTGAGACTTAGTTGAATAGAGTAGGTCATGGCTTTGTGCCCTTGGGACTACATCCGCCCTCTCTCTCGCTCCTCTCCTTCCCCTTTCCCTCCTCATCCCCCTCCCCTCCCCCTCTCTGCTTCCTCTTCTTCTTAGTGGCCATGAGATGAACAGCTCTGCTCTACCTCTCCTTTCCTCTGTGCTCTTTCTGCCTTGCCACAGTCCCCAAAGCAACGCAGCTGCCAGCTATGGATGGAAACCTTTGAAACCATGACCCAAATAAGTCTCTCCACCTGTAAGTTGCTTTCTCGTAGAGATGCAAAACTAACGCAGAGGCTGTGGTGAAGGAGAGCAGACCAGGCAGAGCAAGCAGTTGGTGCAAAGACTGGAGGAGTCTTGGTTTTTATTAGAGGAACAAGAGATCAGGGTGCCTGGTGCACAGTGAGAGAGGGAGAAAGGTGTATAGTGACCTTAGCGATGGAGGCGGGAGCCAGATTAGGGGAACCTTGTCGGTCAGGGTAAGGAGTTGATATGTTATTCTGAGTGTTAAAGAAAGCCATTTAATCAGGGAAACAACATGATCTGATTTATTCAGTTTTTTTGGGGGGGTACTAGGGGTCAAACTCAGGACTTTGCACTTGCAAGGCAGGTGGTGGAACCACTGAGCTAAATCACCAGCCCTACGCAATCTGATTTATAAATTTGAAATCATCCTTCTGGCTGCTGAATGGAGAATGGATTGTGTGGAGCAGTAGAGAATGCAAGGAAAGCAGTTAGGAGTGAAGGAGAAAGTGCAGGCAGCTCAGCAGCATGGAGATGGATGGAGAGAAGAGGATGAGTTGAGCCTGTGACTGATGAGCAGAGTTGGCAGGACTCACTGATGGATTGGAGGCAGATGATCAGAGAAAGGACTCTCAGCTATCCCCTCTATATTTTGCCTGGAACAGAAGCTTTGCCATGAGAAGCTATTTTAATGGTACAAGAAAGTCAGTATTAAAGTGTCCGGTCACAGCAGTGGAGCCCTTCACCACGTGCTGGAAAAGTCAGGGCAGAGTTGAGTTCAAGCTGTCTGTGGACAGGTGCCAGAAGTTAGGCTGGCAGCTGGATCCAGGATCTGGAGATCTGGTGAGAGGTGAGAGTTGGAGTAGAAAGGCAAGGACCATCGACAAGAGATGACATTGTGAAGACGCAGGAGTGGCTGAGACCCTTGGAATGCCAGTGGGAGCCAGAGGAAGAGGACAGGGCAAGGACTGAGCTGCCAGGCATCCCACCCTCAATGGGTCTAAGAGAAGGAGTGAGAGAGGTAGACAATCACAGCGCATAAAGTTGGAGGAAAACCAGGAGAAGCTGGAAACACAAAGACCAAGAGAAGAAATTCAAGGACAAAGGGGAAAAATATGTTGAATGCTGCTGAGAAATAACGAAAGCTAAGGACAGGAAGCTCCCTGAGCCTTTGGCAACGTGGCCAGGCACAAACTCAAAAGCGTGGCTTTGGTCCAGGTGGAGCAGGGAGCAGAGAACAACAGAGGTTTTGAGGGGGTGATAGGAACAAGGACAGCTCTAAGGAAGTTTTGCTGGAGGAGTAAATGGTGGCACAGGTTTTAGGTGGCAAAAATGGGCCTCATTATGGTGTGTTGATCTGTGAGCACTTTACAGGCTGATCCCATTTTAGGAACTGGGTTTCTGAGGTGTTAACTGCTCCGTCACACCTTCCTTTTTTTTTTGGTATGATATCTCTTCAGTTCTCACCTGTAAAACACACACACACACACACACACACACACACACACACACACACACGACTGGTTCCGGGTTGGGACTCTTTGTATGATATCTCTCCAGTTCTCTCCTGTAAAACACACACACACACACACACACACACACACACACACACACACACGACTGGTTCCGGGTTGGGACTCTTACAGTCAAGTTAGTACACTACAACCCACAACCTTCCCCAGAATGAGAGTTGCTTGGTCCATGCTAATCTGGAGTCACTCAGGCATCCTTCTCACAGCTGATTGGCCTAGATGTGTCACATGACTTGCTCTGGTATACGTGTGTGGAGGGGAGGAATTTTGATATCAGTCTTTTTCCAGGAAGCCAGACTATTTTTCTATTTTTTTTTCTTCTTCAGGACTAGGGAAAGAACCTAGGGTCTCACACAAGCTAGACAAGTGTTCTACCACTGAGCTACACCGCATGTCCCAGGAAGTCAAAGTGCTCTAGCTTGCCCCACATGGCTGGGAGGTAGAAGATGCTGGTTTGGAGCAACTAAGCAGAAGAGAGATAAGCCCTTCCCTGCTCTTCTTGGACATCTGTGTGGGTTTGCTTGTCTATATTCTGTAAGGATAAATTCCTCTCTTCCTTTAAATTAGTTGGGGTGTGTGTGTGTGTGTGTGTGTGTGTGTGTGTGTGTGTGTGACCAAGAGTCCTAATGAATTCTTTATTATTATTACATTTTTCCAAATGTTGGATCTGAGTTTTAGAGAAATGCCGTGATCTGCCCATGGTCATGCAGCTATGGTGATGGGTCTCAGTGAGAAGTCAGATGTCATTCTCTCTCATACCGCTCATCCCTGCACTTCTTTTCCCACATCTGGGGACAGTAAGTTCTTCATTTGACCCCTGACATACATCTCAGAACTCAAACATTGCCCCTTTGCACCTGCGAGTTGTGGAATTTCTCAGACCTTTGTCCTGAATGGGCTCAGAAGTACGGTCCCCCTTACCGCCCTGCCTTGCATTCCGGAGTCCCTCTCACTGTCTTGTTAAGGGAACACAAAGGCTGCAGAGGCTCAGGGAAAGGTGAGGAAGAGGATACCAGGAGGGGGAGAGGGATGAGGAGGTACAGGGCAGTCATAAAAGGTGAAGGGAACCTGGGTTAAGAAAAAAGAAAGGAAGACAAGAAAGGAACAACGTGAAACTCACACAGAAAAATGCCGTGGAGAGAGCACAGGCAGCCACCTTCCTCAAAGACAGATCTGGTCATGGGAATTCTCTTGGTTCAGATCTTTCATAGCTTCCCAGTAACCTAGGAGGAAGTCCCAAGTCTCTGGCCCTGCCCAGAAGGTCCTGTGAGGTTGGCCCCTGCCACTCTCAACCCTTGTGCTCTGCATCTTGCCCACAAGACTCCAGCCTTACTGTTCCGGGCTTCTCGGACACAGAGCATTGCACCTGCTGCCCAGGGTGCCCTTCCCCTCCCCTCAGCTCCAAGCTGGGCTCAGTTGTCACATGCTGCGGAGGCCCCTGCTTCTGCCTGGGTTTGTCTGATGGCGGATCCCCAGAGGAGTACTTATTTATTCAGGAATATGATTCTTGAGGTAGGAGCAAGAGAGGCAACCAGCAGGGAAGCAGGTGAAGTAGAGCTAGAGGTTGTCTGTAGTCACAGGGGCCGGCTCTTATGCGATGGTAGGATGTGCATCTCAGACCTGTGCACCCAGGGAAAGACAGGGGAGAGCATTTGTCCACTGTCCTCACTGGTCCACTGGTCAAGGTTGCCTCCGAGGACACCGAGTCACTTACTCTCCAGAACTGTATGAGAGCGAGACCCTCAGGGGTTCTGTTCCAAAGAGACAGAAGAGCACGGGGAGTCACTGTGGAGGCTGGAATGCGGCTGTGGAGGCTGGTATGTGTGGAACTGGTTGCCATGGCAAATGATGGAGCAAGGGGCCATGGCAGGTGCCAGGTAGTCACCTTCCCTAGCCACCTGTCTCCAGGTGGTCCCTGTGAATCTTCACTCTGTCTGCACCTCATTTGTTTCCCGCACAACACTTAACATGACTTGTGTTTATTTTACGTTAATTTAAGTATTTAAAAAATTCCCTTCCCCATTGCCATTGACTCTTTCAGATCATTTGATGAATAGACTCCAGGCAGAAGGATGGTACGGGGAGACAAGCTAGAGGGCTCTGTAGGAGTCCAGATGACCAGTCACGGTAAGGGTCATCAGTGATTGAAGGAGCCAGAGTTCGGATGATTTTGGAGTCATGCTGATGGGATTTGCTCAAGGATGAGAGGCAGTGAATGAAGAAGACAGAGACTCGGGAAGACAGGTTGGTTTGGCTGGAGAAACTGGGTGGATCTGGGGGCTTGCTTGATTGCTGTCACCCTGATCAACTGCTCCCAGTCAGGCTGGGTCTGCCGTGTCCACAGGACAGCCCCCAATCCTGGCCTATGTTTGAGTCTCAATCCATATTTGCTAAACGAATGGAACCAGACAGCAAGGAGAGAGGGAGTAGGAAAGAGAGAGTGTTATAGTTTAAATTGAAGAGTGTCCCCTAAAGACTCAGATATTAAGGGTTTGATTCGCAAAGCAGCAATATTCAAAGGCGGGGCCTAGCACAGGTGCCTGGAGTGCGTTGTTAGGAGGTGGGGCCCAGGCTGAGGCAGCAGGTCATTGTGAGGGATGTGGAGTTGGAGACGGAATTCAGAGTCTTGAATATTTCAGGCAAGTGCTCTACCACTGGGCTATACCCCAGCCCATGAATCACTCTAACCAGTAAATCTAAGTAGACATGTTTTACATCTGGGTCACAACTTTAAGTTGTACGTGTTTTGTTTACATGTCCTTCACCACCCTCCCTGTTGAGACGAGGCCTTGTCAGCTTGGGTTTCTGAGGGGCCACAATGAGCAGAGCCCTTGCCAGTTTGTTTTTCCCATGCTGGGTGAGTAGAAACTCTGGTTTGTGCTCAGTGACTCTGACAGTAAGAATTTGTTGCTACACTCACTCTGTCTGTTCCATCCTGATTAATACAGGGGTAATTGAAAACTACAGGGTGTGTTTAACTTTATTGCAGTAAAGACACATTGCCACTGATCTCCCTCAAAATACGCTTTTTTGCTCCACACACGTCCCATCATTGCTGCTGCTTTCTGAAGCAGTTCTGGTGGTCGCCCTTCGTGAGTGTCTTTATGAGGTGTGATAAAAAATACAGCTGTCAAGTGCTATCCAACAGAAAGACAGGTGTATAAAAACATCACAGTGTGTCCCCATTCTTTTTATTCATTGAATCTGGCTCTGTGTGACTCCTTATTCTTCTCCAAGGTCAAAATGACCATGAAAGGTAAATATTTCTAATCAGTTTAGGACACGGAGGCAGCCATGGCAGTGTCACTAAAGAAAGACCTTCAGGAAAGAGCACTCCAGAACAGCTTTAGTAAGCAGCAGAAACGATGGGATGGGCATGCTTGAAGTGAGGGGGATTAGTGGTAACATGGCTTTTACTGTAATAAATGTTGAAAAACTTAAATATTCATTATATTGTTCTGTCCCCAGCTGTAGCTGTCATCCCTCCCTGACACGAGGATTCCCAGGCCCAGCTGGAGGGGGCTGTAGATCTGCTCTCAGCTTTGCTT
Organism: Fukomys damarensis; assembly: GCF_012274545.1. Lineage (NCBI taxonomy): Eukaryota > Metazoa > Chordata > Mammalia > Rodentia > Bathyergidae > Fukomys > Fukomys damarensis. Next base: position 58,297,311 of record NW_022900935.1, on the reverse strand, counting down.
AGGCTTTAGGAGGCCTGTTGACTTTGCCCTTGTGTATATATTTTCCCACCCCATTGATATTGCTCTTGGCCGTGGGACTCGCCGTGGGACTCGCAGTGGAATTTTGGCAGATGTGACATAAGGCTACTAGCATGCTTAGGTAATTTCACTTGCCCTGCTGAGCTCCTAGAATCTCCTGTGAGAAGAAAGCTTAGGTAGATTCTGGCTCAATGGGGGGACCCAGAGTAGGCTGGAACCCAGCTGGAGTCCAACTCCACCACCCTTCATCCAGAGTCACCTTGAGCAGACTTGCAGTTAAAAACAGTGCTAAGCTAAGCCCCTGAGTTTTGTTCATAGTAGCTGATTACAAAGCATTGCTGCGATAGCTGCCTAATACACCGTCCTTGAAAGTGATCAGGATTGTCTTGTGACCCCTGGGTAGGACGTAACAAACAGGTTTGCAGCATTAGGCAGGTGTTAGGGTGAGGACATCCTAAAGGTCTCTTTCTGCCTCTAGGTCCTGTGGTTTTAGGTTCTGAAGGTAGTTATGGTTGACCCTGGAGGCTTGTACCGAAAATCACAGGGGATAAGGGCAACATAAAAAGAGTTGTTTGTTTGTTTGTTTGTTTCTGGTGCCTGCTTTGCAAGCTCAGGGACCTGAGTTTGAGCCATGGTACCAAAAAAAAAAAAATTTTTTTTTTTTTTGAGATGGTTGCTCAGGCTGGACTGAAACTTGCAATCTTCCTGCCTTCCAGCCTCAAAGTGCTGGGTTTACAGTCCTATGCCACCATGCCTGGTGGAGAATAACATTTTAAGCTTCCCATGGATTGATTCTGCAGCTCCCACCTCAGCCAGACCACTCAAGGCTCATTCAGGAATCCATAAACCACTCTAAATGCTGGACAAAGAGGGGAGTTTTCTAGGAACTGGGTTGCACCGATGATGGAAGATCACGGAAGCTGAACAAGGGATGAAGGAGTAACCCGGGGGTTTGTAAAAAGCAGGAAGCTATGGCTCTCGGTGGGATGGAAGACAAAGGGAGGCCCAGAGAAGCAGGAGCAGTTTGAGGCCTTCCTGCTGGGAGATGGAGCCACAGAGGAGAAGCAGCTGTTTCTGCGAGGACAGGCCCCAACTCCTCTCTTTCTCCTCTTTCCAACCTCTTCCATGTCGCTCATGGTCGAGCACAGCTGATATAAGAACAGAGCTGTTGCAGGGTTGGCTCCCTTGCATTATAGGGAACAGGCATATCAGTCTGATCTTCACTACTATAATGAAATACTAGAGGCAGGCTGACTTTATGAAAAAAGAGGTTCATTTAGTTCGGTTTTGGAGGTTTAAGCGCATGGCATTGGCATTAGCTCAGCTCCGGGGAGGGCGCTCTTGGCTGCATCTTATCCTGATGAGTGCCTGTGTGTGAAGAAGAGAGGCTGAGGTCCCGCAGCCCCTTCTGAAGGCATGGCCCGCTGGTGACCTACAGACCTGCTCTGTCCCCAATGTTTAAAGGCCCACATTATTAGCAGCACCCTCAGGACCAAGCCTCCAACCCATGAGCCTCTAGGGGGTGCATTTAAATACACTCCAACCCCAGCTGCAGGGGAAGGCTGAGCAGTGGATTTGAGGGCAGGTGGACCGCAGACTGGCACTTCTCTCTTGTGTATGCCTGGCCCACCCTGCCTGCTTTGGTAGATGGCCTCCCTGTGCACTCTGATGCTTGGCTGGGGAGGCATTTGCTTGCTTTTTTTCCCCACAGGAATCTGCAGTGTGAGCACCACCTGCAAAGGTCACTTGAACGAGTATCTTTCTCACCATTTTGTTTCTCACTACGCTGCTAAATCCTTTCCCTATCCAATCTCCACCCAACACTCAGGATATTTTCCAAAAGTAAATCAGATCATTTCAGTCCTTTGGTGAAGATCTATCAATGGACTCAAATCCAAATTCCTTTGCCTGACATGGTGTTTCTTTGGTACCAGAGATTGAATTCAGGTCCTTGCGCTTGAGAGACAGGCAGCAGAACCACTGAGCTAAATCCCTGGCCCCTGTCTTGTTTTGTTTTAGTTGGGGGCTCTCTATGTTATCCAGGCTGGTCTTGAACCTCTAGGCACCTCAACCTCTGAAGTAGCTGGAACCACAGGTGTGCACCACTATGTCTGCTGTCTTTTCAAGCTCACCTGGTCCATCTTCTTCCTCTCCCGCTGGGTTGCAGATGCTCACTGGTTTCCCACAGAGCCTAACACCTGTGCATCTTTCTTGCCCCAGGGCCTTTGCACTGATGGCTCCTGAACCTTTGACCATCCCCGAGCAGCTCTTTGTCACCTTGCTGATCTCAGCTGATATGACGCACTTCAGAGATGCCTTCATCGACCACCACAGATGTCCTCCCAGTGCCACCTCTGTCCCATCACCTCACAGCTCTTGTGACATGCTGGGGTTCTTTTATTTATACCCTGCCCTGTCTGCAATCTTTTCCAAGGCTGGACTATCATCTCTATGCGGACGGGCCTGGTCGGGCGCCTTGGTACTTACTCCTCTCTACAAAGTATCTATAGAGGTGGCATCTACAGACACCAAAAGATTAAACGGACAAGAGAGGCGGCCTGGGATGGGCTCAGGCACACTCAGCCAGGCCCCTGGGGGAAGTCACCCTGGGTTCTCCATGGATGGCCATGGGTCAGTGGTCTGGCCTCTGTATGGAAACACAGAAAGGTCAGAAAGGTCTACAGTGAGTGTTTGTGAAACCTGGTTCCCTCTGTCACATCACCTGAGAAGATCTGGGGTGGGGGAGTGAAAGGTGCTAAATAAAGACCAAATCTTATTGTCTCCGGTCTCCTGATTACCAGCTGCTTAGCCTGCAGTTACACAGTCAGCGGTGATGAGCTGTAATTGCAGACGTTTTCCCTGGTTATTTTTTCCCCTGGAAGATAAAGTGATACCTGTAATTTCCCCAAAGACGCACTCCAGGCTACCATCCGGAGGCAGAGGCTAAGCACCTCTGTCATCCAGTAAATATGAGCTTTTCTTCTACTTTCTTGGCAAGGAGGTGGGCTGGCTGGGGATTAGTGGTTCTGGGTCCTGGGTCTAAATTTCTGCCACCAATTGGCTGGATAATCTGGACCTTGGTTTGCTCATCTAGAAAATGGAGGCTGCGGCAGGCACTGGGGACACAAGGTGGGAAGATTGGGACCTTGGGGGAGGAGCTGTCAGACGCTGGGGTCTGAGCCAGCAGGGATTCTGGGGGAGGGGACCTCTCTCTGGTCCTTGGGGAGAGACTGACTGTTCCTTTCAGCCAAGGACGTCATGCGGTGTCGGCTTCTCCCACTTCCTCCTAACCACAGAAGCCCTTCAACCTCTACCAACTTCATCCTGGCCCCTCTAGTTGCTACAGTTATTGTTTGGGCAGCAGGGATTGCTGTCCGGACTCTGGAGCTTGGGACACCAGAGCTGGTGCCACAGTTGGGTGGCTGTGGGGGTGGGAGAAGGAGGAGGATCCTCTTGACCCTGCCACAGGCATAGTCTGCTTCATGCTGTGGTCGCATAAATGCTCAGGCTGGGTAATTAATTCACAACAAATGGCTTCATGAGTGCTAGACAAGCACGCTTCCCCTGAGAAAATCCCTAGTCCAGGTGAACTCCTCCTTTCATGTGGGACCCAGTTCCACCCTTGAGATGGCAACGTGGACCCATTCAGGATCACAGAGCCCCCATGGCTTAATCAGCTCCTCAAGATCCCTGCTCTCAGCCTGTTGCACTGGGGATTGGTTCTCCATCCAACACATGAATTTAGGGGTCACGTTCAAACCACAGCAGGGACTCTGTGACCCTGGTTCTGAGTTACAGTCCTGACTGTGCTTTCCCTGAGGGTCATGTTATGAGCTGACCCCTTTCACCATACTGGTGTAGGCAGCTCACTCTGGTGGGTTTCCAAGGATTGGGGCTGGGGCTGGAGGAGCCATGTGTTCTAGTGGGAAGATGTGTTCTGAGCTCTCCAGGAACAAACAGCAGATTTTTCAAAGCATTTTTGGAGCCTGGCCTATTCCCAGGCTGGGGACAGTCAGTGCCAGCTCTGGGCTCAGAAAGACCTGCAGGCAGCGGTGAGGGGCACGCTTGGCTGCTTCTCTCCTCCTGGTCACCCCTGCTGTGGGCTCTCTTCTGCCTCAAGCATTCTCTGGCCCTGGGCCTAAGCAAGGCCACTGGGGGGTGGGGGGTTCTGGGGCTTCTACCATGGACAAACAGAACACAAATAGGCCCTTACACCATGCACTGTCCTTAACCGTGTCCTGCAAGGGGAAGACACATTGCCCACCTGGGCATGAGTGATGAGCCATTCCTCGGAGATGTGCAGACAAGATGTGTCACTGAGCAGGCAGCTGGGTGCCTGACCAACATCCGGGGCACCGGGATGCCGTTCTTTCGGTCTACCTTTACAGTGATGCCCTCTGACCGCTGGAAAGGGCACACATCCCCATATCTATCCCGGAGGATGGAGTCTGCCCCTGGGAGCTCAGCAGATGCTGAGTTGGTCCACATCCTATGCAGCTGTGAAGTATAGGGATGCTCCATTCCTGAGCCATTGGGCAGGCACTCCCGCCCCTGGTCATGCTAGAGGACAACCCCGGGATGCGTTCTTTCATTGCTGCGACTTGGGCTTGCCTTCCAGAAAAACAAAACAAAACAAAAAAACAAAAAAACAAAAACAAAACAAAACTCCAACACATTCTCATCCTAGGTTCTGTTTTGGGGAGATACTAAGTAAGACACCTACATTCCAGAGGAACCCTGCAGAAACATGAGAATAAAGAAAAGCCAAGGTTTTGAGGTTCCGTGCCAGTTCTTGTCCTGGTTGGGATACTGCCAAGGGTCAGCGTGGCAAGAAGAGGATGACAAGTCCACAGTGTGACCTTACTCACCTCTTCTTTTTTGGCGGTAGAGGCGGAGGACATGGTGGTGACCTCAGACCCTGGACCTGGGCTGAGTGGGGCAAAGGGTGGCCTGCAACCTGGCTACTTTCAAGTTGGACAAGGAGGGTTGTGGAGCAAGGCAGCACCCTGGCTCAGACAGGTGTGGGTCATGCTGAAGTCCTTCCATGGGGAGTGGTCCCTGGAGCACTGTACCGTTTCCCCAGCCCAGCCCTGCCCTGCCCCAGAGCTGGATGACTGCTCTTATTCCCACGTCTTCTTTTGACTCCCACTTGCTGGGTAGCGTTTCAGTTTGATCTGCTATTTTTCTCTGTGTATTTGTTTGCTAACGTTACTGTAATAAAGAACCCCAGACCGAGTGGGCTTAAAACACAGAAATGTATTGTTCTCACCATTCTGAGGGCCAAAGTCGGGAGGGCCACACTGCTTCTGAAACATACAGGGAAGAACGTTTTCTGCCTCTTCTTCTGGTCTTTCCCAGCCATCCTTCATGTTCCGTGGCTTAAAGATGCCTCACTCTAATCCTTGCTTCCATTGCTGCATGCTGTCATCTCCCTCTGTGCATGTCTGTATCCAAATCTCCCTCTTTGTATAAGGGTACCAGCCACATCCGGTTAGGGTCTACCCAGGGGCCATCTCTTAATTCCATTGCACCTTCAAAGACCCTACTTCCCAGTAAGGTCACGGTCACAGGGATAAGAGGTCAACATCTTTTGTGGGAGGCATAATTCAACCTGAACTCTCATTCTGCTCCTTTTGCCTTGGCACCTGGGCTGGGCTGCCCCTGCCTGTCAGTCCTGTCCCTCCCAGGTGAGGTGCTCATGATGATGGAAGTGGCAGGGTGGACGGAGTAGGGGTAAATGAGAGGGTGAGGAGAGCATGGAATGGGCAGGGACCACACCTGGCGGGCAGGAGTGAGGGGAGAAGCCAAGATGCCTTGTTTTTCGGGATTTGTGTCCAAGCTGAGGCTTCAGGGAGGCACCAGTTGGGATCCTTAGAAATGGGGTGACCCATCATCCTGATGCCCGTGACTCCCCTGAAAGAGATCCTGAAAGACCGGCATCCAGGAAGCCCACCTGGCCCGGGGCTAACTGTCCTTTTTGGTCATCCTTCTTGGAGAACCTGGGGCCTCCCATCGGGCAGTGACCAGCAAAGCATCTTGTCAATAAAAAAGACATCCTGGTCACTGAGGAATGTGTGACCAGCAGCACAGCTTTCCCAGTAGGCTGGAAGAGGGAGATGCCACCTAAGAATACAAGAGGCTCCAAAGACAGGAGGTGGCCGGGGTCTGCAGGGGGCCTCAAAGCCGGGGACCCCTGTGGCAACCTCTCTTCCTCTTTCCTAGTGGGCAGGCAGATTAAAAGGTACGATGTGACCGGGACACCTGCTGCTCAGCCTGGCCCTGCACCCTGCACCCCTCCTTGTTCCTGCACAGTCCTGGCCGGCACAGGTGATGATGGCCTGGTCTGGGCAGCAGGTGAGGGGAAGCAGGGGAGTGGGGCGCTGCTTTTCAAGTCTTCATTTTCTTTCTGCTCTCAGACCCACAGTCGGCAAAACACCCTGGAACGATGGGGTCATTTTGAAGAGCACCTTTTGGATGGGAAGAGGCCCCTTGGGACCCGGACAGGCTGCTGGAGTTCTTAGGTGGCTCTGGTCCCCGTGGGAACTATTTCCATGGGTCCGGAGGTGGGGCGAGTGAGGACCCATGACCTCCTGAGGAGGCTCAGATGATGTGGAGATCTCCCCAGGCTAAGGTTAATCGTGCCCTGCTAGTTCTGCGATGAGGAAACATCTGCACTTGTCAGGGGATTGAGGCAGCCGGTGAGGCGGGTTTGCCTGAACCCCGAGCACGCTCATCCCTTTGCTCATCTCAGCCCACAACTGCAGGGACCCTGAGAGGGCCTCTGACTGGGGGAACTCCACAGCCAAGCCTCTGAGCCAAGAGCTAGATTTGTCTCGAGGCCTCCCAGCAACTCCAGGAAGGGCCAGCTTCTGGCTGGTTGGGTTGGGAGTATGGTGCAGGTTTGGTACTGCCTGCCTGGGCAGAAATTCCTGGGGAGACCTGGGAACAGCGCATAGAATGGGAATAAATGAGGTGGGATAATCTGGCCTTTTCCCCCTAAAGGCCTGATTTATGTATTCAGTCAAGAAGCATTTGTTGAACATGCACTATGTTTCAGAAACAGTTTCAGTCATTTAGGATGTATCAATGAACAAGGCAGACAACAGTTGTTGCCCTCACAGGGACTGCATTTTAGTGGGGAGCTGAACAGTACAATGATTGCAAAAACATTAAATTATGTGATATTTGGGAAGGCCGTAAAGCTATTGGAGGGAAAAAATCCGAGACCAAGAGGAATGAGTAGGACGGAGTCGGAGGTAGGTTTCAAGATTTGAGTAATACGGCCAGGGAGGACTCACTGTGAATTAAGATCAGGCAGAGACAGGGAAGGTAAGTCTGGCTCCGAGCCTAAACCTTGAGGCTTGTCCATCTTTTTGCTTTTGCTACAAAAGCAAAACCTCACCTTTCTCAGTCTCCAGGCCTCCTTTGTCAGATTCTACTGGGAAAGGAGCTGGGATCCAAGGCCCCTGCGGGAGATAAAGCTGGTTTCCTGCCCAAGGATGTCACGGTGTTCACCGTATGTGAGACCTCAGGAGACAAAATCCTCTCAGAATGCCCAGACTGGGTTCTTGGGGAAACTCAGAAACCACTTCCTCTCCTCAGCACAGGTGGCTTTGCCTTCATTCCCTGGCACGGTGCATCTTGCTCCATCTTTCCGTAATGGGGTGATCGCATGCACACACATTCACAATGCACTAAGGAACCCTTTTGTGTGATGACTCTGGTCGGGGCCTTAACGGCTTTCTCCAGCCCCTAACAAGCCATTGTGGAGAAAGGAGGACGTGGGGAAGGAAGCTGGGGCTCCCAGCAGATGCTCAGGGTGGTGGTAGTGGTGGACACAGTCAGGGACTTGGGCGTGGCACCTAGCCGAGAGGCTTTGCTTCTGCCCAGAGCCAGTACCTTTATGGGGAGCAGACACAGAGCTAGAGTTGCTCAGTGCGGGGAATGGATGAAATCAGATGTGCAGTTCATCTGCCAGGGAGTCATTGAGCTGGATTTGAACCCAGGTCTCTCCAAACAGGGAGGTCATAGCATTACCAGAACCTCCCGGTGGGTCATGACATTGGCTGTACCCTGCTGTGTGACATGTTGCCGGAGACCTCCTGTTGCCCTCTTCACCCTCACAGGTAGAAATCAATGACATCAAAGCTAATGCTCAGGAAGGCACAGATCCCCGCTTCCTGATCTTTCTCTCCTTTCTCCTTCCCCTTAGGGACTCTTCATCTGCAAATGCCCCGGAATGCTTTGCAGATGGGCCCTGGGCCCATTTGGCACTGGCTCTAGGCCTTTTTGGGAGCCCCTCTTCTGCGTCAGGCCTTGCTGTGGCCATTCTTAAGAACCAGAAAAGATGTAGCTATCTCTGGGTAGAAAAGCACAGTAAGATCTATGGAATTTAATAAAATCGTCCAAGACTTGGCACTATTGCAGTTTTCTGGTGACATTCGCTCTTTGGGGAGGTAAATTTCCTTCTCTTTAATCCACTGTTTCTTAAGCAGGTGACCCACTCGGTGTTATTACAAGCAGGTTATTATGACTATAAATCCTTCCGCTTCTGCTCCCTTCCATTTACATTAAATATAGTTTTCGTTCTGGAGCCTAAATTAGCTTTCATGCGAGAAAATCTTTGTATAATTTGCAGGGGATGAGGACTGTAAGCGAGGTGGGGCAGAGAGGGAAAAAAGCGGGGACAGAATGAAGGTTTTGGACTCCAATCGGGGAAGGAGCATGGCTCACCCCTTCCGAGGTTCTCAAAGCCCCAGAAAGGCACCGGGAGCCCCTCTCATCCATGCGTGCGTGTATTTGGAAAACATGTGGAGAACGTCTGTAGGTCTAGGCCTCCCTCAGGGGTCAAGAAAACGGAGAAGCTGCTGGACTCTAACTCTAGCACATTTTGGAAAAGGCACAGCTATGGATGGAGACAGTAAAATTGGTTGGTGGTTGCTAGGGGCTCATGCTAAGGAGGGAGGGATAAAGAGATGGCGCACAGGGGATTTTTAGGGCAGCGAGACTGCTCTGAGTGAGGGACACACGCCACTGTCAACTCCCTCATAGCTCTGAGCGAACCCCAATGTAAACTGGCTGTTGGTTAATATCAGGGTACTTGCCCTGGTCCATCAGTTTGAACAACTGTGCTACATTAAATAATGAGAATGGCTGTAGGGTGGTTAGAAAAGGCTTTGGGGAACTCCGTGTACTTTGTGATCTTTTTTTTTTCCTGGAAAGTTGAAAGAATTCTAAAAAAACGTCTATTAATAATAATTTAAAAAATAGATGGGGGGACATGCGAGTTTGCGAGATACTCTCAGCCCCAGACAGGCAGTGACAAACTCATCCTCTCTTCCCCTCCGGTTATTTATGGGAGCAGCCTGTGTCTGTTTCCAACAGGAGGCGCCTTTCCTGGCACTAGAGAGACCCTGATAAGGATGGAAACTTATCTCCGATGCGACCTTTAAGATTAGGTCACGAGGGCTGCCCTCATGGGTGGATTCATGTTGTTATCGCGAGAGTGGGATCGCTGTTGGGAGGGTGGGTTTATGTTTTGAGCCGTCTTGCCGTTCTGGTTTAAATATGAGATGTTCTGCAAAGATTCATGTATCAAGGGCTTGACCCTCATCCAGCAGTGTTTAGAGGTGAGTGGATCATGAGGACGCTTAACCTCACCTGTGGATGAGTCCATGGCGAGTTGGATGGGCTGTTAGGAGGTGGCGCCCTTTGGAGGAGGTGGGTCATTAGGGACTGGCCTTTGAAGGACATACCAGGTGCCCGGCCCATGTTGTCTCTGGCTCTCTTTCCTTCCCCGTTTCCTGGCCGCCATGATGTGAGCAGCTGTTCTTTGCTGCGTCCTACCACCATGATAGTTCTGCCTTGCCACCACCCAAAAAGCGATGGAGCAAGTGGACCATGGACTGAAACTTCTGAAGCCGTGAGCCAAACTAAAACCTTTCTTTTTCATCTTTTAAATTCCCCATCTTCTGCTTTGTTTGGCTGCAGTCACTCTTTTTTTTTTTTAACCTTCCTAAAATAGGAACTAAAATACTTGATTTTAAACTTTTGTTTTATTTTTTATTTTTGGTACCAGGGATTGAACTCGGGACCTTGCACTTGTGAGGCAGGCAGCAGAACCACTGAACTAAATCCCTGGCCCTTTTCTTCTTTTCTAACAAGGACACTTGAAGGTATAACTCTCCTTATAGTTACTGCTTTCGTGATATTGCCATAGATTTTTTGAAATGAGTTCACTGAAGTATAAATCGCAAACAATAAAATTCATCAAATTAAAACACAAAACTCACAGAGTTTTGACTAACGTCATTACCCATTTGACCATCACAGAATATTCTCACACTGCCCCGAATTTTCTTGTGCCTGTTTTAGTCAGTTCTGCCCTTACTGCAGTGTCAAGCACTGACTTGTTTTCTATTACTATAGTGTTGACTTTTTTACTAGAATTTCATATAAATGAAATTATACAGTAGGTAGCCTTTTATGTCTGGGTTCTTTCACTTAATATAATGCTTTGCAGATTCATCTATATTACTGCATGTCTCAGTAATTCCATTTTTTTGGTACTGGGGATTGAACTCAGGACCTTGCCCTTGCAAGGCAGGTGTCAGAACCATTGAGCTAAATCCCTGGCCCTATTGATTGTTCTTCATAGAGCTGTGTAGAATTCTACAGTACTGTAATTTGTTTACCCAGTCTCTACTTGCTGGCTATTTTGGATTGTTTCTAGTTTGAGGTTATTATTATTATTTTTTTCCTCTTTGTTGAGTTTATTGGTACATTTTAGGTATACAGTACAGTTACATTTATTATTGGGATCTTGTACCTTTACATGACAGGTCTTGGTTCTCATTTTTTCCCCTTGTCCCTGTCCTCCCTTCACCCTTAGGGATTATTATAAATAAGGCTGCTATGGACATTTGTGTACAAGTCTTTGTGTGGACATATGTTTCTCTTTCTCTTAGATTAATAAACTGAGATTTCTGAGTCATATAACAAGTGTCTATTTAATTCTACAAGAAACATTCCAAAGTGGCTGTACTGTTTTGTATTCTCAGGGTAAACCTGTTTTTTTGTTTGTTTGTTGCTGTTGTTGTTACCTCATCTTGGTCAGGCCAGAACTACCATTTGGCTTAAAGCACTGGATTTTCTTTTCAAGAGATTGAAAAATGGAGAAAATGTATTTTATATATTATATATTACCTATTTCTGACATTCTTCCCTCCTTTGAGTAATTCAAATTTCCATCTGGTATTACTTTCCTCCTTCCTAGACCTTTTATTTTAAAGAAGCATGAAGGGGTATATCAGGCAAAAATTTAAAAGTACATACTCAAGGACTAGGGATTTGGCTCAGTGGTTCCGCCACCTGCCTTGCAAGAGCAAGGACCTGAGTTTGATCCCTGGTACAAAAAAAAAAAGTACATACTCAAATAGTGTGGGGCC
>NW_022900935.1:58203649-58283649 GCF_012274545.1 Fukomys damarensis | reverse complement strand
ATTGCTTTTGAGCAGCTTTCCCCTCTGATTATGGAATTTTACCCCACATACGTGCACATCCATGTTTAGCCAAAGATTACAAGTGACTCTTTTGTAGATCTTCTGCACAATCTTCCTCTCTCTGTGCATCTCCTATTTGTGTAATATTTATGCCCCTAAATTTTAGTCTCTCTGCTTCCTCAGACTCTGATCTGTTTTTCTTATCTTAGTCAGATCCTTTGCTCTGTAGGAGTCCTTCTTCCTTTGCCGAGGCTAAGAAATCCTCTTGGCAGTAAGCCAAGGTTTACCTTGTTTGTTCCTTTATATCTTGGATCACTTTTATACCCTGTCTGTCTGTTGTCCAATATCCGAAAACATTTGTTTCATATATTTTTTTCCAGTTTTCTAGTTGATTACGATACTGCGATGAAAGAAAAAACAAATACGTTCCTTCCTTTTGCTATATTCGCACAGCACAGAACACTTTACTTGTTGGTCACCAAGATGTTTCTTTCTACCAGCACTGTGCAATTTTCCTCCAGTGTGTACTAACAGGGTGTCTTACAACTCAACTCAGTTTATGACATTCAGTCTCACAGGTTAAGGGAACTTTTGGGGTTTTATGGAGGCTTCCTTGCACAGACATGACTGATTATATCATTGACCTTTGTCGATTGACTCGACCTTTAGCCCATCTACCCTGTAGGTCAGGGGATGCGACTTAAACTTCTAGCCTCCTGATACCATGGTTGGTTCCCCTGGCAACCAGCTCCTATTGCGAGGCTACCCAGTAGCTCACCAGTAGCTGCCCCATTAGGACAAAGGATTTTCCTCTCACCAGGAACTTCTAAGGGATTTAAGAGCTATCTCAGATGTTCCTGTCACTCAGAAAATTACGAAGATCTTAGAAGTTTTGTGTTAGAAACCAGGGTCAAAGATTACATATTAGAACAAAAGATTCTCCAAGTCCTTCCCTCTCCAAGTGTACTAGGGCTCTGGGTCAGAGACAAATATCTGTTTTCCTGATGATTTTACCAAGGAAAATGCTTAGAGCAGTTAATTTCCCACGAGCGAAAAGAAAATCCATCCTACAGATTTTGTTATTACCATTCAGTTAAACATGTTTTCTAGTTTCCTTTCCATTGAGAAGTATACCGTTTAATTTATAAATATCTGGGAGGTATCTAGATATCTCACCGTTGCTGATTTTTGATTTAATTCTACTGGGGTTGGAGCACATGCTGTGGTATTTTAGTGACTGAATTTATCAAGATTTGTGTTGCAGATTGTAATTTTATCTTGATTTGTGAGAATTTCAAAAGAATGTGTACTCTATAGCAGTTGGATGGAGTATTCTATAAACATCAATTAGGTACACATGATTGACAGAGCTATTCAGACTTCCATATACTTGAGGATTTTTTCTAGTTGTTCTATCAATTATTAAGAGAGGTGTTAACATCTCTCACTATGATTGTGTATTTGTCTTTTTCTTTATATAGTTCTATTAAGTTTCCTTTCATATATTTTGAAGTTCTGTTATTAGGTGCACACATTTTGAGATTGCTATGTCTTCCCGATGTATTTAGTTTTTCATCCTTATACAATGTTCCTGTTTTATCTCTGGTAATATTTTTTAATCTTCATATTTGCTTTGTCTCATGTAAATATAGGCACGTCCTCTTTCTGATGTCTACAGTTTGCATGATACATCTATTTTGTACTTTAACTTTGAACTAGTTGCATCTAAATTTAAGATATACTTCTTTTTTATTTTACATAATACTCCAATTTAACGATATTACCCTCTTATGTTTAATTTTTAGTCCACTCATATTTAATGTAATTAATGCAGTGGTTTGATTTAGATCTACTCTCTTGTCGTAATAGTTATGTGTTGCTGTAGAACAGAGTACCACAAATTTATCTGCTTGTAGAAGAGACATTTATTATTTCACAAGTGTTGTGTATCAAGAATGTGTGAATGGCTTGGCTGATTCAGGGTCTCTTGTGAGGCTGCTGTGAAGGTATTATATAGGGCTAGAGTCTCACCGGAAAAATTGGCTAGGAAAAAGAGTCACTTCCGGGATCACAAGGTGGCTGGCAGGATCACCTCGTCGCAGGCCATTGGAATGAGAGCCTGTTTCTTGCTGGCTGCTGGTCACAGGTTGCCGTCAGTTTCTTACCACGTGGGGTTCTCCATAGGACAGCTCACAGAGTTTATTTCAGCAAAGTCAGAAAAGGAGAGAGCCTTTGAGAGATGGAGGTTACAGTCTCATGTAACAGTCACGGAAGGGACATCTTGTCATCTTTGCTGTATTTTTTTTTAGACAGGGTCTCACTGTGCAGTTGAGACTGACCTGGAACTCACTATGTAGCCCAGGCTGGTCTCGAACTCACAGCGATCCTCCTGCCTCAGCCTCCTGAGTGCTGGGATTATAGACACATGCCACCACACCTGGCTTGCTGTATTCTATTAGTAGGAAGCAAGTCACAGGTCCTGTCTACATGTAAGGGAGCATCTTAAACCAGTGAAAGTACAGCTAGTAAAAGGTGGGACTGGTGGGTTTTATCTTAAAGTCTGTGGTACCTGCTATTTGTTTTCTAGTTGTTGAATGTGTTCTTTGTTCTTTTCTTTCGCCTTTCCTGTCTCCTTAAATTATTACTTTTTGTACTGGGGATTAAACCCAGGGTCTCACAAATGAGCTACATTCCCAGCCATGCCCTTTTTAAAGTTCCTAAATTGCACGGTCTGATCCTCCTGCCTCTACCTCCCGAAGGGCTGGGGTTGCAGGTGTGCACCAAAATGCCTGGCTCTTTCCTGCATTCATTCCTTGTTCTTTCTTTTAATTCAATTTTAAGACCTCAATTGCTTTTTATCTTTATGTCTGTGTATTTTCATAAGTGGTTGCTCTCTGCATTCTAAACTTATCCTAGAATGCTTACATTTAATATTGCAACATTTACCCTGAAATATAAGAATCTTATAATAGGAAACTTCAATTTACTCCTTTGTGCTCCTGTTAGTATGCATTTTACAATGACACCTATGTGTTAGTCAGCTTTTTGTCTCTGTTACAAAATACCAGACATAGTTTAAAGGAGGAGAGGTGTATTTTGGCCCACGGTTTCAGAGGTTTCGGTCCATGGTCCACTTGCCCTATTGCTTTCAGGACTGTGCTGAGGTCAAGCACTTCCACCAGGGTGGAGAAGATGTGACAGAGGAAAGCCACTTACCTCCTGGCAGCCAGGAAGCAGAGAGAAACAGAAAAGGGCCAGGATCAAGATATAGTTCTCAAGGTTGTGCCTCATGATCTATAACCCTTCAACTAGGTCCACCTCCAAATTCCTATCACCTTCCAATAATGCCATCAAATTATGATCTCATCAATGGATTAATCCATTGGTAAAGTAGAGCCCTCTTGAGCCATTCATCTTCTGAAAGCCTCAACTCTGAACGCAGGAACCTTTTTGGGGTAATGTCGTAGGTATAAGCCAGCGTGGTACAGAATGCATACCAACACGCAGGGCTAACATTTTCACTTTGAACTATGAGTGATCTTTCAAGAATCTTTCAAAACCTGTTTTGTGGGAGCAGCTGTTGTTGGAGGCTCGACTGTAGGCATCATCTGCACCTAGCATTATGGTCTTTTAGAATTTGATGATTTGGGATTGTGGAGATGATAATATGTGACTTCTAATGATGTCCCAAAACACACTGAAGCTTCTCTCCCTCCTTCTCTCTCTGTCTCTCTGTCCTTAGTCTGGGAGAAGCCAGCTGCCATGTTTTGAGGACACTCAGCCCTACAGAGGCCCACACAGTTAGGAACTGGGCTGTCCAGCCAACAACCAGCTCCATGTGAATGCACCATACTGCAAGCTGGTTCTCTACAGATGGCTGTGGCTCCAGAGACCTCCTCTCTGCAATCCCACGACAGACCCTAAGCCCCACTCACCTAAGCCACTTAAAAACTCTCTAAGATGATAGATGCTTGTTGTTTTCAGCTACTTCATTATTTCCTCCTCCTCTTCCTCCTCCTCCTTGTACCAGGGATCAAACTCAGGACCCTGCACTTGTGAGGCAGGCAGCAGCACCACTGAGCTAAATACCTGGCCCGCTTCTTCTTCTTTTTAAAGCACAAAACATATAGCTCTTCTAAGTGGCCTAGAGAAAAAACAAAAGAGATAATGCTTAACCAAGGTTTGAATTAAACTTGTCAGGTTTCTTTGCTGTGTCTTCTCAAAAGACTTTAATTTGCTGCTGTGTTGTGAATATACAAGACAGTGACACAATATTGAGATTTTTTATAATTTACTCCGGCATAGGCTTTCTGGTCTTCATACCTCCACTTTTTTTTTTTTTCTTTTTGGTATCAGGGATTGAACTCAGGACCTTGCACTTTCGAGGTAGGCACAGCGCTACAGAGCTAAATCCCCAGCCCTCTACCCTCTACTTTTCACAGAACATTTCTGGGAACTAATTTATAGGAAACACACTTGAGGGAGTGGGCTTGAAGCAGGAGGAAAGTTGCTACATTGCCTCTCCAGGCCTCAGTTTCCCCATCTGTGAAAAGATCTAAAAAAGCTGGGATTCTTTTCTGTGCAATGATTTCAACTCAGGCTGGAGGCGTTGCTAGCTGGCTCCCATCCTGGTCACTCTTCAGCCAATTAGGTGCAATTGGGCGAACACTCCAAGTCAGAATAACCGGGCTGTACAGAAGTTATAGCTATGCTAATGCTTTATGTTAATGACTGATGGGAATGGGTAATTGGAGATGGCAGGAGGGTACAGAGTTGTGAAGAAATTTGGGTTCTTACAGAAAATACTGCATTCAAGGAGCTTAAGAATGATTAATGGAGGCTCTGGAATTGCAAAAAGCAACTAGTGGAAACTGTTTGGAACAGAAATTGCTTAGGGGAAGTAACCTTGAGAAGGCTGTGGAGCAAACTGGGGAGCTTTTTATGGACAGAACCTAGGGAAGGGAAGGAAAAGGCTTTGGGTCGTCATGGCGAGACGTGTGACCAGGAACAGTGGTTTGCTGTGGCCCAGAAGGTGACCCCAGGGAACTCAGGCTTAGTGTGAACGTGGTTGAAATGGGGGCTGAATGTGATTACAGAAGTGGGATCTGCCTGTGTCTTCCTCTCTTCCTCTTCGTATGAGGCTTGTGTCCCCTGATTACTTCCCACTCTAGGCAGGAACGGGGGCGGGGGGGACTGCTCTGTTGAAAGAGAGACCCAGCGAACAGTTACATCTTGAAAGGGTACCATTTGCAGATCTTGATTGCTGGTCCCGTGGATGTTGTTAAAGGGAAGTACTTGGGTTGAAAAAAAATGGCAGAAAAGCTTTCTGTTTCCTTGAAGGAAAGCCTTCTGTTTCCTTACTCTAATAGAGAATTTGAGTGAAGGTTGGAGTCAGGCACACTGTGGGACATGCTTGATCTCGTGCGGGCAAACTGAACTGAGTCGCAGGGCCAAACGGTGGGGACGCTGGCCTTCCCTCTCCCTGCATGGACTAGCAGGGTTGCCATTCCAGACACTGCCACTTGGCACTTACAGCCCTGTCAGCATTGGATGACGGATGGCAGAGTTGTCTCCTAGGGAGTCCTGTCCTGAATCAATGCTGCTGGCCCATTGAGGCTGCCTCCTTGGCCCTCCAGCTCCTTTGAAGCCACCCCTGTGTACAGCTGCCCCACCTCAGTCAGGACCTTCTCCAGAAAGCGGGGCTAGTGAGTTAGCAGCAGGTGGCACTTCTGGGCTTTCTGGCTCCTGGCATAATGGATGAGTGGGCTGTGTACTTCCTGTCCCTGCCGCGCATTGTTACCAACCTTGTTTACAGAGTGCCACAGAAAGTCACTAGTTCTGGGCTTCCAGGAGCCTGAATTAGGAGTCCAGTGTGTACTGGGGAAGGAATGGCTGAGGCTTGGAGGGACCTGGATCCCTGGGATGGACCGATTCATGCTGGTGTGTTCTGTCTTGTTCCAACTCAGAGAAGCAGGGCTCTCTCATCTTAATCTGGGCTGAGCTTTGCTTTCAAGAAACTCAAGCCTGAAGCAGGATCCTTCCAATCCAAAAGGCCTTTAAGATGAGCCTGCCCATCCATTATTCCAGGCATTAAGAAACAACCTCTGTAGCCTTGTGCTCAAATAAGTTGGACCCAGAAGCCCGATAGTTTAAACAGGTCAAGATAGAGCCCTGCTTCCTCCTCCTCGCTGCCTCCAACTGCTCCTTCCTGAGTGGTGCTGCAGTGCCTGAGATGAACCTGCAGGACTTCATGGAGGTCAGTAAGAGCCAGGGACACAGGAAGGAGATAGGAAGTGACCGTCTCACAGGTACAGTCTCAGTTTTGCAAGATGGAAAGAGCTCGGGAGATGGATGATGTGGTGGGTCCACCAGAATGTGCAGGTACTACATGCAAAATGAATGATCATTATGAATACGAAGCCACTGAACTCTACACTTAGAATGTGATTAAGATAGTCAGGCTCACTGGTGCACACCTGTAATCCCAGCTACCCAGGAGGCTGAGACAGGAAGACTTTGAGTTAGAGGACAGCCTGGGCAACAAAGGGAGACTATGTCTCAGATAGTTAGAAAAAATGTTTAAGATGGTCATGGGAGGGCCAGGGATTTAGCTCAGTGGTTCTGCCACCTGCTTCACAAGTGCAAGGTCCCGAGTTCGATCCCCGGTACCAAAAGCCTAGAGAGGACTTGACGACCTTCTCCTAAGGAGACCATGGGACTCCCATAAGAAAGGTGCCTTTGTGTGCCTGGAGGAAAGGAATATCCTCATCTCTGAAGGCACAGGGATGAAAAAAAGAACTTGAATACACAGGCCATGCTGCATCCCCTTCGCTTGTCATTGCTGGATCATACTTTAAAAATAATCCTCAGGGTGACTGTCCACTTCCCCATCTAACCTAGCGTAAAAAATACTCAGGCTTACCTGTCTCTTGGGGACTTCATTTCCTGATGAAGCCTCCTGTGTCATGGAAAACATATTAAGTGGACATGTATTTGTTTCCCTGGTTGATCTGTCTTATTATAGAGGCTTCAGCTGAGACTTTCTGGTTAGCTTTCTGCCCTTTAATGGTAAACTTTGCTATGTATCTTTACACACAGGCGCACACCCCAAACCCCAGCAATGCAGTACCTTTTGCCAATGGAAGGAGAAGCAATGACACAGTCACATTTATGAGCTGTTCAGCAGCCAGGCGAGAACCCAAGGCTGAGAAGCTGCAGCCCCAAGCTCTTTCCACGAAGCTTTTCTGGATGCGAGGCCACACGCTGGGGTCAGCTGAGCCGTATGTGCAAGGAGGGAGAAAGGAAGGCAAGGGGTGGGAGCCAGGGCACCCAGAGCTGCTGACGAGGAAGGTGAGCCGTCTCTCGTCAGGAGGGCCCACCAGCCTTGCTCGTTTGGGGTAGGTTGCTACATTTTCATTGAAGTGAGGTTTTTAATTGCTTGATTTACTTATCTCGTCTCAGATCTGCTGATATACTTTTAATTGCTTGAAAAGTTGAGCAGTTTTTCATGTTTTAAGGAGTGCTGAATTGTATAATTAAAACACTAGCAGTGTAAATCAACAGTGCAGAAGAAAGACAGCAGAGAATTAAGCAAGTGTGTTGGCATCATAATAAAATCAAATTGGCACGAAGAGGGCCCATTACCCAAAAGACACTGAGTACTAATAGCAGGCCTGGGGGACATGGGGAGGGCTCTCCGGGACCCTGACCTGGGCCCCGCCCCCACTGGGAGACAGAGGAGCCAAAGAGATGGCAGCTTGTGGGGTGAGCATGGCCCAGCTCCGAGCAGGGGCAAAACCTTTGACCCGGAAATGGCTTTGCATTGGTGTGTTACCAGGGCCGGCTGGGTGCCCCTACTGGGGAAGGTGCTTTTGTAAGCTAGTAGGTCCTTGAGATTTTGGGATTTGGGAAGCTTTGTGAACTGCTTTTCTGACTCAGAGAAGGAGGAAAGGGGAGATTCTCTGTCTAGGATCTCCACACAGGAATATCACCCCTCCATCTGAGGGCTTCCCGACTTCCCCTTCCTCTTCATAGCCGACACACTGAAAGCATGGGTAGGTGTCAGCTGGAGTCACTCTCATTAGTGACATTGCCTTGAGGCCTGTCCCAGCCTTTCCCCACCTACACTGACAGGTCTTAGGCTGCAGATCTATTAGCTGATATTTATACCACCACGTTCCTTGCCCTTGTGATAGATGGTCCACAAGCTGGGATCAATATGGCCCTTGTCACATCTACATATTTATATTATTAATAAGCAATAAGTCACCTAGGCAACCTGTCCTGCTGGGCTTCCAGTGTGCTCTGTGCAGACAGCTAACCTTGGCCCCTGCTTCTTGAACCAGTGTGATCGGCTTGGCCAGGAGGGACACGGCAGAGTGCCGAGTCATGTGGGGATAGAATCTGGAAACTATATTGGCATTGTTTGTCCTGGTCTGACACTTGGCTCCTTCCCCAGTGTGGAGGGGGACCCTCCTATGTCCCTCTGAGGACAGCAGTCACCAGGCTGGTGGACAGCTTCATCCTGAATACCTCTTTGTCCTCTCCATTCTCACCACCCTTGCCACTTGGGTCCTTGTCAGCTGTGCCTTATTGCCATCCAGCCTCCCGCCTGGCCTCCTGGCCGCCCACTTCTGCCATGACACACTGGGGGCTTTGTGTCTTCCTGCTGAGCTCCTTCCGGAGTCAGCGCTGGGCTCTGCAATCTCTAGCTGCTTTCACATCCTACTGATTCCATTCGTTTTTTGCTCATCTGACCAGGTGTCTCCTTTCCAGCCCGCACAGGTGCTTGCCCGACTTGTTTCCCTCTCCACCATCCTTAAACACACACACATACACACACCCATACACAAACATGCATGCACTCATACACACATACACAATTGCACACACACACACATTGCCATACATACTAGGTGTGATTTAGAAATATGGTGAATGTTAAAACCATTTGTTACAGTTAAAAACACGTTGCCATTATTCCACCTCAAAATACTCCAACCGTCACTTCTGAGGCACTTCTGGAAGTCTTCTCTGGTTGGGTTGTGGTGGCTGCCTCAATGTTCTGATTTGATTCCAAATGTCTACCTTTTATGGTCTTTTTGACTTTGGAGAAGAGCCAGAAGTCACACAGGGCCAGATCTGGTGAATGGGTGGCTGAGGACACACTGGAATGTTTTTGTGAGCCTGTCTTTCTGTTATATGACTCAGCAGCAGCATTTGCCATATTATTTATTATACTCAGAAGGAATAGCCACCATCAAGAAGCCTGAGGGTATCACAAAGGAGCTAGAGAGCACAGTCTCCTCCCATGTCCACGAGTGCCCTCTGCTGCTAGGAGAAACGAGGCCCTGGGCTACACCAGCAAGGGGGATCCCGGCACAACAAGGAAGAGGCCTGGGAAGCCACCTTGTGTGCCCTGCAGCCCTGAGATTGCCCGCTTATGTCCAGAGCCAAGAGGGTGGCTAGCAGGGACCATGTGGGCTGCCAACAGGGACCATGTGGGCTGCCACAGAGACCCTTTTACAGCACAGAGACTGCTACCAAAAGGGACTCCACCCTGAAATGCAGACAGCTCGCATGTCCTCAGCAAGTTCACGGCCGAACTGTGCTGCATTCAGAGGGAATGCAGTATCTATCCCGAATCTCTCTCTCTGCAGGCTTTCAGCATCCTGCAGAAAACTGGGAATGTGTTATTTCTCACATATTTTTCTTCAGCATCTTTGTCACCGTCTCCCCCCGCCCCCCAGTTGTGGGGATTGACTCCAGGGCTTCACAGCTGCTAGGGCATTGCTCTGCCACTGAGCCACCTCGCCAGCCTGCCTATTCCTTATTTCACTCTGCACAAAGTGCTCGTTGTTATTATTGAGGATTTTAATTGTCGACAATACCTGAATAGAAAATTGACATATTTATAATTTTTTTTGTTGCTAGCTAGTTCTGGAATGCATAAAATGATGTTGAAATATCCTTTGAAAGGTGAACAGATCCAAAGAATAAAACAAGGACATTTTAGTACAAATTTCATGAGAACCCCGGGAAGTGAACAGAAGGAATTGTTAGAGAAAGAGGACTTTCCTGAATTGGTAAAATTTGCAAACTTGGGAACTCTGACCCTTGGTGCAGCTTTCTAAAAATCATGTGCTTCCTAGAAAAAGATGGAAAAAAAATATATATCAATCATACAAACAGTTCTCCTTATTACTGCGGCAGTGGCCAGGGATGGAAAAAATTTCACTGTTCTAGTTGTTGTTCCATAGAGGAAACATGTCTCCGGGAGCACGGAAAGCCAAATAAAATGCTGTTGCTACAAATAAAATAAAGCTTTTAGGTCGAAGCACAAAGAAAACACCAGCCAAGATGAATTTGTTCTCGTACACAAATGTGTACACACACACGTGCACACTCGCACACAAAATAATTTTGGAACGCATCATCCACTTTCATTTCTCCCGGGTCACACCTGACTTATCTATCTTCTTGTGAGGACTGATTGCGTTGGTCATGAATGATCCGCTTCTTCTGAGTAATCTGGCACAGACTAAATAACATCGCATGGTATCCTGTGCTCGCCAGGGCACAGGAATGAGCACGGCCAAAGGGTCTATCAGAAACACAAACAGATTTGGCAGCTACTTCCTCTGATTATAATCGGACAGAGTACTTTAAGACAGTTCTTCACTGTGAAAGTTAAGTTGAAGTAAATTACTTGCTGCGAGTGTGAGGGTGCGCGTCTATCATCCCAGCAGTCTGGGAGGCTGAGGCAGGATGCTGTCATTTAGAGGCCAGTCTTGGCAATTTAGCAAGATTTTTCTCAAAATAAAAGAGGGAGAGGGATGGGCATGTAGCTCAGTGCAGAGGCCTGGGTGCAGACCCAGTACTGCAAAAGACAAAACAAAACACCAAAACAAAATAAAAACAAAAATAAAAGGAAGAAGGAAATGAAGGAATAATTTATTTGCTTTCTAAATTGCTATACATCACATTTTCTAGCAGAAGGATTAAAAATATTAGAAAAACTGTGAAACTTAGAAAAAAGAGCCAAACAATAAAATAAAAAAATGTATTGGCCTGGAGGTAGAAATCAAAAGAGTAGAAAAATAAAAGGTCACACTATCAATCTACACAGGTAAAAATGTGTGACATCCTGGGTGTATGTTGTCTCTGTGTGTGTGTGTGTGTGTGTGTGTGTGTGTGTGTGTGTGACAGTGGCGTTCAAGGAACAGAGCGGGGAATAAATGATTGCCCACACCTTCTAGTCAGGGAAGGGGATGGGAGGCAAACAGAGAAATACACAAATCGACTAACGTAAGTATAAACACAGAAGTGCCCTACAACTACATGAACGGATGAGATACCAGCATGACTGGTTACCTGGAGGGGGGACTGGACAGCAGGAAGTGAGGAGAGTGCTGGTTGGTTGGGGGTGGTTGCAACTAGGAATTAAATGATCAAAGAAGGCCACATAGGGAAGGTGAAATAGGAGGAGGAAGGCACTGGAGCTGCGGGAGAGAGCAGTGGGCTATGGGAGAGTGAGTGGCACAGGCAGAGGGAGTGATCGGAGGGAAGGACGTGAAGCCGGAGTGCGCCCAGATCTTCAGAGGACAAAGGGAATGAATCGGTGAGAAACGGAGGGACAAAGTGGAGATGGGAAGAAAATGAAGTCGGATCGATAGGCGCCAGGAAACTGTATCCGTGGCTTCATCCAGAACCTTCACAAGCTGCCATTTCCACTGAACTCCTGGAAAATATGATCTGGGTTTCAAAACAGCAAACCAGAGGACGCTTTATGACGTAGATCATATCCTAAATAAGTGTCAGGTAAAGTGCACATATCAAGAAATAAATTAAAAACATAAAGCATTTTTGTAGAGCTTTAAACTTTACATTTTTCACATCCATTTACTTACGAGATTTTCAAATCAAGTCTCTGCAACCAACGAGAGGACAGACAAGGAACCCAGACTGACTTTGCGTTTCCCTGAAACTCTGTTTAAATGTGCAGTAATGCCACAGCTAGTGGAACAAGAAAAACAATGGTTTGTGGAAGTCGTCGACTATGGAAACGTGGTGACACAGTTTCGTGAAACAGAAGCAGAGTGGTAGGGTGATGGAGAAAGCAACCAAGACAAAACTCCTCTAAAGGGCGCAGCGCAAGGCCAGTCTGCTTTTACCGGGCCTTGCCGATGTAAAGGGAAACGGGAAATATTCTTTGGGGGGAATAGTCCACTTAACGAGCAGCACGGAACACTCACTGTGTCCCCACATTGACCACGTGACATCCCGTGGGTGGTTGGTGACGACAACCAGAGTGCAGGGATCAAAGGGTCCAGTGAGAGGGAGTCAGACATGGCTATTGTCACCACCCATCGAGTGCTGGCCACCCCAGGTTTCCTTGACATGATGCGAGATTGGTGCTTTAAAAATTATCGCATAGTCTCATCTGGCACATATATATTGCCTCCTGCAAAGTAGTTTTCTCTACTGGTAAATTAGTGCTTCTGGAAAAGCTTTGCCTTGACAAATTTTACCTCAAAGTATTTGCTTCTGCAAAGCCAAACTATCTTCAGAGAATCGCTTGCCTTTGAACACTGTCTTACCCTACAAGGACAAGAAAAGAACTTTGCATATTGTGAACAGGTGTTGCACTCATGTATTTATTCCCACTGCATGGGACAAAAAAACTCACGATGGATTTTTCTGAGATGTTTTTGTCCAAATTCATTCTTATTGTAGTAAAGCTGCCCAAATATTTATCAGATAGCTAATTAATCCCTTTGGTAAAAATAATGAAACTAGCATGCATGTTATTAATTGTTTTCTAATAAATCGGACAGAGTTCCTGTAGAAAATCTTTATCCTAAATTTGGACCAGCTTATCACTGTTCAAAGAAGCAAAATCTTGTTACTTTTTGAACTCCAGTCAAACACCATCAAGGAAGTAAGTGAAACACCCTTGCTGAACATCATTTCTCTTGCTAGAAAAGTTAAAAAGACTTAGAATTCTTACCTTCTTCTCAAAAGGGATTTGAATCTGAGGAAAACCTTCTGTGGCCTACCAGTCTCAAAGTGCCTTGGGAACGGAAGTCCGAATTTGTTCTGACAAGAAAGCGGTCTTCCAGGCAGACTGCAGTATACACAATCTGCCCAGTGATATTTTAATGCTACTTTTAAACAGAAATATATAATGTTTTTATTAATCTGTATGATTCTTGGTTGCAAAACTTCTGCATGTCCTGAGCCCCACGAGGGGGAAAAACACAGTCACTAAGTCAGCCAAAGAAACAAAGCTCCAGCTGGATAAAACCTCACGCAGGAGCATTCCAATCTTTCTGGCCTCGCTGCGGGTTCCACTCCCTACGACGGTACTGTGTCTTTTCCTTGTCCTGACTTGCGAGAAGTCCACTCTTCTGATGTCTAAAGTCCATCGAGGCTTTTCACCCATGGGGAATAATGTGCTGGTGAAGTTCAGCAGGAACCTAAAGAGATGTAGAGTGTAACCTTTTCCGCGTTTGATCCTCCAAATGAACCAACCCCTAATGAAATCTGGGCTTTGAGGCCAACTTGGAAGAGAGATCGGGGATGAAGGGCTGCTGACAGCCGAGGCTGCACATCTGAGAAACCTGGAGCCGGTGTGGGCTTCAGACCTGAGGAGCGGGTCTCCCGGCCGGGCCTGAGCTCATCCTGCTGGTCCTCAGGCCTGTGGACCAGAGACAGAGCAGTAACTCGCCATGCGTGCCGGGTAAGGAGGCACCGCGGGGCCAGTCTCTCAGCCTGGGTCGGAAGCCTTCGGTGTGAGCCGAGGAAGGGCCCTGGGCTTCAGGGGTGCACTATCGGGTGTGGAAGAAGTGACCAGAACCTGCCTGCCAGGCAGGGACGCCATCGGCTGCAGCATGATGCAGCGCAGGGCACGGAGTCCCCTCCTCTGTAACTCCCACGCGGTGCCACCACGGTGGCGGTGGAGAGGAACAGGCTCAAGGAGGCATGGAAGGGCCGGCAGAGGTCCCTCAAGGTGCCTGCACGATCTGGGCGGCCCTCGCTCTGGGTTTTCAGCACCCTGGGCCCTGGTGCCTCTGTGGAGTGGGAGGGGACTTGCAGGCTCCGAGTACCTAAGCTGGCCCAAGGAGCTCTGCTGTGGCCCTGAACCCCGGCAAGGAGCAGCCACATTGCAGCCCACACTGGGGGCCCAAAATGGGCATCTATATCCTGGCTCCCCGTGTGAGGAACCCAGCAGCCCCCTCACCAGCAATCAGATTGAGATCAATCCATAGTCTATTCCTAGGATTTGCTGAGTAGAAACCCATCGCGTGGGTTAGTAGGGTTTGTTCATTCACTCAGCTGCTGGTTGACGCTTACATTGTAGTCTTCAATTATTGGAAACGGAGCTGGTGTGAATCTCCATGCACGCACAGGATTAGAAGGGTTGGGTCATCCAGTAGGTAAACGTGCAACTTTTAATAAACCAGCAAACTGTTTTCTGCAGTGACTGCACCACTCATGGGGCAGGAGAGTTCGGGGTCCTCTGCTTCTTCACCTGCATTTTTGTGTGGTCAGAATCTAATTTTAGCTCTTTGCGCAGGTACAAGTGTCAGCCCCTAGTGGTTTAAATTTTCGCTTAGCTGATGTCAGCTTATGATAACTTTTCATGGGTTTATTTGATACCTAGCTGTCTTCCTTGGTGAAATCTCATTTCAGATGTTTCTCTGTACTTCCAGTGTTTAAACATTTTCTCATTATTGTGTGTCAAAGTGCTTTATGTGGTGTTTTAGTTACTTTCTAGTTGCTGGGACCAAATACCTGGCACCCACAGTTTGTAGAGGTTTCAGTCTATAGTGAGCTGGCTCCAAGCCAGGGTGGAACAGCAGAAGGGCACTGTAGGGGAGAAAGAAGCCATGTCAGGGCACGCAGGAAACAGCTGCTTTCCTTCTTTCTCTTTTTATTTCATTCAGACTACAAGCCTTTTGGGTGCTGCCACCCACACCCAGGTTGGGTCTTCCCTCTTCAGTAAGTCCATCATCCACATCCAGAACTATGCTAACCAATGAGTTGGCTAATTCAGTATCAAACATCCATGATTCAGTCACCTCCCCAATGCCCCACCTATAAATGCATGAGGCCTTGGGGGGACATCTAGATATAAGCCATAACATGTGGCACAGTATCAAAGAAGGTTTTTTGTTTTGGATAGATGACTTGCAAATTTTTTTTGTTTGTTTGTTTTTTTGGTATTGGGGATTGAACTCAGGACCTTGCAATTGTGAGGCAGGTGGCAGAACCACTGAGCTAAATCCCTGGCCCCAGCAAATGTTTTTCTGCAATCAGTGCCTTGTCCTTTCATTTGCCTAATAATATCTTTCAAGAACCTGTTCCTAGTTTTTATCAAACCTAATTTCTCTGAGCAGGGCGTGGTGACACACGCCTATAATCCCAGCACTTGGGAGGCTGAGGCAGGAGGATCACTGCGAGTTCGAGACCAGCCTGGGCCACATAGTGAGTTCCAGGTCAGTCTCAACTACATAGTGAGACCCTGTCTCAAAAAACAAAACAAAACAAAGCAAAAACCTAATTTCTTATTTTTCGTTCCTCCATGGATCTTGTTTATGATGTTGTCTATGGAAAATCTCTACCTAGCCCACGGGCACAAAGATTTTGTCCTATGGAAAGTTCATTGGTTTGTGTTTCACATTTTGGTCTTTCATCTGTTTTCTATGGTAAGAGGTAGGGACCAAAGCTCATGTGTCTGTATGCTCTCTCCTCATGCACTACATGAGTCCAGACCCATTTGTCAGAAACACTACCTTTCTCCCACTGAATTGCCTTTGCCCTCGCTCCCAGCTCTACTGTCCCTGTGTGTGGCTCTACAGGATCTGTTCCACCCCACTGATCTGCCACCTCTGACTCTTGACTGTGATAAAGTCCATCCCCAACCATTCTGCAGTTGCTCATGTAAAGTGGCTTCCGGTATTGTGGCCTCACCACTTTACCACACATGGCCGGGTACATCTGAAATGCTTTTCAGGGTACAGCTGCATCTAACTTGGATTACTTCCTAAAATCTTTTTTAAAATACTGAGATGTAAAACCTGCGTATTCTATAGTCTAACAAGCTCAAATCCATGGTAACCTCACCCAAAAAGCTGTTGGACGTAAAAAGGACATGGAGAGAGTGGGAACTGTGTAGGTGAGACTAGAGGAAGTGATTCTAAAACATGACAGGATAGAAGGAAAAAGAACTCTGCCTTCCAGAACTCTTCTCCACAAAGCAATCAAGACAGAAACCTCATTTAGCACACCGTCCATTAGAGATGGGGGGGGGCGAATGGGTAATCGGCACATTAAGTGATCAGTTAATAGATTAGGGCAGTGTCCTTCTGTGCTCCTTAACTCCGCTCCAGGCACCCCCATAGTTCCCTGGCTCACTGATGGACAGGTGCACAGCAATACCAGCTGCCAAAGCTGGTGTGCGAGAGGTGCAGGGTTGAACACAGGGCAGATCATCCTGGAAGCAGTGGGATCTACAACTCCTTGGAGCCTGAAAGGCAGCGCCATTCGGGATGGTGGGGGTCTGAGCCCAGGTGCAGGGTAACCAGTCCCTGCTGACCTAAGAGAGCTGTTCTCTCCCCTGGGCACCCCAAGGAGGCCCTATGCAGCAGCAGCCTGCTCACACCTGAGGTTGCCTCGGCCCCCACCCTCTACAGCCACGCAGACCTGTGCTCTAGCACTGTGCATGGCTGTGGCCGTGGCTATAGCTGCCATTTCTGGTATCGCCTTGGAGCCCTCAAGATGCAGAGTGGTGCAGCATGCAGAAAGCAGCAGGTAGAGAAGGCTCCAGCTGGTGAAAGGAGTGGCTGAGCCCTAGTGGGCAGAGGTGTCAGAGGCAGAACCAGTGCTGGGTGGTGAGGGCACCGTGTGGGGACAGTGCTGTGTTCTGCTGTTCCCGTCCATCAGGGCCAGAGTAACCACAGCAGTTTGTGGGGTGCTGGGAGCTGCAGGGATACCACCAAGTCGCCAGGCATGGTGAAGACGCCTCCTGTGCCCTGGATTCCCCAGCCAAGGCTTGAGTAGGAGGGGAAGCCTGACCTTAGACCATTGCCATGGTAGCTCCCTGGCTCTGCGTGGAGAGAAAGTTCCTGTTGTTTGTGTCCTTTGTCTCTTGGGGCCCAGCTTGTGGTCAGCTTTGGCCAAAGCAAGAGGCCACACTTTGCAAGAGTATACTAATGTGTCAACTGAGGCCTTCACACCTCTCACCACGTACCCTGTGACAAGCTGACACCCTCCAGTGCCAACACTTCCCCAGCCTGCTCTCATGACTGTGGTCAAGGGGTCTTTCACCTGGAGCATGTACCCAGGGTCAGGCAGGATGCTGGGAGTCAGAGGGCAAATGTCCTGGGGTCAGGGGCTGCAGATCTGTGCTGGTCAGGGGTTGCAGATCTCCTTGGCAGGAAGTGAAGGATCTGCAAGGGGAAGGTGGCACTAGGGTCTTCCTGTCCCTTCTGGGACTACCAGGCTCCTTCCTAGTGCCCAGGCAGAGATAAGTGTCCTGGAGGGTACCCCAGGGAGCCTGCCCCTTAGGGATGCCAGCTCCAGGGCATGGGCAACGGGGGGTCCGAGTGCACCTTCTACCCCACACCTTCTCAGAAGGGCACTGATCTGGAAGAAGGCAGTGCTGCAGCACACCTGTGATGGACAGGCAAGGGCGTGCAAGCTGAGCCACTCTGTCTGGACCTTCAGGACCCTGGGCTGCTTGGCTGCCCTCCTGGAACTTCACTTTCCTCATGAGGCTGGATGACGGCAGGCTTCTTTCCAGGATTAGGCTGGATAATCTTGGTAAACCCTCCGTAGCTCACGTAGCTCCAATCTTTCATTCTTCTGACTATGTTAAGAAACTCTGTAAAGGAGCAGAGTAGGCTTGCCCCTCCATGACTGCAAAGCCAGTAAACACTCAGAGGAGAAGAAGGAGGATGAGTTTGTTAACTTGCAGCAAGTAAGGAGAGCTCCGGGGACAGCTGCCCAACTGTCTCCTGGAATGCAGGGGACAGGAGGATTGTACTGGACTTCTGTGCACTCATACTGGGAAGCCTGGTCGTCACAGGTAGAGGCAGGCATTCCGGAGAATGTGGGATCACATTCCAGTTAATGCTCCTTCTCACTGTGTATGTTCAAAGGTGGTCAGTGGGAACATAGCTGTGTAGGGTGGAGAATTTAGGGTTAGTGTGCATGTGTGCGTGCATGTGTGCGTGCGTGCGTGTGTGTGTGTGTGTGCGTGCGTGTGTGTTATTTTTCAATACTGGGGAATCGATGCTCACAAGAGAAACAGATTATATACATATGTACTTACAAGGTGGGCTTACATTGTCCTTTCAGGAGGTCACCCTTTTCGGCACATCCGGTCCTACCACAGCTGGTTTGCATTCCTCAGCCCCTCTGCTCTTGGTTTCCCATCATTCCCTCCAGGCAGTGACTGCTTTCTCCGTGATGTCCCTCCTCTGGATGTTTACCAGGACAGTGCTTATTTATTTAGCTCTTCATACTCTCTCTTCTTCTAGAAAACATGTAAAGCAGATGAAAGGAATGCGTAAAATAGAAGACTGGCATAAATGAAGTTTTGGAGGAAGAACAAAGGATGCAAAATGGAGCAGAAATAAGATGAAAAATGCATGTCCTTGTGGGATAGACATGGGAACAGCGTGAGTTCTAAGTTTTCCAATAATGAGAGTGAATGTGCTACCTGGTCAAGTACATGGTTCGCGGTGTCCAGAAGATGAAAAGGACCAGCAGTCACAACTGTGCCTGTGGACCAAAGATCAAACAGATCCAGATTTGAGAAATTGCTGCAAATAACATTTTAAGCATCAGTCTAACCCAGTAGTTCTCCACCTGGGGGGATTTTTTCCACAGGGTGAAGATTGGTAACATCTGAAGGTTTTCTCAGCAGGGGAAGGTGGGGTTAGGAGGGCTGGGGGATGGCTTGCTGCTGCCATCAAAAGAGCAGAGGCTGGGGATGTTGCTAAGTATCCTACAATGCATTGGATGCCCTCACCAAAGAGTGGTTGGACCCAAAGTGTCGGCAGTGCCCTGACTGAGAAACCATGCCCCAGCCCCTTCTTGGGGCTGAAGCCACGGCACTAATTTAAAAGCAGGTCATTTTGGTCCCTTGTAACTGAGCCATCTTGCACAGATCTCTCAAGCCCTGGGCTGATACCAAGTCCCCCTCTCTAGGGCATGTTTGTTGTTTAGCTTCCTGGAATCCTAGACTGGAATCCCAGCTAGAAGACTGAGGCCAGCACCTCCACTGATCATGTGTATGTGGCCCCAAAACATGTCTAGCACTTGGCCAGAGATCATGTAGAATGCCGGAGCAGCCCAGGTCATGAGCCCAGCCTTTCAGGGGCTTACAGCCTACAGCAGAAACCCCTCCGTGGACAGGAGAGACTTCCTGCAAAGTCTTGGGACACCTGGGAAGGAACCAGGAACTCAGGGCAGGGGCAGACATCCGACTCTTTCCAGATCTCAAAGTTTGGAGCTGACTTCCCCCTACCAGGAATGTCTTCCTTTCTGTCTCAAAAGATGGGGTGATCTAGAGGGAAGAACCTGGGCTCTGTAGTGAGCTCTGGGTGCATGTGCAGGGGCGGGCATACACCAGAAGTATGAGCTTTTCTACCATGTGACATGGGCACAGCTCTCTTCAGCAGTCCATAAATGCAAACCTCCACTTCTGAGTTGGTCCAAGGTTGGGACTAATAAAGGTGACCTTTCTTTCCTTTCTGTAGCAGTCTTAGGTGGTGACCCTGTTGTTCTTTGTGGCTTTTCTCATCTGAAGTTGGGGGCTATGTCTCTTCTCCTTGTACCCAGGCTCTGTGACCATTTGACCAATAGACTATGGCCCTTCCTGTTCTAAGTGGCTCTTAGAATTCTACTGCCATGCTGTGAGGAAGTAAAGAGCCAGACCAAGAGGTCAGTGTACAAGGGGTGATCAAAACATATGGCGAATGTTTAAATTAGAACAAATTTTGTTACAGTAAAAGAAACATTGCCATGATCCCTCCTCAAAATGCTCCCTCTTGCTTTGAACACTCTTATCCCATTGCTTTTCCACTTTCTGAAGCTGATCTGGAAATCCTCTTTTGTGAGTGTCTGTGTGGGGTGTGATGAAAAGTAGAGTGAGTGCTGCTGCTAAGTGCCATCCGATTGAAAGGCAGGTTTGTAAAAACACGGCAGCCTGGCCCCATCCACTTTATTCACCAGATTTGGAGCCATGTGATCTCCGGCTCTTTCCCAAGCCAAAAGGACCACGCAAGACAAGGAATTTGAATCAGTTCAGGGTACGGAGGCGGCCACGCCTTCAATGCAGCTAAAGACACTGGTGAAAGAGAACTTTCAGAAGTGCTTCAGAAGGTGGCGAGAATGATGGGCTCAGTGTGTTTGCAGAGAGGAGGAGGGTTTGGAGGGCAGTGAACGGCAATGTGTATTTTACTCTAATATTTGTTTTAAATTTAACCATTCATTACAATTTTTTGATCGCATTGCATAGGCGTTCTGGCTGACTGCAGGCGAGGTCGTGGGTGACAGCCAGTGGCAGCTGTCAGAAATGACCGAGCTACGGATGACTCCAGCCCCTGGCTAGTGTGTCACCCACCGTTAGCTCCCCGCAGCCAATGCCGCGTAGAGCAGAGAGGAGCTGCCTCCCTAAGCCCTGTCCGTGGTATAGATGCAAGAGCTAAGTACTTTGCAAATAAAGGCTGTTATTGTTTTAAACGCCATGGTCCTGGTGTTTTGAAAGAATGCCACGGGTGGCTGAAACACCTCCTTCATGTTCCTTCCCGCTTAGTCATGCAAGAAATATTTTTTAGCATCTGTCATGTGTCAGCTGCAATTCTAGATGCCAGGAATAGGGCAGTGAAGAAGAAGAAGAAGAAAAGGAGGAGAAGGAGGAGAAGGAGGAGAAAAAGAAGAAGGGGAAGAAGAAGAAATACAAGGGAGACTAGATCAAACTGAAGGGCAACCTATGGAATGAGAGAAAATGCTTTTAAACCATATATTTGGTAAGAGGTTACATAGAACATTCTTAAAGCTCATTAGTAAACAGCAAAACAAAACAAATGCAATGCAATTTAAAAATGAGCAAAATGTTTAAATAGACATTTTTCCAAAGGAGACACACAACTGACGAACAGATATATGAGCAGATTTTCAAACATCATTGATCATCTGGGAAGAACAAATTAAAATCTCAAGGAGATATAGCATCTGAGGGGGAGGAGGAGGGGAGGGGGGAGGAGGAGACAGGAGTCCCCATGGAGCTTATTTTCTGTTAAGGGAGACAAGTAGGAGACATAAATAAGGTACTGTACATGGTTTAGAGGTTGGAAAATATGATGGAGAATAATAAAGGCAGAGAGTGAAATAGGAAGTGTAGTCCTAGAAGGCTTCACTTAGCTTTGTATGAAGACCTGGAAGAAAGGAGAACCCAGCCCCTAGGATGCTGGGAGGAAGCTTTCTAGGCAGAGGGAGGAGCAAGTGCAAAGCCTCGGAGGTAAGAGTGTGTCTGGAACGTGTGAGGAATATTCACTGCGGATTCATGGAGTGGGTGCTCGACAATAGCGGAAGGTGAGAGCAGCGATTGTGGGAGGGTCCCGAGCAGAGAGGCAGCACATTGGAACAGGACCACGCTGACTGCTGACCACGGGGGCTCAAAGACAGGAGCATGGAGTCCACTGAGGAGGTCTTCAGGCCAGAGGATGAACCAAAGGCTTTAAACCAGGATGCCAGCCATGGAGATGGTGGAAAGTGATCGGAATCCCGATGCATTCCAAAGGCAGAATGACTAAGATTTGCTAAATGCTTGGCTCTGGGTGTGATGGAAAGAGAAATCAGGGGGGTTCTCTCCTAGGGTTTGACCAGAGCCACTAGCAAGGTTTGCTATTCACTCAAGTGGGTTTTGTGTGCAAAGAGAGATTTCAAAAATTCTGTTTGGGGCATGTTAAGTTTGAGATCTGGTGGCTACCAGGCTCAAGACAGCCTTAATGACCCTGCCATGTAATACCCTTGTGTGGTCTCTTCCTTCACAGTGCAGGGAAAGTCAGCATGGCCACTAAAATAGGACAGAAGCAATGTTATAATGCTGTTGAGATTAGGAGATCGCATCTCTTTCCTGTCTCACCGGGTGTCTTTCTCTCTAGGAGCACTTGCTTTAGAGAAAGCCAGCTGTCATTTCATGAACAGCTCTTTGGGAAGGCCCATATGGGCAGAAACTGATGCTTCTAGCCAGCTGCCATGTAAGTGTGCCATTTTGGAAACAGATCTTTCCACCCCGGCTCAGCCTTTGGAGGGTTGCAACCCAGCCAACATCTTGACTAGAACTGCATGAGAGATGTCTTGAGCCAGAATCACTAAGCCTATCCCCACCTGGACACCTGACACTCAGGAACTATGTGAGATCATACATGTCAGTTACTTTAAGCTGCTGATTCTGGGAGCCACTTGTTACATAGCTTTAGAGGACCAGTGCAGGCCCATATTAAACATCTGAGTAGACGTGTCAGGTAGCCTGTCGAATCTGTAAGTCTGGAATGCAGGAAAGTAGTTAAGGTGGGAATAGAAATCTGGTAATCCTTAACATCTGGACAACATTAAAAGCCACCCAGAGCCAAGATTATTCTTTTTATGGAAGAGTTTTCCACTCCCTGGATCCCTCTTCTTTCTTCATGATACACTGTCTTGCCTTTACTATGACTTTGTACCATGCTGGCTTTCCTCTGTCCCTGTCCCCACACAGGTTTTTGAGATAACGTGGTGTTCTCTGGATCCGCTTCCCAGCCTGGCACACACTATAGGCACTCAATAAATGCTTCTGGAAAACAAGGGTGTGCACTGGATTCAGGAGGGTGAAGCAGTTGACATAAGTGGCCAGACTGTTTTCCTTCTGCATCACTGGGCTTTCTTCCAGCTGTCAGCTTTGGCCGCTCAGAGTTTGTGGGGCCCCAGCCCCTACTCCTGGCAGCCCTCTGCCTTGTGTTAGCAAACCAGAAGAGTGTAGGATTAGCACCTCCAAGAGGGTACTCAGGAGTTGAAATATAAAAACCTCAGCCTAACCCTTAGGGCATGGATGGGTATAGATCTTTCCAAGTTGTGTATTTTGCATTATTCCTTAGAATTTCCCTGACAGAGAGTGAGCTAAGTCCTCGTCCCCTCTTTGGCAGTGGGCTTTTTGATTAAAGTCCACCACCATTCTCCTCCCCCTGGCTGCAGTCCCTTCTCTGGATCACTTTCTTGCTCCCCTGTACCTCTCAAATAAACAGCTCGAGTTCCAGTCCTTCCCTCAGGGTCTGATTCTTGGAGAACCAGATGATAACCTTGGAGAGGCAGGATTTAGACAGATAAAAATCTCCCCAACCCAGGAGAGGACCCGGCCTGAGGTCAGGTTCACTATTGCTCATGGGGCACAGCTGGAGGGAGGTGGCTCCCAAGACAGTGTGACCTTACCCAAGCCGTCCTTCTGAAGGATGACCCAGTCTGGGGACTTCTTGGAGACATGCCAGGCAGCATGGTCTCTGCCCTGGGCTCTTTGCTTTAACTCAGCCTGGGTCTCTTTCTTCCTGGCTCCTCCAGCATGCAGCCAGCAGCTGACACTGCAGGAACACACAGGAGGCTTCCTGCACACGAGAATGCTTTTCCCAGGCAGGATGGCACTCTGCTGGTGTGCTTGCTGGTGGGTGTGACTGCAAGGTCACCCGTGCCGACAGCATCTGCTCTGGTCACGGGATTGCAGGAGGGGGGAAGACTGCCTTGGGCTCCTGGAGCACCCTGATTTCCACCAGCACCCTGATTTCCACTCTGCTCAGAACATCTTCAAGCCCCCTGCCTCGATGGCAGTTACTCTCTTCACAGCCCAGTGCCTAGCTGCTGGGTCCACCTGGCTGGAGGCACCTAGCCTTGCTTGGTGAAGGTTAACTTCAGAGGCAGCACCAGATTCACCTGTAGAAGAACCTTAGCCAGCGGCTCCCATTCCCAACCAGATCCATTCGACATTACCTGAACCCCTGTTATGTGTCAGGCCTGAGATTCCACGGAGAACAAGAAGAGGCAGCCCAGGGGTCCCACACCCCGGATACCCACGAAGCCCCTTTAACAGCGCACCTCATCCCAGTCAGGAGCCTCTGCGCCTTCCTCTGCCTGCTCTGTGTTGGCAGGCTGACCTCTGGTCTGAGTGAACGCAGCTTTCTTGACTCAGCCTACTGATGGGGAGATGCCCGGAGCAGAAGCTGGAGAAGACAGAGGAAGGGAAAGAATGGAGGGACCTCAGCTCTTGCACTCCCACACCCAGGCCCCAGGTAGGTCCTCCGTCAAAACGCTCCTCCTCTTCTGTGATCTCCTGTGACCAGGCGACAGCTCTGGCTTTCTCCAGACAGTGTGAAGAGGAAAGCTTTCTCTGAGCCCTGCCCACATCTTGGTGAAAGGCCCCTCCAGGGCCAGCTTCACAGGTGCCTGACCTCTGAAGTTGTAGGCCCTGTCCCCGCCCCGATGTGGTGCAATGCCCTGGTGCCACCATCTTAAAATTCGTCATATTATTAGTTTTTGAATAAGGGCCTGCACTTTTCTCTTGCACTGGGTCTACAAATCCCAAGGTGGCTCCAGGCCTGTGCTAAGCTCACCTCGTCACTCTGGTGAAAGTGCCATCTGCTCCCTGACAGGGCTGCTTCCCCTC
Organism: Fukomys damarensis; assembly: GCF_012274545.1. NCBI lineage: Eukaryota > Metazoa > Chordata > Mammalia > Rodentia > Bathyergidae > Fukomys > Fukomys damarensis. The sequence continues at coordinate 58,258,946 of NW_022900935.1, read as the reverse complement.
AAATGGAGTCGAAAGGAAGCTCAAAAGCTCGCCCGAGGCCACTTGGCTAGGCAGTGGTGGAGCTGGGGTTTGAACCTGAGACGTCCAGCGCTGTAGGGGTTGTTCCCTCCAGTTCCAGTTGCGGCTCGGTGATGTGCCTGTGATGGAAATCCGCAGTTGTTTGTACAGACCCTGCTTGCTTTTCTGTGGATGGGTGAGTCTAGAGGCCTCTCGTTCTTTCTTCATAATTTGGTTTGTTTTTCTGACCGTCCTTTCAGGCCTGGCTTAAAGCCTCCTCCTCGGCAGAAGCAGAAATGCAGCTGCACTGACTTCCTAGGGGTGGAGAGGCCGGGCCTCCAGCGCTAAGCCTACTTCCTGCCTCTCCCAGTGGAGAAACCCTCACTCCTAGGCCTCACCCCTGAGGCTCCAGCTCTGACATGACAGACGAGAAAAGACAATGTGGAAGGGGCTTAATGCTTTTACCAGCTGTCTCTAATTTTATTTGGAAGGAAAGGGGCACGGGAGGACAAGAACCATTTCCCCTGGTGGAGACAAGCTGGGAATCAAGATAAATACAGGCTCCTTTCAGTGCTCTGTCCACAAGCTTGGGTTTGCTGGCAGACAGACTCCTGTGCAGTCCCTACCTGGGCACCCTGGGGCAGGCTGCGGAGGCAGGACCCTGGGCAGCCACTGACTTGGTGTCACTGGATGCTGGGAGTCAGAAGGGTGAGCTTGTTCCAGGCCTTGGGTCCTGGCCTTGCTGGCCAACCCAGCCCCCTTGGAGACCACAGGGTGTTGGGAAGTCAGCACGAGGAGCCTCAGATCTGGATTCAGACAAACTCAGGTTGATTTGCTCATTCTTCAGCTCAGCAAGTACAATGTTTAGCCAAACTGAAGGCTCCTTCAAGACAGCTTGAAGGTGTCTGTGCTACTTCCCAGCTGGTGACCTTGAAAAAGCTCCTTGACCTCTTATTTTCCTCCTCAGGGATACTGAGAAAGCCACTCTGATTCTCAGCATAAATGTGAGCATCATTCAGAGTTTTTGCAGATAAAGTGTGTTGCCCCAGATCTGGCTCACTTTGATTCCAAATACAATCCTTTTTTTTTTTTTTTTTTTTTTGGTACTGGGAGTTGAACTCAGGATCTCTCACTTTCCAGGCAGGTGCTGTGCCACTGAGCTACATCCCTGGCCCCCAAATACAATTCTTGCTATTATTTAGGCAAGGGCCTGTAGATATGGTACAGCTCAGAGAGAGGAAGGTCTAGGGGGAATAGTATCTAAGTCTGTGGCCTATTCACAAATCCCCAGGACTGGGGGTTGTGGAAATGGGGGACCGAGATGTCCTGCCCAGAGCAAACAGTTCATAGAAAAGCCCACGGGAGCCTCAGCAACGCCAACTTCCAGCTGCAGGTTCGCAGCTCCGGGGGGGACCCCACACTCCTTCCTCCCTCATTATTTAAAGTCGGAGGGGTGTGTAAATCAACCAAAATAATTCACCAGAATCATTAGCAACTCCAAGGCGGCATTTTTACCGCAGCCTTAAATTAAAAACAGCGCAAAACTGCGGCTTTTTAAAACACATCAGCTCCGTTTCCTCCCTCCTGCCTGCTGTAATCCAAAGCTGCTGGGATCTAATGAAATGAAATTAGCATCTCCAATCCCCTTCTGGCTACTGGTTAGGTGAAAACATCTTGTGATGGGGAGCAGAAGGAAAGAGGACATCAGAACTGTAAAGGGCCCCTCCCTCCGTCCTGGCCCCCTTGCTCTCTGCCCCTGCCGGACCACCTTTCTGTGCCTTTGTAGCTGCTGGTGATGCAGGGATTGGGAGTCGGGTAGTAGAGGGGCAGAATGGAGGGCAGGGCTGTTCCGCTCATTTCCCCTCTGCCTCAGCAGAGCCCGGGCCTAGCTCTGTGGTGCTCGTGGTGCCCAGCTCTGCTGCGCTTTCCCGTGACAACCGCTCACAAGCTCATTTTTCACCACCCCTGCCGAGCTCCTGGGTTCTCTCCCCAGTGTGAGGACACTCGGTTTCCATGTCCTCTTTCTCTTTTGCTTGTCCCTCTCTCCTCAGACTCCTGGCCTCGTTCCTCTCTGCTGTTCCTAGGACCTCTTTTTGGGGTCTCTGGGTGGGGAGCTGTGGCCTTTGAGGGGGCTGCTGCCTGTGCCCTGCAGGATGTTTCCCTTCTGTCTACTCCGCACAGCTGTGTCCTCCCCTATCAGGGCAAGTGCATGGGGTCTTGTGTCCCCCAACTTGGGAGCCTCAGACTGCTTTTCCTGCTGCCAGCTGCTGTTTCCTTAACTTGGATTTTCCCAAAGCAAGAACATTTCCATCTTCTCCTTAGGAAACTTTGCTGAGTCCCAAAGTCAGTTCTCAGCCTCACTGTCACAGCAAGAGGGTGTGTCTGCTCTGGCAGGGGCAGTTAGTGGGCAGGGCGGGGCTGCTCATGGCCTGTCGCCTGTGGCTCTCACGCTGCAGACTGTGAAACCTGGCTTTGAGGAGACAGGGGTCCCCAGGTACATGTGACTGACGGACAGTCAAGTCCTCATGGCCTCTCGTGATGGAGAGGTGCAGCTGCTGCCCGAGCCATTTGCTCTGCCTGCCTAGGCTGAGCTTGTGCCCTACCTGGTGTATCCCTGCTCTTCGATGTCTGTCCTGTCTGCCCTATGAAGGCCCTTTCAAAGCACATTGGCAAAGCGCTTGCCAAGCGCAATCCCCACCACTGCAGAGCAAACACAGAAACCAAACCCACTTACAGTGAGAGCCACAGTGATGGGAACCACAAAGGAAGGTTTGTTTTGCTTTGTGGTTTCAGTCCATGGTCGAAGAACACTGTTCCTCTGGGCCTGTGGCAGTGCAGTGCAGCATGGTGGGAGCCTGTGGTAGAGGAAACTCCTCACCTATGGCATCCAGGAAGTGAAGAGAGAAAAAAGGCCTGGCTGCTGAGGCTTCCCTTTTATGGGCACCCCCAGCTATTTAACTCTCTCCAAAAGGGCCCCCCACCTCCCAATAGCACCACAGGCTAGGGCCACACCTTTAACACAGGGCCCTTGGGCGACATTCAGCATCTAAACCACAGCAAATCCCTATAGCTGGTGTGCAGTGCAGAGGAAGAGGATTCCACATTTGCTATAGGAAGGGGAGACCAAGCACTGTCCCCCCAGCATCCACGTCATTTCCATCTTCACCCGTGTGGACAGAGCACACAGCACAGCCAGACACCTGCCCGCAGCACAGGGACAGAGCAGGACACCAGCTCCTCCAGCTCCCTATCTGTCTCGAAGCAAGAGTGGGGATCATTTGGGGAGGAAGCCAAGCCTCTCATGATGCAGCGTGGGGTCACCAGTGCACAAACTCTGGATAGGCCCCAGAAACTGAGCTGACTTTGAGGAGTGACCAGGGCGAAATAGCTGGAAAAGCAAGGCAAAGCTCAAAGCTGGAGACCCCAAGGTAGGGGGTTTGGCCAAAGTGGGGGCTCACTTGCCTACCAGATTGACCTGACTGACAAGTCCGTACCGCTCCGCTGGAGAGGTGACAAGTTCCGAAGTTGGACGGAAATTGGGTGCAGACCCCTCCCCCCCAGGTCAAGCCCAGGAAATATTTCTGGTGGCCACACCCAAGCTACTCAGCAGGTCCCCTCCCTGGGGAGAAGTGCTGAATTCCTGTGGTCCTTGGGGCCCTTTAAGCCCAGGGAAGAGGGAGAAAGAGAATGACAGTTGCCTTTGGGTGGCAGTGTGATACATGTCCTAGATCATACCCTGATTGTGTCCCTACCCTGGCTCTCCAGCTCTCTGCTCAGCTCCACTTCTCCAAGCAGACATCCTGCTCTAGCCTCTCCCTCTCCTAGCCCAAATCTGCCCCCAGGCCCGAATGGCAACCATATGTTTAAGATGCTTGATTGCTGCTGCTGTGAGCCAGAAGGGCTGTTTGGGAAAGGGTACTCAGTCAAAGCTGTGTTTATATACACAAGGGCCAGCATCTTTTTATTATGCGTAATTATATGCTTCTTAATGTACAGGCATCTCGGGCCATTTCTCCTTCCTCTGTGAGGTTGCTGCATGGTGGGTGTGTGTCTTCAGAGCAGGGCCTGGAGATGGCGCCTCTTCTCTCCCTGCACCAGGAGCACAGAGCCCCAGCACCGCGGGCCCATCTGACTGATGAGTGTGCAAACTCACCCCAGCAGAGAGAAGGAATTGTTCCAGAGGACCTGGGGAGCCGGAGCCCAACAGTGCTGATGTCCAAATGTGGCAGATCATAACGCAAGCCCATCTCTCCCTCTTTGTCTTCGAGTGGCATCTTTAGCAGCTTTGGATTTGCTGTCTTATCCTCACCCCGGGAGAAGAGCCAGCTCCTTTCTGCAAAGCATTTTCTGGCGCAGGCACCTAGTGAGTCTCCTTTTTCCTCTCTTAATTTCATAAACGTGACTTCAAAAACCTGACCTGGCAAGTTATGCAGCCCTATTTCTAGAATTCAGAGTAAGCTTTTCATAATAATAACAAAAGTAAAAGCCATTTTTAGACACATTTTTTTCTTTCTCTTTTTTGCAGTACTGGGACTTGAACTCAGGAGTGCTCTACTACTGAGCTGTATCTGCAAACCCTTTTTATTTTTTAGTTTGAGACAGTCTTGCTGTGTTGTCCAGGCTGGACCAAAACGTGTAACCCTCCCAGCTCAGCCTCCCTAGTAGCTGGAATCACAAGTGTGCACCACAGGGCTCCTCAGTAAAACCCTTTTGTTTATTATGTAGCATAGCAGCGATAAGGATCAAGACTTGCAGTTTTGGGTGATCCGGGTTTGAATCCAGACTCTGCTGCAGATTAGCTGTGGGACTCTGAGCTTGTCATCTAACCTCTCTGATTTGTAATTTTCCTCATTGACAAATTGGGACTAAGATTAGTGCCTGGCCTTGTAGATGCTTTATAAATGACACGTTCTCCCATGCACAATGCTTCTGTGAGGGCAGGAAGTGGTCCCTCCTCTGCGACTCCTTCCCAGTGATGGCCCAGGCTCTGCTAGAATGCAGCAAACACTCACTGAATCGTTCCGAAAATGAGGCATGAGTGAGCACTGGCTTGGAATCGGGGTCCGTCTGTCGTCAACCAAGCGGAGAGCTGGGCAATTATCGGACCTCTGGTTTCCCAGTGATGGCCCAGGCTCTGCTAGAATGCAGCAAACACTCACTGAATCGTTCCGAAAATGAGGCATGAGTGAGCACTGGCTTGGAATCGGGGTCCGTCTGTTGTCAACCAAGTGGAGAGCTGGGCAATTATCGGACCTCTGAGCTTCACCAGCCATAAAGTGGGAAAGTAATAGACTTGCCCATAGGCTGTGATGACCAGATTAATTGAGAGACATTGAGATAAAGCACATAAAATGTTTAGTGTGGTGCTTCATGGCAGACCTTGTCCACTTTTATTAGTACTTTATTTCCAGTGAGTAGCAGCTTACTACTTAAAAGTGTCCTGATTTCCACCATCCCACACGATCCTGGAGACAATCTGTGAGGCTGGGCAGCCTGCGGTCAGTCCCCATTTTACAGATAGGAAAAGCGAGTTTCAGAAATTGCTGAAGCTCGAAGAGCAGGCTGGCTGCAGAGCCTAAACCCCACAGCTCTGTGTCCTGTTTAATAAACCATTTATCACCTCCATCTGGTACTTGCTTGAGATTGTTACACATCTTATTTTTTGCGGGGGGTAATACTGGGGATTGAACCCAGAGGCTTCACACTAAGCTACATCCTCAGCCCACTTTTTATTTTTTGTTGAAACGTGGTCTCCGGTTTCACTATGCTATTTAGGCTGGGCTCAAACTTGAGATCCTCCTGACTCAGCTTCCCAGAGAGCTGGGATTACAGGCATGGACCACAGCATAATACTGGTGCCCAGTCTTTTAAAGGTTGAGGATGCTGGACTTCTGAGCTACATGTAAATCCTCCTTCTCCCCTTCCTTACAACCTACTTCTACCAGGAAGCCTTTCACGGATTAAGGGTAAGAGCCCAAGGGAGGTATCAGCTGACTTTTACTTTTGAGAGTCTCTCCTGGGTGGCCTCTCTCAGTGAGGGAGGGACTAGGGGGACACTAGGGAAATATGCTCAGTCTGCCAGGTCCATCCATGTGGAGTTCACCTTGAAGAAGCAAGGCGTGGTCCAACATACTCCATACAATGCGAGTCTCATGACCCCCATGGTGTGACAGATTCCCAAGGCCCTGATGGTGAGAACGCTGTAGTCCCTCAGACTCCCCTCCATAGCCCAAGCACAAGACAGGCTTTTCCCTAGCACCTTGGTGGCAGCCAGAAAGAGACTGTGACTCCACAGTGAAGGCTCTGTCCTTGGTAATGGAGAGATTTACCGTGTGAAGGGCACCTCTCGCTGTTAGATGTGATTAGTTCCTAAGCACTTCTCGTGCAAGGGTTTGTTCAGGGACATCGGAGCCCCCATCACTTCTCTCTCCTTCCCACCATCAGCTGACCCCCGAGATTTAGAGTCAGGAGGCGATCTTCCCTCTCGCTTCCATTACTTTAGCGCCTGAGTTACTGAGCCATGATCCTCTGAAGAGTTCTTCATTTGACCTCAAGCAACAAAATTCAAGGCGCTGCTGAACTGGCTTCCCTCCTCCCCGGCAGTGCTCACTGGCCCCTCTGTCTGTTTACCTCCTTTATGGGCTGCACTGCTGCTCTTGGCCAGACAGCCTTGGGTGAGACCTCAACCTCTCTGAGATTTATTTTCCTACTCCGTAAAACAAGGTGGTTGGAATAGATGCACTTTAAAGTCCCTGGCATTCTGTGATTTCTTTCAGCCAGTCCCCCAAGCAATTCTAACTGAAGAGTTAAAAAGCGATGGTCCCGTCCCAAGCCCTATTTGCCTCTCCTGTCTCCCTTCCCCAAACCGGACCCCACCTCATTGCACAACGCCAGCAACCCCCAAAGGAGCAGTAGGAGGTGGGAAAGGGACAGAGTGAATGGGAGGTGGGAAAGGCTGAGATTCTCTCTCGCCATGAACAGAGTGCATCGGGAATTGGTTTTCTCCTCCCGGGCACTGTGTTTCCCCCTTGGTGCAGGGAAGAAAGGCTTCGCATCAGGGATTAGTCTTCCACAGTGAGACTGCAATTTGCCCACACGTTTATTATTCTAGGAGCCCAAACACCATTCACTATCTTTTGATTCTTTTTTTTTTTTTTTTTTGACTTGTCTTTTTCTCTGTCAACAAATAGGATCTCAGAGAGAGATCAATTCTTCCTCACTCGCAGGTCTGGTGCACCATGAAGGTCTCTTGAGGGGCCTCACTGGCTGGCAGGTCTGCTATTTTGAAGGCACTGCCGCTGTCTGTGTCTCTGTCTCCCCGGAGGGCACTCAGTTGACCGAAGATGTAGCCCTCCTGACCAGGAATCTGTGTGGACGTGGACAGAGAGCACCAGCAGGCCTTCCAAGGGCTGGGGACAGATGTATCTGAGTAATAAAGACAGCCAGTGTGGGGGGAAGGGAGAGCAGGTGGCTCTGATAAGGATGAGACAAAATGAATGTGTTTTCAAAGTTTTCCCCCAGGCCCCAGCAGTATTCTGCAAAACTGTAATCCTATTTTGTAAATAGATGGAATTGCCTTTTCTTCCTTTCTTTTTTTTTTTTTTTTAAAAGCCCATTGGAGATGCAAAGCCAGCTGCCGCCTCTCTCCCTCTCTCTCCCTCTCCCTCCCTCTCCCTCTCCCTCCCTCTCTGTCTCTCTGTCTCTGTCTCTCTCTGTCTCTCTCTGTCTCTCTCTCTCTTCAACACCTCTCTCTGTGCAGGAGTGGGAAGGAAACCTACCTCTTTGTCCCAAAGTGCAGATGAGATAAGTAGAGTACAGTGAGGTCCTGGTCCCAGAGGCCCAGTTGGACCAGCCCAGGCCCAAGCCAGCAGGCAGTTCAACCAACTCAGTTGACTTCACAGACCAGCAGGGACAGCAGAACTCACAGGAGAACCAGTGGCTCCTCTGACTCCTTCCAGACTCTTTTCTCTCTTGACCTGGCCAGGTGGTTCTGTGACAACCACAATCGTCACATTTCAAAGTGGTTAAGGGGCCTGAGCAAAGCATTTGGGAGGGGATTGGACATTATCCCAAATCACTGGGGCTTTGGGGCTATGTTCAGCCAGCCAAGGCATGACCAGGTGTGTCTTTGATGCCACCTGGAGCTGGCAGTGGGTGGCGGGATGTGGGAAGGAAGGTCAGTCGATGCAGCTGAATCTAGCTCAGAGTGATGGTGGTGGCCATGGCTTGGTGATCTCCAGCTTGGGCACTGTGGGTGTATAGAGGGGGCCATTAGGCCATCCACCGGGGAAGGGAACGAGGAGAGGGAGCCAGGTGGAGGGGTGGAATTTGCACCATTCTGAGTTTGAGGCCCCTGATTCTCAGCTGAAAAGCCTGGGGCCAACCATGTCTTCCCAAGCCCAGAGTGGGAGTCAGGGGAGACCAGCGCTCAGCCAAAAGGCAGAGCCAGAGGATCACCAGCGTAGTGGCAATTCATGATGCCATATTTATTAAAATTCATTGAATTGTGCACTTAAAGTGGTGCATTTTGTGTTATTTAAAGCTGACTTTCTGAAAAGGCAGCAAGGAACAACAGCCAGACAGGTGAAAGAGAGCGCCTGGCCTGAAGAGGAGAGAATGTCAAAAAGGTTGTGGCATCTTCTCCTGAGAGCAAGGAGCAAGGCAGAAAGGGCCAGGGATGTCCTGTCCCTGTGCCACAGGGCAGTACCTATGCCTTTGGTCAAGAGCTTCAGTGACAAGGTAGGAGCAGGAAGGTGGTCACTGTGTTGGGCTCGGCTGGATCGTCTGTCTCATTCTTAAGGCATTCCTAGACCTTTGCAGCCTCCAGTCCCTCAAAGTCAGAGCTCATGAAAAAAGAAGTGAATTGCCAGCCTCCAATAAGCTACCACTGATTGGTTAGGGACACCAGGCTAGAGTTTGAGGAGTTTTAGGACTAATGGCAAAGGACAGAGCCTGCAATATAGCTTAGCTCCAAAGGGTGAAGTCCTGGGGGCTTGGTCCTCAAGGTGGCGCTGTTGGGAAGTGGTGGAACCAAGGAGTGCGAGGTCTCTTGGTAGTGGGGCTGTGCTCTCCGAGGGGATTATGGGAAGCTGGCCCCTTCCTCTCTTTTCATCCTGGTTCCTGATGTGAGCAGTTTTGCTCTATCACATTCCCCTGTTACAATGTGCTGCCTCTCCACAGCCCAAAGCAAAGAAGCCCACTTGGTCACAGACTGTAACTTCCAAAGTTGTACGCCAAATACTCCTTTTGTCTTTTTAAGTTAATTATCTCAAGTGCTTTGTTATTAAAAATGCAAAGCTGACTAACACAGTGCTGAAGGACCACTTAGAAAAAGAACATAATTCACAGGACAAAGCTGTCATCTCACAGAAAGGGACTGCTGCTGGTGGATAGAAGCCCATTTAGCTCTGGTACCTTCCACTCCACCCAGACCCGACAGGGCCAGGTGTCCCAGCAGGAAGGGAAGAGCTGGTGAAGGCAGGAGCTTCTCCTGGAGCTGTTGCTGGGATGAGGCCATATCACCATACAGCTTAAGTGGCTGTTGGGATACAGTTTAAACACTTCCTCCAACCCTCCAGACACAGCTTCTTCCTTTATCCATTCTTTTTTTGTTGTTGTTGTTTTTTGTTTTTTGTACTGGGGATTGAATTCAGGACTTTGTGTTTGCGAGACAGACAGGGGAACCACCTACCTAAATCCCTGGGCCCCTCTATCCATTCTTTGAAGTTCCAGAATCTTCTGGAAGTTTCCTCAGTGACTATGAGGTTGGGTTTAATCTGCATCTGGAATGAGGAAGTTGCTGGGAAATTAGCATTAAGGACCCTGTGGGAGCTATGGGCTGTGAGGACAGCAGGTGGTGGTGTAGGCATCTAAGCCTTCCAGAATGCCACTAGTGGGAAGAGCTCAGCAGCTTGCCTGCCCATGGTCCCTGGTGTAGGGCACCCCCCACCTGGGGCCAGGGACTCCCTGAAACTCAGTGGGCCTGAGTGGTGGAGCCCAATTTCCTGAAGGTTATTTCTTCCAATGACGTTGGCTGGTGCTTATAATGGTCCATTTGCTGGATTTACTCTCTCTTCAGTTCTCTGGCTTTTGTTGACTGGTTTTCATTTTGTCTTCATCATGGTATTTTAAGGAATTGACCTACAGCCAATGAGAGGTGCTTAGGTTGCTGGGTCCAGAGGCTCACTTGGGCTATTTCATGTAATCGGGTTTATGGATGCACAAGGCAATATGAAGGCAGAAACCTCATGGGGACCTGGAGCCTGCCTGACAGCCACGAGTCATGGAGAGCATGGGTAGAGAAATATAGTGGGCATCCTGGAGCCTGGGATGCAGTGTCCAGGTCACGGCAGCTGTGGGCACCAGGAGTCCTCACTACCCAGTACTTATTGCACTTTCTGTCCCTCCTGATGGGTGGGCTTGCACATCTGTGGCAGCTCAACAAGATGGCTGTGAGTGTCACAGTGTGTCCAGTGCTGGCACATGGCCCCCGTGCTTAAAGGTGTTGGCAGAGGGTTGCAGAAGGGAGGAAGTGGTCTGGTCAGTGACTGGCAAAGGTGGGACTAAAGGCCTGGTTTCTTGACTTAGTGCTTTTGCACTTGGGTGACCTCTCTGCCCAGCAGATGTGCACCAGCCCAGACAGGATGGGGCTTCCCCACTGATAAAAGATAAGAAAATGAGGCAGACAGTGGCTGTGTGAGTTGCCCCAAACCACACAGCTATGTAGAGGACCTGGATTTGAATCCGTTTTGACCACACTTCCTGCTCAAAATGTGCTATTTTAGTATCCAGTTCCTTCTGACCTTGTGCATAGCGGGACTCAGGAGTAGGAGGAGGGAAGAAAAGTATCAACCACTGAATCCCTCTCATCCCTCATAAGATCCTTTAGGGAAACACATACCCCCACCCTCAGCCAGGCTTGGCTTACCCCATGGAAACTGCCATCTGGCTTGCTGAGGGTAGAAGTATCCTCCTATTGACTGCTGGGCTCCCCTCTCTGCCCCAGTCTCTCTCTATTAAGGTTTAGCCTTCTTGTTCTGAACACAGAGCTGGACTCCTCTTCAGTCCTCTTCCGCAGCTTTCCAAGGTTGGTTCAGACTCAGCTCCGCCTGGCTGCATGGGCTCCAGGGCAATTCGCCCACTTTCTTCTGCAAAGCCTCCTTGCCTCCCAGGAAGGGACAGGTGGGGGCAGCCATGGTTACCCTGGGGGAGCCCTGTGCCTCCCTGCCAAGCTTAAGTCCCTGTTGCCTGGGCGTCACTGGGATGTTCTGGAAGAGTAACAAGGGTGTTCTCTACCCCAACCTGAAGCCCCAATTCCAGGGACATCTGTCTGTAATGACGCTGCCAGGTTCAAGTTCTTCTCTTGAGAAAGAGCCGGCCATGCTCCTCAGGAAGCTGGCATCTCCCCAGCCTGATGCCCTCCCCACCAGGCTCCAGATAATGGCAAATCATTTCCGGTGGGAGGAAGCTATGCGGGGGCTTTTGTGCGCTGGAGTTGCTGCCTCATAACTGCAACAAAAGGAAATGTAGGACAACAGCCCTTCTGGCTCGCTGCTCTTGCTATTGAGAACCACACCAGCCAGAAAATACTCACTAATGGCCTTCTCCCAATCTCCTTCTAGATAATGATAAATAATGTGTATTTTTAGCTTGGAATTGAATTTCATCTCTCCATTGCTGGTGTGTTTCAGGTGTTTTTTTTTTTTTCTTTCTCCCTTGGGGTCTGAAAACTAGACATTTGTGTATTTCCTGTATTTATGCCCTGCCAGCAGTTGACATATGGACTCATTAGTTCCTCCACAAACACTCACCTGGCTGGACCAGGCAGGGAGCTGCAGAAGGGGGCTCTTCTGAAGGTATCCTGCCGGTGGGGGAGAAGGTGTGTCCTGGGGACAGGGGACTCTGCTCTCACATTCAAGCATGGCTGGACCCATCCCAGAGTCCCTGGCGCAGAACACAAGACCTTGCATTCCTGTCGTGTTTTGGGAGGCTATTAATGCAGTTGGTCCAGGGGCTACACTTTGAAAAATATTGGCCCAAATCCTTCCTACTCAAAATGTGGTCCTGGGACCAACCTCATCGATGTTACTGGGAGCCTGTGAAGAGATGAACACTCTTGGGTCCCACCCAGGTCTGTTCACAATTTGCACTCTAATAAGACCGCTAGGTTGTATAATTTGCATGTTTGTTAGATGCATTGGTCCTGATCATTTCTCAAATCTTTCACACAGCCATATGGCCTCAACCTTGGCTGAGCATTAGAATGACCAGGAAAGTTTTACAGTATCCCCATCGCCAGGCTGCACCCCAAGCCAATTAAGCAGAATCTCTGAGGCAGGGTGCAGGCTTCTATATTTTAGTTTCCTTAAGTTGTATCCCCATCGCCAGGCTGCACCCCAAGCCAATTAAGCAGAATCTCTGAGGCAGGGTGCAGGCATCGACACAGCGATGCCCTGTGTCGGCTCATCTGAGAGCCACGACTCCAGCTAGAGGAACTGAATCAAAACCATGTTTCACCCAGCTCTGACCTTGAAAGGAGAAGGGAACATTGTTTTTCTTCCTCCAAGGCCACTCACCCATACCCACTCTGTGGTCCAGTGAGAGCTTAGCTCTGCCTGATCCAGCATTATCCATCTTTCCAGTGTGCCTTCCCCAGGCTTTGGGAACCAGCTGAAGGGTGTACATCCTTCTCTCTGATGCTTCAGCTCAGTCAATTATGGGGGCGTGGAGGATGGGAGAAGCAGGCAAAACTGGCGAAGCCAGGCTTGGCTTACCCCATCGATTGAATTAGAACTGGGCTTAAAGAGAGCCCATTTTCTACAGTTCTGAAATGCCACTACTTAAGCCCTTTTGAATTAAATCCAGATTGTCAAATACTGAGAAAATTAGCTTTCCCCTTTTTGGGTCCATAGCAGACATCACTAATGGATCAGGGCATGCTTCTCACCCAGCAGGGAGGTGGCTGTGCAGGAGCTGTCTACGGCGCTAGGCAGCCAGGACTGGCCGGATGTGGAGGGTGGAAGCCATTTGCCTTCCAAGGGTCTAGAGCATCAGCATCGGACGCAGGTTATTGTTGAGTAATTCACAGTGAAGTGTAAATTTCTTATCTGCTTCTTTCTAGGCTTAACTGAAGGTAGGTTTCTCTGTGAGGAGGAGTGGGGAGACAGGGAGTGGGAGGCATGTGGAGGGTGGTACCTCCAGGGGGCTGTTCTGAGGAAGCCAAGTCAGCCCAGAACCTTTGGGAGGAAGAGGTCGAAGATGCCCACTTCCCCATTCCCCTCTTCGGCCTCCCCTGGGTCTGAATCTGACCATTCGGGGGGAGAGCCTGTCCTCTTCTTCTACACATTTCATGGGGTTCAGACTCGCTTGGAGCGGTGGGGTGCACAGAGGACCCCGGGGATCTGGTGGGCGAGGAGACCCTTGGTGGAGTCTGGATCCTGAGCAGTGGAGTGGGGCCACACACAGATGACAGGCTGGCCTTCTGTCCAGCTTGGCAGGGAGAGTGCGGGGCGCAGAGGGAGGAACTCATCTGTCCCCCCACTGTCCTCATCCCAGTTACTCTTCTGATTGGACCCCAGGGAAAGAGAAGGACAGGAGGGAAGAGAAAGAGCAAAGAGAATCCTGCAGCCTGTTCTCCAGAGCAGCAGGCCCCTGCTCCGTAGAGAGGGCGGTAACAAGCAGGTGAAAGGCAGCACTGGGCGGTGAGCAGAGGAGAGGAGGTAAAACTCATAGGAGGAAACAGAAAGAGGAAAATAAAGGGGATGAGCATGAAGGGGACTCTCCTAAAGGGCTATTCATTCACTCACTCACTCACCAACAGGCTGCTCGTTGGTCACAACTCTCAAACATCCGGTCAGTCCTTCCTGTGCGGCTGGGCCCACTCTGTGTGGGTGCCACAGGAGTGACACAGAGGCCATCCTGCAACTGCGTGCTCGGAGGCAGAGGAGGTCTCCTTGGGCAACGCACAAGAACAACACACAGTCTGGGGTAGACACCGGGACTCTGACTACTGGTTCAGCCAAGAGCCTGGTCTTCAGAAAAGTGAGGAAGACCCAGATCCCAGCCTCCGCCTGTCCCAGCCCAGGTGGAAGGCAGCCAGTAGGAGGTGTGTGCAGCAGTGGACGCCCAAGGTCGCGGGATGCTAAACAAATGCAGTTTAGAGCACCCTCCGAGGAGTCTGCCAAATCACAGGGAACTGCAGAGGGAGGGGACGCAGCCCTAACTGCAGGTCACGACCTGATGCTCATGCTGCAGAGGCCGCCAGTCGGGCCGTCTGCCTGCCTTGCTTCTCACCCGCTCTCTCTTCTCCTTGCCTGTCCATGCTGGACAGACTCTGGGGCTCCTTGCAGCTCAGAAGATCAAGAGAGAAGCTTCCCGACCTCTTTGTGTAAGGGTCTTCCTTCACGTCCTGCTGGTGGGCTTTGGGGCAGAGCATGGTGGCCTCAGGCTCCCTGGAAATTGGCCCATGGGTGTCCCTTGTAAAGGTGGAGGGCAATGGAAGACACTGGGGTAGAGTCGTGATCCCAGGGAGCTTAGTGGGGTAAGAAAGAACCCTTGCCTGCCTTACCGCCTCTGTCTGTAGCATCTATCTGAAGCGTAGTCCCAGCCTTCTCTGGCAGTTGAGTGTAGAAATGAAGTGAGGGGTGGTTCTGTTTCTGTGTGGCTGTGCGCGTGGAGCTTTGGATCTGTGTGAGCAGTCTGAGTGTGCACACATGTGGAATGTGTGTGTAGATACACATGCATTTGCATGGGTGCACGCACACATGTATAGACTGGGATGGGTTCAGTGAGGTCATCCTGGTAAGGGCCTCCCCTCCGTTGGTGACCCCCCATGAACCCAGGTCACTTGGACACCCCAAACCTGTGCTAGGCTGTAGCAGACCAGCATGGCCTCTCTCCCAGCCAAGCACCACAGGAAGCTTGCTGACTTCCAGGGTGACCTTGACTCCCCCCCGCCGCCGTGGATGGAGAGCTTCTACTCTACCACATTCACCTTTGCGGGTCCAGAGGTGACCTTAAGTTTACCGGCTTCATCTTGGCTACGATGGGAGTCTGAGAGGCTGGGAAGTGTCGTGCTGCATTCCCACTTTTTATGACAGCATGGAATGGAGTGATGCACCCACCTTCCGCTCCTGTCCCATCCTTCATCATTCCTGGGATCCCTTTTCTTCTCTCTGGTGCCTCCCTCCTGCATTTTCCTGGCTGTCAGCAAAGCCGATCCCTCCTGGATGGATTGACTTGTTGGAGAGAGTATTTATTTTAAGAGGCATTTCACCTCGAGTGTGGATGTGCTTCGCTTATTACCCATAAATATCAGCTAACAGAATAGGGGTGGCCTCTGGGAGAGAAATGGAGGCTTTGGAGGGAGACTATGGGCTGACATCTTTCCCGGGGAGATGAAGGAGTGGCCCATGTGGCTGGCCCTACTATGCACAGCCACTGAGTGGTCTTGAGCATCCCCAGTACACACAGCCCATGCCTTTGAGGACCTGGGTCTCCCTGAGCTGACAATTACCTAAAATCCAACCAGTATCAATGGGGGAGGTGAAGTAGGCAGAGCGGCTTAGTTAGGGACCAGGGGCAAAGAGGTGTGGGCTTGGGGGAGTTCCTGGAGGAGGCCGTTTTGAAAAGGTCCTGTTGATTGAGTAGAGGACAGGAAGGGAGAATGAAAATGAAAATAATGAAAATGAGAAAGCTTTTCTCTCTGGGGGATCTGCGGAGTGAACTTTTGAGGGTGGCTCTGATCCGAAGTTCGGTGCCTCAGCCGGGTCAGATCTTGCTGACGGTGATGCAGAACCTGTCCTGGGGTCACTCTGCGGAGCTCCCTGGGAGTCGGCCGGCTCCCAGCAGTGACCAGCCCGGAATCTCTGCAGAAGGGGCAGGGAGCCCTGGGTTGGTGGCTCTGTGTTTGGAGCCATTTAATCTCCCACGGAGACTTCCGCCTGGCCCGGGGACACAGCCACCTTCACTTCCACTGTGCATCAGGGAGATGGACTCAGAGGGGATGTGGAGACCGTCCCCAGGCACACAGCCCATGTAGCAGTTGGGGTCTGGAGGACACGAACAGTATCTTCCACTGCAGGATGCCACCCCGGCCTCTGGGGTGGTCAGAGGTGGAATTGTCTCTTCTTTCCTTCTCCAGGAACTGGTTCTTCTTCTCGGAGGGCTCAGAGACAGGACGGATGGCTGCCCACTGGGATGGGCAGACGGCACGATCCTGCCTGCAGGGACTGGGTGGATACTTGGCCTCACCCAGGCGGGAGGAGGCTGCAGCCAGATGGCCTGGGGGGCAGTTTGGTGGTTACAATCATCCCAGTTACATTGCACTTCAGAAGTAAAGGAATATGTTTAGAGATGCTTCTCAATGCCTGGGCCTGGCCAGGTTGCTGAAGGGCTGACTTGGTGTCGGGGCCACTCTGACATTTAGAGCTAGGGACAGGACCAATACAGCTGGACAAGCATGACCTTTTCAACCACTGGGCTTTTATTTTCATGGTGTGAAATCCCCTCATCCCCGACACGCTCTGCTCACATGGAATTGCATGAATATTCATTAGTAAAACCAGCTAGTTAACTGACTATGTATATTTTTTTCAAACGGAAATATCTGGGAATTTTTCTCTTTCTAAAATACTTCATAGTCACACTAATAATAATGCAGTAAGATCAAACCGAGCTATATAAAGTGGGAAGTTTCCTGACTTCAGGGGTAATTCTGCCATAGTAGTTATTCGTGTGCCCTTCAAGGTCTGGAGTGAGTTTTTTTTTTTTTGTCTGCCAGGAATCTTTCCCAGCAGCCCTGTGTTCATCTCTCCTCCTCTGGCCTCATGGCCCCTCTGGTCTGTGTGGCCTCTTTGGTCCCCAGACCATGTTCTAGGATTGTAGAATCTTGGCAAGGAAAGGGCAGTTCTTTCAGCTTTCTGTCCAGTGTGACAGTCCTGACCAGAGCACTGACAGTTGGCCAGCTCCTGTTGAAAGTACGCTATTGGGCCAGGCAGGTCACTATCTTCTGGGGCAGCCCTTCCATGTGGGGCAGCTCTAATTGCTTGAGAGTTCCTACTTTTGTTTAGCTAAATCTGGCGGTACGATGCCCTTGGTTGAAGGCCTGCCCTTGGGGACGTCATAAAGTCAATCTGCCCCTCTTCCACATGACAGATTTCACGCTGTTGAAGACAGCACGTCCCCCATGGATTAACTCTTGCTTGGCTTCATACCCTGATTTCTCAAAAACACATTGGAGGAAGAACGGCCGGAGTGCCCTCCCTGACCCGTCTGCCTTCTCTGTGTCCTCCAGCGTCCAGCTTCAAGTGCAGACCTGGCCAGAGTGAAAGTCTGCTGAGAGCTTTCAACCAGCAGCAGCCAATTGGATGTGCTGGCCCCTCTCTGCGAACTTGACATTGAGCATGCGTCAGAATCCTCAGTAGAATCATACTGAGGCTTGGACCCCATTCCTAGAGACTCTCAGTCATAGGCCTGGGGTAAAGCCTCTTCACTTTTTCTTTCTTTCTTTCTGGTACCTGTGATTGAACCCAGGACCTTGTGCTTGCAAAGCAGGTGCTACACCACTGAGCTAAATCCCCGGCACAAATCTTCACTTTTAAGAAGATCTCCACAGCCAGTTTTGCTGACCAGCCCTTCTGGGAGAAACTAGAGATGCATAGACAGGATGTGGTGAGCCAGGCACTGTGAGGTCGACCCATTAGTCAGGACTTACTGGTTCATAAGTGATTAAAAACCCAGCTTACCCAGCTTAACTGGATGGGAGAATGAGGTCATACTGGTTAGTGCAGGATCAGTGAAGAATTCTGGGAAGGCTCTGGAGACCTGGTCTTTGGGACTAGACTGATGGTTCAAAGCTCTTGTTCGCTCAGCCTCTCATGTTTTGCTTGGTTTCATTTTGGAGACCGACATCCGTGGACGGTGAAGATCATAGCTATGAGCAGTGCAAGTTCATACTCTCCCAGTGTATCCACCTCAAAGGGAAAAGCTATTCTTTCTTTTCCCCCTTGGTATCTTTTTTTTTCTTCCATATTGGGGGTGGAACCCAGAGCCACTGCACTGTGTTAAACTCCCAGCCCTATTTTTATACATTTTCTTTTCAAGACAGGGTCTTGCTAAGTCTCTAAATTGCCCAGGCTGGGCCCCGATTTGTGATTCTTCTGCCTTTTCCTCTCAGAGCGCAGGGATTACAGGTGTGCACCACCACACCCGGCTTCCCCTCTCCAGTATCTTTACATTTATTTGAATAAAGGATTTTTCTTTGTCCAATTTGAGTCCCCTTTTAACTGATCATTATGCAGTGAGGTGGGATATTAGGACTAAGCGATGGATTTACCCCTGCTGGGTTAGGGGAAGGCTCATGGCATTGGCCAAGGGAGAGAGAGCCACTAGGGAAGAGATGCCGGGCCAAGTCCCCTATGGCCATTCTACAGAGAGGGCTGAATAGAACTTCTTGTTTTTCAGAAATGAAACCTCTAGCGCAACAATTGAATGAAGATGCCATTCTTCTAGTAATGGGAGGACCTTTCAAGAACCTTGTTAAGGTCATCTGACCAGAATAATGCTACTGGAGTGCAAAGACTGGGTGAACATATATCTGATAGCACAGCAACAAGCCAGTGCCATAACCCAAGGTGAGAGAAATGTCCTGCAGATCTGCAAGATATGTTACCCTCCCTTAGTGTGGAATTATTGATGGGAAATATAGCTGTCCAGTCATGGGAGGAGGGTTCACATGACTGAATATGAGTGGAAATGATATGTGTCATTTAGGCCAAGGTGATTAAGTAGTGGGTACCGGATCCCAATGTTCTTAGACAAAGCAACAGAGGACTCCCAGCATGTCCTAGAGACAGTAGGGCTTCAGCACTGAAGTGAACCTGTGTCCCTTATTCATGACATAGAAGAGAGTCTCCCGGAAAAGCTGACTGATCAGAAGTATCTATATTCAATTTCAAGGGAGTAAGATATCCTTTATTGTATTAAGCCACTAAGATTTTGGGGCCAGTTTTCAGTATTAACCACCCTGACCACTATGTGTTTCTGGCTCACTTTGTGTCCAGTGGGGCTTCCACACCCACTTTCTGTGTCAAATTAACCAAGATGGCATTTGGGTTTCTTGTCTCAACCATTGAAAAATCAGACTTGTTTGGTGATTTTAGCTTGGCTGCACTGGGCGGGCTTCTGTAAGAAGAGGGGAACCATGGCTGAGTCTCAACTGGACTGCCCAATAGCTGACCACTCATCATTCACCCAATTATTTTTCTACCCATTCATCCATTACTTTTTCATTCTTTCAGCCTGAGTGTGCTGGGTGAGCAGGTGGGGCTGCATTTCCCTGGTGAGTTTCCTTGCTTGACTCTGGGTCAGTGGTTGTACCACCCGGCACCCCCGTGCAGGTGTGGCTACTCACCCCTCAACATGGCATTCCTAGTTGAAGGTTGGACACCATGCAGGGTGCAGGAAAAAATCAGAAGCCATACCAGGTACTTTAATAGAATCAAACAGAGGCACTTGGTTAAATGAGTATTGGAAAACTGTGAATGCTCTGTGATATGATGAAAGAAAAGCTCTGACATGTCCTAAATTTAATTACAAGGGCCAGAGGATGGAGAAGTTAATAAGTTAGCAGCTGTGTGAAACCAACACAAGACTGCTTCACTTCCCTACAGCATGTCAAAACCATGACTTAAATCCCATCAGGGCTGACTAAAAACTTTCTGAACTGATAATCCCAACCAATCTAGAAGCAGCAGTTGTTTCTCATTATGGGCTGCTGTCCTGTCCCAAAGCTTTCCCAGATTTGTGTTTACCCTGCTACTCTTATCTATAGCCAATATAGGTCCAATATAAATAACTTATACTTTCCTTCCCCACAGTTTCATTATAAAATGAAACTCTTAGCTTTACGTGGAGCAGACATTTTTACAACTGCTATCTAGCCTTGGTGATGATGGTTGTGAAAATTTGTTCCAGGACCGGTCCCTTTTTCTGGCTGGCTAATAATGGCTCAATAAACTGTTTTATTTCAGAGGCCGCTTGGTCTGCAGTTCTGGTTTAAAGATACTGAATGATCATAAAAGAAGCAACAGCAGGAAGCAGCCACCGCCCCTAGGGCTGGGGGAAGAAGGGAAGAAGTAGGCATCATTAGAATTTAGAATCTTGGGAGAGAGGCCTGGAGGGGCTGGGGCTCAGGGCGGAGCAGGCACCCTTCAGGGCTGGGGTGGTATCTAGAAGGCTCAGTGAAGCTGGCTTTGATAGCGGAGGAACATAAGGTTGCTAACTGGAACCAACCACTGAGAATGGAACTGGCTCCACTGTGAGGGCAAAGACTCAGGGTGGCCCTGAGAGGAACACAAAACAAAGAAGAAGTGGAAAGTCCCTGTTTTGTCCCTAACTTTCAGTCTTCTCCAGTGCCCCTTACTGTGGGAGATCAGGCAGGATCCCAGACCTGGCAGCCCAAAGCAGAGAATGGCTGGGCATGTTTGGGGCTGGAAGCCAACATCTCCCAGCCCAGGTAGTTGTTGGTTTCCTGGCTGGTGGTTGGCTGCGGGGGCCTCCTTGGAGTCTAAGACTCTTGGCTGCACCCCTTTCCCAGCCAGTCTGAGCCCAGGCATCCTGCCAACACACTGATAGTCAAACCTTAGACATCCCACGTATGGTCTCTATGGCAGACTAACAGGAGAAAGTTTGCATCATGAGCCATTTGAGGTCCAGTGTAGATGGAGCTGGGGCCCAGGGGTGAGATCAGCTGTGTGGGCCCCCACCCAGAGTGGCTGCTGGAAAGTTCCCAGAAGGCAGCCACTGCCTCTCTTTGTCTTAGTTGAGAGGTGATCACACGGCTGCTTTTTGTCATGTGACCTTGAACAATAGAATTACCTTCTGTAAGTCTTGATTTCTTCCTCTGAAAAATTCCCTTGGGGGGCCATCATGCAGATTAGGACTAATGCGTATAAAACATGGTCTGGTACATCATAGATACCAGGTAAATTGTGATTACTTATCAGAATAGGGGATGGCAGAAAGTAGCCTTTGCCCTTGAGGCCCACGGGATGGCCTCTTTTCTTCACGGGGATGGAGGGGCCCCCAGGAGCACTAATATAGGCAGACAGGGGCACATTAGTGCCTGGTGATCTGGAGCCTACTCACAGAGGGGCCTGCAAAGCCACAAGGAGAAGCTGTCCCACCCTGATGGGGACTTGGAGGCTCAGGGCCAAAGGAATCTAAAACTACCTTCCAGCCCATGGACACCAGCAGGGCGGCCCTGCAGTGGCCTGGGGGAGACGCATGGAGAAGTCCATGCCGCATGCGTGATTTTGAGACTCTGGGCTGTGTACGTCTGGATCCGAGTGAGTGGGTGTAAAGAATGTCAAGCGAGATTCGATTACAATTTTTATTTTGGAGAAACCTTCATCAAAATATGTATATCTAATTAGAACAATTACAGCACAGGAACAAAAAACTGATTAAAAATCAGACACTCCATAAATTACAAGTGTTTTCCTCCAGCTGAGGCACATCTCCGGCGGCTGAGCTGCAAGGCCAATCAATGCAGCAGGGCTCACGGAGCAGGAGAGGGAGGTGGTGACACCCAGGACGGGGTGGGGAGGGGCTGCTGAGTACGTGTGGGGGCTCCTGCAGTTCCTGACTGTCACCCTGGGCTGTCAAGGCAGCTCGATCTGCTCAGAGGCAGGAAGAGCCTTAGGGCCTGGTCTGATGGGTGTGGTCCGGCGAGGTGTGACTGTACCTGTATTCAGTGTGCGTGCGCGTGCGTGTGTGTACACTTCACTGAGCCCAAACCGCGGATCATGTATGTGCACATATGTCTATCGGCATGTGAACATCTGTGTAAACATCTGCAGCACAGGAAGAGGATGTGAATGCCAGGCCATGAGCAAAACCAACTGCTGCGACTGGAGTCTGTGCCAGAGGCTGGTCATGGGCAGAGCAAGAGGAGGCAGCGGGGTGGTCTGTGCACCCCAGGCACTGCAGGCATGCGTGTCGCATGTGCACAGGTAAGGGAGCCTGTCATGTCACCAGGCAGGCAGAGCTTCCCTTTTAAAATAGGTAAGGTGAGGCCATAGGGACAAAACTAGCTTCCTTCAATTGAGTGGTTTCTCTGGGCCGGGCAATGTGCTAAACCCTTCGCCAAGTGCAGTATCACGTTGAACCTGCTTGTCCACCTCCCCACCAAAGATGTCCGTGTCCCGCTCCCTGGAACCCATGAATATGCTGCCGTATGGGGCAGATCAGCCTTTGAGGCTGCGACTAAAGCTGAGGGTCACGGGGTGAGGAGACCATCTTGGAGGACTCGGTGAGATCGGGGTAATCACAAGTGTCCTGAGAAGCTAAAGAGAGGGGCCAGGGATGGAGATGTGATGACAACAGCATGGTCTGAGGGATGCTGCATTTCTGGCTGGTGTGTGTGTGGGGAAAGGGCTGGAGTGAAGGAATAGGAGGCCCCGAGAAGGTAGAAAAACAAGGATGAGGATTCTCCCCCAAGCCCTGCCCACACCTTGGTGCTAGGCCAGGGAGCTTCACGTTGGACTTCTAACCTCCAGGGGCTGTGAGATAAATGTGTCTTGTCTGCAGCCACTCACTGCATTTATGATAATTTGTTACAGCAGCTGTAGAAAGCTCACATAGTAGGTGATGCCACTGGGCCACTTTGCAGAGGAAGACATTGGAGCTCAGAGATGTAAAACAAGATCCTCAAGCTGGCCCAGGCAACAGGGTACTGAGCCACAATGAGGCAATCTGGCCTGTCCAGCGCACCCTCTGAACTGCATGTCTCTCAGCACCAGTCAGGAGGGCCAGACTTATAGCTTCCAGGCCAAGTTAGAGGCACTCCTTCCTAGCTGCCAGCTGAGAGATGATGGAATCAAGGGGCCTATTCTGGGAAGAAACATCAGAATGTCTGGACACATTGCATTTAGAGGCCTCATTGAAAACAGCTTGTGTATTTTCCCTCCAAAGAGGGGAAGGGTTTTTTGTCTGAGCCTGGGTCCAGCTTTGACACTTGGTGCTCTTTGTATCCCAAGCTATCCCCTGGCAACACAAGCCTGGGCCTCAGCTCCTTGTGTTCCTTGCTCCCTGTGCAACCCAAATCCCCCTTAAGCCTGCGCTCTTGCGGACTGGACCTCCACAGCTTGCTGGGCCTTCCAGAGCTCAGAGGATTACTGTTGGCTCAGAACCTTGCAGTCCTGGCAGCGAGGGCAGGGCCGGGTGGGCAGAGGAGCCAGCTGCCTGCACCCTGTGTCTTGCTCTCCTGACACCAACTGGCCAAGAGGTGCCAGAGAAGCCTGTGTCCAAGGAGAAAGTTGATGTAGGGCAGAGAGTGCGAGGTGAGGACAAGGGCAAGCTGGATGCCCGCCTTCACCAGCCCTGGAATTCTTGCTTGACTTGATTCCCCTGGCAAACTCAGTTTCCTTGTCTGTAAAGAGAGGTACCTAGAGAACTCTCCAGAGGTTCCTCCTGCTTGGTCTCTCTAACCCTGAGGTTTGGCCTTCTGCTTGATGTCAGACGCTATGAAACCAACATCCAGGGCTCAGGGAGAGGTTCTGCCCCACAGGGTAGGGGTGGGGGTTCTCAAGTGGTGTCAGATCTGTACCTCCCCCAAGGCCTGGCGGGGTGGCAAGGGTATCCTTGCAGGAGGTGTCCTGAACAGCCAATACTAGGGTGGCCTTGATACACCAGCCACATCCCCATCATTCCTGGCCTCCAGAAAGCTGTCTGGGGGCCTTCTCTTGCCCCAAGGCATGGAGGGTATGGATGGGGGGATGTTAGGCTGGAGTCCTCCCATCTGATCACAGGGAGGATGCAGAGCCTAGAGTCTGCGGCGAGCTGAAAGAGGGCCCTGAAGGAGGGTCTACCTTCCTTGGCTGTCATCAGCAGCGTGGAATATTAGAGCAGGGTTTTTAGAGATGCCAATAAAGACATCAAAATGAGCATGACTTTCCCAGGGACACCCCTTCGGTAAGCCCCAGCCTGGAATCAGAACTTCAGACTCTTGAGCCTGATCACATTTTTTGGAATATATAGGACCTGTTCGACCTGTTTGGGATGTATACAGCTCTTCCCCCACCTCCATACTTGCTAGAACTGTTAAAATGTTCAGTATCTCCCTCCGGATCAGTGAAGAGCTTCACAAACTTTTCCCTACGCAGAGGGGCACCACCCTATACTACTTCCTAGGCTGGGCAGCAGAGCTCCTCTCCTCTGTTCGTTACTGCCATTACTTCCCACCAGCACATGGTGTCACTGTTGGAGATTGGGCCCGTGCAGCTCAGTGAGGGACACTTGTAAATAGCTGGGCCATCATGGCCTCAGTCCCAGCCCGCTGCCTGCAGCAGTGCTCCCAAATGGTATCAAGGTCGCAGCTCCTTTTAGATCAGACTTCCATCCTCAGCCAACAACTTCCAGTGTGCTAGGGTGGTTTGATTTGGGAAGTTTCCAACGTCAGTCTTACCTTCTAGGAAAATCTTTACTTGTGAACGAATAAATACATCACACATTGAGCTGGTTCACTGGCCTAGATGCTTACTTTTCACTAGGCAAATTTTTTTAAAAGGGTGTTTGTTGGCTTTCTTTGCCACTAAGCTTTGTGAGAGATCTTGCTGCTTCACGTTGTCTTATCTACTTAGATCTCTTTAACCTCAATCTCAGAAATAGGAGTTGGCATTTGTTTTCTTCTAATTCAAGGCTCAGATTTCCATGGACATTCATTCATTCATTCATTCTTGTGTGTGTGTGTGTATGTGTGTGTGATACTGGGGATGGAACCCAAGGGCTTTGCACTACCTACATATTTTTATTTTTTATTATGAGATGAGGTATTGCTAAGGTGCTAAGTAATCCAGGCTAGGCTCACTCGAACATGCAATCCTTCTGACTTAGCTTCCCAGAATGCTAGGATTAAAAGCCTGTGCTACCATGCTTGGCTCATTCGTGTGCTTTATTTTTATTGAGTTTATTGGTACATTCTAGGTATACAGTACAGTTATATTCATTACTGGGATATTGTACCTTTACATGTATTTTATTAGGATTTTTTTGTTGCAAGTAATAGAAACCCAACTTCTCCAATTCCCAATTAGGGAACTCACTGGCTTGTGTATCTGGATAATGCAAGAGTTGGGTTCATTGTAGGCCAAGATATTTCCAGGGGCACAAACAGTGGGCCAGCACTTTCTGCACCTCTCCTCTTCTTCTTTCTGCTTGGATCCATTCTCAGGAGAGTGTTCCTTCAGATCTCAGGTAGGATGGCCCCTGACTTTGCAGCCTATCACAGAGCCAGTGGAGCAACTGCACCGCACAGATCATTCAAAAAAAATATGCATATTTTGTTCAAACTCTATAGAGATGGTTTTTAAAAAGATAGTTACAAGTGACCTTTCAGACCATCTCAGATTCCATATCCGAAAGAAGTTTAATAGAAGCTAAGCTATTTAAATAATTTTGTACTCTAAGTGCCTTGTGTTCCCACCACCAAAAAGCTCCTTATATATTATTTTATAGGAGTAGCTCTTAATTTGCAAATGAATTCTCAGCCTTTTAACCTTACACCGAGATATATTTTAATGTTAAATTATGAATGTCTTTCCTTCTTTTCTATATTTGCATCTATCTTTCTGAGGTTTTTCACCTAATTTTTTTTTTTCGTACCAGGGATTGAACTCGGGTCCTTGCACTTGCAAGGCAGGCCACCAAACCACTGAGCTAAATCCCTGGCCCACCTAATTTTTAAAGATTACAGCTTTAAAAAAATATACATTTTATTTTTTAGAGTACAGCTAAATGGAGCAGAAAACACAGAGTGTTTCCATATTCTCTTTGTTTCCCCACACAGAGAGCCTCTTCTACTGTGTTGTGCATTTGAATGGCATATTTATGACAATTGATGAAGCTTCCAAAGTATCATTTTTCCAACAAAATTAATAGATTTGCCCTTGGGAAGACTCTGATGGGCTGGCTTAAACCACGGTCTGTCTCTGCACTCATCACCCTGACTGTGAGAAGGCAGGACTGTGACAGTTTGGTCACATGATCACATGGCTGATGCCATATGGCCAAATGTGTAACAAGTAGGAGGTCACCATACTTGAAGCCCCAAGAATCGCGTACAGTGCATGAGGAGTCCCTCGAAAGAGCCAAAGGATGGATGACAGCATGCTAAGTAGATACAAGTGCTGCCTATGAGTGTCAAGTACTGTGCAAAGGTGCCACTTTGCATCATCTGTCCCCAGTGATCTGTTCTGGGTGACCTCTGCATCTGTAGGACCTCAGGGATGTCCTGTGGTGCATGGTGGCATCCTCACTACACTGTCAAGCACTCAAGAGCTCTCTGGAGAAAGGTCGGTTCCAGGTGCTGCGCTGCCTCCTCAGTAGGATGTGCTAGTGGCAGAGACCATTCCCAGTGATCCCTGCACGGCCACTGCACTCACGCTGTGCTTTAACACATTCTTCTGCGTCTTCACAGAGTCTGGACCCAAGAGCCTTCCAGGGGAACTTTAATTCCAGGACACCTTGGGGTGGGAATGTGCAGTGCGCGCGCACCTGTGTGTGTGTGTGTGTGTGTGTGAGTTGGGGTGGGGTCGAGGCTTTGGACACAGCCTTCACAGACAGGGAGTGGTGGGGAGAGTGTGGCCATCTGTGCCACTGCATCTTTCCTCCATATCTGCAGCTTCCTGATTATTATTCTGGACCCAGAAAGAGGCAGCTGCATGGTAGTGGGGGGAAGCTGACAGGCAGTGGCAGGTAGCATTGGCTGCTGGGGTTGGAAGCCAAAGAGATCCCAGCAGGGGAGGGAGAAAGAGGCTAGCGGGAGAGGGAGCCAACTGGGAAGGTGGCAGTGCCCACCACCCCAGTTAGCAATTGCAATGCAAAGATTGTTTTTAAAAAATGCCCTCATCTTGTTCAAACTCAATGCAGATGATTTTAAAAAAGATAAGCGCCTCTCTTTCTGTCAGAGGCAGCTGTATGTCTCAGCTGGTGCTGTTGCAGGGAACGGCCCGCCAAGGCCCTGTCCTGAGTCAAGTCTTCTTCTCTAGCTCCTTCTCGCCAAGCAACATCAAGGCCCAAGGGAGGGAGGGGAGAACTTCCGGTCTACAAACCCTTGTGCTGGTCAGGTGCCTGCTTTTCACAGGCCCATTTTCACGCTTCCTGGGTCTGCTTGGCATCTCCAGGGCTGATCCCTGCGTTGGGCTGCTTGGTGGCTTTGGGTGATGGGGCCTGGCAGGAGACTGGAGGGCATGAGGAGGGAGAAACTAAGGCAGCTCCTTCAGCACTGTTGTGCCTCTTCATCGCTGCTGCTCTTTCTGGATAGCTGTGGTGAGAGACCTTTGGAGCCCACCAGCACATCTTCGTCCTGCCAGCCAGGGCAAAAGCAGCTTTCTTCTGTCACTATTTCCCAAGCTGACCCCGTCCCCTTTGGCTGCCCCTGTGCCATGGAGTCCCTGTATAAAGCGCTCCCTCGGGGATACTCAGGGCCATGTCTGCGTCCGCCTGGGTCGCCATACTGCAGTGCTCTGATCGCCCTCCTTGGCTCAAAGCTCTTTCTGCCATGCCCTAGTTGTGTGCCTTTGGCTCCTGGCTTTCTCTCTCTGGACTCTACTTTTCCTCTCTGTGATAGGCAGGGGAGGAAATAGAACCATTGCTTCTGGAGCCTCTGCTTGGGGACCTCAGGGTTTTTCCGGTACTCTTCTGGCCTCTGCTGTACCTCTTGGGCCTCTGGCGTCCCCCTTAGGATGATGGGAGGGCAGGAGAGGCCTGCTCCTGGAGTGTGGCCTCAAGTCCTGAAGGAGGCACTGCTGTCTTTCCCTGTGCAGGTGGGTGTCACACCAGGTCTGGGAGGACCGACTGGCTATGCTGGGTGGTTGGAGCTGTGGACAATATCCAGAAAAGTCCCCACTGTGTGAAGCAAGGGGAGAGGGAGGTGATGAGAGCGGGATGGAGACCCCTCAGTCCCTTGCCCTAGGAAACCTACCTTCCCCATCACCAGGCTCAGGCAGTTGTCTCTGTGAGGAAGGGAAGCAGTGGTGGTGGGGGAGCTCCTGAGGAAGGGAAGGGAAGATCAGAGCTGAGTTGAGGCCTTGTTTTGGGTTTGAAATGCCCAACCTGTTAATTTGGGACTAATCAATGCTAATTTGCACATATCTGGTTGCTATAGCAGGTTATCTATTTTCCGTCAAGGCTTCCCGGGGGCTCTGAGGCTCTTCCCCAGTGCTGCCCACCCAGGCACCCCCTCCCTGTTCAAAGGTGCCGTGGAGACAGCTGGGCAGGATTCACAGCAGGTCGGCAGCCCCTGGCCCTCGAGTCCACCCCAGCTGCCTGGTGGGCTGGCAGAGATCCAGGACGCAGGAGGGGAGGAGAGAGGGGCCAGGGGGCTGGCCAACCCAGCCTGGGAGGAGGAGAATTAAGCAAAAGTGCAAATTACCCAAACCCATGATTAACATTTCTTCCAAATCTGCATGAATATTAAAGTGCAACCCGCCCCAGTCCCCACACAATGAATTCTGCATGAATCTTAAGATAAATCGTTTGGAGAACTTAGTAGCAGCTGCACTCCCCTGCTGCCAGCTGCTTCCCCAAATCATTTCAAGGCGGGTAAGGGGAGAGGAGGAGGGGCGTGGGGGTGAGGACCAGGAGGGAGTCAGGGGGTGCTTGTTGTTTGGTCTTGTTGAGGGCCCAGCAGGGCATCAA
Source organism: Fukomys damarensis (assembly GCF_012274545.1). Lineage (NCBI taxonomy): Eukaryota > Metazoa > Chordata > Mammalia > Rodentia > Bathyergidae > Fukomys > Fukomys damarensis. The sequence continues at coordinate 58,230,251 of NW_022900935.1, read as the reverse complement.
GCTAAGTATGAGGAACAGGGTAGGAAAAGCCTGGTTCTTGAGCTGGAACCAGTTCTGCGTCCAGAACTGGAATGGCTCAAGGCAAAGCCACCAGCCTAGGACCCCTTTCCCGTGTTCCTGGGCTGCCTGCTCCACCCTCCCCCTACCTATAAAGCAAACCAGCCCCGTGGGCCCTCAGCTCATGCCCCATCATCCTAGAGGGCGGACTTCACTGCCAGGGGTGGCTTTGCCTCCCAGGACACATTGGGCAACGTCTGGACTGCCAAAAGAGTGTTCGTGGCATTAGTGAGGGGAGGCCACAGATGCTGCTAAGCACCCTACAATGACCAGACTGTCCTCCCTGACACAGAGTGCTCCATCCTGTAACGTCAGTGGTGCTGAGGCTGAGAAAGCTGACCCAGGGACGCACACCTGTCTGGTGACCCTGCCTCCTCCAAGGCACCTGGTCAGAAGAGAGTTACTTAGGGCCCTGGGTGTATCTGGAGTCCGGGTTCTGAGCTACAGAGTGTGGCCACACTATTGTCCTGACTGTCCTTGAACCAGGCAGGGTCCCAGCAGGCAGCAGATGGCACCTTGTGAGAGTTCCAACCAAGGAAGTTTGAGGAAGAAGCCATTTTTAGACTTGTGAGCAGAGATAAGGAGACCAACAGCAGGTGATGGAGGATCTAGGGATCAGTAAGGGTGGAAAGTCATTGCTACCTTTAGGTCCAAAAGGGCAATGGGAAGTCATGGCGTTATTGCAGCCCAGAACTGTGCAACAGAAACGGTGGTTTCAGTGGGAACAGCAGCTGCCAGGATAGCAGCAGGGTTGAGGGTGGGGTGGGATAAACACTCTGCCTCCTGTCCTGCCCTCAGTCTCTTGGCAGTGCCTCAAATTGGCCAAACACAATGAGAAGGTAGGGGACAACGGTTGTAGCTGATACCCCAATAGAGGTCACCCTTCCCTGTGCACATCAGAGGGAGGAAAATTGGTGTCCTTGGGGGGGTGGGGGAATGCAGAGTGGCCCACACAGCACCTCCGGAAGCTGCCAGGAGCACCCTAGGTACTTCTGGGAGCTCAATACATAACCAGCTGTTAAAACCCACAGAACAACCCATTATCATAGCCACGAGAGGATCAGTGCATAATGTGTTTTAGAAAATTCTGGACTTTTCCTCCAGGGGTAGAGAGAAGGTTGAGATGTTAGGATCCACTGGGGAGCCAATCTCAGAGAGAGTGTCAGGAAGCCAATGGCGTGCTGGGATTCAATTTACAGAACTGTAGTTGAAGCTTGGATTTTCAGGAGCACACCCGGGTGCAGCAGGAATTTCACTTCCAATACATTCACTTTTACCCAGGAAGCAAAAACCGGCCCAGTGTGTCTCGAGGCTGGACCCTGATGGGGTTGATTCTTGGGGAAGCTCTTTCTGAGGACCGCATGTGGACAAGAGAGGAAGAGGGCTGGGTGTGGACCACACTGGGTGGATGGGGGTGCAGCTGCTTCCTGATTTGGGAATGATGGGGCGGACAATGGGAGTCAGGGTCCTGGCTCCAGAGCCCCCGCTCAGAGGATGCGGTCACCTCTTCACCTCTTGGGCTTCCTGGCTGTGGGGCGGTGTGGAAGCTGGGGGCTCATCTTCCCTTTCCAGACATGTGATTTGTGCTGCTTCTCCTCTCCGACCCCAGGTGGGTTGGTGGCGTTTGTAAAGGGGCTCTGACCCCAGGGGGCCAGGGGACCCGAGGGGCTGCCTCCCTTTCCTGCTTTGAAGCAGAAGCTTAACAAGAAATAGACAAACGGGCACTTTTCAGCTCAGCAGGGTGATGGGGGAGTGAATTAAAATCCCATTATAAAAACACCGTGGAGGCTGCTGGCAGCTGTGTGGATGATCATTTATACCAACGTGCACGCGCCAAACCGCCACTCTGGGACTCAGGCCACAGAGGCCACTGTGGAAAGACTTTTGGCAATAAGTCAATGTGGCCTTTCCTCTGATTGTGTGACCTTGGGTAAGCTGCATAGCCTCTCTCAGTCTCCACTTAAGCTCCCCTTCTCCACCTCTGGCTGGGGCAGGCTTCTGAGGACAACATCTTCAGACTCTGGCTCTGGCTTTCATGCATGTAGCAATAACTGGACCTGTATTCTTCTATTATCACCTGTCTTTCTAAGCTCTCCCTTTTTACCCCACAGCCCTAAGGGGTAATGAGTTTCCTGCCTTGCTAGCCCCTGTATCTGTCTCTCATTCCTTGTGTCCCTCATTCCCATGTCCCTCTAGCCTTGTCTCTTGTCTTTGGTCCTCTCAGCTGGACTCCTCCGTCATTCCTTTAGGGTCTGTTGACTTCTTGTCAAGACCCTGACAATCTGCCTTCCACATAGGGTGAAGGCATCGCTGAAGGTGTAGAAGGAAGGGCCAGGCACATGCACAGGAAGCTTGGGGCTGTGAGGTGCAGTGGATAATTTGGATCCTGCCCTGCCACTTATTAACTAGCTGTAGGACCCTGGGCAATGTTCTTGCTTTCTCTGTGGTTTTTGTTTTCCCTCTGTAGAGTGATAGGATGATGATGATCATGATGATAGCATATGTATCGTAAGGTTGTTGTCAGTTCCAATGGATAAACTTGTAAAAAATTTAAAAGGCACATCACCAACCATCAGATATATTGCCTATTACTTCAGTATTATAATAGCAAAAGAAAAATGTGTTTTCTTTCAGACCACATAAAAGAATCAACCTCTCTCCACCTTTGAATAACGTGGTTATGGTGTATTTTCTTCTGTGGATACAGGGACCTTGAAGCCATCTCTGTCTTGTGTGTGTGTGTGTGTGTGTGTGTGTGTGTGTGTGTGTGTGTGTGCAGTCTCCTAGCTCCTAGACCAGTGATGCTGAACCTTACAGAGCTTTTAGTGATAGAAAACAGCCGACTTCAGCACGTGTGCCGTAAGTTCACCTCCATTGTTCTAGACTAATACCTTCGCCAAGAGCTTCAGTAAAGGCATGGAAATTCATCCAGGGATTACTGGTTCCCTGAGAGACTTGGACTTGTTGAAGTGTTCATGTATTTATGCATGTATCTTCTAGGCCTAGGCCAAGCAATATGCTGAGCTTTGGGATGGTGTGATAAACTCATAAGGACCTTCCTTTTTCCATGGATTATTTAGTCAGAGGCAGAATCAGTCCCAGGCCTGGTGGAGTGAACAGGTTTAGAACAGCCTGTAGGAGAGAAGGTGGCTGCCTTTGGCTCCAGGGTTCTTGGCTGCTGGGAGGGCCTCATGCAACCAACTGTATTCTCCACGTGCCACATACCAACTTAGCCCCTCTTGTTGGACTTGGCTTTGGAGGACAGGGCTTCTCATGATTCTGCCCGGGAATCTCCTCTTTTTGTAGAAAGAGTCCATGGGTCTTAACCACCTCTACTACCAGCATTATCACCAACACCATTTTCACTTCTGCCACCACCAGGAACACCATAATAATCATCACTTCTACCATCACTACTATCAGCACCACCACCATTATCATCACTACCACCCTCACCATAATTCCTGCCACCACCATCACTACCACCATTGTCACTGTCACTGCCATCGCTGTGATCACCAGCTGTTACCACTGCCATGACCACACCGTCAAGTTCACCATCACCATACCGTCAAGTTCACCATCACCATGACAGCCACCTTCTCAACAACAGCGAAACAGCTCTTCCCCTTTTGGCTGTCAGTTTTCCTGGGCAGTGGATGGTAATGCAGTCTTTGCAGCATTCTTGTTTTTAGGTAAGGTAATAAGTTGTCCTGTAGTCCCTCAATGGAGAGTAAAGGCCAAAGAGTACTGCAAACAAAATCTTGAAGCTCGGCATCCAAAAGAAAAGTCAGGCGGATGCAGTGAGAGGTAACAGTTGGCTTGAGTTAATGAGGCTTAGATTTTTTACCATTTTTTGGTCCTCAGTCTTCCACCCTCCCTGCCTTACCTGTGCCTTCCACCCTGCATGTTATGAGCACAGACTTTGGAGTCAGAAGAACTGCCCGTGTAACCTCAGAGATGTTGTTGAAGCTGTGTGAGCCCCAGTTTCTGTACCTATTGATGGAGGATGGGTACTGACCTCATAAGATTGTTGTGATGATTAAAAACATAATAATGTCAATGAGTCATTTGACCTAGTGTATGGCACATATAAGTGTTCATGTGATGTCTGTTAGCCCATCCGTCATCCCTCTCCTCTATCTATCTATCTATCTATCCATCTATCTTCATGAGCTTAGCAACTTTAGTTTTTCAGATTTCCCATAGCCATAGAACAAACTGTCCACAACTTAGTGGCAGGAAACAACAACAGATATTAATTACTGCTATGTCCTATGGCTTTGGTGCTGACCAGTCTCAATCAATCAGTTCTCACTGGGTTCTCTCATATGGTTTTAGTTGGATGGTGGCTGGATGCATCCGGAAGACTGTCCCATCCCTTAGCTAGAGCTGTCTGCCGAGACAACTACACATGACTTGTTCACATGGCCTGGGCTTCCTCATGTGTGGCAGCTGGTTCTGAGTGAGCCACCCAAAAGACAACTCAGTGGAGCTATAATGCCTTTTACAGCCTACCTTGGAAGCTGAGAAGTGTCCTTCCTGCTGTAGTCTGCTGACTGAAAGAGTCACTAAGATCTATTTAAAGTCAAGGGGAGGAGACATGGCTCTGCTTCTGTATAGGAGAGTAGCAAAGTCACATTGTGAGAAGACTAGGCTGGATGATATTATTGTGCACATGTTTAGAAAGCAATGCTTTACACTTTGAGACTTTCATTATGCCTTGATATTTTCTCATCTTTAGATGTTCACCTACTCAGCCTCTTAAGCAGTACTCTCTGTGTCCTTTAAGAAACCCAGTGTTCTGAAAAGAACAGGGTCCTGGAGTCCATACTTTTGGTTCCTTGATCCAATTCTGGGGCTTCTGAGCAATCTGGAGCTAACCACTATTCTTTCCTCACTTTCTGCTTTCAGTTCTGGGACTTTAGAGGGAGGCGGATCTGGATATCGCAGTGCCTCTCCTCAACCCCAGCAAAGAAAACCAAATCATTTATTGGAATTTGGGATTCAAAATCAAGGTTCTTTAAACACCAGACTCATCCGAGGCAAGGGATTCCCAATAACCTCATCCTTGACCCAACATCCCAGTAACCTAGGACCTCCAAAGCTCATTTTTTCTGTCATCATTGTATTAATTATCCATTTCTATACAACAAAGAGCTTGGGTCCTCTGGTTCAGGGAGCTTCACGAGGCTGCAATCAAGCAGTCAGCAGGGGGAAGACTCACCTCCAAGTTCAATGGGCCTCAGTCTCCAGGGAAGACTTCAGTTCTTTGCCACACAGTTTTCTCCCCAAGGAAGCTTGGTGAACAGCAATCAAATATGAGAGTGAGAGCAGCCCGAGGTCAAGCACTGTGGCTTGATCTTGGGAGTGATGTCCTATCACTTTTCCCATATTCTATTATTAGAAATCAGTCACTAGGTTGAGCCCACACACAGGTTGTGAATACCAGGTGGAGGTCACTGGAGGTGGTTTTGGGTGCTTTTGGGATTTGGGAAAGGCATATGTAAAATAGGCACTATTTTCACTAATGGTAGGAAGTAGTTATGGGTTATTTTAATCACTTTCCTGTCACTGGGACAAAATACCCAACACCTGCAACTTAAAGGAGAAGAGGCTTATTATAGTTGATAGTTTCAAAGTGTGCAGTCCATGGTTAGCAGGCTAGAGGCAGAAACATCATGGAGGAAGGGCCTGGCAGAGAAAGTCTGTCCAATATGGCAGCCAGGAAGTAGAGAAACTGGAAGAGCTGGAGAGAAGGTTACACCCTCCAAAGGCAGCTCCCCGGTGACTCACCTCCAACCAGGCCACACCTCCCAACAGCACACTGAGCTATGAACTAATCAGTGGCTTCATCCGTGGATAGTATAGCACTCCCACAATGCAATCACTTTCCACAAGCCCTACCTCTGAAAACAAGAGACTTTGCGGGGACATTTAGATCTACACCCTAGCAGGGGTTATAGCAGGACTTTTCATGGCAGCATTATTCAGAATAGCAAAGAGTAGAAACAATTCATATGTCTATCAACCAACTAAGGTGTTGTACATCCATACCATGGGATGTTCAGCAATCAAGGGATGAAGTACTAATCCGTGCTATGATGTGGATGGACTCGAAAACATTCTGTTAAGTAGTATAAAGGATCAGTCACAAAGGGCCACATATAATATGTTTCTGCTTATATGAAATGTCTAGAATAGGCAAATTTATAGAGACAGAAATGGATTGGTGGGGATATTGGAGGAGTATAGGGAGACCCAAAAGAAACATCCAAGCCCTAACCCTTAGAACTTGTGAAAGTGACCTTATCTTTTATCTTTGAGGATATTTTGACTTAAGGAGTTCAAGATGAGATCATCCTAGACCTGAGGTAGGATGTGGTTGGGTGAGAGAGGTAGAGAGGTGAGACCCAGACACATAGGGAGACTCCATGTAGAGACGGAGCAGAGATTGGAGTGTTGTGGCCACAAGCCCAGGAATGTCCGGAGTCACCTGCAGGAAGAGGCAGGAAGGATCCTCTCTGAGAGCCTCTGGAGAGAGTACGGCCCTGTCAGTGCCTTGATTTCAGACCCTGGCCTCCAAAACTAAGAGGGAATCACTTACTATGTTAAGGCTGAGTTCATGGTACTTTGTTACAGCTGCCCCAAGAAATGAAACCAGGGGTAACAGCTTGGCAGGGAGGGGGCAGAATTCTTTTTGGGAAGATGTAAAATTTCAAAAATGGTCTGAGGTGATATATACACCACTTTGGGTATATTGAAAACCACTGTATCACGCACTTTAAATGGCAAATTGCACCATAAGTAATATCTCACTAAAATAACAACAACAACAACAACAGAAAGAGTCTGGGAGATGTGTCCCTCTTCCAGAAAGGCAGTGGCAGGAGGAGAAGATAGGATTTTTCCCACCCAGCCCTAAGCAGCTCCACAGAACGAAACCATTCCTCCACACAGCGATGCTGGTGTCATGTCCCCTGAGCGCTGGTGACACTATGGGACAGCACTGTGCCTGGTGACCGAGCCCGCTGCTTCCCCTGCTGTCTCTCTCAGGCATACGATCATCCTCTCCTTCTTCACTCACTCTCTTCCCTACCCCTGGTTGTCCTGCTGGGCTGCCTCCTCACCCCACTTGGTGAGCCACTGCCATTCCCTGTTACCCCTCCATCACCCCCTCCAAACAGTGAACCTCCAGGGGTGGAATCCATTTCCAATCCCTCAGACGTCAGGGGAATTGAAAGCATGGCAAATATTTCCGAGATCTAAATTACACCGACCGGGGAAGGCTGAACTTGCAGTATAATCCAGGTTATGAATTGTAAATCAGACACCATGCAAAGTACTTGCAAAAATTCAATAAGCTTTGCTCCCAGCTCGGGAAAGCTGGGCCCGGGAAGGCAGGAGGAGGAAGGCTGGGGTTGGAGGCCAGGGAAGAAACGAGTGGTGAGGGAAGACAGGATGGGCAGACTGGTTTTGGCCTTGCTTGGCCAAGATGTCTCAGGACTGAGCCATCTACTTTCCTATTGGCAGAGCCAGGGTACCTCCATGGCCTTTGGATTATACACCCTCCAAGAGGTAGCCCAGCCTTGCAGATAAGAATAATGCAGCTACCAGCCTGTTCAGCCCAGGGAGGCTATAAGCAACGCTGGCCTGTAGGTCACTTATTCGGCAGAAGCTGTCAATCTGCTGTATATCCACAGTGTCAGGCCAGTTGCTTACGCAAGTCCCTAGGTGGGGACCATTATGTATGGATGCAGTGGAAGGAGCCCTGCCTGATCATGCAGCGATTGTCATCTCCGTTTTAGTGAGCAGGAAGTTAGAGAATTCACTTGGGACAGACTGGCTGATGATCCATAGGAGAGAAAGTGTAGGCTGGGATGGTTCAAAGTTTATGTACAGGGCTGGAGATGTGGCTCCCTGGTGAAGCACAAGGTGCTGTGTTTGATCCCCAGCCGAGAAAAGGGCAGGTTATGTGGAAAGGGAGGTTGGAGAGTGAGTGAGCCTCCTCCCGGGCTAGAAGTGGGTAGCGTAAGTCCTGTAAGGCTCCAGGAATGTCAATCCCTAGAGAAAAGACTGGAGTGGGGATAGAGGGTGGGTGTTCCCATGTGACCTGCCACTAGGTTAGAGGTACACGGGGGGGGGGCATGGAAGCCCCCGCCTGAAGTGGGGGAGGGGTGCAGGGAAGGGAAGAGGGCCACCTACTGTGTGGCCAGGTCTCGGGCACTAGGCAGGGACGCACAAACACAAGGCCTGCTGCTCTAAGGGATGCTCACCTCTTCCTTGGTCTTATTCCTGTGTAGGATCCTTGAATCCTACTCGCTCCCCCACATAGATGGGAAATGAGAAGCTGGCGGAGACCAATTTTCCCTGATCGAATTTGGCCTCATGTGTGTCCCATCGCATCTGCACGGAGGGCCTCTCTGGGTAGCCAGTGGTGCTGCTGAGGCATCTGCGGGGCACCGTGTTGGCTGCCAGGAAGACATGGCTAAGCGGTGAGGCCCTTGCCCAAGCAGGTGTGGTGGAGGGAGACAGAATGAGTCCTCTATGCCCATCTCCAAGGTGCTCAGAGGCTCCGGGTCCCTGGTGCACACTGTGCCAGTCACAGAGGGTGGCCAGCTGCCCACCCCAGTCACAGCAGGATGTGGGGCTGGGGTAAGAAGGGCAAGGGGAGGGGCTGCCAGCCTGGGGCTGAGGAGGGCACCATGTTCCCAGGCTATTAATAGTCATGATGAGGAGGATGTGCAAAGTCTCCTCTCAAGGTGCTCAGGGCTCTGCCAGGCAATTAAAATGCAGCAGGGCACACCCTGTAACGAGGACACCATTACAGTCGGGGCAGCGCGAGCTCCTGGCTGCGTCCTGCAGGACCAGCTCCATGAGTGTGGCCTGGTCAGGAAGAACTTAGTGCAGCCTTTATTCTGCAGAAAGGTCTCTTGCTTTCTCTCTCTTTCCCTGCGTCCCTCTTCCCTTCCTACCCGGAAGCAGCCGGAAAGAGCAGTGTGATGGAGTGAGCTTGAGCCCCTTCAAAATCTTCAAAAGGGTGCAGGCAGATCAGCCCTCTGGCAAGCAGAGTGGGCAGACTTGGAGGTGACACCTCCTTGAAGCCCACCTCCTGGGGTCCACGTTCTGGTGTAACTCTCCGCTCAGGCATGGGCTAGCTTGGTGATTTGCTCCTAGCCAAGAGGAGGCAGCACAGTGATGAGATGCCGCTTCATGCCTGGGCCACTGTGCATCACAGTGTTCGTCCTGTCAGCAGATTCTAGTGTTTTCTCGTCCCACAGATTGTGATGAAGCAAGGCGGGTTGCCGTGTGAGGTCCAAATGCCCAGAACTGGGACCTGCAGTCTCAGCCTCACCAAGGAGCCCAATCCTGCCTTTGGATATCAGTCTTTTCCCAGCTGAACCCCCAGACAAGACCCTGGCCATGTGCCTGCAGCTTGTGAGAGACCCTGTGATGAGGGCCCTGCTGAGTTATGCCCCCGACTCCTGACCCCCGGATGCGTAAGAGCACACCTGAGGGTTTTCAGCCGCTAAGTATGGGGATGATTTGTTACCCAGCGGTAGATCACTAACACAGTACATTATTAAACCTTTTGGTTTTTCCATTGCTCGTCTGTAAAATGGTTCTAATCAGGATCACAGAGAGGATTAACTGAGCAGATGCACGCAGGTGCATTATGCAGTGTCCTGTACCCAGGAAGTAAGAAATGACTGCTTCATTATTAATTGATATCTTCCTAATAATAATAGTTGCTCGGGGCCACTGTGTTGAAGACCTCTGCGCTCTTGCCCTTAATGCGCACACATTAATGCTGCTCACTCACTCCTTCGTGTCCAGCCTGGCCAGGCTGTGTTCAGGAGAATACCAACAAGGTCACAGAGAGTGCCTTGGTAATAATGTGCCTCCCGTCTATAGAGAGCTTTGTAGCTTATACAGCTCGTTCCGGCGGCATTCACTCCATGGACAAAGTGGGAACCGAGGCCTTTTGTTTTCTAATTTATTTGGGTCTGTCTCTGGGGAGAGTAAACCCATTTTCCATTTTGGCTTGGTTCCCATGCTGCCTGGATCATAAGCAAGCACTGCAGCTTAGAGCTAGAAGGACTTTTTTCTTTTACAAAATAGAGAGGCCGAGGCAGGAGGATTGAAAGTTTGAGTGCAGGCTGGAAAATTTAGCAACTTAGTGAGACCCTACCTCAAAATTAAAAAAAAAAGAGGAACTGGGGATGTAGCTCAGCATGAAGGCCCTCAATTCTGGGAAAAAAAAAAAGACTGAGGTAAAAATTTCAAAACACAAAAGTAATCCCTTGAAAGTATATAATCCAGTAGCTTTTAGTACATTTGTCACTTCTAGCTAGTTCCAAAGCATTTTCGGTTCCCCAGAAGCAAACCTTGGACTTATTAAGGGGACACTTTATCCCCTTCCCCTCTCCTTGCACCTGTCTCCCAAGAGCTGCATACTCTGGACGCAGTGCATGATAAAAATCACACAATACTTTTGTGCCTGTCTAACCTCAGCGGTGATACTTGGAAGGAGTCCCAAGATTCCTCCCTGCCCTGGATCAACCATTTCTTTTCATGATGAGGACTAGTCCATGCTGTGGACAGGCCACATCTTGCCTGTGGAAGGGGCCTTGGAGGGGAAGGAAACCGAGCTTGGAGTGGATACCGGAGCAGGTGGGAGGGGCTGCCTGTGGAAGTCCGGCCAGGCCTGGGGGCCACCCCAGCTCAGGTGGGCTGGCTGTCCACCCTGTCTGAGGTCTCCTTGACCCTTTTCTGTTAGTGGGGCCAACAGCTTGCTTGCAGATGTCTGTTGCTTCCAGGCCTGCCCCCTAAAACCTCTCTGCACTCTGTCCCTTAGGTGTTGTCCAACTGGAGATGTGGGACCCAGGGAGGGACCTGAGGCAGGAGGCAGTGGGGGCAGCCGGCCAGGAGCTGGGCCCCAGGGGGGAAGAGAAAGCTCACAGGGACGCCCACCTCTGAGGAGAGTAATCAACGGCCTTTGATGTGTTTACATGCTGAGGTTTTGTTTTTAATCTGCTTGGTGGTCCTCAGCCAAGGGTGATTTTGACCCCAGGGGACATTTAACAATGTCTGATAAGACTTTTTTCTTTTGGGCTCAGCAGAAACTGAACCTAGGGCCTTGTGCATGCTAAGCATGGGATCTACGGCTGAGCTATGCCCACAGCCCCTGGGGACCTCCTCAATTGTTGGGGTTTGAGGGAAGTCCTTGTGTCTCATGCTAAGCATTCTATAAGGCAGGGGGCATCCTCACAAAAAAGGACTGTCTTTCTACAGATGTCACAGTGCCATGCTGAGGAGCCCTGACTGAGTGGGTGCGTCTGCCTTTAGCTCTGGCTTCTGTGACTGGGATTCCTGCTCACTTGCTCCACTGAGTGGCCTTTGGAACACATACACCATCCCTGCCTAATCTCATCTGGCCTCTGTCCCTGTGTCTTCGCCATCCCTGGACTTGGCCATCAGGGGCACTTTAGCATCTCACCACCATTCCCAGTGCAGCCCTCAGTTGCCCCCTTGTGGCACAGCCTTCCTGGGCTTGGCATGACTTGGGCATAGTGGGGCCAGGTTCTAGATCCTTCTGATCTGTAATGTGGCATCCTTATGTCTTCCCTCAGCCTTTCAGACCTGTCTCCTTATCAGACACCCTAAACTTGCTGCTTCCTCCCATGGCGGGGGCCTCTCCAGCTCCCCACCCCTCCAGTTTTACTTGGGGCCCCAAAGGGACGGTGTTGAAATCATGTTTAGTCCCATCCACTCACAGCAAGAAGCTGCCCAAGAAGTGTGTCAGTGGAGCTCCTGCCTCTGTAATACCGACAACAGCTGATCCAATTTTTCTTAATTAGTACATTTAATTATTAGTAACATTTTACTTAAGTAGAATTAATTACCCTATCAGCAGCTCTGGGCAACTATGTCTTCCCACCAGGGGTTCCTATTGATATTCCCCTATGGAGGCCACGTCCCCTCTCCCACTGAGGAAATGGGCCCTTGGCCAAGTCCCCTGGGAATGAAATTTCACATTGTGCACCTGCTAAGGACTCCAGCCAAAGCATCTGATCAAGCCAGAAATGGTGAGTAGGTGGGGCTGAACCCCAGGATGGGGAGAGGGCCAGCTGCCCAATGTGATTAGCATCTTTATTCCTCTGGGCTGAGCCCAATCCATGGAGAGTTTCTTTCTGCTTCTGGCTGGGATGTCTCAGAATTGGGGTTCAGCCAGGGCAGCGGTGAGGGGAAAGACGGTGATGTTCATTCTGCTTTTCTCAGATATCTGGTGGCCCAGAGAGCACCCCTGAGAAATGAAGACTCTGGACCTAGCACTTCTGGATTCCTCAGGGGTTTCCGCTTCTGAGTTCAGGCCAGCCTCAGCCCAGGAGCTTCCTTGGGGAGCAAGAAAGAGCAGTATCTCAGACACTATGTCAACTTGCATTTGTGTCCAAGTGTACGGTGGCAGGAGCTCTAAAGCCAGCCAATCAGGAGAATTGATTAAGCCAGTTCTCAGATATTTCATAGATCACCAGTCCTGGGTGTGGGTAATGGGGAAGCCCACCCTGGGTGTGAGTGCTACCTCTCTAAGGGTCTGTAGCCTAGATAGAATATAAGAGACAGAAAGAGGGCTGCTTTCATCACTTGCTGCTTGTTGCCTTGCTGCCTTCTGCCTGCCATGAACTGTTTCTCCTCTGCAGTGCCCCTCTGCCATGCCATCCTGCCTTGGAGTCATCCATGGACTAAAGCCTCTACAAACTGTGAAGCAAAATAAACTGTTCCTACTCTACCTTTTGGTGTCAGGCATTTTTTCCTAGCAATCAGAAAAGAAGCAGATACTTAACTCTCCCTCAGCCTTGGTTTACTCAGCTGTAAAATGGGATAACAGCAGTCCCTGCTCCATAGAGTAGCGAGGATGAAATAAGCTAAGGCATGAATAGTGTCAGCTGCCTTGGGTTGCAGCTGACACAGCTGTTATGATTACTGTCAAGACGATAAAGGCTCTGAGAAGCCCTGAACCAAAACAACCTGTTTAATTTTATCCCAAAGTGAGCAGAACATCTTTTCAGGCCGGCAGAGCTTCTGTTTCTTGGGATACACTTAGGAAATACTGGTGTAAATCCTCTGGGGTCATGATTTCCCACAGGGCATCTTGGTACTTACTATGCGAGGCTGTCCCAGGGCTTGGCCACCCAACCCCTCTTTTGGTCAGTTTTTCCAAAATATGGGTCACAATGGGCTAAGATGACCTCAGGAGGTTTCACGCAACTTTCTCAGGGTTATTCAACCTCTACTTTGTGCTAGTGTCAGCCTAGTAAACTGTTTCGGGGGTCAGAGGTGACAGTTTCCATCCCAGAATCCTGTCAATTTCAAATGTCAGTCTCTACGAGTCAGTCTTCTATGTCTTCATGTTAATCTTGCACTGGCAGATGGATTATCTTAAGTCTCTACCCAGGCTTGGACAAATAGTCATTGCACAATCCATGGCACCAACTCAGCAAACCAGAGCCAAAGGATCCCACCTATGTCCAGTCCTGATGGGAACAGAGTCACCATTTATGGTGAAAAGCATGGTGGGGTGGAATTAAACGGTCCTGAATTTATTGTTGGAAAATCAAGATTCAAATTCTAGCACACACACATACTGTGTGATCACAGATGAGTTGCTTAACCTTGCCCATTCCATCTGGAAAATGGGCATAACTATATCTTTTCTGGGTCCCACACACAGTAGCACTGAAGTCTAGTTCAGATGGGAACATGCCTCATCTTGGGGAAAGTGCCAGGATGCTTTTGGTGAAATGCTTTCTTCATCAACATCCTTGCCATTATTTCAATTGGGACAGGCACACTGAGCAGGACTAAAGCCCAAACAGTCACAACAATGCCGGGAACAAGCATTAATATGTGCTCTGACAATATTTGATGAATTCATATGCGCCTAGGGCAGCAGCCTAAGTAGGTGAATAAAGTGAGAAGATTCTCTGTGACAATCAATATTCCTTCAATTGAACCATCTCTGCAGATCTGACATTTTGATTTTTCTCTTTTGGATGCATTAACTGGATTTATGCTTGCACACAGTGCACACAGTGGTGACATTAGTGGGCCAGTAGGGTGGGTCTGTAGCAGGAAGCTGATGGGAACAGGTCCATTTGCACAAGACCCTGGATAAGTGGGAGCCGAAATTTCCAACACCTCACACCTGAGCTCAGTGCTGGGAGGCCGCGCCTGCCTCTCCTTCTCTTAGCTCAACATAAGCCATAAAAGGGGCTGCTCTAGCTTTTCAAGACTTGGTCCCAAGACCACCAGCCATGTACCTCTGGATGAGTAGAGGGTACAGATGACTTCTCAAGGACCCTCCCAAGGCCAAGGTGAAGCCAGCAGCTCCGGTCATTGCAATGGTTCCATCTCTGACTCTGCCATTCGCTAGTACATAGTAGCAGGTCAGTGACCTTCACAAAGGTCTGTAACATTTCATTCTCATTTAACCATTTTTAAAATGGAGTTGATAATGTACTAACTTGTACTCATTAGTGTTGAGCATTCATTTCATAGCTTTGCATGGATCAATACAACGAATTCCCCCAGAAACCCAGCAGAATAGGTGCTATCATGGTGAGGGACACAGCTATGCATTTGAGGCAAATGAGGATTTGATACTCAATTCTGTCACTTATTAACTGTAGAAGTCAAGATTATTTATTAAAAAAGGTTTGCCGAATAAGCTTAAGCCAAAGGGGGGGAAAAAAAAGAAAAGAAAAAAGAAGTAAAAAAAGAAAAGGCTGTGAGGCCATTGACTTTTGTAACTGGTACAGATGCCAGGGTTGCTTGAGAAATTCAAAGGTGAAAGAGTCTTTTAGAGCCTCTGGGGCTTAGAACTGTAGAGGCCGGAACACCCTCATCTGCAGTCTTGCTGTTGGTCACTGCATGGTCATTTAACCTCTGTTTCTCTTTCCAGGTTGCTTGCAAAGTGGGATAGCACCGTGCTTCAAGGGAATCTGCCTGTGTTTGCTTCTGGCTTTGCCTCTTACTACCAGTGTGACTTTGGGCATGTTCTGTAGCCTCCCTGTCTCCTGGATAGAATGGCAACAAAACTTTCTTCACAGGTCAACTCCAAGGGTTAAAATAAGCAGTGCGTGTGAAGGGTGTGAAGCCTGACATGTGCACCTGCTCATCGTGTCTGGGTCCCTGTCCCCTCCCTCTCTCCCACTGGACTGACGGTACTGTGAGACCATTGTTTCTCTCCCTGAGCCTCTGAGTCAATCCCCAGGGAGAACGCTGATTCCCACGCCTAATATTAACCACTCAGGGGGTGAGGCTCTGAGATCACTTAGACCTTATCCAAGTACTTGCCCTGGGTATCAGTCTGTCCATCCGTCTTGCTCTCCCAGTGCTGGGGTTTGAATCCAGGGATTCACACATGCTACGCAAGTGCTGTACCATTGAACCACATCCTCAGTCCTTAAAATTTTACTTGAAACTGGGGCTTCACTAAATTACTCAGGCTGGCCTTGAACATGAAGTCTTCCTGCCTCACCCTTTTGAGTAGCTGGGATTACAGGTATGCACCACCACGCTGAATTTCTTGCCCTGTCTCTTAGCTCCGTTTCTGCTGCTATCTCAGAATACCACAGACTAGGTAATTTATAAAGAAAATAAGTGCGTTTCTCATCATTCTGGAGGTGAAGTCCCATGTCAAGGTAGTGGCATCTGGCAGGGTCTTCTTGCTGTGTTGCTACATGGCAGAAGGTATCAGAGGACAAGGGTGAGGGAGCATCCAAAAGAACAAAGCAAAGTGAGGTCTGGCTTACCTTATAATAACCTGCTTTCATGATAACTGACCCACTTGTCTTACTTATTTTACTCATTGAGGAGACAACATACCAGACACCTAGAGTTAAAGGAGGAAAGGTTTATTTCAGCTCACAGTTTGTAGAGGTTTCAGTACATAGCTCGCTCCAAAGCAGGGTGGCATAGCAGAGGGGCACTGCAGAGGAGAAGCAGTCCATGGCAAGCAGTAAGAAGACAGTGAAGCAGCAAGTAGCGGCAGAAGCCTGTCTTCTTCTGTCTGTTTGTATCCTATCCAGGCTGCAGGCCTGTTGGTTGGTGCCAACCATGCCCAGATAAAGGCTTCCATTATCCAATCCTTAATCCCAGAACCACACCCTTAATCCACATTCACACGGCCTAATCCAGCCACCTTTGAAACTCCCCACCTATGACCACATGAATCTTTCGTGGGGGGACATCTAGATAGGAGCCATAATACCACTCCTGTGATAAGGGCATTCATCCATTCATGAGGGTGGAGCCCCCAGTGTCACTCCTTGGTGGACCTAGGAAGCTGGAGACTAAGTTTCTAACCCATGCTCTCAGGGTGGCCTCGGACGGTAGCACTCTGTAAGGAAGTCTGGAATACGGGAAAAGAGATCATTAGAGTTGCCAATGGAAAACAGGCTGTTTAGAGCACACCCTCACAGCTATTCATTCCAGCCTTTTGGTGCCTCTGGGCTGCTTTATGACGCTGTAAGTTGCACACACCTGATAACAATGTAAAATAATTCTTGTCTATAGACATGCAAATAAATCCCACCAGTGGCTCCACGGACGCCACTCTTCCCTGAGGAAAAAAGCCATTTTTGGTGTATTTGTAAATTCACCTTTACTTTCCTTACCCTGTATACATTGAAGCTTTGCAGGCTTCTTTGGATGGGTTGTTACCTTTGGTTGCCTCATTAATATTAAGTCAAATAAAATGTTAGCATGTGTTAAATTATGAGGGTCAAGCTCTTACTATTTAAAGTTACCTTTCAACACTCTGGAAGATGAGCGAGTCTGCTAAGCAGACCAAAAAGTAGTGCCACAGTCCAATCTCCTAGTGGTGTGACCTTAATCCACTTCTCCCGTGAGGGCTTCAGGTTTCTTATCTATAAAATGGGAATGATGCCCAAGACATGCCACAGGGATTTCTCAGCAGTGCTTGTGAAGCATCACTCTCACACCTGGGCCTAGAGATGCTTCCTGGACGGAGCTGTGACTGCTGCAGAATGGTGGTGGCCATGGGGGTGCCGTCATTATGGCTGTCGCATTTAGCCCTGGTCCTTGGTCGGAGCAGCCAGCAGAGGTGTCACAGTCGATCAAGTACAGGAACAAAGACAACAGGCAGGATTCACTCTCCAAGGCTGGTGTGGTTGGACCAGTGCAGAGAGGGTCAGGCCTGCCACAGTCTCCAACCTGTACCCCGAGGTCCTCTGCAGATGTCACCAGGCACATCCAGCCCAAGACACAAGCTGCCCATGTGGGCATTTGGGTGCAGTGAGCGTTGTGCACATGGCCCGTTTGCCTGCGTCGGGAGGGGTGCGGTCAGGGAAGCTCCAGGAAGAAAAGCGGATGGATGTGAGCATCTGTTCTCCGCTTGGCAACCGCTGTGCTGCGGCCCTGGGCTGGTCCCTGGATCATCCATCAGCCAGGCAGCCACCTGGCCAGCTTCAAGCTGGTCCTCTGATGGGTTATGTGGTTTAGATTAGAATTCCTCCCTGAACAGTCATGAGCCCAGAATCTGGGCTTTTAGGAGGCGATTGGATCCAGGGTATTTACCAGTGGATTTATCCATGAATGGGCTCAGTAGCTGAATGTGCTGTCCAGCGGGGGCCTGGGTGGAGGAGGCGGGTCACTGGGGCGTGACCTGGAAGCATCATCTCCATCCGGGGCTCACTCTCTTCTCCCTGCTTCCTTGTCACCACGATGTGAGGTGGCTTTTTCCTCCATGTCAAGCCCCTCCACCGTGCCCTTTGTACCTTGGAGCCAGCCAGCAATGGACTCAATGTTCTAAAAACTGTGAGTCAAAATAAGCCTCTCCCCCTTTAAATTGTGGGTGTAGGGCACCCTGTCTCTGTGATGAGGAAACTGAATAAGACCCTGGCAGATCCTGGGATGTACTCAGGAGGGGTGTGCTCTACTCAGAGGAGGGCAGCACTGTGTGCTGGGTGCTAATCATGAACATCTGCATGGTGAGGCAGCAGCACAGCACTGACACGGACTCCCGGACCCCATGCCTTGTCCAGCGCAATGGCCCTGGCTCTCTCTCCCTGACACAGACCAAGAACAAGCAAAGTATTAATGTGACTTTCTCCATGGCTCTGGAGCCCCATACCTGGCAGCCTGAGCCCACACTGGGGGTCTCTTTCGGGGTAAAACCAGCCTGGGGGCAAGGGACTGAGGTAGCCACACGGGGAAGGCAGAGAGGAAAGTGAGCTAATGTTCAGCTTTGATATTCGAAATACTACTTCCTGGCAAACTAACAGGAGAGGTGAAAGATGTTGGTAGTTGCATTAGCTCCCATTTCGCAGCCTAGCCTGGCCTTGGGTCGTCACTCAGCTCTTTAGGGTTAGGGCCCCTGTCCTGTCCTGGGCTTGTGTGGAGATGCTGTGTTCTTTCTCTATTCTCAGGCCGAGCCTTGGGAGATAAGAGGCGGCTGTGAGACCCGTCTGCTAGGACACTGGGGCAGCTGAGGGGTGGGGGAAGATTCTATCTGGTGTATTAGTCAGTTTTTCCATCCCAGGGGCACAATCCCCAACCCCCAGTACTTACAGGAGGAGAGGTTTATTGTGGCTCACAGCTCAGGGGACACAGTCCGTGGTCTGCTGACTCCAAGGCACAGGGAAAAGTGGAAAAAGTGCGGAAAGGCACGGGGGGTGGGGGAAGTTATGCCTCTCATGGCAGCCAGGACAAGAGGGATAAGTAGCTGACTTGCTGTTAGGAGATAGGTCTGGTCAGAAGAGGCTGGTCACTGCGGCTGGGACCCGGAAGGGTATGTCTTCCCCTCCAGCTCCTCCCTTTCCTCTCTGCACCCTGGCCACCATGATGTGAGCAGCCCTTCCTCTGCCACGCCATTTTCTGCCTTGGATCCAGCTGACCATGGACTGTAACCCATGAGCCAAAATAAACCTCTCTCCCTCTAAGTTGTGGATATTAGGTATTGTGTCCCAGGGATGAGAAAGTGACTAAGCCAGCTCTGAGGTCATCAGTGGATGAATCACAGATGAATATGGTGCCTCCATGATTCAATCACCTTGCAAAATCTCCAGCTCTGAGCATGAGACCTTTGGGGACATTCTAGACCTAAACGATTGCATCGAGCTACAGATTGGGGCTGCACATGGTCCCTCGGGCAGCAGGAAGCCTGAATGTTTTCAACCCTAAGCAGTCCTCAATTTAAGAAGTAGCTGATGGCTTGCTTGGCAAAAGCTTGCTAGAGAGGAGCATAGTTTCCCTGGCCAGTTGGGGTGTGGGATGTAAGAGGGTCCAGCCAAGTGCCATGTCAGGCCCTCCGGGTCAGGGACAAACGGGGATGCCACCACTGCTCAGGCATGTTGGAGGAGGGTTTTGAACCCTCACCGATCTGAGAAACACCCAGATTGTGGGGCCCCACAGATACAAATAACAAGTGACAGCCAGGCAAACTGACCAAGACCCTGGTCAGGCAGGAACTGTGACTGAGGAGGTCATTCTAGGTAGGGTAGGGGTAGGTGGTTCAAGGACGGTCAGGTGTGCCCCACCACCACTCACTCCCACTCCATCATGGTGCCAGTCTCAAGGCTGGCATTTTCAGTAACCATCTACACAGGCTTGGGGGAACTTGAGCCCGAGTTCCTCGGTTAGATGGCGATGAATGCATGGGGGCTGCAATAAAGTGCTTCCCCCACTGCACCCCTCTCTCCTGTCCCTGCTACCTAGTTGGTAGGGCTCAAGGAGAAAGGGCACATCGCATAAAGATAGTCAGATTGCTTGTGAGCAATTTTGCAGGTGGCTCTGTGTGGCCTTCCTTTGTTCACCTGGGCTGGCCAGAAAAGCTGCCTCTGCCAACATCCCCAAGGCAACCGCTCGGTGTCAGCCAGGACTCCTGAACCCCTGGCAACCCCCAGCTGCTCCTCCAGGAAGTGGAGCCTCCCCAGCTGGCTGCCTGCAGCAGTGCTGCTGGTCAGGACGACCTCTGCGGTGGGTGACCGTGGCCGTTCCCTTCTCCCTTCTGGAGAAAGACAGCTTAGTCACAGGCCCCACACACGGCCTTGGGCACATCCCTGGTGAATTCACAAAGGCTGCCTGGGGACATCATTCTGTTGGGCCGTGGAAATCAGGTAGGATTTTGATGGACAGGGGAGAGGGTTCCTTCTGTCTTTATTTTGTATTCTGTAGCCAGTGTGCTTGGGAGCTGGCAAGGCCTCTCATCCTAGCTGTCTTCTCCCTGTGTCCTCACATGGGAAAAGGAGGGACCGTGAGTTTTCTGGTGTCTCTTCTGGCAAGGACACTGATCCTGCCCTGGGTTCCCCACTCTGGTAACCTCATGTAGACCTACCACGTCCCAACGGACCATCACATGTGGAGTTACGGCTTCAACTGATGAATTTCAGGGGATACACACTTTGTCAGTAGGTGACTCCAAGGTGGCCTAGCATTTGGGAACTGCTGGCAGTTCTGTACAGAGACCTGCAGGAATCTGATCATTCCAGTTGTGTGCCTGTGGCTTTGGCTCTTCTGGAGGAAGTCTCGCAGACAAGGGGAGGGTGTTAATATGTGTGCTGAGTCCTCTGGAAGCTGGGCATGACTTAAAATCCACATCCCACATGAAGTGGGGCTTGTGGCTAGTTGTTGCTGAAAGAGAGACCACTTGTAATGTCCCTGTGCATTAATAGCTTCTGCAGATGATGGGAATTTGTTTAACTCAAAAAGTGTGAGCTGCGGAAAGAGAGATTAAAGTTAGACATTTTGAAGAACTTCTAGACAGGCACCTTATCCTTTTTTTTTTTCTTTTTTTTTGAGTGTCAAGGAGATAAAGGGCTTTCAGACTGGGAAGCAGGGATCATACAAATGGTTGCTTTGAATCTTTTGCAGCAGGTGGACTTGAACTTCAGCAGGCGAAGCTCACAAGCATTCATGACCTGTGTAGCTGAGAGGCAAACAAAGTCATCATCAAATATCACCTGGCCCTCTGTCTTAGTGAGCATGAAAAAAAAAAAATAAAAGAAGTCGAGGAAAGAGATTTCGCGTTTTCCTATTAGAGCTAGGTAAAGAGTGGGAAAAACAATTTCAGCCGGTATTTCTGAGTGGCTGTCACAGAGCCTCGTCCTCTCAAAGCAACACGAATCGCAAAGCCGAGTTCGATAAAGATGAAGGACAACGTATCTGGGCTTCTCTGGAGTGAGTCAGGGGTCCCTGGTGAGGCCTGGAGGGGAGAGAGAGGAAGGGTGCTTGAAAGTCGGCGCCTTTTGGTGCTGGAGGACACTTGCGCCTCTGAGGATGGAGCGGTGGCCGCAGTGTGATGGAGGCTGTCGGGGCCTCGGAGCTCAGAGCAGCTGGGCTTGTGACGGGCATCAGTCCGCGCTGACAGCCTCCAGCCTCAGCTGCCTCGGCTTTGCCGCCTCTCTAGCTCTGACTGAAGTTGAAGTGGCAGGCGAAAGATGGAGGTTTTGTGACAGAGGGGGAGTGAGAGAGAACAAGGGAAAGCAGGAGGACCGAAGGCTGCTTTTCAGAGGTGTTTGGCTCCCCGTGTGTTCAGCCCTGAGCAGCCGGGAGACCTTGGACTATTATTGGCTTCTCTCTGTGAGCCCTCAGTTTCCTTATCTGTAACAGGCAGGGAGTGGGCCAGACCAGGGCTCCCTAACCCCGGCCCGGCTGGGCTCAGTATCGCTACTTTTTGACCTTGACCGCTTTCCAGGACCTTCTCACACATGGGCCGGGAGCCTGCGGCCTGCAGTCATGGAGCCCTTGTCCATCTCTGAAGCCGATGGCCCAGACCAGGAAGTGAAACTTTACCACATCCAGGCCTGCCTTTTCCTTGGGGATCCCCCAGGAACTGCTGAAGACCCTGGGAATGCCTGATACTGGGGTCCCACTGGGTCCCCCCTTGGAGGGTAGGGTCAGCAGGGTTGGCAGGGGCCCCACCAGACTGGAAGGGTGGCGCCTGAGTCAGCAGGGCCTTGGCTGGGTAGCTTGAGTGCCCTGGGAAGGGAGGTCTGCGTGGGATTACACAGTAGCCACAGGGAACCCAATGAGTCCTGTCCGCAGAGGTCTGCAGGGAGGACCCGCTTTCTTATTGGTAAAGTGCAGATCATCAGACCTGCCTCGCAGGTGAGGACAAATGAGGTCGAACCTGGAGCTCAGAGCAGGCCTGGTGCCCGGAAATGGAGCTTATTGCTGCAGTGGCTTCCCAGTTGGTCTATGTGTCCTAGGACAGGCTGCTCCATGCTGGTTTGACCTTTGTGTACCTGGTGGTCATCTGAAGGACAGGCTGCCTCTCCTCACTGCTGGGTGTGTGAATACATGGATGAGAAGAGATGGAAGGAGGAGCCAGGTGCCAGAGCATTTGCCTATAATCCCAGAACTCTGGGAGGCTGAGGCAGGGGGATTTCCAGATATAGCCCAGCCTGGGAAGTTTAGTGACTTTGTGATACTCTGTCTCAAAAAGAAAAACAAAATAACAAACAAGGCTGGGGGTGTGGCTCGCCATTCAATTCCCACTTAGAAAGAAAGGAGGAAGGAAGAGAGGGAGGGAGAAGCCAGAGGAAAGGAGATGGTCAGGATTCTAGAGCTTTCCAGGTGGCAGGATGAGTACAGCATGGTCTGTCCAGCGATGAAGCCCCCAGAGTATGGGCCTGGAAATGTGTCGAGGTGAAGGACAGTGCGCAAGGTCGCTCATTCCTTGTGTCTCCCCGAAGACAGGCCTTTGCCCCAGAAGTGAATCCTGGCATGGAACACATCTATGATTTAAGGGCTGGGGCTCAGCTGCTTTTAGAACTTGGAAATACAACCCTTTTTACTTGATATTTCCTTCTTTCACTGTCTCCTCCAAACTATTTTGTTGGTATATGTTCAAAAAATGTTTTTTAATCTCCCAAATGATAGCTTCTTTCAATGTTCCTGTCATTGTAAATTACACCATGATTCCCAAGCCAACTTTTTTCTGGAGTCAATTAAACAATTCCCCCCAGGTTCTTCTGCAGTAGAATCCCATCCGTACATCCTATACCTCCTGGGTTAAGTCCACATCCTGCCCACCTCTTTCTCCTCACATCTCATGCATGCCCTGTAACCGGCAGGGGGATCCTCTTGGTCCACCTGTTCTGATGCTGGGGATGGCTGGACCATTGCTGGCCTTGGCGCCTTACCAGAAAGGCTACCGAAACCCTCAGGCCCCCAGGCTTCTCCAGGAGCACTGAACCCACAGGCTCCTTATCTGGTCGCCCAGGCTCCCACCACAGGGCAGGGACTGGGCTCCACAGACCCTACCCCCAACCTGTTGGTCGTGCTAATTGCCTGGCACACGGGCCGCCCTCCTCACATCTCCCAGCCTCCCCGACTAATGACTCATCCTTGCACGGCCATTTGTTTGTGCTGGTTTCAGACAGACTAATGCTTTTAATGGCACATAATCATTTTTCAGAAGTCATTTGATGCCACTAATCATCTCGGTAATATGCCGCCATGGAACTCATAATGACATTCGGAACAGGACAAATGGCATTGGGATTCCTGGCTTTTCCCCTTCTAATCTATATTTTACCACGACTTTCCTGCCTGCTAATGCCACCAAGTGCTGTTAATAAACAACAGCTCTAAGGATTTCCCCCCTCTGGGCTTGGCAGGGCAGAGGAGCCTGTTAAAACTACACCCTGCTGGGGATACCGGTGGACAGGAGGCAGGAGGCCACCTTTCCTGCCCGGGGACAAGGCCTGCCTAGAATTCCTCTGCTCAAGTGGGAGGCGAGAGTCCAGTGGGAAAACCCGAGTGGAGGGAGGGGAGGACAGGAGAATGAGAATTCCTGACCAGGAGGGTCCATGAACCCTCCATGGATAAATGGATTTTGACGGAGAGGTTGTGATGGGCTCCAAAGACAGAAGGTGGGGCGGGCAGAGGCTCCTGCTCCCAGGTGCCAGGGGCCTTCTTCTTGCTCACCAGGGCCTTGATCAGAGGCAGGGCCCAGGTCCATTTGTGGCCCTTTAGACTTTCATGAGCACAGAAGAGTCTGTCTGAGAGTGTCTGGCCTCAATCGCCTCCCAGGCTGGGAAGTCCCTGACTCTGGCCATCCTCCTGTCCAAAAGGACACTTGAGGTCAGGTGCATGCCACCATAGCATGCTGAGAGGCTGAGGCAGGAGGATCACAAGTTCAAGCCCAGCCTGGGCAACTTAGTGATTTTGTGAGACTCTGCCAAAACAACGACCAAAAAAAAAAAAAAAAAAAAAAAAAAAAAAAAAAAAAATTACAAAGTGATGGTGAAGCAGCTTGGTGGGAAGATCCTGGGTTCATCCTTGGGCTCCTGGAAGATTTGGAAGTCAGCCAGGCTGACTGCACAGGGTTTGTCTGAGATGGCTCCATTCAAATAAAACCTAGGCTCTTATACCGGCCCCAGCCTTGGGGCCTCCATGTTGCCAGGATCCGACCTCCTCACTGATTCTTTTGCCTTAGCATGAAACTATTGAGTAATGATACCAAGGAGAGAACGTAATGCCCAGGGGAGGAAAAGGGCAAATCAAATGCAGCAATAACAATACATAGTAATGACAGGGGCAGGCTGGACACTGCTAAGGAGCAGGGGATGGGCAGAGCACCCGGCCCATGGCAGCTGCCTTTCCATGGTACACAGATCCCACAGAGAGCCCATTGTCATCCTCAGGTTCCCTTCCAGAGGATGGCCATCAGACAGGAGGGCCAAGTTCCGTTCCAGCATTCTCTTTCCTTGTTTCTGCCCTTGGGTCCCACAGGAGGATGGCAGTATCTTTGGTCCCCATTGGCACGACTGCCCATGGCCTTGGCTAACACCACCTCAGGGTGGGATCCAGCCAGGGAGAGCTGGCCAGGGCTCCCAGGGTGGATGGACAGCAGTCCAGGAGCAGTGGAGTGGTTAAGGACAAGCTGTAGATGCTAGAGGTACATGGGTCTTTGCTCTGGCCCTGTCACTTAGCAAGAGGTCAAGTTGGGCAATTATCCGCTTGGAGCCCTGTTCGCTCACCTATAAAAGGATGTTAGTGACACCTGTCTTGCAGGATCGCTGTCAAGATGAAATAAAGCAGTGCGTGTGAAACACCAAGCACAAAGTGGGATCCTGGGCACTGTGACTGAAGCTGCGGCACTGGGCAGCTCAGTGGCCTGTGCTGGACCCACGATGCCCCTCAGCAGGCAGGGGCACAGGAAGTGGAGAGTGGGCAGAAGCGGAGGACGAGAGGGCAGTGACCCTCCATGCAGCCCTGCCTCTCCGGCTTGTGCTCACTTCCCTGTTGGTGCTCCATCAAGATGACGCCCAGAGGCTCAGCTGCAGCCAAATGTTAGCAAAAGGCACAGCCCCCGGCTCCCTTGCCAGTGTTTAAGATTTAGCGGAAGCTGATGGAGGAGGGCTGACTGTCCATTCTAATGAAGCCCTTTCCAACCCTCCTGAAGCTCAGGTTGGTGGGGGGACCATGGGCTACCACAACCCCTGCATATCTCTATTTCTCCAACCTCCTGCTTACAGTTGGGGCAGGAACATGAAGGTAGAGGAGACCACGGATACAGAGACCAAGCCGAGTGCAAGCGGGGAGAGAGAGAGAGGCTTCAAACCTCCCGGGAGTGGGGGCCAGAGAGATGGCTGCCCTCAGGTCCAGGCAGGAATGGAGTCTGAGCCTCCGAGAGAGCCCACGCTGTATGGGACTCCAGGCCACCCTGGGGCTTGCTCCCCAGTAGAGCTGCGTCAAGTCCCTCAGAAGGGCTCTGAAAGCAGAACGGCAGCAGCCACAGCCACTTTTGACTTGGTGATTCCTCCATGGTAGGCATTAAATTGAGGTAGAAAATGACCATCTCTTGTAACCCTCCCTCAAATCCTGAGGGATAGGTACTAGTATCCCAGTTTTACAGACCAGGAAACTGAGTCTCAGAAAAGTAAAGTGAATATCCTACTCCTAAGTGGCGGAGTAGTGTTTGAATCCAAAATTCTTGTGATTCACCCACACATATTTTTATCATTAAATAAGAAACCAAAAACAGATCCCCTTTGAGAACATCCCTTTTCCCCTCCCTCTCTTCCCTGTTACTTTCCACTGCCTTCCATCTTTCCCTTTTGCCTTTGTTTCTTTAAATATCAGCTGGCCACAGTGGCACACACCTGTAACTCCAGCACTCTGTTAAGGCTGAGGCAGGAAGGCTCACAAGTTGAATTCCAGCCTAAGAGCTGGGGATGTAGCGCAGTGTGGAAGCCTTGAGTTCAATTCCCAGCACTGCAAAACAAAAACTCAAATGCTTTGTATCAATCTAAGCATTTTCCAGAGCTTGAGAAAACAAACACTAGCAGAGCGTTTGCCCAAGGAGCTTCTAGTAGTGGATAGTTTTACCTAGGTCTCTCTGGAGATCCCATATAGGGATCTTTTTGTGGTCCAGGCTGAGAAAAGCTGGGCAAATCCCAGACTCCCACCCTACACAGAACATTAAGATTTCAGGGGGCTGGGAATTTAGCTCAGTGGTGCCACTGACTGCTTTGCAAGCACAAGGACCCAAGTTTGATCCCCAGTACCCCCC
>NW_022900935.1:58187706-58203546 GCF_012274545.1 Fukomys damarensis | reverse complement strand
CCCCCCCCCCCGCCACAAAAAAGATTGCAGGTGCTTCCTCCCTTGGAAACTGTAAATCCAGCAAATGGTTGCTTCTACTGCATTGTTTGGAGAACTTCCCCAGGTGTAAACGGGCTGATGAGGAGGCTTCTAGTAGGTAAAGTGTCGCTTGCTTCGGGACAGCGCCAGAAGCAGGTCCCGGAGCAGGCCTGGCATTATGGTGATGCCTCAGCTATGGCTCTTCCTGCCTTCTGACAGCTCTCTGCTTTTGTGGCCCAAATACAAATGCAGAGGATCCTGGGTACAGGGCAACTGTATTGACTTGCAGGCTGCTTCTGGCAGGTCTGTCTAGTGGAAGAAGTTTCAGCGTTTCAAGAGCACACGCGAGCTGGGAAAACACCTCTCCAGTGGCCTCTTCTTTACACCTCTCGAGGTCTCGAGCTAGCTGTTTTCCGTCCTTACACTCATGAGGAGGCCTTCAGTGTAGGGCGCACACCCGCCAAGCTCAGCCTTTTCTGAGTCAGGTGCAGGAAACCTCAGCAGGCAGAAGAAGGGCACCGGACCCCACGCCAGGAGGCGGGGGCGAGTGCGGTTCTCCATGGGTCCCCGGAACAGGCCCCATAAGCTGCTCATTCAGCAAAGGCATGGAAGGGGGAAGGGGTGATGGATGGTCCCATCTGCAGTGTGGCCCCCTGCTCTCATCTCTAATGTGGAAGTAATAGAGTGCCTGCCTTGGGTGTTTGCTGAGGATCAATTGAAATGATAGACATGTGAGTGCCTGGCTCGGGGAAAGCAGGTGCTGCTGAGCACCCTCAGACCCTACAGAGCACTGTGACAAATCCATATGGTGCAGGGCCACTCAGCACTGTCACCGAGCAAACTACAGATGCATGAAACTACACAACTGTGTCTCAAATGCAGATGATTAAGTGAAAGACACCAGTCTCCAAGGGGCCCAGTGTTTATGACACACTGGAAAAGACCAAACCCCAGGAATAGAAGACAGATCAGTGTAGGGGCTGGTTGTGGGGATTAGGCTGACCACCACTGGTGCAAGGAGAATTTGAGGGATGATGTGATAAATTCTGGGTGTTTTTTTGTTTTTTTTGAGACAGGCTGGCTTCAAACTTGTGATCCTCCTGTCTCAAAATCCCAAGTGCTGGGATCACAGACATGCATCACCATGCTGTGTCTCGAAAGCCATGGTGTCCATGGGACCACTTTTCTACAGTGTGGAAATTATATTGTAATTGGAAGAAATGGAAAAAAAAAAGCCTGTAGACCCTGAAGCTTAATGCCGACTGACTCCCTATGGGTCTCCCTCCCCTCATGGGGACTCCCTGGGTGGCTGCATCCTGACTTCTCTCAGTGTTTTCACTTGAGAAGTCTGTGGGTGGTGTAGGTACTTCCTGTGACCAGGGACAGGAGTCTAGGCCGTGGCCTTCCCAGAGAAGCATCACATGGCAACGTGACCAAAGGGTAGCATGTACACTTGCACCCTGGAGAGTTAGGTAATGGGGGACCCAGTAGTTCCTGTCCATGCAATTACCTATGGTCGCAGGCTTAATGGAGTTAAAAAAAAAAAAGGCCAGAGTGCATTGGAGAAGAAGTGCTGAATGGCAAGGACCCCGGGCTCCCATGGTGCCTGGTGGTGGAGGCGGTGTGTTCCTGGCCTGATGAATGGCTTCAGTCAAGTGGCAAACCCAAGGGCATAAAATTGCTTCCTGCAATAGGTCAGCTTTGGTTCTGGCAGGCAGCAAAGGTCGTGTTAGTGCCTTCGTCATTAAGCAATATAGACACAAGTAATTTGCTCCACTCTTCACATGCAAAATTAAATGACTCATCATTATCTTATTAATGAAGGCAGGGCTGAAGCTCCAATGGCATTTCCTGGAGCAGCACCCTCCGGAGAGGTCAGATGTTCCCAGGCCCTGCAGCTCAGTTCCTTGACTCTTTCTCTCCATCATGAGAGCTTGTGAGTTTTCCTCCTGGGCAGTCAGGCATTTGGAGCCTGGGGACAGAAGCTCCAACTCTCCCGAGCCCTGGGGCTAAATCCTTTCGAGCCCTGGGGCTCTAAATCCTTGTCCCTGGGTGGCTCCTTGGTGTCTGGCCTGGGTTGGTGGAGGGGTGGGGTGGGGTGGGGGAGCTGCTCTTGAACCTTCAAAGAGGTGGTTGTGTTTGGAGGCTAAAGCTTGGGTTTGGAAGGACCACATTTGGTGGCCATCCCTGTGGCACGGACCCTGCCACACTTTAAGTGTGCTGTGCTACCTCAGGGTGATCTGCCCGTGCTGGTCTTGTTGCTCTATAGTGGAGCCATCAGGCTTGGGAAGTAGCAACGTCCAGAGAAATGAAATTTAAATCATCTTTTATTTCACTCAAAAGTCTAGAGTGTGTGTCCTGGGGTTACTTTGCTGGGCAGTTGTGCAGAGCTCTGGGCAGCCTCTCTATGGTTTCTAGGCTCTTCTTTTCATCAGAAGACAGTGGCAGCAACATCAGGCTCCCTTTTTACCCACCCATGCTCCTAGCTGGCAAGGGCGATGTGTCATTCAGCTTTCAATCACTGTGACAGAATACCACAGACAATCAATATAAAGCAGGAAAGATTTATCTTGGCTCATGGTTTCAGAGGGTCCAGTCTGTAATCAGCTGGCTCCATTGCTGGGACTCTGTGGAGAGTGTGTGGTTAAACTAAAGCTGCTCATGTCACAGCAGCCAGGAATTGGGGGTTGGGGGGAGAGAAGGGGGAAAAAGAGAGAGGGAGAAGGAGAGGAAGAAGAGGGACAGAGGAGAGCTTTTATAATAGCTCCTCCCCCGACCCATTAATGTATGAATCCGGCAATAGATTAATCCATGGATGAGGTTAATGACCTGTGATCCATTCATCTCTCAGAGACCCCTGCGCCTGAACACTGCTTCGAAGATCAAGCCTTCAACACATGAGCTTTTGGAGGACATTTCAGATCCAAACCATGACAGACAGCAAAGGCTGTTTTTATCTCTTTCCCCTCCTACCTCCTCTCTCCTACCCTCCCTCCTATCCCTCTTCTGCCTTCCTTCTTCCCTATCCTCCCTCTTCTCCTTCTCTTTCTCCTCTTTTTCCTCTTCCTCCCCTCTTCTCTCTCGTTCTCTCCCCCTTTCTCCCTACTTTATCTTATTTTTCTCCAGTACTGACTAGAGTTTGAACTCAAGGCCCAGGGTCTTTGCACTGAGCTGTATCCCCAACCCTTTTTAAAATTTTTTTACTTTGGGGTAGGGTCTTGGAGGAGCTCAAACTTGCAGTCCTCCTGCTTTGGCCTTCTGTGATTTTATGATATTTTTTGATGCTGGGGATTAAATCCAGGGTCTTGGACATGTTGAACACACACACTATTACTAAGCTATACCCTCAAGTACCCTCTTCTGTTTTAAATTGGGTAGAACAGTCTTTTCCAGAGACTTTCCACAGATTCCCTTGATCTTGTTGACCAGATGGGCCCTGTGTTTGCATCTCAGCTGTGAGGGCTGGGAAAGTGTGCCCCTGTGGTCTAGGACGCAAGCTTTGCTGGGAGCTGGTAGGAACTTCGCTCTGTGGCATAGACAGTGAATGGCACCACGGGGAGCTTTAGCACTTGCCTAAGACCACATAACTGAGTAGTGGCCCTGCGAGGGGCCCTCTCTCATTAGCAGTCATTCCTTGCTCAGAGCTGACCTGCAGAGGCTTCCTCTGTGGAAGGAGTGTGTGTGTGTGTGTGTGTGTGTGTGTGTGCGTGTGCATGTGTGTGTGTGTGCACACACACATGTGCAATGAGCTAGAATCAGCCTCCCCCACTTCAGGGGAGAAGATCGTACATGTACAAGTTGGACATCTCACCTGAAATGCCTGGGTCCCCAAGTGTTTGGATGTGGGATTTCCCATTTGATTCCAAAATATTTGCATATGCATAATGAGATGATGTTGGGGACGGGACCCAACTCTAACCAACTCTAACCTGTTTATGTTTCATATATGTTTTACATATAGCCTGAAGGTGGTTTTATACGATATTGTCAATAATTTTTTGTGTGAAATGTTTTTGTGGTGTGGAATTTTCTACTTGTGGAGCCACATTGGTATTCTGAAAAGTTTGGATTTGGGGCCATTTGAGATTTTGGATTTTCAGATTAAGAGTGTCTGTCTTAAAAGAAAAGACCTCGGTATTCATACAAACCCTTGTTCCCAATCAGCCCAACCTCACAGGAGCCTCTGAAGTATGAAGTAGGAATCTCTTCTTTATTAACTTGAGCAGGGAATGAGATGTTCTGCCTGAGAGGTTGTTCTCAACATGGGGCCTCCTCCTTTCAGGGGCTCTCACTTGTGTTTAACCACTTTTGAATGAAATATCTTTACTCTCTCTGCTTAGTTTCTGGCTTTTTAAATGGAGCTAACGCTCCCCATTCCCATCATTTTATTGATTTGGAAGATTAAAAACAAAACTCAAACAAAACTCAAACAACACAACACCCGGAACCGGAAACACTTTCATACTGTAGTACACCAGGAACAGTTGGGTCCTTTTCTTCCCTTCCCAGGTCACGAAGTCCCTAAGGACACAGTCCTGGAGGATGGCCTTGTGTCCCCAGCTGGCACTTCTTATGTTTGTCCCTCCTGGCCTCCTTGATGGGGGCATTTGCTGCAGGGGAGAAAACGCCTCTTCTCCCTGATGGGGAGGTGCCGGGACTCTGGAGTTGAATGGATCAAGTCCTGACCTCCGGGACCCCAGCATCACCTGTTTGTTAAAGGTGGGTGGGTGCCATCTTTGCAGAGTATGTGCCAATTTCAGGCTTCCCTTAACCTGGCAACCCGGCACTCTGGAGCTGTGAGACACACACGGACCCAGCCAGTCCCTGTCTTTCAAGCACTGAACACTGACATTCTCTTAGCATGCAGCAGGCAAGCAGTGTGTCCCTTTCCTGAAGACCTCAGCTACTATCTGGTGTTTCCGGTGCTTCCCTCTCAGTTTCTTCCACTCTTGTCAGAACTGCTTCTGTTCCTATAAGTTATGCCTGACTGGGGAGGTGAAAAGCAAGAAACAAAGCTTGTGAAGCCAGAACATTCATTTTTCACACTGTGCTGCATCAGAAGGCTCCAGATCGGAGGCCTGAAGGCCCTTCTCTGCTCTGGCAGAAGAAGCCATGGGGATTTCCTGATGTAGAGAGGGCATGTGCCCCATAATCCACTCTCTGCCTCCCTCCAGGTGGAATTGCTGTGGTCCTTGCCTTCAGACTCACAGGGCATCACAGTGCCCATGTGATGTTAAACATCGAACCATTTCAGAGGCATGGGGTTTTCTGAGTTTTAAGTGGCTTTGAAAGAGAAGTGGATGGGATGAGATGGAAAGTCAGGAAAGAAAAGACAGACAAGGTTTATTCATCACCTGCTCTGCCAGGCCATCTTCCTTGAACACCTTACGGAATGAAATTTTGTCTCCATTTACAGGCGATGAAACAGAAACAAAAAGTTCAGTAACTTTCCAAAGGTCACACAACAGGTATGAGGCAGAGCCAGGGCCCTTGGAGTCGCCTAAAATAACTCCATTGCCCTAGTTCAGGCTCAACGGGGTTGGATTCTCATTGTTCTTAGCTCTCTGCTGAGCCCTGGCAAGACTCAGTTTCCCCACCCTGTGAAGAAATCCCTGAGCTGTGTTGTTTCCAGGTATCCCTCTGGGTAGAAAGGTTTATCCTTGCCAGGTGGCTATGGCTACTCACTGGGAACCTTCAGGACACAATAGGAGTGGCCTTTGGGACTGGGGTGTCATGGCCAGCTGCTTGCACACACAGAAGGCACTGGCCAGGGCTCCATGGAATTTGGGCTATGAAGGATGTGAAATGTCTGCAGGGCAAGGGATCTGCTCTGCTCCTACCTCAGGCCCGCCTCTCTCCTTCCCTACACCTGTATTACCCTTCCCAAGAGAAATAGGGCTGCTCAGGGAGAAGGCCAGGCCTTTGAGAAGAGCAGCCAGGGCTCAGTCTAGTTTCTAGGCCTCCCCCACTCTTCTCTCATCTGAAAAGAAAAGAGGAGACCCAGAGATTCCAGGCTGGTCCCTCATGGCCTATCAAATCATGTGATAG
The DNA here is from genome assembly GCF_012274545.1 of Fukomys damarensis. Classification (NCBI taxonomy): domain Eukaryota; kingdom Metazoa; phylum Chordata; class Mammalia; order Rodentia; family Bathyergidae; genus Fukomys; species Fukomys damarensis. The sequence continues at coordinate 58,197,480 of NW_022900935.1, read as the reverse complement.
GTGTGGTCACGTGACTTGTCACAGACCCAAGTTTCTGTCCTGCAGTGCCACCTGGGAGTCAGCTCTGGGAGGCCTCCAGCTCCCTGTAGAACAGGCTGTTGAGCTGCCAGCAATTCGGTCACTGAGTCATCTCATGCCAAAAGTTGGGTTTGTCATTACATTTGGCTTTCTAAAAAAATGAAGATCCCAAAGAGCTCAGAGCAGGTGAATTGGGCCAGTGGTGATTGGGGTGGGGGCACCTTGAGAGTGTGGGCAGAAGATAGCAAGAGTAAGTGCCACAGGATGCCGGGATTCATAGTGATAACTTCACTGGATTGTCTTACTCTCTTATGAGGATGATTCTGCTGTTTTGCTCCATTTTACAGATGAGGAAGCTGAGGCACAGAGAGGCTAAGTAACCTGCTCAAGTTCTGTCAACTAGCAAGGGGAGGCAGTGGGGCTTGATCTGCCTTTGGTTCCTACTGCAGGACTTTTCCACACTATCATCCCCATTCAACCCCAGGGAACACCTGGAACCCTGTATAAAACCTACTGCTATACATAGTATGTTTCCTATACATATACATGTGTAGTAAAGCTTAATTTGTAAACTTGACACAGTGAGACTAACAGCAACTAATAATAAAATCAAACCATTAAAATACTACACTACACTAAAGCTAAATGGTCTCTTCCCCTCCCCCAAAATCTTCCTGTACTACTGCTTGTAGTATATCTCCTTGTAGTGGTACAAACTAATACAGTCCCTGTGCAGTGTAGTGCAAGTGAAGGGTGGCACATATGACACAGATGCTGTGATGTAGCCTTAGGCTAGCATCTAAGTATTCCTTGGACTCAGCACCGTGATACCTCAACAACCTATCCATCCGATAACTGAGATAGCTACTAAGTGGCGAATGGGAGGGTAGGGTATACAACATGGATACACTGGACAAAGAGATGAGTCATGTCGTAGAACAGAGTGCGATTGCAAGGGATTTCATCACAGCCCTTGGATGGCACACAATTTCAAACTTATAAGTTGTTTATTTTGGGAATTTCTCATCTAGTATCTTTCAATTGTGGTTGACCTTGAGTAACTGAATCCCTGGCAAATGAAATCATGCATGAAGTGGGGCTGCCTTACCATGTTGCCCCTTTGAAAGGTCACAAACTCACATTCACAGTATGTTCTCTAGTCTCAGGATGGAGCAATTCCCAGGGCCCTGGCACTCTCATTGCCACTAGAAAAAGAACCAAAATTGGATACTCAGAGTCCAATTCTGCCTGTACTTTCATCTGTAAGGTTTAGTCATGTACCTTAGGAGGTGAGCAGAGCTGGCCCCAAGGGGCTCTTTGCTCTCCCTGCCTCACCCCTGCTGCCTTTGCTCTATCTGATGATCTGTGCAATGTCAGGGTTTGACTTGGCTCCATGGTGCTGGTTTTAAAAAGGCATCTCAGTCATAGCTATTCAGATTTCAGAAATAAACGCCCTGCACCACTGATCAGAACGCCTGGAGTCAACAGAGCCGGTGACATCTTAAGAAATGCACCCGGTACTTAAGGCTTTCATCTTAATTATACATGTTCAAATCATAGACAGATTTTCTCCTTCTGGTCCTGAATATCAGAGCTGCCAAATCCAATTGAATCATCTTCTTTTAAATGCATTTTGCAGTATGCGTTTCGCCGTTTTCCCAATTTCCATTGTAAACGAGCACCAGAATTGTGCTGAGGGCCCTTTTCTTACAGGCTGCATTATTCAACCAGCAAATGAAGAAAGGAAAATGCTGATTGCAAAAGAATTAAAAAATGGTCCCGGGCAGCCTCTGGCTTTGGCTAGGGCTGGATGTGGCCAGGCCCAGAATTAACTCTGCTGGAGAGTTTTGGTCCCTTTACCCCAGGCAAGACACACAGAAGAAAGTGTTCCTTTTAGTGGGGAGGGTCCCTTCTGAATGAACCACTCTGAGACCAGTTTTCTGGGCCGCACAGGAAGGGGAGCCATGGGTGCTCACAGCGATGTTGTCCTTGGGCCTCACCGTTGTCATTGTAGATGCCACACGCTTCAATTTCTGAAGCGTCCTAGCTCAGATCACTGGGAATTCAGCTGCTGGATCTCTTCCAGGGGATGCTGTGACTGTCACGAGCCACACTGCGGCCAGTGCCCGTGTCCACCAGCTGTGCCCTCTGTGGCTTCTGTCTTCCTGAGGGTGTGGTGGGTGGTGATGGACACCAGAATTAGGATGGTGGCAGCAGCTGGTGGCAGGGGAGCCATCCAGGAAGCCAATGCCCAGAATTCAGCCTGGGACCCTTTTTCATTTCTTGGTCTCTGCTCTATCCTGCTCTGGGACAAATCCAACACACACTGGCTGACTTTGCCTTGTGCTTCTGCTTTCTTCTTTCCAACTACTTTCACCAGAGGCCAGAGCCCTCTGTGGGAGGTCTTTGAGCCCATGTTACAGAGGGGAAAATGTGCCTTTGGCTCAGGGTAGCCCACTGTCTACATCTGGATCCCCTCTACACCATGGACCAGCTGTGTCCCCTAACAGATTACTTAACATTGCTCTTCCTCCAGCTCTTACTCTGTAAAATGGGGATATTAATAGTACTTGTCAGAGGGGTGACAGAAGGATTAAACACATAAGCCTTGGTAATGGGCAAGCTACTTGAGTGCTTAGTCAGCACTGCTTCTTAGAAATTCTGATATCATGGGGGGGAGTGGAGGGGGAAGCCAGCCCCTGTGCTTGCAGCCCACCCTCAGTCCCTACATCCACTCACCTCACGTGTGCGGCTTTGCACCTAGCAGATCTCCTTCAGTTTCACAGGATAAGATTTGCCATCTGGGCTGAAGATGACATCTGTCTCTGGAAATAGGTCTAATTGCAAGCATCTTGGGCAAAACCAAATCAAATGTGGTAGTGCACACCTGTAATTCCATCATTCTAGGAGAATGAGGCAGGATTACAAGTTCAAGCCCAGCTTGGGAAGTTTAGCAACCTAGAGAGAATCTGTCTCAAAATAAAAAATAAAAAGGGGCCTGAGATGTGCGAAGGCCCTGGGTTCAATCTCCAGTAACACGGGCACCCCCCCACCACACGCACGCACACACAGTTGGGCAAAAGTGAAGTGGAACCAGCAGGGGAAGAGGGTGTCACTGGCTGGTGAGGGCTATGCTCTCTTCTGCCCCTCTCAACCTGGGCCACCTCCCAATCCCCACCAGCTTTCCAAGGAGGGGCCTGAGCACCACAGCCAGAGATAGCAGTGTGGGAGAGGGAGGTGAGCCTCTTCCTGGGACAGGACCAGACCTCTCCCTCCCCACTGGTCAGGGCTGGGCCACAGCTACTTGGCTACAACTTCGTCCCCCAACCTCTGTCTGCAGCATCCCTGAGCTGCCTGTGGCAGCTGGGCTCTTGGGGTCAGACAAGAGCTCTCGGCTCCTGTATCGAGTTCTCCTGGCTCACCTGTCCCCTCAGTGGCCTGCATCCCACCTCGAGAGGGTGAGATTTGGTGGCTGAATGTCTTGGCCCTCATCCTTCCAAAGGAACAGAACTGTGACCCTGTCACCCCTAGTACTGGTGCTCTTTAATGCATTCTACTGGCTTTTCCTCTCTCTCATGCTTCCTGCTTCTGTGTATCGACTCACTGGCCTTCCGTGTTGTTTAATACTCTTTCTCCCCTTTCTCTCCCTTCCCTCCTCCTCCATTACTCCCGCTCCTTCTCCTCCCCTCTCACCTCCCCTTCCTCCCTTCCTTTAATGGCACCCATTTTATAGCTGAAAAAAAAAAAGACTCTGAGACACTTATAAAAAAAGTGAGGCTCTCTGCACTCATAAAAGTTGCAAACTAAATAGCAGAACCCTGAACGCAATCAGCTCTGACCCCAGCTCCTGTAGATTTAACCACCATAGGGCAGCACCACTGAGCTACTCTACCATTAAGAACAAACTATGTTATGAGGTCCCACTGCTACTAAGTTGCTTCACATTCTCCAGCTAAGTCAATTCCCTCCAGGGCTTGGGGCTTTAAAACATAAGTGTGAAGATCTTCTCACAACACTAGTTATTGAACAGTAATTTGGATTTTCTCCAGCCAATGAGCTGGTTCTCGGTTGCAGAGAAGAGGCTATGGAGCCTTAGGGTTATAGATGTTTGAGAGAGCTGTGACTTCTACCCCTAGCCCCACTGTCTGGATCACACACATGGCAGTCTCAGCATAGCCTTCAAAAGACTGAAGGTAGGAGCCATAGTAGGAGCCAAGGCTGGCCCAATGGCCGAGGGAGCCCAGTGAAATACTCCAGTCCTGTTCAAAAGCATCAAAAAACGCCTTTGAAAAGAATCTTCCATTGTCTCTCACAGTTGACCTGTCATGATGTCTTTGCTGTAAGGTGTCCTCCCTGAGCATGAGGCTGCTTGAGCAGCGAGTGCAGGCTTTGCAGGTGCTTGGGGGAGGGTGGGATGCACAGTCTTGGCCTTGACCCTCTGGGACCTCACCTTCCCTGGAGATGGGAGCGAGCAGGCAGCTGAGGCTCACCACAGGGAGGTGAGAACACAGACGGAGGGGAGGCCACAGGGGAGCCCCAGGCCTTGGGTGCAGGTGTCATTGCTCCCTCCAACCTCACAAGCCATGAGTTCAAAGACAAAACCATCAGTGGTTTTCGGAAGGGAATCTCAGAGCAATCAGGTTGCAGGTGTGGGACCCCTTCTAGTACAGGACCCTGGGTGGCTGCACTAGTCACACGGAGCTCCAGTGACGCTGGGCACACGTGCTCTGCTTGGCTACCTGCTGGCAGTTCTTTTTTTTTTTTTTTTTTTTTGCCTGTGTGAGATTCCCTGGGTTATTGCCACTGGCTCGGGTCCTGGAACACTCAGTCCCCTCGTCCAAGGAGGGGCAGCTCTTTCTAGCATCCCTGGTCCTCACTGTGTGTCCTCCCTACCCCCTGATCCCCAGCAGGGAGCTCAGGAAGCTTCTCCATCCTGACTTCTGCCCAGGCCAGGGCTCCTTTAGGGGCGTGAGGCTGGATGGGGTGGGAGGGAGGTCGGCAGAAGAGCTCCTGGATTCTCCTTTATTTGCGTTTGTATGGGGATGAGGAGGTAAAGGTGCCAGTAAGACAGAGTGCTAATTAATTGCAGTGAGTTCTATTGCTTTGCCATTTCAATGCTGAAGGAAAAAGGCATTTATAGCTTTCTCTCTTCCACCAGCTCTCTAATGCAATTATTTCATTGGCTGCAGAAAACGTGCAGATCACTAATCATACTAAATCTGATCATCATTAGCCTGTGAGCTTCAAGCAGCATGTTCGGCACCTTCTGGGCTCCGGACCTGCACCACTGAGTTCAGGGATCGGGCATCAGGCAAAGAACAAAGACCACCCCTCACTTTCCCAGGGGATGGGAAGGGACTTGTTCTGTGCCCACTCTGTCCCTTTCCTTTGCTTGCTTCTGTTTTCCCATGCACAGCTATAAACAAGATTTGTGGGGTGTTTGTGGATGTGTTTATGGGGTGATCACCCTTAAAATGACTATTAGTCACACACACACTTTTAAAGGTGTATTTATTGCTTGCTTTTATTTCTTTCTCTTTTTTTTTTGCCATGCTGGGGATGGAACTCAGGGCCTCGCACACGCTAGGCAAGGCTCCACCCCTGAGCTGCATTCCAGCCATGTGTATTTCATTTTACATTTTAAAAAAATAGTGCATTCGGAAGGGACTCTTGTTCTGATTCAGGTTTATTTAATGACCGAAGGGCCTAGGGACCAGGTGAAGAGAATCCAGGGGTTCCCGTGGATAAGAGAGAACAGAGTTGAAGGAGATGGGCCTGGGCTGCCTGCCGATTTAGTCAGGACCTTGCTGGAAGTTGCTGGCGCACTCCAAGGGTTGAGGATTATGGTCCAAGTCCATGGAAATGACAACTAGCCAATCCCATGTCTGCTTACCCTCTTTGCCTATTCCTTTCTGAACTTCAATAAAGGCTTTTGCCTGAGCTTGTCCCCCTCCAGCCTAGTCCTTCCCCGAGTAGCCCTATGGTGTAATGCATACCCCCTCTCTGGGGATCTGTGTGTATAAAAACTATCTTTTGGGGGCCAGGGAGTTAGCTCAGTGGTGTCACGCATGCCTCGCAAGTGCAAGGTCCTGAGTTCGATCCCTGGTACCAAAAAACAAACAAAAACTATCTTTTTGTAGGGAAAGGGCTCTGGAGGAGGGGAAAGAAGACCTTCTTTAGGTTTTCTGGCTAATCCTGACTAGAAAGAGTTAAAACTTTACTGGAGGGAGCAAATAAAAGGAATATATATATATATATATATTCTTCGAGGGAGAGCTCACAGACAAACCAAAATAGCCACCCTACTCTACCTCCAGTAAAATGCAAAGGAGACAGAATGGGGAGTGGGTACATCACCTAAAAGGAAACTCTTATTTAGTATATAAAATATATATTCTCCCTGTAGGGACACTGTATTACCAAAGTAGACACACATGGAACCCCTCCTTAATCCATCTGAGAGGATCCTAACCAGCCTAGAAATCGCAGAGCAATGGCCCTGACAAGGACAAGCAGGCAAGATGACCAGGGACTTGTGGCCTCGTATGCAACCACAGAGAGCCAATCAGATGGTGACACAACCCAGGGAAGAAGGTCTCCCTGATAAAAGGAAGCCAGGGACAAAGGGCTTGTAGGTATTTACCTTTCTGGAGCCCCCCCATCCTCCTCCTTTCTGAAGAAGGTTTCTATCTTTTGCTTTTTCCTCTTCCTTTAAAAACTCCGTCCCTTTAATTCATTGCTAGTGCTGTGTTTCGTTTCACAGTACATCCCCCCCACAAAATGTTCAGTGGCTGTGGTCTCCAGATGTGTTGGCTTATTGTCCTTGAATAACAAGAAAGCAGTTAAGACAGCAGGGTTGAAGGAAGCAACAAGACTCACCCAGGGAGCAGCTGGGATTAACCTCCTCAGGCCTGAGGACTAGAGGAGGGAGCTTGGGTAACCCGCTCAGACCTGGAGAGGAGACCCAACAGTGTGACTATAAGGAGTCTCGGATAAACTGCAGCCCCCAAGGGCCAGAGTTGGGACAAGAATTCCTGTGATTCTCTCTTCCCACCTTCCATCTCCAACAAGAGCCTCCCACGGGCTGAATGTAATTGAGGTTCCAGAGTTTGGTTCCTGGAGCCCCAGGGGGAGGTGGACAATTGACCTAGAAGGGATGGACTTGAGTCAGACATGGATGCACAGAGAAGCTCTTCCTTGGTGAGTGGCCAGGTGCTTGGGAAAGGGGTGGGTGACTCAGAGAAGACCCTGGCTGTATGAGGTGAGATCACAATAAACAGTGAAAGTTTCAGCAAAGAAAATCCGTTACACTGAAAGGCACATTGCCACCAAGTCCCCTCCAAAGATTCCCTCTGGCTTCAAACACTTCTCCCATGGTTCTCCCCGCTTTCTGAGGCAGTTCTGCAGGTCCTCTTGAGGGTCTTCACAAGGTGGGACAAAGATTTGGTGAATGCTCCTGCCATCTAATGGAAAGGCAGGTTCGTAAAAACATTGCAGTGTGTCCTCAACCACTTTACTTCCTGGATCTGGCAGCATGCAACTTCTGGCGTTTTCCCCAAAGTTAAAGTGACTAGGACAGGTAAACACTGGGTATTAATTCAGAACATTGAGACAGCGCTAACAGCACCACTGAAGATGCTGTGGAAGGACTTTCAGAACTGCTTCAGAGAGAGAGGCAAGAACGATGGGACGAGCGTGTTGGAATCAGTCAAGGGGGGTTAAAGGCAACGTGTCTTTCACTTGTTTTTAAAAAAGAACTAAACGTTCGCCACATTCTTGGATCACACCTTACAAGTCTCATCAGCCATTGTGGGCTCTTTAGCTTCACACAGGTGGAAATCCTACATGGGCTGCTTTACGGCTAAAGGTTTATTAGAACAGAGAAATACGGACAGCAAAGATGGCTGCCCCACAAAGCGGCGGGCTACCCTTCAGACTGGACAAAAGAGGCACCTGGAATTCATGGGGTCCCCTCCCGACATCTTGATGTCTTATCTCAGGGAATGCATCATTTGCGCCTCCATTTAACCATTTGCTTCCTTTCCCCCTCTCCTCACCCCCTAAGGGCAGCTGTCTGCTTGCTCCCTATGAGGTGGCTCCTTCAAAGTCCTGTCAGCTCTGCCTTGTTATATTACCCAGACTCTGAAATCAGACTGCCTGGGTTTAAATCTGTCTCCATAGCTTGTTCACTATTTGGCCTCGAGCAAGCGACTTCGCTTGCTTTAAAGTCCTGTTAGCTCTCTGCCTCACAAGGAGCCCCCTTTTGGGTGTTCCTAACAGTCTCCCGGGAAAGACTTGTTCGGGATGGCTAGATCTCAGAGCGGTCCAGGCCAGCATCTTTTAAGCTGCGCTGTGTCCACAGATGCCCCAGGAGCCTCGTGGATGGAGACCGAGCATTCTGTGCTGGCCCGAGATGCTACATTTCTCACACGCTCCAGTAGGGTGCCCATGCAGCTGGTCCTGGATGTCACCTGGAGTAGCAACCAGGCCTGGGCCAGGTCTCCCTTCCACCGTAGTCAAGCCCCAGGGGCTGGGCTCCTCTAACTGTTCCCATCATCCATGTCCCTCTGACCTGTCCTCTCAGACCATTTCCATCTGTGGATTGCAGCTCTGTGACTTTGAAATCCATTTTTCTCCCTCCACATCAGGGGAGTCAGGTGAGAGTAGATAGATAAAGGCATCTGGCCAGAAATCAACTTCCCTAAGGCAGCCTGACCTGGGGTAACTTAAACAAACGAATCAACAAACCACCAAAACCAAAGCCAAAAGTTTAATTGGCTGCAGTTCACACGAACCAAATCGGCCTGACACTGCTGCAGAGATCGCTGGTCGCTTCTCACATGGAATCTGTAGTTCGTTTCTCCTATTGCCAAATAAAGACCTGGGAGGAATTTTGAAAAGTTGTGGGGGGTCCCTATCTTGCTTTGGTGGGCTCTGTGTGCCCCTGAGGTTTGGCCTCCTTTGCAGTCAAGGGGTGGGGACAGAGAACAGGGGGCGGAGAAAGGAGCTGCTGTCCACTGAGCCTCTGCCCCTTGCTGGGTGGACACTGTGCCCAGGGGGCGGTGGTCCAGCCGTGATTCAGCCTCTCTCGGTAGAGACCTTACTGACTTCATGGAGGGGGAAGCTGAGACTCTGAGGGGTGTAAAGTGGTAAACATGGATTTGGTCGCATCTGGTCCTTAGCATTTGGATATTCGTTTTGGGTGTTTCACTCAGGTTCATTCTGAACGGGTGGGTAAACTGAGTTTGCCCTGTGTGTGTGGGAGTTAACTGATTGTGTCAGTTTGAGTAAGAAACGTCCAACTAATTAGATCAGCATAGTCCTGGGTGTGGAAGACTCACCCTAGGGATGATCTTCACCAGAATGGAAAATAAAGAAGGAAGGAAGGCTTCTGTTTCTTTTAGGAGCTCCCGTCTTCACCTTCACCTTGGGCCTTGTCTCCTGGCGCCCCTTCGCCCTGCTGGGGTCACCTGGCCTCCTCCCTTCTCCCAGCCTGCAGACTGGAGCCTGCTTCTGGAAAGGGTCTCCCGCTGGCTGAGCAGCCACTCTGAGCCACCCTCCTGGGCCAGTGATTTTGCTCCTGCTGAGCAATGGGGAGGGAGCACTTTCTGTCTCCCAGGAGGTGTGTGAAGATTAATTAGGAAAGTCTTCGAAGAGTTTGCAAGTGAAATGCAGCCCTTTTCTTCTCCAGGTCTCTTCTCCAAGGCCTGGACAGCTCAATGCCCTGGAGAGATCTGCCCTGCTTGGCCGAGGTCC
>NW_022900935.1:58155813-58187608 GCF_012274545.1 Fukomys damarensis | reverse complement strand
CCCCCCCCCCCCCCCCCCCCGCAAATCAATTTGAGCACGGAAAGGAACAAGGCTATTACAGTTAACACCCCTCCACCCGAGAGTTGCTGGGCCTTTGCTATTCATCATTCCTAATTAATTAAAAAGTAATTACTTATGGATCCCACTTTCATTATTTACACCCCCTGGGCTGTGAGGATATTACTTTCCTCAGTCCCTCTGGTTCCTTAAGCTGCTCTGATGCCAGCAACCGCAGCGTGAAGCGTGGTAAGGTCCATCTGCACACATACAGCTAGCCGGGGCTTGTGGGTCCTCACCCGGGGCCATGTGGACACCGGGGATCCGCAGCCCCTCCTGAGAGCCCAGGCAAGAACTTGGACAAGGTAGAAAGATCCCCTGCTCTACTCAGCGTGGCAATTTAACCACCTCGGGATCGGAACAACACTCAAAACTTGCTTCTGAATATGTGGTCGTGGACCAGTGGCATCCAGGTCACAGATTTTGTCATTACAACTACAGAGCCTCACGCCCCAGGCATGCAGAACATGAACATGTACCTCACACACACACACACACACACACACACACACACACACACACACACGGGTGGTTGTGTGAGTCGTACGCTGCACATCACCTGTACCCCTTGCCCACCCCCGGCTTTCCAGCCTGCTTCCCCCTTCTTGGTGCTTTTCCCTGTCTTTCCGGCCCTTAACACTTCAGGGCACTGTTGGTCTCCCCCAGTCTGAGCCAGCCTGATCTGTACGTGACTCCAGACGTAATTACTCAGGGCCCCAGGCTGAGTAACAGAGTTGCCATCTTCCTCCCTTCTGGGCTCCTGACCCTGCAGATTTGGGTAAGTGATTTCTCTGGGCTTCCCTCCCTCCTTAATAAGGGGCTGCGGGGGTCTCCAGGTGGCCCCCCAGGAATCAATCACGGTGGACACGCAGTTAATAGCAGTTATTATTATTACTGTTGCCCGGGGAACAGGACTGGGGAAGGTCAATGGTTTTCTTACATCCATGGCCAGGGCTTTTGAGCAGAGACCCAGCCCAGCCATGGAGCGGATGTGGGGGAAGTCTGAGCTGCTATGAATTTCTCAAGCAGAGAACTGAGGCATCCTGAGCAATGAGCCTGAGGCTCAAGATGCCACCAGACATCACATCCTGCTCCCTTGACGTCTGCCACCGGGGTGCTAGGAAGACGAGGGCGGACTGTGTAGTGGGTGAGAAGTGCTAACAATGGTGACCACCATCCTTGAGCAGGTGACGGTCTTGTAGACGACACCCAAGGTGATGCTGGCCACAGCATGGCCACAGCTGCCTCCTTCCTTTCTCCCCTCCCCAGCCCAATTGTCTTAGTGTTCGACCATGCATGAGAGATGACCAGACAGGAACTAGGCAGGGCATGGCAGTGTGCTGGGAGAGGAGGGTGCAGGTGCTCCTTTAAGAGAGAGGGTGGGAGGGAGCAGGGAGGTGTGGGAAGACTTCGGATCTCAGGGCGACCTCACAGTTCAGCCAGGGCCTGGGAGCGGCTGGGCTCTGAGGAGGGAATCAGCCCCTGGAAAGCCGGTCCGCATGTCTCGGAGAGGAAGACAAGACGCTGCAGTAGCCACCCCGTTGGGACCATCGCTCCTTTGTCAACTGCAGTGAAATTTCTCAGCCATTATGGCTGCGGTCCGCATCACAGCTGCTGGCCCCATCCTTTGTGCCATATACAGGGCTCCAACTACCGTCCCCACAACCTCCTACTGCCTTCATTTCTCTCCCCTCCCATGACACGGTAATGAATTGGGATATTATTAATCTATGCTCTTTCCTTTGCTGCCCACAGAGGACATGGTGCTGGTAGCCCAGCATAGGGAGGAGAAAGAGAGCGGAGGCTTTGCAGGCTGGGATAGAAGCAGTGAAAGAGGAGAGACAGTCCCTGAGGAGGAGGACTGAAGACATGGGGCCCCTTTAGGATTTGCAGCCAGGTCCTTTGAGTGCCCTGTGGATGGGGGCCATGGTGTGTGTGTGTGTGTGTGTATGAGGGCTCCGTCCTCAATAGAGCCCCAGTGCTGGAGAGCTGCTGGTTTTCAGGGGACTGATGTAGACCACAGCCCGCCCGAAAGTTTTACTTTGCAAGGACTGTTGTCTCCTTCATATGACCCTGAGGAGGAAGGTGGCAGGGAGGGAGCCCCAACAGTCAACAAGATTGTGTTTCTCCTCCTCCTCATGGGATTGGGTTTGGAGTCAGATTGAATTTAACTTAAAGAAAATAAAGTCATGCACCATTTCGTGTACCCTTGAGATGGTGATTGCAAATTTATTCATTGCATAGCACTGAAGGGAGGGGACAAGATTACTTCATTAAACCAATGGCTTTGCTTGCCAAGGTCTCTCAACTTCTTGGTTCCTCTCGCTCTACCTTGACCAGTTGGTGGATGTGGTGAAAGGAGATAACCAAAGTGGTGGCCATTTCTGGCTACGGTGAAGAGCGTTCTGCTCTCTGTGTTGACATCCACATGGGCACCAGAGGAGTTCAACCCAAAGCACACTCTCCAGCCACCACACTGAGCTATCCAGAGGATGCCACGTTGCTTCATGTGCCTCCGGATGCATGCTGTTGGACGGCTTCCAGCACACCACCATGATTTAGGCAGTGGGCATGGATTAGGGTGATGGATCATACAGGCACTTTCTAACAGCCCATGTAAACCCCTTGTAGCTTAGCATCTGTCACCCCTGCTTCCCAGGCAACCCTAGTGTCCCCTGTCACCATTGGCCCTAGGCAACTTGATCTGCTATGGATTCCCCACTCCAAGGACCACTTGGAACCCCTGAGGAATGCTTACCCATTTCCTGGTCAGGTCCTCCCTGCCAGTTATTAGCACTTACCCTGCCCATCGGGTCAGGCTTCCCAGGGTGCTGTCCCTGCTCATTCTCTGGGTAGTTTTGTCCCAAGTATAACACAGGCTCAAGTTCAAGCCCAGCTTGGGCTTCTTAGCAGGAAACTATCTCAATACAAAAATAAAAATAGGGCTGAGGATGTAGCTCAGTGCAAAGACCCTGGGTTCAATCCCCAGTATTAAAACAAAAAGTTACAAATCAGAGATTCCCCTCCTCCCTCCACAGCAGCAGTTGAAAGCACTTTCCGTTACCCCACTACATACGCCCTTTGTTACTCACAGGATGGACTTCCGCAGGCTTGCTGAAGACTTGGAGAAGGCAGAGGGAATTACCAGTCAGAAAAGAGGGCGTAAGGATCCTGCTTGCTCCCATTTTCCATGGACTCCCTTTCTTACTTTACTCTCTTTGTGCCCCAACCTTGGGAGAGAGAAGACTTAGATTCCCAGCTTGGGATGGGACCTTCTGGTGGGAAGTAAGTGGTAACCCAGGGCCTAGTCAAGGTTTTGATCCTCCTGCTTCAGACTGCTGGAGTGCCAAGATTATAGGCAGGTTCCACTTTCATGCCCACCTAGGTTGGTAACATTTGTCCATTTCCATGGTGCGAATACTTCCACTGTGGCCACTTTAAAGCTCCCGCGCTCCCCAATTTCCTGACATTTCCCAAGCATTTCTCATATACCAGTGCAAGCCAGCTCCTGATCTTCTGGGTCCCACCGGGAGAAGAAATTTTATTACTCCTTTAGAGAAATCACAATGTCAGCGGACATTGCCATCGATGTGTAGAATATTTATTTTCTCTGTCTAAAAACTGGCCTCCTATGGTCTTCATGTTGATACTGACAGAGGGTGCTGGCTTTGTAAAACCCAGAGGCCCTGTAGGGGAGTAGTCTCCCAAACAAGGGGTCAATCTGCCCTCACTGTAAGATTCACATTTCTGTTCATGTCCTTTCAGGAGTCTTATTAAGGAAATAGGAACTATAGTTTCTGCAACCTTATCATGCTTGATTTTACCTTACCAGTTCAGGGGTGTGAGCAGTCAGGGGCCTGCAAACTAACTTATAACACATGGGTTAGCTTGAGAAAAGACAAGGTTTATTTTGCATGTACATTGGAGAGGTCTATAAGGAGCAACTCTGAATAGTCCTGGGTAGGGGAGAGGCAGGGGTTAGGGCTTCAGGGGAAAGTGTGGAAGATTCTGACAACGCTTGTGTTTTATACTAATTAGTTGGCCCAGCCCCTGTCCTACAGAAGCCCTAACCCCCAGTGTTATGGTATCTGTAGACAGGGCAGTGGGGAAGTATTTAGGCTTCCATGTGGTCTTAAGGACAGAGCCTGCATGATGGTGTTGGTGTCTTTGTAAGAAGAGACACCAGAGAGTTTGCTGGCCTTCTCTCCGACATAGGAGGACACAGCTGGAAGGTAGCCTCATGCAAACCGGGAAGAGAAGCCTCATCAGAGCCCAGCATGCTGGCTTCGGGTCTCCCAGTGTCCCTGAGTCTCAGCTTCCAGCCACCAGATCCTCCGGTCTATGACATTTTGCTATGCAGCCTGAGTGGTTCATAACAGCCCTTGCATGCAGTTCTCTTGGAATGTCATGACGTCAAAGGTCTGTTTCCTCCTTGTCTGGAGACTTTCTCGCAAGAGGCGTGTGGGAGCCAACTATTGGGTTATCTCTGCTCTCGTCAGAGGAGGGGAACTGAGAAGCAGCTTGTATCATCAGCTTTTGATTATTTGGACAACCTATCTGCCACCCACAGTATAAAGAAGGAGAGTTTTAATTTAGCTCAGTTTCAGAGAGTTTAGTCCATGGTCAGTTGACCCCAAGGCAGACACCATAGCAGAAGGATGTGGTGGAGCAAAGATGCTCACTTCTTGGCAGACAGGAAGCAGACCTAGGAAAAGAGTGTCAGGTGTAGATATACAGTCCAAAGGCACCGCCCCCACCTCCTAACAGTGTGCTCAGCTATGAACATCAGTGGATTAATCCACTTACGAGTACAACACATTCACAACCTGATCACTTCTCCAGGGATCTCTTAATCCAGTAATGTGGTGATTAAGCTTAACAGACACTTGGCTTCTCTCTGCATCTGCAGCGTCTTGAGGACCTAAAGCCAAAAGAACTCTATATGGTGCCATGGAGGGTACAACCCTTCAACCCGTAGTGTTTTCAGTCTCAACTCAGGGTGGAGACCAGAAAGCCAGTAGGTATGAGACCCAGGGACACTGAGGACACCAAAGAAACCTACAGCTGGGGGAATAACTTGGTTTTGGGTCTCAAGAAGTGATGGCTCCTATCACTGGCAAGTATCTTTCGAGAGCCTTTCCCATGTCTCATCTCTACCAGTTCTCATGACCATTCCAGTGACCTTGGCAGGCAGAAGCTGGTTGCCAGCTGTGCCAACCAGTGAGGAAACTGAGATCTGCTCAGCTGAGGGATTAGTACAAGGCTGCACAACTTGTTGAGGTTTTTGCTTCCTCCTCCAGGGCTCTTTCTGCCAAGATTTGGAGAGGTGGACAAAAGAAACTTCTTGGCTTGGGGGCTATGGACCAGAGATGTAGAAACAAGAGTGGCCATGCTAGGTGTCAGGAAAAAGGACCCCAGGATATATGCACAGGATACAGTATATGCTGGGAGTTCACATCGTCTGGGCAGATTGGAGTGAGGTCATGATGAACTCTGAATGTCAGGTAGAGAAGTTTTTCCCTGCAGTGCTGGGCGTGGACCCCTGAGCCTCATATATGCCAGGCAAATGCTCTGTCATTGAGCCACACCCCATCCCTGTGGCAGGCTTGGGGCAGGCAGTGGTGTGCTGAAAGTACTCCAGTGCTATGTGGTGCATGTACTGTACACTCAGACCCTGAGATGTGGAGACTCATTCCTATGTCGACCTCCAAGGAGCCCATGCTCAGAGCAGCAAGGACCTCTCAGCCACTGACATTTCCTTCCCGGCAGTCTGCAGAGTTTTCATACATCTTCCCTGCCCTTCCATGGAGGAAGGGCTTCCCAGCACAGTGAATTAAGTGTGTGTGGTTCTTCTCGTTCAGTGTCTAGTCTTCTTTTGATAGTATCAAGGCCACGTTCTCATAATGGGTCCCCTTCCCAGCCTCCAACCTGCAGTTCTGCTGTAGCTAGCTCCACCCCTAGTCCGAACACATGACCTGGGCTAAGCCGGTAAGTGGTTCCCACTCTCTGGTTGCTGGGATTGGTTCAGGGGTGGACACATGACCAAGATGAGCCAATTAAAGCTAAGGAGACTCAATTCTGGGCCTTTGAGTTGAATTCCTAGCGTGGCAGGTGCTTTCCTTAGGCGTTGGAGCAGCTTCTGGAGTTAGAAAATGTTATCAGTCCAGGGGAAGCAGAACCAGGAGAGGAAGAGGACCTGGGGCCTGAGCCTAGTTCAGCTTTTCATCAGGCTGACTTGGCTCCTGAATGAATGAGTTATGTTGTTTAAAAATTCCCTTTCTGATTACCTCTCTTGGGTTGCCTTCTTACGTTCTTAACCAAAAGAGAGCCATGGACACAGTTCAGGTGCTCCTGGTCGCCCAGAATTTGGGAATTAGGCAGACACAGAATACAATTGAACCCCTCCATGCCCCAACAAAGCAAAACAAAAGCCAAGCCAAGAGCTAACATGCTTGAGATAGGTTGTTAAACCACAGCCGAGGTGGGACAGGAAGCCTGGGGCACCAGCTATTCGGAAACAAGAGAGTTACAATTCCCACATTTGGCTAAGGGATGAATGAAATTACCTTTGATGTTCTTTGAAAGGTTCTGAAGAGATTTTAATTGCATTTCATTTATTCTCGGCTAACAAAATACAAAGTGGCATCTATTTGTAACTTTACTCCAACCCTAGACCACCTGCGTTGTAATAAGACATGGCTGCTATTCACTGAGCACATACTTTACGCCTGGCACCATGCTAAGTCCTTAGTCTAGCAAGCCCAGCAGGTAAACTATCACTACCATGTACTACTCATGAGGGAGGAACCCAAGGATTAGAGAGGGCAGTGGAGAGGGAACTCTTGACCCCAGAGATTTCTTTTCTTTTCTTCCTTCCTTCCTGACCCCCTTTCTTTCTTTCTTTCTTTCTTTCTTTCTTTCTTTCTTTCTTTCTTTCTTTCTTTCTCTCTCTCTCTCTCTCTCTCTTTCCTTTCCTTCCTTCCTTCCTTCCTTCCTTCCTTCCTTCCTTCCTTCCTTCCTTCCTTCCTTCCTTCCTTCCTTCCTTCCTTCCTTCCTTCCTTCCTTCCTTCCTTCCTTCCTTCCTTCCTTCCTTCCTTCCTTCCTTCCTTCCTTCCTTCCTTCCTTCCTTCCTTCCTTCCTTCCTTCCTTCCTTCCTTCCTTCCTTCCTTCCTTCCTTCCTTCCTTCCTTCCTTCCTTCCTTCCTTCCTTCCTTCCTTCCTTCCTTCCTTCCTTCCTTCCTTCCTTCCTTCCTTCCTTCCTTCCTTCCTTCCTTCCTTCCTTCCTTCCTTCCTTCCTTCCTTCCTTCCTTCCTTCCTTCCTTCCTTCCTTCCTTCCTTCCTTCTTGCTTATACCAGGGATCGAACTTCAGACCTTGTGCTTGCGAGGCAGGCAGTGGAACCACTGAGCTAAAGCCCCGTCCCTAGAGCCTGATTTCTTCAATATAATTCTCAGATGTGTGCAGCCATGGGGGATGGAGTGGGTGGAAAGTATTCCTAGACCTAAGTTTAACTCCTGCCATCCAGGAGTTAACATGCAGAGGATGGGGCCCTCACCCCAGATCTACTGAACCAGAATCTGTACTGTTTCAACTCCTCCCATCTCTCCTACACACCCTAGAGCAGGCAAGGTACCTCGTGGCCAGCCTTGTGTTTCTTGTTGCATACTTCCCTACAGACCTGATCTGCATAGGCAATGCAGTCCTGCAACCAGACAAACTGTTCTTGGGCCTACAAGGGGGACTTACTCATCTGAGAGTCTTATTACCCAGAAAACATTTGGCCGAATGCCTGTGAGAGAGACCACACACGTCCCATTTCATCAACAGCAGGAAGAAGGCTCTGTGAATTATTTGAGGCTTAAAGAGATCTGCTGTATTATTTTAACCCATATAGAAAATGACAGGTAGACCTACCTTAACATCTGATTCCAAGCCCCATTCCCTTTGATATTCTACCAGTTGTACTACTTTCTGTTACTAATAATGGAAAATATGACTCAAAGTGCCCTAAAAAATAAAAGGAATTTATTGGCTAATGTATCTGCAAAGTCCACAGGTAAAGTAAGCTTCAGGTAAGGCTTGATTCAGCAACCCAGTGCTTTCTCCAAAGAACTTGCTGTTTTCCCATTGCGCGCTGCATGGCATGGCCTTCTCCTGCTGGTTCCTCACTACCTGCAGGAATAAATGCTCTTTTGATGCAGGTAATTTTGGACCCTCACTGTCTGATTCCACCCAGTCCACATGCTACTGAAGCTTCCAATCTTACAATTGTCCTGATATTTTCTCTATCCCTCTCCTTCCTGTTCTATTTTTGTGCTTTGTTCATCACATTCCCCTTTTTGTCTCCTTTAAAAGTAAAGTTTCCTTTTATGACTGTAAATGGGATGCCCGCTCATTGTAAAAAGGTATAAATCCACAGAAAATTAAAAGAAGGAAGTTGAAAAACTCCCTACCCTCTCTGCCTACAGATATCCACTGTGAACAGGTGGGCAGGCAGCTGTGCCCTGGAGCTCACCTTCTAGCTTCTCAGGGCCTGGGAAGGACACAGAGACCTGCAGAGGACTGCAGTTTGGCTTTGCTGTGGGTACGAGCCCGGTGGCTGAGACAGCAGCTGCTTGACATTTGGTGTCAGCGCCTGGAGGTGGCTTGCTCTGCCTCGTGTCCCTTCCTATGGGTCCCTCCAGAGAGGGAAGTCTTTATTTCCTGCACAAAGTGGCCTCCGAGTGAGAGATCAAACTTTTGAGAGAGCTGAAAAGCAATTAACTTCACTCAAAGTGAAGGATATTGTTTTGTGCCACTAGACAGAATTTTTTTTTTTCCCACAGAAAAATTACACCCTCAGAATCAACATTTGATTTAGTCTTTGTTCATTTTAAGAATGCTGTGAGGATCTGCCCAGGCAACATGGGACTGTGTAAAAAAATATGATGCAGCTGAAATGATTTGAAGGCTGGATACAGCTTTGCATTTGTTTTCTGGAAAGCCTGTACCAATTTACACCTCTGAACAGTGAGGAAGGAAGGCCCCGTTCTGCACAGGCTTTGCAGCACGGAGAATTATAATTTAAAACCATTCATTTGATGGTAAAATATTGCTTTGTTGCGCATTTGTTTACAGCGAGGCTGAAAGGTTCCCCCTATGGTTATTAGCCTTTTGGGTTTCTTTTCGTGTTTTTCACAAAAGGCTTTTGTTTCTGCCCATTTTTCCTAGTTGCTTTGCATAAGCTCTTTACATATTGTGGTTAATGTCCCTTTACCATGTACAGAACTCCTCACTGTCCATATTTTATGACTCGTGTCCCTGAAGTTGCATGGTCACCTAGCAGCAAAATGTTGTCTTAACACCAATCTCTTCCCCCATGAGCTGACCTCTGAGAACTCTGCCTCAGCCCCTACAGGCCTCCCTGCCTCCTCCATTTAGCGTGTTTTCCCTTTCCTTCTCATCAGAGCTGCGGATCAGTCTGTTCCTGTTAGCCACTTGGCAAAAACACTCTGAAGTAGGTGAGACGATTCCAAATCTTGCAAAAGATGCCCGGTGTTCTGAGGTCGAGCAATGTGATTATGGAGAATTAGTTGAATCGCATGCAAGGCTCCTGGCAAATGAGGTTACCAAAGTGGCTTCAGCCAGCAACAATCCCAGGAGAGAAAATCTACCTGGCCGACGAAATGACAGGCGCTTCAAAAGAGAGAGATTGGAGTTTTAGAGGATTAAGACAGGCCATTGGGGAAAATTGATGATGCTTTCAGATATTTTTTTCTTTTGGGGCAAAAATGTCCTCTTCATGACTGTGCTGCGGAAGTCAAAGGCGAAATCAAGGCTGTTGTACAGCACCATCAGACGATCTTGTCAGAAAAATTAGGGCCTTCAAATCAACATTTTATTCTTTGTTCATTCGAAGAATTAAAAAACAGTTGCATTCAGAGCCTGCTTTTGTTAAATGTAAGCTAAAACAAATTGTTTCATAATTTGTCATTTCTTTTTGAGTATAAAATCGCAATCAAGCATTTATGTCTTTGCATCTTTTAAATGGATTTACTTTGTAGCTGTTTTTTTTTTTTTTTCCTCCCTAATCCCAACTTTCCTTCACTAATGAGAAACTTTGATATTTCCGGTTTTTATGTATGGGACGAGGATGTTTGCTTCCTTCTGTGCCCAGCTGTGGGCCCTACAAGGTTCCCCGTCCAGTCCCAGAGATTAGGATGGGGCTCTCCCTTTGGCTGATCCTCCTGGTGCCTGGTGGTGCCCTTAGAGCACACAGGGGACCTGCCACATGCAAGGCCTTTCCTGGAGGCCACAGAGCTGGCCACAAGCAGCGGACCTAGAGGACTGGCTCTGGAGATGCCCCTCAGCACTGCACCTGGCCCCTGCTGGACTCAGCTCTGCTGCAGGGGCTACTCGGGGCCCTGCTCACACTCAGGCTTGTCACCCCCAGGTCAAAGTTCTGTGAATGGTTCTGTGTCCACCAGCTCCTGGTGCATGAATGGCATGCTTGCCATAATTCTGGGTTAGACCTCACATCAGACCTCAGGGGAGAGTGGGCCATTCGGTCTGAACTTGGCCAGAACCTCAGATCCCAGTTCTCTCCTTGGGGCTCTGCTCTTCTCTCTACCTGACCCCAGAATTCTCTTCTTCTCACATCCTTAGCAGTGTCTGCTACAAACCTATCCTCACCCCTCTGCCAGACCAACAAGACCCAAGTTTAAGTTTATCATTCTTTAGATTGCCATTCTGAGGCTGGAACTCAGGGTCTCTTGCCATAACTGCACTCCTACTGGACTCTCTGCGCAGCTTTTAAAATGTATTTTTAAAGTTTGGAGATTAGCTCTGTCCAAATTGCCCAGGCTGGGCTGCAATTAGTGAATCTCCTGCCTCAGCCTCCTGAGTGTCTGAGATTATAGGCCTGTGCTTGGTGCTTATCGCATTATATCATTTAATAATTCCACGGTTATATCCATGGGTCTTTTTTCTTCCTATCTTTGCCTTTAAGCTTGGGGGGGGTGTCTTTTTAAAAATGTATTTATGTTCTGACTGTTTTCCGTTTTGTTTTAAATACATCCAGAATGTGTTTCTGTGTGCTGAGTGAGGTGCACCCTATATATCTGTCCATCTCAGCGAAGGTGAGTAGAGTGGACACAGCGACTTCACCTGGAAGCACAGGTGAGCCTGGATCTTGGGTTCTCATTCATCCTCCGCAGGTGGTCTGGGGCCTGGTTGCCGAGTGGGGCTGAGACCAGGTTCCGCTCCGTGAGTCTCAACCTCCTCAGATGAGCAGGTTACCAGAGTGTGTCCTTTTGGGGGGTTATCTGTGCTAAGCGGACCAGGTTGGCCGTGCAAGCTTGGCCCAGACCTCTGCTTTGCAGCTGGTCACATGCCACTGGCTAAAGCAGCCTGAGGTCAGGGGGCAGGAAGAGCACCATGCCTAGCTGAGGCCAGGTGAGGCCAGGTGGATATGTGATCAACTCATGAGCAAAGAAGGGAGACCAGCACCACTCCCTCCAGCCAGTTGCTGGCATCATCTTGAGTAAACCACTTCTTTTTCTGAAATGACGGGCCCGAGACACCAAGCAGAAGAGGTAAACTCCTGCTCTCCAACCCCCTATCAGAGGATAAAGGGACATAGAGTCATACACCAGGACAAGGAGCAGGACAGACCAGCCAGCTAAAGCCTGGGGAGCTCAGCTGTGAGAGGCCAGTCTCCTCCCGCTTGGTACCAGGGCAGCAGATCAGAGGCCCTGTGCAGGTCATCCGGGTCACCACTGAGTGTGTGTGAGTGTGTGTGGGTGTGTGCATGCATGCACACATGCGTGGGATGCTGTAGCCATGTGGGTGAGATGTCGCCCTTCAGGAAATGAAGTAGTAATAAAGACAGCTCGCCTCTGTGTCCCCACTCAGTTCTAGGCACTTTTTGAGATTTACACAGGCAGGCAGTGTGTTGGGGAGGCCTAGCATTGATTGCTTTCCACAAAGAGGCCACTGTCCTCACCGTCCCTTCCTGCCGGTGATCAGCTGCCAGCTGCTCCTCTCCTCCTTGCCTCTCTGCCATTTAATAAGGATGGGCCAGGCAAGAGAGTGAGCTGTAAAATCCAATTAACTACGGCTTCAAAAGGCATGATCTCCATGTGGTGCCTGCTCCCACCGCCTCAAACAGCAGTCAGGTCTGCTGCTGGCTTCCGGTACGTAGGCGCCTGGGAGGCGGGCTGCTGTGAGCTTCTGGGCCTGGCAAAGGGGCTGAGGTCAGGGTTGCTGAATCCCAGCCCCGCCGCCCAGGAGAGGTGTATGTAGAGAGGGTGGGGTGTGCCATGCAGTGCGTGAGGCCTGCAGCTGCCCCCACAGCACGCCCACCTGCCCTCCCCTACTGTCTGTTCCCTGGAAGTCACCGCATGTCCCCCTCAGCCTTGTTCTGAGGTTTGCAGACACGGTCCTTGGCCCTGTGCTGGGGCCCAAATCTGCTTTCAGCGCCAGTGGGGAGAAGGGGGCTCTGCTGCAGGCAAATGTTTCTGCTCTTGGGTAGAGACAGGGGACTCGGGGACGCGGGTGTGCAGATGGGTGGACGTGGAGGGGGGCCTGGGGGACTGTGAGAGCGAGATCAGTGCAGATGGTGTCAGTCGAATGCAATTTTGGTGGCAGACAATTTTGCTAAAGTGTGTGTAAACCATCCGTGGGCCAGGAGCGTTTCTGAGGTTTTCCAGTGACTCCCACCCCCTCGATGCTGTCTCTCCTTTCCCAGGGCTGCCGTTTCTCTGGAATGGATCCCTGCCATCCCCATGGCATCTGCACCAGCTCCCCAGTCTTCCTCATAGGCAGATCTCACAATTCCTGGTCTCCCCACCCTCCGGGAGCCTCCCCTTCCCTCTCGCCTCCTGCCTCCTTCTTCGGTCCCTTCTCTGTGGTGAGAACTTTCCCACCTCCACACCTCACTGCGAGCTCCATTCTCATCAGACTCACACTCCCTTCTTTCCTCCTTGCCAGTAGGTTTAAAACAAACCTACAGGTTCCTTGACACTCGGGCCATTGAGAAGATGGATCTGCCCCTTTGCCCTTAAATCCAGGTGCACTTGTGTCTGTGTCCCCAGTGGGTGATGGCAGAAGTAACGTCATGTACTTCTGAGCTGGGTCAGAAAAGACGGGAGCACACTGCTCGGGTGCTTGGGGACACTCAGCTTCAGAGCCTGGAGCTACCATATAAGAAGTTCCGGAATCAGAAACTGCCATGCCGGGAAGATCAGGCCACACAAGGAGGCCAAGTGCACCGGGGCTCCTGGTGGGCAGCAGCAGCCAGCAGGCAGGTGAGGGACTCCCTCAGGAGCTGAGTGCCCCAGCCTACCGGGAGAAGCACAGATATCATGGAGCAGAGACTAGCCAGGCCTGCAGTCCAAGTTCCCATTGTCAGAGCAAACTGGCCGATCTGAGTCACTAAGTTCGGGGTGGCTTGCTGTCCAGCACTGGTAACTAACACCACATCTTCCATCTTTGCAGCTCTCCAAGGCTGGCCCAGGTAAGGCTTAGTGTCTTGAGTGGTTGCCGTTCCTACCCTGCTCTCCATAGCTGGAAGGAACAGGAGATGGCGGGAAGGCTGGGTTTTAGAGGGGTCCTCACAGGACTGCTGGATAAAATACAGGATGCCAAGTTAAATTTGAATTTCAGATGACAAATGATTTCTAGTATAAGCATATCCCACACATTAGTTGGGATATACTTATGTTAAATTAACTTTTACCCATTTTCTGAAATCCAAATTTTTCTGAGTATCTTAATTTTTATTTGCAAAATCTAGAAACCCTAGATTTCTAGGGCCTAAAATTAAGACTTGGTTTTGCTTCCCTCTGGCCTGTGTCAGGTGGGCTCTGTTGCTCTGTAGGTCCATTCTAAGTGACACAGACAGTGTTTATGTACTGAGTGACTACAATTCATGCTGGGCAGTGTGGTGGTGGGATGGAAACTGTCCCTACTTCCCCATCAGGTTGAGTCCTTTGTCTGAGGACAGCAGAGCTGATCTCTTAGCACTGACCTTCACGTGGGGCAGCAGGATCCCCCGGCCTGTGCCTGTGCCCAGGACATGGCTGCTCATGGTGCAAGATCCAGGGAAGATTCATTCTCTGGTCAGCAAGGATCTCAGTATGTCATCAAGTTGTCTGCAGGGGCCCAGATGATGGCTGCAGCTAGAAGCAGAAGGTGGTTCTGCTCAGAGGAGAAAATCTTTGTCTCTAAGGCAAGGATGTGTGTATTCCCCCTGGAACAAAGGAGACAGCTGCCCATCCAAATTGCTTACCTCTAGGGCCAGGGATTTAGCTCAGTGGTTCTGCCACCTGCCTTGCAAGTGCAAGGGCCTGAGTTTGATCCCTGGTACCAAAAAACAACAAAACAACAACAACAAAAACCAAATTACTTACCTCCTCACAGCTGGCCACAGCTCTCTTCTGGGTCCTCTCAAATTCCTTGGCTCTTGTCTGATGGGGAGTAGAAAAACATCTCTCTTTTCACTTTTCCAGCCAGCCAGCCAGCCCTTTCCTGTATCACTGGGCTCATTATCCAGCAATGAAATCCAGCTCACTCTCAATTTGCCACTGCATTTTCTAAATAATCATGTTGGAAGAATCTCTAGTCTCATCCTCCATCCCACAGTCCTCTCGTTTTACTTCTTGGTCCCAGCTCATTAGCTTGAGCAGTAATAATGAAGCCATCTATTTCTTCTTGCTCCCACCCACCCTGCATGGGGTCCTGATGGCAGGGGAGAGGGCTGGAGAGAAGAGCTTGGCCGGGCACCCTGCTCAGCCCCATTTGTTTAGTCAGCCATTCTTTGAATGCCTCTGGAGCCTCTGGAGCCCATAGGTGTAGTCCTAGTAGTTGGGGCCCAGCAGTACCTTGCGAAGTCAGATGGTGACATTAGGCAAAAGAAGTCGTTCAAAAAATATTGGAGCCGCTTCTCCTGACTAGAAGAGCAGCCACTTCGAATGGAGCTGTGTTAGGGGTGCATTCTGTAATCCTCCAAGCAAGATCCATGCCACTTGTTAGTTCTTTTTAGATACTTGCTTGTAAAACAGGATCTGGGTGTGAGGTAAGGTGCAGCGTTGTGGATGAGTTCAAAGGCACACAGCAAGCAATGCCTTCCCCCACTCTCCCACTCTATCAGTTATCGAGGGTTGCGTAACTTGTCACCCCCAAATCCCACCAGCCACCTCTGCTGTCACCACTGCCCTCCTGCCCTACACACCCAGCCAGAGGTAGGCTATCAGCTGGAAAGTGTTTCTCACCGACTGACTCTGAAGCCGGTTCCACAGGTGAACTTCAAAATAAGGCACTTTGGACGGTGGCTACCCGCCTCCCGCAGAAGAAACGCATGCCTCCCGGGGCAAAGATTAGAGTGGGGTGCCCTCCTTCTGATGAAGGGAGTTCTGGAATGTTCTTCCCAAAAAGTTTGTTACTTTCTACTCGGCCTAGGCTTCCTACATGGACATAACAAGAATCTATCTTTAGTTTTTAGTTTTTCTCCGCCATCTCCTTTGTTTTCCTTTTCCTCTTTCCCTCCCTCCCTTCTGCCCTTCCTTCCTTTTCCTTTTCTTGCATATGTTCTAGTGTTGCCCCTGGCCATCCTGCCTTTCGCTGGGCGAAGAGGTTTTGGGGCTGAGTTTTGGGGTGTTGGCTAACTGGTCCCTACCACCTTCCAGGCCCCTGCCAGCTGGAAGCTTGAGCCCAGTCTCCTTGGAGAATGACAGCCCCTTTCCTTCTGGGCCCAGCGGGCAGCTGTCCGCCATGGGCCAGTCGCTGCTGTCTTTGGGGGGAGGAAGCAGATGGAAAGCCACAGATTCACTAGACTCCGTGTCTGGTACACGGCCAGCGCTCCCCCTTCCTCCTCTGTCGTGTCACTTAAGGCTGCCTTCATAGTTTGCTAAATAATCACTCCATGTGATCTGCATTCAGCCCACCCTCTCTTCCTGCCAGTACAAATCATTTGGCAACATAAACACCGTCATGGGCAATCGTTTGCGAGCTCCTTTCCATCAAACATGCTTAATTATTTTTCAGAAAAAGGAAAGAAACTCTGGAAGATATCAGAATGGGTTATGTGTCTTTGCTCTGTCTGTAGAATTTCAGGAGATTTGATAAAAAGTTCTGACACCTGGCAAGCTAAGACTGCTTTTAAGTGAGGGCTAATACACATCCTCTTAGATCAAGGGTGGATGGAAGGTGGGTGTAGGAAGGGGTCACCCTCTGTCTCTCACGTTGCTGTTACTGGACCGCTTGCAAAGCTCAGCTCAGCTCAGCTCGAGTGGTGTTGAAACGAATCCAGCACTCCACCATCTGGCCCTGATTGTAAACATGTGTATACAAAGTGAGAGTCACTTCAGCTAATTCATGAAGGGCAGGTTGCTTTTGTGCTTGCTGCAGCTGTCCTGGGATGAGCGGGCTGAGTGGTGGTCCCAGAGGATGCCAGGATACACAAGAGGGCAGACAGCTTCCTGCACGGTCTGCATTGGCCTGAGGGAGGCAAGGCTGCCAAGCTTCGGGCGTGTGCTGGATGTCCCGTCTCCACCTTCCTTAGAGCAGCTGGTGGCCTTAGATCCAGCTGCCTGGCCATCACTGCTTTGACTGTGAATCACTTTCTGTCCAGATCATACATACCCCCAAGGCAGTTCTGTTATGCTCCATCTGCATGGCAGGAGACTTGCACTTGAGAAATTATCACTGAATTAAAATAAATCAGCACCTTTTTCTTGGTCTTTCTGTCCCCTGTTGCATCAATTTTTTCTGCTTCCGCTTTGTTGGGCAGAGAGGGGAGCGGAACCCCCACTCTTCCGGGGTAAAGGGGATAATTAATGATTCTTTTCTGTCTCTGCAGTGTGGACCAGTGAGGTCTTGGATAAGAGCTAATAATTTCCCAGTCTTAGTTTTATCATCTTTCAATTAGGACCATGGTCCTGTACCTCCCCCTAGACCCTCTCATAGGCCTCCCAGCCTGGTGCCCAGGTAAAGAGAGGGATGGTCCAGAGGATTCTGACAGCACCGACTGCAGGACAGACAGGGCCTACAGATTGCTGGGTCCACTTGAGGGTGATGGCCATCGTGGCAGACCCTCAAACAAGCCACATTCTGGTCTCTTTTGAGGCTCAGGTCTGTCCTTCCTGTGGCCTCATAGCCTGTCTTGGGTGGTTTGATCAGGCTCTCCCCGGTAGGTGTGGCTGTTACTTTGTTCCAAGAAACAAAGACTGGGTCCAAGGAGGGTCCTACTTTCAGGCAGCACCAAGAAGAGTGATCCGCAGTCCGGGCTGGCTGGTCCCTCTGGCCCCAACCACTCCATCCCAGACGTTCAGTCCAGCCTCAGAGGACCACGTTTCCCCTGCTCCACTCTCCACCCTCCAATCTACCCAAATTCATGAGTGACATGTATCTTCCACTCCCCGCTCCCCTGCTCCTCAGAAACACAGCAAATTTAATTTTCTACACATGTGAAGAAAATGTACTTTCCCAAACAGCCCCAGGGACACACCAAGAGGGAGGAAGCTAATTATCTCCTATATTTTCCTCTAGCGGGGAGAGTGTGGACACAGGGATAGGGAGAAGTCAGCGGGGCCACGGGCAGCCCCCAGCCAACATTCTGGGCTGGAGGGCGGATGCACCACACATGTGCAGGGAATCGGGGGACAACAGGCCCAGACATAGCCTGCGCACTCTGGCCCCAGAGCCTGGCACTGCCCCAGGGGATCTGTCAGGGCCAAATCCACGACCCTGGGGCCTATTCAGCAGATACCACAGGGAGGTCACTGAGATGGGGCTGGGTGGGTGACGAGGCCCTGTTCTCTCCTTCCAAGGCCTGACAGCAGGCAGTCTCTCTCAGAGATAGGGCTGCACCCACCGTGCGAGGGTACGGAGACCCAGCAGCCCCAAATGAGATCATGCCACCACATGACCCTCCCCGGGACAGAAGCCTAATTAAAACTGGATGGAAAGAGGCAAGAAAACCACTTAATCTAGTCTCTATTTGCCTTGCTAATTTAGGTGTGTGAGTGTGTGTGAGTGTGAGTGTGTGTGTGTGTGTGTGTGTGTGTGTGTGTGTGTCTTCCTGTTGGGTGAATGTTTATAAAATCTTAATTAGGTTGTGTGTATTGGAGATGGAAATACGTCTTTTTTTCTTCCCTGTAATGGTCTCTCGTCCCCTGGGGACATTAAACTCCATACACAATATTCTCCAAGTACAGAAAGTAGTAATGGCCTCTGACAATGGATTTCAGGGGAGGAGGGGAAGAGTCTCTCATTCGATCACAGATGGATGGCTGATAGCTAACTTTTTTTTTTCTTTTTAAATCAAAACCTCAAATTGGACTCAAAGTAGCTATTTATTACCTGTCAGGAGAAGCTGGCATTTGAATAGCAAACTCATGTTCCACACATTTTTAATAACCTCTCGTGTGACATGTCCATGGGGCAGAGGCGAAGCTCTGCGTTGCACATGTAGTAAACGCTTCAGTACTTGTTGCAATGAACCCAGGCAGCTGCTGGGCTTGGAGGTAAGAGGATCGTATGGTATCCTCTTCCCTCCTCTGCCCCTGCTCACCTGGCCTGGACCCTGCTCCCGGGACCCTGAGGTGCTGCTGTTCTATCCAGGGCCCGTGAAGGGACCATAATCAGAGAGGCCAGAAGGGACAAGTTTACAGAAGACTGTCAGCCAGTGAGCTCTGCTTGTTTGGCTGACGGACAACCTTGGTGAAATTCTGATTCCAAGGGTCCCACCGAGGAGGGGCCCCCTGGTCAGTTCCAAGGGGTTCAGTTCAGCGCCTACTCATTCATCTTCAGGGACAGTGCCAGCTACGCCGACAGCTGGGATGCACCGATCAGATGTAACCACCCCAGGGCCACATCTGTCCCCCTGGTCTGGCACAGGGATAAGGGGCTATGCCATTTGGTGTTTGCTTAACCTTCCCAAATCTCTCTGTGGGTCCCCTGGCTCGTACACAAGGCCAAGAACCCCTGGAAACAAGGTCAGAGGTGAAGTCCTCGGGGTGAGAGGGAACGATCGATGCTTGCTTCCTCTTCACTCTGGGGAGCCAGCCCAGGCATTCCCTGGAGAGGGCAGCTTGCCTCACCCTGCCCTCTGCACGCACACCCTTTGCACATCTTGTGAAAAGGCAGAGCCCACTTGGGCCCTGAGAGTCTGCGTGTCCACCTAGTTCCTAGGTGAGGCTAAGGCTCCTTGCTGGTCCAGGGACCACACTTTGAGTAGCAGGGTGGGGTCCAGTGCCGTGATGGTGGGATGGGAGCACTGTTAGAGTCCCCAGAGGGCTTGTTAGAACACAGGTTGCTGGGTCCCCTCCCCAGAGCTCTGACTTAGGGTGCGGGGTAGACAGTGTGAGTCCGCATTTCTAACAGCAGTCTTGCAGGTGATAATGAAGATCAAAGGACAAAACTTTTGGGAGGGAGGATTGAACCATGAGCTTTCATACTGTGTCATATCCCCAGCTCTTCCTTCCTTCCTTCCTTCCTTCCTTCCTTCCTTCCTTCCTTCCTTTTTTCCTTCCTTCCTCCATCCCTCTCCCTCTCTCTCTCTCTTCCTTCCTTCCTTCCTTCCTTCCTTCCTTCCTTCCTTCCTTCCTTCCTTCCTTCCTTCCTCCATCCCTCTCCCTCTCTCTCTCTCTCTTTCTTTTCTTCTTAAATTTTGATTCAGGATCTCACTATGTTGCCCAGGGAGCAACTCACAATCCTCCTGCTTCAGCCTCCCAAGTGCTGGAATTACCATCTTACACCACCATGCCAGGCCAGAGACCACATTTTGAGACGGGCTGGCCTTTGGTACCAAGTCCTGCTCTGAACATGCTTAGAGTTGGATGGGGAAACAAGACTGCCATAGCAAGTGAGACCGAGATGGCAGTGTAGCCTCCTTCAGAACAGGTGCACGCCGAGAGCTGTGGGAATCAGAGGAAGAGTCAGGCTGAGTGTTGAAGATTAGGCTCAAAAGCAGGTAGGTGGGGAGGAAAGGGGCCCTCCACTTGAGGGATCTTGCTAGCAGGCTGCAGAAGTAGACGAATGTGAGAGTGCTCAGCATTGAAACTCATCCTCCTCCCTCCCAGCCTGTCCTGTCTCCCCTCCAAGGATCACAAGGAAAGTGATGTGGTCCATCTTCTGTGGGGACCGGGTGATGCGTGATGCTCAGCTGTGGCTGCACATTCTCAGAGTACCCGGGGCTTCTCAACTGTGAGCAGCACCTCAGCCTCATCCCCAGATTCTGACCTAATGGTTCCTAGATGGGGGCGGGGGGCAGACATTTTTAAATGGGGCCCATTACATTTAAAAAAAAAAGTATATATATATATAAAGCTCCTTCAGTGCCAAAGTAGAGAATCACTGGCCTGGACCCAAGTGTACTCCATCCACCCAGCTGCGGCTTACTGGGGGCTGGGCACGGGTCTCTCTCCCTTTGTACCCTGAGCCCCTTCCATCCTAGGAGCCCAAGCGGGTAGCAGAGCCCCTGCTGAAGCAACCTACTTTCCCTGCCTGTGGCTCCCCTTGAGTGTGGAGTCTCTGGAGACAGGGGGGCAGATGGAAATGTCAGCGTGTCTGTGTTGCTGCTGCTTTTGGGCATCACCCAAGCTCTTGTTTCCCTGTCAGATTCCGGATGTGGCATTTAGTTAGTAAACTGCTGCTGCCGGGCACTTGCTGGGGAGATCAAAGCACCCAGCAGCAACCAGAGACATCGGGGTCTGGCTGCCAAGAGCTGGCAGCTCTGGGCATGGGGCAGGACGAGGCTGGCACACAATTTCAGCTTGAAGACCGCGGCAGACAGCAAGGCACCTGGTGAAACCTGCATTTCTCAAGGGGCTCCTTTGCCTCCAGTCCTGCCCCCACCCATAGCAGGAGCTTTCGAGTGCACCCCTGCACACTCACCTGGGGTGTGAAGTGAGGTGTCGTGGACTCTGATGGCTGCCCGTGGCTGCCATCGCCTGATGTCCTTCCCTGAGGAGAGACGGACCACACACAGAGCGCGGCACAGACAACTCTGAGAACTCCCTCTCAATGGCTCCCTCCTGGGGTGCAGACGACCTGAAGTGGGTGCAGTGTGGGACATCATCATCTCCTCTTGCTTCTTCACCTTCAGCAATGCAAAGAGAGGCTGGATCGTTTCCTTCTGTGGTGCAAGTGGGGTTGCAGGTGTGAGATTGCCCAGCCTGACCTAGAAGGTCTTCTGTGTCCCTGGGCACCTCTGTTGCATCTTCTGGAGCGAGCAGAGCCAGGGAAGGAACAGAAAGAACCAAGCCTTCAAGGTACACTGGTCTCGGGCACAAACCCAAGTGCAGGGCTGCGAGTCCTCAGCAGCTTCTCAGTGCCACCTTTGTTTATTAACCTTTCCTACACACAGCAAAGAACATCATGTCTCTCCACACAAGAGCTCAGGCACTTCAATTATTTAGTGTTTGGCTCCCCTCTCCCCACTTTTCCATAGACACCCTTATTAACATCTCCCAGATTGGCTTTCTGAAAGAACTGTTTGTCTCATCTCGACAAGAGAGCTTGAGAGAAGAAGCATGTACTTGGGGGTGCACTTGGGCCCAGGAGTCCGCCCTGGCTCTCCTCCCTGGCCCTCAGTTCTTCCCATTTTGAGGGAGAAAGTTAAGGGGGTCCGCTCCCACTCTTTCCAGAGTCCCTTCCTGTTTCCAAGCCTTGAAAGTCTCTGGATCTCCCATGCAGATCACTGCTCCAAGAAAATTTGCTGCTGGAGGTTCTGGGGTGCTTTTCTAACCTTCCAGCCCCCTCTTTTTGCTCAGAGAGGCAGGGAGTAGGAGGGAGCACTAATTGGAAAGGGGCTGTTCTGGGCACTCAGAATGCCCTGATGGCAAAGGAAGAGGTGAGAGCTCTTCTCCCAGTAGATAGGAAGATGCCCATGAGCATCTTCTCCCTCCCTCCAGCTTGTCCCTGGAGGTGGTGTGGGGCTGTGTGTGATCCTGACCCCTTGTAGGAAGTCGTCCTGTGAGCTAGGGATTGGGAATGGGAAGGATTTGGGGCAATGAGAAAGATGCCTCCTCCACCCCATGCAGGAGGCTGGGCTACAGGGTGTGAAGCCACAGATGCTGGACAAGCAGGGCTTCCAGCGTGAGGTGGTGTCAGGTGTGGGGGCTCATTCCTGACTGTGCCTCCCAGCCCTGAGGGATGGGAACAATGCCAAGGCCTCCCAGTCGCCATGCCTGGAAGCTTCTCAGCAAAGCACCTGCTGTTTGCCTCTCAGCATACAGGCAGAAAACAGCAGCAGGACACACCTAGAGCACTGGTCTCAACCACTTCACCTTCCCATCAGACCCAGCTGAGCTTGGGGTCCCCCATCTGCCTTCATCTCAGATGCATCAGCACACAGGTGCATAACCCACAGGTGCATCATTGCCACACCAGTGTGTCAACACCTCACAGGTGCATCAGCATACAGGTGCGTCACCTGGATCCCCCCATCCTGCATCACTTTTACCTCGATTTGCCTTGCTACCTCCCATCCTCCTTCTCCTCTACCTCCTCCCACCTGCCCAAGCAGGGAGTAATCTTTCTCCTCAGAGTGCTTGGAACACTTTCTCCCCACTTGGCGGTGGCGCACATCAATTTCTCCTTCTTAGCCTAGTTTCCCGCCTGCATATCTTCTATCATCTCCGAGACAGGAGGCTCCTCAATGACGGGAATCATAGCTCATCTGCCTTTTATGGCCACACTGTGCCCAGCCCTGAAAATACTGATTGAGTGATACGGGACTCGACCAAGTGACATTCTGGGGATACCTGTCACCACGAGAAGGCTGTTCATTTCTGATTTGCTGTGGAGGTTGGGGGTATCTCTTGGTCCAGGCAGAGTGAAGGGAAGGGCCTCCTTCTCTGAGTTATAAGCAGTTGACAGCCATTCTAGGTCAATTACTATGTGGCGGTGTTAGGCGCTGAAGGGGCTGCAGGCAGACAAGACCTGGCAGGGTTGCTATCCTCCTCCCCCTCTTCCTAACAAACTCAACTCCCTCTCCACTCAAGTAGTCCTGCCATGCTGGTGACAAGAACCCTACGGCGAAGAAACTCTCTTAGTCTCACAGCATCTTCCCCAGTGCCACCTGCTGACCTCTCAAAGCACCCAGATCTGCCCTTCTTTGGTTTGAATATCTTTAATCAGAGGTACATATTTCTTCTTACCCTGAGCTGCTTTTTCAGTCATTCCATCTACCCTCTGTACACTTTCACATCTGAGGGTCTGCTGTAGTCGCAAGGTTCAAGGGTTAAGGCTGGATTCCTCTTCTAAGAAACCTTTCAGGATTTATTTGGCAAAACTGGTTGCCTCCTCCCCTGATATATCCCACATCCATTGGTTGGCTTGCTCTTTGGTATAATTTGTGTGTTGGAATAGAAGACTGAGCTCTATAATATAATTGTTTAAGCAACAGTAGGATGTTGGAATGGCAGGGTTCACATCTCTCCTGCCCCATAGTATCTGGAGGGTGAGTGGCTTGGATTGGTGGGGCCTCTCTGCTCTTTGTGGCATTTGGAGACCAATTTCTTGTGCTGTGAGGTTCTGCTCTGCTGAGAATTTGAGGCCAGGGACGTCTGAAGCTGGGTCAGGGTGGTTCAAGTCAGCCAATAGGAAGGAAAAAGACAGCTTGGTTGCTGTCCTTACTCCACAGCTCCCTTCTTCATGAGGTCTCTCTAACCAGTGTGATAACCTGCTTTCTACGGTGATGGTGCTGCACAGAGAGCAAGGCAGACAGCTCCAGATTTCAAGCTGGGTTACATAGAATCCCACATACGTTTCCCAGGATCCCTGTCCCAGCCAGGTGTGATGACATGCAGGCCTGGGATGCGGACACAGAAGGACTGCAAGTTCACACCCAACCTGAACAGTTTAGTGAGTTATCTAAATTCTGTCTCAAAATAAAAAATTTAAAAAAAAAGGAACTGGGGATGTAGCTAATGTGAAGGCCCTGGGTTCACTTCCCGGTACAGTAAGTGGGGGGAATTCCTGTCCCTTAATTATTCAAGTACACTAACCCACGTGGAGGAGTGAAAAGAAGACCAGCCTCTGAGCCACAGGCTGAGCCTTGAAGCTAGTACACTAACCTAGGTGAGGTTGAAAAGGGATTCTGCATATGTGATTAAGGGTACTAATCAGCTGACCTTAAAACTGGCATATTATCTTGGGTTTCTAGGCAGACTCATGTAACCACAGAAGAGAACTGCGTGGGCTTCCAGTCTATCTCCGCCTAGATAGACACGGAGAGGTGTCACCAGCCACAGCCAGCCAACAAATGAACGACAGTCCTACAGCCACGAGGAACCTGAACTGGCCAATGACTGAATGAGCTCGGGAAGAGATTCTACTCACAGCTCCCAATGAGAGCCCAGTCAACAGACACCTTGATGTCGTCCTTTCAAAGCCTGGAGCCAGCTTGGACTTCTGACCCCTACTGCTTGCAATAATCTATGTGTATTGGATTAAGCCTGTAGGTCCCTGATAACTTACGGCAGTGACGGGGAACGAACACAGAGTCCTCACGTTTGTGCTCTTCATGTTTGTGCTCTGCAGTTTGGCTGCGATGTGGCTGTCATGGGCTGGGCTGGGCTGCACTGTAGACATCTGGAAGGATTATGGCAATGACAGAGACACAAGAGGCCACATCCAGAGCACATGCAAAGCCTCCATTCACCATGGTGGCCCACACAGCCTCGGCCCAAAGGCACCAAGTGGCCAGGCCCGGCATCCTGAGGTGGGGAAATGTCCTACAACCTGCGCTGAGTGGGGGGCACTGCTGGGTTACCTGCAGACCCAGGATATATGATTCTGCCAAAGGAGAGCATGGAAAACTGAGGGCCACAATCTACTCTGCCCACCTT
The DNA here is from genome assembly GCF_012274545.1 of Fukomys damarensis. NCBI lineage: Eukaryota > Metazoa > Chordata > Mammalia > Rodentia > Bathyergidae > Fukomys > Fukomys damarensis. The sequence continues at coordinate 58,162,720 of NW_022900935.1, read as the reverse complement.
CCTGATGATGGCTCAACCTGATCCCTTATCCTGCTGCCCTCTCATAGGAATGGCCACATTCCAACAGACCACACACCTGTTTCTGGTGTTTATTTACTTGTGTGGGTGTATCGCCCATACTAGCACATAAACTCCATGAAGGTGGGAAGCAGTGTGTTATGGTTTGGGTCTAGATGTCCCCCACCACCACCAAAGCTGTGATCACAGACTGGATCTAGAGTGTGTGAAGCGAGAGCTGATTCATGGTGCAATGCTAGACCCAAGGGCCCTAGGATTAAAGGTGGGAGTGCTGCCCACCCTAAGTAGTCTAGATAAGATAAAAGGGGCAGGGAGATGTTGTTACCTCCCTCTTGTTGCATTTGCTGCCTTGTGCTCAACATGTCATTTCTCCTCTTTGATGTCTGTTTGCCGTCCCTTGCAGGCAGCGGACTGTGGACTGAAACCTCTATGAACAGTAAGCCAAACAGATGCCTCCCCCTTCCAGTTTGGATGTCAGGTATTTTGTCTCAGCAATGAGAGAAAAGTAACTTACACACAGTGTCTATTTTGTTCCCTGTGTATCGTAAGCATGGAGGTCAGATCTGGAATATAACAGGAGGTTGATGTGTGTTTGTTGAGTGAATGAATAATCCTAGCCAAGATGTCACCAACTACCATGGTCCTCGCTGTGGGCCGTGATTCATTTTGTGCCTACAAAAGCAACCCTCACCACAGCCCAGCGAGGTGGACAAAAGCCTCATCACAATACAAAAATAAGCTCAATTCTGAGCTCTCATTTGGAATCTCTGATGGTATCAAGGAGTTGGAGGAAGTGCTAAAAATAACCCTCCAAAAATCATCTGAGGGAACAACGCTCTTCCTCTCCGGCTGGCTGTTGGCGGGGCCCTGGGTCTATAAATTCAAACCATTGGGCGTGCCAATCCCCGAAGACTTCACTCCTGGAGCTAAGATAATAATCCCCGGGTTTTGGCAGGATTTTCTGGATCTCACTCGGCTTCTCTTCAGCATGAAAGGACGGCTCGTCCCTGCCAAATGGAACCACCTTGGAAAAGCTGGCCAGAACCGTTAGCGCCTCTCTCCACAGAGCCAGCTAATTGGTGGATTCCACACTGTCTGTAGGGTGCCAGGCATGCGCCTCTGTTACCCCTCTCGGGTCTCCACACAGCAGATGTTGTTTTTATCCCCTTCGTGGATGGGAAATGAACCCACTTTCCTAAAGTTACACAGGCAGAGGTGATGGAGCAGAGATTTGCAGTCAAACCTGTGGCTCAGAGGCTGGTCCTCCTTTTGCTACTCCATATGGGTGGAAGGTTCTAGAATTCCCCAAATGGGGCTTGTAGGGGAAGTGTGGCTGGAACGGTGGAGAGTCAGCTGCTGGAAGTGGGGTGTGTGTGTGCATCGGGGAGGGCTGCGTATGATCTTCTGTAACCTGCGACCTGGCTTCTTGCATCCCTCAGGTTCTTCTCAGGGCTGCTGAGCACTTATGCAGCAGCAGCATGGTGGCCATGTTGGGGCAAAAGAGTCACAAGGGGAGTAAGGAGCAGGGACAGGCCTGCTCACAGGTCTTGACTGGGATCAGAGCTCAGTGGACCCAGGCATTTTCCAAGAAGTCACCATCATCATCACCAGGACCAAACGTTGTAACTGATATGATTTCTTACCGGCTGTAGTCCTCACCATCACAGTACTGCAAGGTTAGTATTTACCAATACAAGATTAATAATGAATATTAAAATGCCTATCAAGTTTATCATTACTACACGATCACTATATCAGTCTGTCATAATCACCACCTCATAATATCATAATAAGCACCATGTCATATATGGAAATATGTAATCATGTCACTATATCATAATATCATAATAATATGATTATAGTAATAAATACTTATTACATTTGCTATGCATCAAGCACCCATTAAAAGCCTAGCTTCGACAGTAGTAGAATGAGCTTCCCTTGACAGAAAAAGAAACTGAGGCACGGTGAGGTTCCTGCCTGAGAATACCTCTCAGTAAGTGGGGGAGCAGGGGAGGACCTGGCGTGCTGATTCCAGGGCCTGAGAGCACAGCTATCATGCTTTCATTTAAAATGTGGCATTACCGAATGCTTCAGTCTCACCCACTCAGAGCAAGAGGAGGAGCAGGGAGGGCAGGGACTGGGAGACCTGGGATCAGGAGGCCCTGACCTCCCAGAGATGGGGTGGGAGGAGTGGTAGAGCAGTTGTATTAAAATGCAAATTTCTGCCTTGCTTGCTGGTTTATCATCTGACTCGTTATACAATTTGCCAGTTATAGAAGAAAAATTACCATAATGGGGCCCTAGGGAATGGTTGTAAAAAGGAGACCAAACGTTACTTATCGGCCGTTCCACTACAATTATCTTCTGCGTTTGTTCTTTTCCTCCTCAGAAAAATGAAACCATCAGCGCCAGGGACAGGGTGCTGACCAGGCAGGAGGCAGAGGCTGGACTTTTGATGTACTTTCTCCCTCTGCTCACCCCCCTGGCCTGGCCACTGCCCTCTCTGGCTGGAGGGAAATTTGCCAGGCGGGAAGAGAGATCGAGGTTCTGCAGGAGAAGTTCCGGCATCTGCTCCACTTTTGTGCTGGCAGGATGCCCTTTCCTGGGGTCCCTGAAGTACAGCTGGGACAACTTAGGAGGACCTCCTGAGCAGAACTCAGCAAGCAGGCGCCAGACAGGTACCCTGGGCTCAGGGAAGCGCAGGTAGACAGGCTTCCACAAGGGGGCGGTTGCCATGTGGGGCAGCCTCTGGCAACTCAAGCTCTGAAGTTGTCTTTCCACCCTGTGTGCCAGCCTTGTCCTGCTCCTGGGATCCTTGCAGGCTGGGGCTGAGTCTTCTCAATTTGATTCTCTCAGTATCTAGTCTAGTGCTTGGAACCTAATAAGCAGGAAATAAATATTTGATGAATGAATGAAAGTGTCTGTCTGTGAGCACATGTCTGTGTGTTTCCAGGTTATTCCCAAGTCCTCCCCATGGGCTGGCTTCTTTCAGGTCTAGCCAAATCTTCTCCCAGCCCCAAGGACTCTGATGATTTCTCTGGCTTCTATAATCAGCATATGAAAACAGACAGGGGAGCAGATAACGATGCTCTGCAGGCTGCCTATGCATACTGTTTCACTATTTATGTTTTTTGCAAATCCTGGGCTTCCCTGTCATCCTTTTGTGCTCCACTGTGGACTCAGAACTTCTTGTGTCTTAGTTCCTGGGACAGCTGCTTCCCACTTACTTCTGCCGCAATATGAGAAGTAAGCCCTCAGTGCTCCTTAGTTAAAGTGACAAAGAACAAATCCAGCCCCACATACCAAATGCTTGGTAACTATGCCTAGCAAGGAGCCTCCAACCTCCAGCTTCTCAGGCTTTCTGCAGAAAGAGTCCAAGCATGCCTGTTGGCTTTTGCACAACTTCTCAGAAGTTATACTCAAGCTGGAGGAGCCACACCATGGCAGCTGAGGCCGGGGTGTTAGATGGATTGCGACGGAACCCTTCCCGGTTTGACCTCTGGCTCTCTATTCCAGTAAGTGATAAAATCAGCCGGTGTTCATGCTCTGGGTGGCCAGGCAGTCAAGTCTCCTCCCAGAAGAGGCAGAACATTATAATTGGTACCTCTAAGCCTTGTGGCTAAGGGGGCAAGCTTTCCCCCTGGCTGGAAGTTTCTTTCCTAACAGGTAGGTGGAACTATGAGGACACAACAGGCAATGGTTTCCTGTGACAATCACAAATCCCTAGAGCAGGGATCGGCAACTATAGCCCAAAGATCAAAGACAGCCTGCCATCTGTTATTTACAGTCTATGAGCTAAAAATGCTTTTTTATGTTTTCAAATGGTGGGAAAAATAAAAAGAATATTATTCCATGACACATGACAGTGAAATCAAGTTCATATTTCCGTGTCCATGAATAAAGTTCTGTTGGAACACAGCCATGCTCACTTATGTGCTTCTTGTCTAGGGATAATTTTGCACCTACAGTTGCAAAGCTGAATAGTTTTGAGAAAGACCACAGGGCCTAGCAGGATAATCCCAGTACTCTGAGAGAGGCTGAGGCAGGAGAACCACGGGTTTCTGAAACAAGGTTTTTTTTTTTTTTTTTTTTTTTTTTTGTACCGGGGATCGAACTCAAGTTCTTGAGCTTGTGAGGCAGGCAGCAGAACCACTGAGCTAAATCCCCAGTTCTTGAGAACCCCAAGTTTAAGCCCAGCCTGGGGAACTTAGTGATTTAATGAGACTTTGTCTTTAAAAAATTAAAAAGAGCTGATGATTTAGCTCCGTGCGAAGGACCCAAATTCAATCCCCAGTACCACAAAGAGAAAGAAAAGACCACAGGACCTGCAAAGCCTGTAAGATTCATCATTTGACTCTTTACAGAAAGCATTTGTTGAATCCTGCCTTATAACCTGGACTGTCCCTCTGGCCCACCCCGTGCCCAGGGTGGCACCTGGCAGTCTGAACGTCACAGGAAATATTTATGCTTCGGGGAGAGTTTTCTCCTACTTTACCTTGTGAAGAGAGAGAAGTGAGGAAGGAGGAAGCTGAGGGCTGACAGCTCTTGGAACATAGTATTTCCAAGTCATCTTAGCACCATTCTCTCCCTGGCAAACAGCACTGTCAGAAGGGGATGGGGAAACCTCAGACAGACAGGTGTGCAGCGCTGATCTGGGGGCCCAGGGAGCCAGGCCTCTGAGAGCTGACCTCCCTCGTGCTCCGTCTGTCCCTGCCTTAGGGCACTTGCGGACACATCTCAGTTCTGGTTCTGAAGGTGTGGTCATAACACATATGCGATAGAAGTATCCAACTAACAGACATTTACTTGGCTCTGCCACAGGCAAATACTGTGCCAGTTAAGGAGAATTAGCGTTCGCAGTAGGGCCAGTGCCCTGTGGTCGGAGAGCTTTGATACCTTTGTGGCCATCGCATGCACAGCCTGTCCCAGGTTTACCCCAGTGTACCTGTCACTGAGCACCCAAATGCACATGCATGGTTTTCACAACCACCCCTCTGTGGAAGACAAAATTACCTTCCTTTCCAGAAGAGGGGATGAAGGCTCAGTCCTCAGATTCCCCTATCTACTGGGGGATCTCTGAATCTGCTGGCCTCCAAAGCCCAAGGCTGTTCCGCTGCCTGCAGATAACACGACTTCTTCTGCAGGGACAGAGAAAAGAGCATAAAAAGATGGTTCTGTGGACTTAGCTCGGCAGCAGGAAAAAAGAAGAGAGAGCTGGCTCATCTCAGGGAGAGCCTCCATGTTAATTCTTAGGCCCCATCCTGAGAGAAAATTGTCTAAGCTCTCTGGCTTTCCAGAAACCACGCTTTACATTGAGCTGAGCAGGTGGATAACAAAGGGTGAGGTGATGGGCTTGTTTCATTCCGCCTTGAATTATTCACCGGCACACCTGTCCTCCTCTCTGGATTATAACCCTCTGGCTGTGGGGACAGTCTCTCAGTCTCTCTCAGATCTGCCAAGCAGACAAGTATTAAGTGCCTACTGTCTGCCAGACAATCTGCTAGCTGCGGGACTTGGTGCTCTCTATATGGTAGGTGTTCAGGAAGTGCTCATTCCACGAGCGAGTCTCTGCTGATTCAGTTGGCACCAGGGCCAGGCTTTTTCTAGGGGCTTCCAGGAGGTACCAGAATCCCTGAAAAATGAGAAGGGATGGCACAGATATGCAGGGTAGCCTCATTTCCCCATCACCTCAGCCATCTGCCTTGCTGCTCGGAGAAGGTTGTTCTCCCCATCACGAAGGAGTCAGCAGGTCAGTGTTGACAGCTGCTGTTTCCACCCAACAGCTGTTCTTATGACCCCCTAAGGGTTTTCCCGTCTTCTTTCTTTCGACACTTGTTTACCCTGTCCCGGAATCGCCCCAGTTCTAATCCCCTTACCATGTTTGGTTCTCATCAACTCTTCTCTGGTAAAAATCCCAGGATTCCCAACAGTGAAGGCTTCATGTTAGGCACCGGGAGAGGAACTTCCATTTCCTCTCATGCAACCGGTAAGCCTGACCCTCGGGAGCTGGCAGGAGAAAATGCTCATCCTGCTGGGAGAGAAGCAGTCTTCCCTCCCTCTAGCCTCTGAGATTCACCTTCTGCATGGGGTCTGTTGTTAAGCCCTCCAGGCTGGCTCCCTGTCCTCAGTTCTCAAAGTCACAAGTGGACACTTGGAGGTCGAATAACATTCAAGGCAATACTCACTGTCAGGGTTACTAAACAGGTTGGCAGGGTGACATACCCGATGACCTGGTCCCCAGTGATATCTTGTTCTCTGGAGATCTCCTCGTTCTGTGACTTTGGTCTGTGGCTGAGGATAAGCCAGATGGTGACATCATTATGGTGTCTGTCATCTGGATCCATCACCTAGACAGCTGCCCCCCTCCAGGCTAGGCCAGAAGGCGAAGACCAGAGACTCACTTGCCGAATCTAGTTTCCAGCTGGAGGACGCATCATCTCCTTGGGTAAAAGACAATAGGTTATTTGGCCTAGAGATGTGGCCTTCAAATCTGTGACGTCTGTGTGACAAACTTGCAGAACACAACCAGTGAGCCCCATTTCCATGCAAGAGATGTGTACAAGCAGCAAGGGGCCGTTTGGTAACCATCACTCACCTCCAGAATGGGGAGTGCCCTGTTGCCTCTGTCCCCTCCTCTCTCCAGTCCTCAAAATTGTCAAAGTGTCTGTTACGGTTGGTATCTAGATATCGCCCCTACAGACTAATGTGCTCATAGGGTGGAGCTTTTGGGAGGTGACTGGGTCATCACTGGATTTGTCCACCAAGTTTATGGATGGGTGTGAAGTTGGAAGGTGAAGCTTGCTGGGAAGAGGTGGGACTGTGGGGGCACAGCCTGGAAGAATAAATAGCTCTCCTCCTCCCTTGATCCATCTCTTATTGCTGTGAC
>NW_022900935.1:58131413-58145721 GCF_012274545.1 Fukomys damarensis | reverse complement strand
TGTGTCCCCATAGCCTCTGCTCTTGTCTGGAGACATCTTAGGATTCAGTGCTCAGGATGCAGGGGCCTCTCCTTGCCCCAGACAAGCCCTGCAGGATCCATAGGGGGGGCAGCAGCCCAACTCCCCTTCAGAATGCACCCCAACAGCATGGCCCATGACCCAGCTACAACCCATTTATAACCCAGGTCTTTTACTGTGCTGCTGAGTTCTTTGACCTCTAGTGTGAGCCCCCCCTGCCTGCCAGAGGCCACTTCTGGAGGAAAGTCACTGAAAGGTGGTCTAGGAGGGACCAGTGAGCAAGGCGAGAGTTTACGGCTGGACACAGGTCCACCAGGCCCTTGTTGTGGGCACTGGGCCTACCAAGGGAGGAGGAGCAAGGTCAAGACAGTGCCCATGGCTTCTCCACAGTTGACCCAGGCAGCAGTGCCATGAGTTGGAGGTGGGCTGGGTGGGGTGAGCTCCATACCTGTTTCTCCCTTCCAAGGTCCCCACTGGAAACCATTCAGAGAGGCCAGAAGTTTGTGTCTTCATTCTCTGGTCAGGTCCTTGCTTCAAGATCTGCATAATGTTCTTGGGCCCCTTCTTGGGCTTTGGGAAGTCTTTTCTGGGGTCTCCAGGAACCTTCCAGGGTAGTAGGTGTCTGCATCGGGGAGATGGTCCTTTGGGACCTCATCATTCTGCTGAACTCAGCAGGGGTCTCTGGGCCCATCTCAGATCTTCCCTGAGGGCTTGGGACACACAGTCGGGGTCCCTCCCACGGGCTCTCCTGGCCCCCAACACAGTCTCCTTCCTGAACTCACCAGCCCCACTCAACCAGGTGTTCTGTGTACAGCGAAATCCTTGGGTTTGGAATCTGTGATAATTTCCTCTGAGTGCGGACGATGCTCAGCTTTGCATTTAAAATCGGGTTCATAAGCAAATAACTTCAGTAAATAAAATTCCAAGGCCAGCTGCTTATCCTACTCTAGCAAGGGCACTGCGGAGGGAGAACAGTGACAGACAGAAGGAGGAAGAACCGTGGTGGGAGAGGGCCCGGGTGGGGGAGCCCAGACCTTGTGGACCAACCCTGTCTTATTTGGAAAGAGCCAACCGGTCCCCACCTGGGCTTCCTGTGAGGCGGGGTGGGACAGCTCTAGCCCAACCTTACAGACTGCCCCCTCCACCTCACCTGTGACAGAAAGGCAGATGACACAAAAGAGGCCTGGTCTGAATGTCACACCCATTCTGTCCCTGAGCCTGCCATGAAAGGCACTAGAGTCGCCACCTGCTTTTGAATTCTGATTTGAGTGAATACTTAACAGGTTGTTTGAGAGCAGGGAAGTGATTTGCTCTCTCTCTCTCTTTTGTGGTACTGAGGACTGAACCCCAGGACCTTCATACTGGGCCACATCCCTGGCCCTTTTTACATTTTCTACTTTGAGGCAGAGTTCCACTAAGTTGCTAAATTGGCCAGGCTGGGCTCCAGCTTGCCACCCTCCTGCTTCTGCCTCCCAGAGTGCTGGGATTATAGGCATGTGCCACCACACCTGGTTTAATTTGCCTTTTCATAGCCTTGCTAATAATATCCAATCTTGAATATCTGTGAAATTCTAGGCATTTTGCTCAGCGCTTCTCCAGTGTCGGTTATTCTTAACCTTCCTCTTTGCAGATGAGGAAACCGAGGCAGAGAGTGATAGAGTGAGGGAGGTGTTAAGCAATTAGCCCAGTGTGGGGGGTGGGGGTGCAGCTGAAGGACCCTTAGCTCCTGGGTAAGTCAGTCCAATGGGTCCGGCTCCAGCTCCTGGCAGTAGTGAGCACTCCATGAATGATGCTGTCAGATTGCTATGCTGGCGTGGGCCCTCCTCCCCCATGCTTCTCCTGGCCAGGCAGACTCCCTGGGGAGGGTGGGCCCCAGAAAAACCTCCCTCCGGGGAGCATGGGAGCCAGAAGCCCTTTGTCCATCCCAGGTGCTGCCCAGGGAGGCTGGGGACTGGAGGACCAGGACTGTGGAGGGAAAGATTTCCAGCTCCCCGCACAGCCCTGATTGGAGCCCATTTACATCTTAAAACCCAACTTAGAAAACCACAATCCATCAGCCAGTGATGGTGTAAATTGCTTTGCTAAATATATTTCTGGTACATGGTAAGTAAAAATATCATGAATTTAATAAGCCTTGGAATTCACATTTTTCCAATCCTAATTAAGTTTCTCCTCCGCGTCGGACGTGCTCTTCGTCTGCAAGGTTGGCCAGGGAAGGCTGAGCCTGACTCAGGGCTCAGAACCCATTAATGCAATTCCTCCTCCCCTGCTCGGTGTGGTCAGGTCATTATTCCCGCTGCACTAAGGCCACTGCGTCTCAGAGAGGGTCGCAGCTCTGTGGAGGGATGTGGAAGGCTGAGCCTGACTCAGGGCTCAGAACCCATTAATGCAATTCCTCCTCCCCTGCTCGGTGCGGTCAGGTCATTATTCCCGCTGCGTCTCAGAGAGGGTCGCAGCTCTGTGGAGGGATGCGGCCAGGAGCCAGGACTGGAATCCAGACATGGCTCCCTCCTTCCACTGCTCCTCCTCCCCCAGGCTCCTAATGGGTCAGTGGCATGGCCTTTCTGGCCCCAGGGTCTGTCCCCAGAGTGTCCCCTAGACCATCGATCCCCTTTACAGCTGTGTGCATGCCACCTGCTCATTCGTGAGTCCCCCTTGCTCCTGTGAACACACCAGGCACACAGATACCACCATGGGTGCCATAACCTGTGACAAAGAGCACAGCTGATGGCAGGACGAGGCATCCCTGCCCAGCACGCCTGCCATGAGGAGGGATGTTTGCCACTGTAATCATTAATTTTATGTCAGCCAGGCTGGGCCACCATGATCTTTGGTCAAACATAATTTGGGAGGTTTCTGCGAAGGTGTTTTTGAGATGCCATTAACACTTACATGGGTGGACTGTGGGTAAAGCAGATTGACCTCCACATCCGAGCAGTCGAAGGCCTGGAGAGAGCACATTGACCTCCCCAAAGCAAGAAGGGACCCTGCCCACGGTGGCCTTGGGAGTGGGACTGTGTCTTCAGGCTGTCTGCCCACACTGCCGATGTAGGACGTGCCAGCCTCCTCCAAACCGTGCGGGCCAGTTCCTCAGGACACTTCTTCGTGCACATGGAGGTTTGTGCCCTGCACAGAGCCCTGATCCAACAAGCGTTGTTGAAACCCAGTGCCAGCCCTCCTGCCCATATAGAAATCCCACGGAGCCCCGGTAATGGGATCCTTAGAGGAGGAAACGGGGCTTCCAGAGCAGGGGTGATGCCCTCCATCCTGGAAGACGTGGGAGCTCAGGAATGAGTGAATCAGAGCAGAGCCCGGATCCTGTTTGGCCGTGTGATCGCTGTTGAGGGCCTCTACTTCCTCAGTCCCACAGTGGGGACAACACCTCCCTGGGAGATCATCCCAACAGTTAGGATGAGGTCTGCAGAGAATTTGGACAGGAAGTTACTAGGAGAAGGGCAGAGTGGGGAGCAAACCCAGGAGAGTGTCTGCCACTGGGTCGAGGCACCCACAGCCGAGCTGCGTACCTTACCTTCCTGGCCTCCATCCTTGGCCCCCAGGCAGGATAGGCACCTCCAGGTGGCCTGGGTTCTGGCGAGGTACCATTCTCACCTCCTGTGAGGCCGTGCAGTTCCTGTCTGTGGGCGGGGAGCGCTGGTGCGCCATCCTCTGTCCCTGAGCTTGCTGTGGCGCTGTGGTGTAACTGTCCACAGAACATTAGCAGCACATTACAGGGTTATGTTCCATAGCGCGAATTATTCCCCAGACCGGGGGGGCAGGGGGATTCCAGAAAGCAGCTCCAGCTGGAACCTCCTGGCCTCTCTTGCTGAGCCTGAGGCTGTGTCACGGGCGCTCTATATCCCTTTAGGAGGCCCCCAAAGCCTAGGGCTAGCACACATGCCACAGCCCCTTCCCCAGGGTCCCCAGTACCCTGTAATGTACACTGGATTGTATGGGGCTGCAGGGAGCCAGGGGGCCCTCAGGGGTGGCCAGTGGCTTCAGTAGCTGAATGCCCTCGGCTAGCTCCTTTCCTTCTAGGACCCAGTCCTTGGGGTGTGTCCTGCTTCTGCTAAAGCCCTTCTGGCTGCTGATGACAAACCGCTTGTCCTCTGCGTGGTCCTCCAGCTCCGCCCTGTCTGTGCCCTGTTCAGGGTGGTTCACCCCACCTCTGCTCAGGTCTCTGTCCCTCCCTCCTCTCCACCAGCCCAGCAGGGCTTGGCCCTTCCTGGCCCTTTCCCTGAAGTGTGCTTGGTCCGTCATCTCTGGGATAAGTGAGCAGGCCCTGCTGTGACTTGCGCGGCCCACCCTCTCTATCCTGGGCCTGGCAGGGGAACGGTTCCTGGTTCCTGTGAGGGGAACGGGTCTGATGTGCCCCATTTCGTATGTGGAGAACCATGCTCCACTCCACCTGCAGGGCTCCAGGAGCTGCTCAGGGCTGGCTGAGGATGTGGGCTACAGAACCAGCCCGTGTCATTTCCTGTCTGGCCCTCAGTGCCTCAGTTTCCTCATCTCTGAAATGAAGCTGTCAACGGACTTCCTAGGTTGTTGTGAGGAATAAATGAGCGAGTGAGTGAGTCTGGAGAACAGAACCAGCTCCTAAACAAACGGAGAGCCTGTCTCATCTCCTTACCGCAGTCAGCTGAGGCAGGAGGAAGCAGCCTTGCTGGGTATACACGTGAAGGAAGCCTTCCTCTCTTCTCTCCTGTCCTGTGGAGAGGGCAGCAGGAGCCAGCAGCATGATCAGACTTTCTGCCCACTTCTTGCTCTCCTCTGGGTCCTGGGAGGTGGCAGGGATATTGGTAAGCAGCCCTGGGTGCCCCTCCTTGAATGGACTGAGCTCCATTCATTTTGCAGCACCTCGTCCAGGAAGGACAGCGGCCGGGGGAGGGGCAGAAGTGGAGCAGGAGCTGGACTGCTCAGATCAAGGAATGGGGCTGTGGGGTCACCCTTGGGGTCCACGTGACCCTCTCCCACTCTAACAGTGGGGCTAAGGGATGGCTTGTCAGACTTAGGGAGACCACCAGCCACAGGACGGCTCCCTGATCCCCGTCACTGGAGGAGCCAGCTCAGGCAGGGAGGCAGTTGGGGTCCTAGACTCCCGCCCCCAGCCCACCTGGAAACCTGGACAACCACAGCCAGGCCTGGCCCGCTGAGGATGTGGACAGGGACGGCGGGGGGAGGAGCAGAGCCTGGGATTTTGTGGAGACAGAATTTAAAAACGAACAGGACTAAATGCTGGGATGACACGGCCCTAATAACCAGGCATGGCTGAAAATGTGTATAATTTGGTCAAATGTCTTTAAGGGGGTAGGCAGGGGAGGGCGGACAGAATGTACTTAGAGGAAGTTACAGGGACACATTAAACCACTGTAAATGTGCATCCTCCCAGGTGGAGACTGCAGTCCATGGGTGACGGGGGTTTATTTCCCATGCGTGGCTACTCTCTGCTTTCCCTGGTGGGGTGCCATGCCGTATCAGGCACGTAGTGGGCCTTTCAAAAATTCTAGTTGAATAGATTAAGGCAAGGGCCTGAGTTTTCCAACCCAGGGAAGAGGAATTCCCTGGGCTTCCCAAGCTCCCAGGGTAGGGGTGCTCCCCACTCCCCAACTGCCCTACCCTTTAATACTAGCTGCAGGTCGGAGGGAAGGTTGAGGAGGGTGGGGGGCCAGCCTGGCTTCTGCTAACAGCGCTCTTGAAAGAGCAGAGTGAGATGGAAAAGCCCCTGCTGTCAGCCTTGGGGAGAGCTGTGGTAGGGGTGCCACTGGCTCCCCCACAAAAGCAAAAACACCGCCACAGCCCCTGGAACATCCAACTCCAGCACCAAGGGAGGGAGGGGGCAGACAGGTCCCTCCTTCCCCAATTTTTCCTTCTACCTGCCCTGAAAGTCTGCACTGCCAGGAAAACAGAACCTCAGCTTCTCCTGAACTCAGGGACTCCAAGACAGTTTGTTCCGGTGTCCAGGGCCCAGGGTGGCAGCAAAAGAGCCCCAAGCCTGGCTACTGGGAACCCACATCTTTCAGTTGGGCTCTTGGCAACTGGGGACGTGAGGACATGGCCCTTCCTCATGGTGTCCTCATTGAGCTCCTGAATTTTTTTTCAGATATGTAGAGCCTACTTAATTGCTCCCAGGCTGCTAGCCCACTGGGCTTCTCTTCTGTTGGTTGAAACTCATCTCTGGGTTTGATACTCACAGATGCAGGCATGCATTCGGGCCACGAGCTGGGTCAGAGCACTTTCTCATTCCCATCAGCTCACACCCTTCTTGCCCCAAGGGCTTTCAGTAGCTCATGTGCTGCTCTGAGGCCCTCGGGGGCCCTCTCTCCTCCACCCCCAGAGCATCCTTCTGGATGGCTGGCCAGTGGGTGGGCTGCCCTCATGGGCAAGACAGGCCCAGGGAAACCCACCCACTCCTGCGGCCCTGCAGGCTTCACCGCCAGTGGAGCAACAACAATGGCCTCTCCACGTCCTCCCCTCCTGAAGGTGGCTTCAAGCTCCAGAGAGGCTGCAGCCACCAAGCCCAGGACTGAGGCTTGTGATCGTACCACAGGTATTTTTAGCTTTCTCATTAACCGAGTGCTTTCAAATTAGCCTTCTATTAACCTCAAAGGAAAATGAAAGTGTGTTTTTTTTTCTTCTTCTTCTCAGAGTGAGTCTCTCCTGCAGAATATCAAGGTTTCCATGATTAACGTTTCATGTGCCTTGACGCTCTAATGAAGTCGGATTCTCTAATATCTAACTTGATGAAATAATTGGTCCGTGGTCTCCGCGATGGCGAGGGTGATACTGCCTGGAGGGGGAAGTGGCCTTCGCCTCCCATTTCACAGTCCTTTGCTTCTGTTGTCCCTCTTCTCCTCTAGAAGCCCCCACACTCCCACCCAATGCCCACCATTCTGGAGAGGTCCAGGGCCAGCACCCGCTTCCTGGTCTGAGCCAGAAGGCACTACCTGTCCTGAACAGGAGATCTGAGACCAACTCTTTGGCACTGTTCTTCTCGGAAGAACCATCTGGGGCTGCAGCCACTGGGCTTGGTCACTGTGGAGGCCTCTTGACTTTGGCAGTGTCCTCTGAAGTGGGCTTTATCACTCCAAATCAGGATTCTGACTCCAGAGAGGGATAAATGGTCTTGCAATTTTCCAGCTGCATCAGGCAGGATGTTGGATGAAGCTAATCCAGTTTCCACTGCTCATCGGAGAGGTGGAGGCTGCTGGCTGGCCCAGGTCACCTGTCTGTCATCGATGGCATCTCTGTCTCAGGAGTAGCCACAGTGAACCTGCTAAAGGGGACAGGCAGACCAGGCAGGCACTCAGAGGAGACCACGGATGGGAGCAGATGACCACGAATGGACAGGAGCCAATGCCTGACACCAGTGTTCCCGTGGCATTGAAGGAAACACTGGGACTGGTTCTGGAGGACCTGATGGGTCCACTCCATCCTTGGATCAGTCAGCCACTGGTCTGGCCTGTCCGAAACCTCTGCCTCACCCTTGTTCCCAGGCTCCTCCCTCACCCTTGACTCATCACCACTGACTGCCTCTCACCACCTTGACTTTGTCTCTCCCTCTCTCCCTTCTTTGCAGAGTCTATTATGTTTTCATCACAAGAAAGAAGGGCTTGGGGCTTCTCAACAGAGGGCCCTCCGGGAGACACTTTCCTTTGTGTCAACACTTTGGTCCCTGTGTGACCAGCATGGGTGGATAGGTTTCTCTCCTGTGCTGCTGCATGGGTCTGGTGCCTCATCCCCTAGGTCGACAGGGGTCTCCCTAGGGATCCCTGCAAGGGCTTCTTGGGCTGTCCTCTGGGTGCAGCCAGGTTTCCTGATGAAAGGCAGCAGGCCCATGAAGAAAGTGACAGAGCAGGTGGCGGATTCACCTGGACAGGGATGTGTGTCTCCAACTCCTCCACCATTTATCTGGGCGTCTCCCACCCAAGTGCTCCTGAGGGTTCCTCTACCCATTCAAACGTGAAATGTCCAAAAGCAAACCCATCCCTTCCCTGCCTGACTTCTTCCTCCTCTGGCTGCTACTCAGCTAACAGCCACCATCTGCCCTGTCACTGACCTTAGAAATCCGGGCATCATCCTAGGCCCTGCCACTCCCCCACATGCTGGTGACGTCCCCCCATGGGGTCCCTCTGTCCCTGCAGGAACTTGCATCTCCCTGCCTCTTTTCAGCACCCTGCAGTCATCCCTCAACTGATCTTTTGGCTGAAAAGCTTCATCCCGAGCCCATTTTCCTTTCTGTAGCCAGAGTGCTCTCTCTAAAATGTGCTTCTGATTGGGCAGCTTTTTTGCTAACACCTTCAATGGCTCCCAGTTACCTTTGGCTAAAGCCTGAATGACTCAGAAACTTCCCAGAGGAGGCCCAGCCATTTCCCTGGCTTCTTCCCTTCATTCTCCCTATTCCAACCCTTATTCATCCAGGGCCAGCCAGCTATGCTTCTCTGAGCACGCTTTGCTACTTCAACCCTCTGGACTTTATACACACATAGTGTGCCTCTTACTAGAAGGTTCATTCCTTCTGGTCCATCCAGTGCACTCCTATTCGTCCTACAAGACCTCTTTAATGGAGGCTATAATGGCACAGGAGTTCTTCAGCATGTGTAATGGAATCCCTGCCCGTAGTCACCCGCTTTCCTCTTGATCTCACTGGTGTCTACGCTGAGGCTCATGGAAACGTCTTTTTCGTTCTGAAGTAAGTAATAACTTTCTGTCATTTTGGTCAAGGTTCTTCAGTCTCCTCGGTTTTATCGACAGAACGGGACTCGCATCTGGCTGTCAGGTCTTCATTTTCCTCCTTCCATCCTCCACCTTCCTGCTCCTTGATGTACGCTTCTCTGAGGACTGTGAAACCACGGGGAGCTGGTCTTTCTAAACCACAGCCACCTACGGTCCTTCCCTCCCCTGCCCCGTGACAACGGCCTCTCACTGTCACCCCTGCTGCCTGCAGACGCTTGTGCCCAGGAGAAGGAGCACCGACCTGCGCTAGCAGAATGGGGGCTCCTGCAGCCCCGGCCGCAGTGACTCCAGGCAGTGGGTGTGATGGGAGAATGGGCCCTGCTGGGGACAAGGGGAGGGCAGGCTCTTTCTCCTGTGCCCAGGCAACCCCTTCCCTCCAGCCCAGCCTCACCCATTCTGCACCAAGCGTCTACTAGGGAAAGGCAGCATCAGGATGAGGCTCATTTTGAACCAGCCTCATACATAAAAGTCCAGTCTTAAAGACAGGTCGGGGTAATTAGTTTCATTTCAAAAGAATTCTTATATTTCAAAAGGCTCCGAGGCAGGGGACCTGTAATTAGCTGGCTCCCCTGGAGTATAGACACCAGCAGGCAGCCAGGCCAGGCTGCTCCTGGCTGCTACCGTGCTGTTCTGCGCTGTTCTGCCTGGACACCCGCTGCTTGTTTTCTTTCCTTCCTCAGTGTTTCAGTCTCCCTCCTCCTCCTCCTCTTCTGCCCCCTCCTCCCTCCTCCTTCCTCCTCGTCTTCTCCTCTTACTCTTCCCCCTCCTCCTTTTCCTCTTCCTCTTCTTCCTTCTGGTTTTAATTCATTTCTATATTATTACTCCTTCCCTTTGTGCTAAGGAAGAAGCCAGGGTTGATTTTCCTCATTTCACAGACGTAGGAAACTGAAGTTTCAGTCATACAGTCAGAAACACAGAAAAGACAGGTTCCAGAAGGGGCAGAAACTGCTAGTCCACTCAATAACTGCAGTTCTTTTCTTCCTTAGTGAGAGAATCCATTGTATTTGGGACACATAATGAAACTAGCTATAGTTCTTGGCTTTCTCAGCAGCTAGGCATGAGCATGGGAATAGATTCCAGCCATGGGAGGGAAAAGCCATGTCTAATGGAACTCATGGGCAGACAGCTTCTAAGCAGCAGGTTCAACTAGGAGGGAGTACTTCCCTTAAATGCCTTTTTCACTATCTGCCTCCCTGCTGCCTGTAAGATGAAGGCCAGAGCTCCAGCAGTCATCTTGGGCCTTTTAATATAAGAGAAAAAAGAATCCACCATCTTGGTTAAGTTACTGTTAGTCTGGCTTCGTGTTCTATCCAGCAGAACCTAATTCTAACTAATAAAATTCTGTGACTCTTGTCTTCCTAAGTATGCCGTACTCCTACTTTGGAGGAGATGGGATAGAGTTGGTTCTACCTGCTTGTTATAACTTTCCCCAAATCCAATATCTATCACCTTCTTATTCTTATTAGCCTATACATACATGGCCTGGTAGCAATCAAGAGAAGATTCTTAAAAGGAGCTGTCCAGGACTCTTTTGAGCCATGGCACTCAGCAGAAAGTGTTATAGGAGGGTTCCTGGGAGTTGTTTCCAGGTTCTTAGTATCCCAAGGAAAGAATTGTGCAGGACACTCAGGAAAAATAGCAAGGGTAAGATTTATTAAAATGAAAGTACACTCCTCAGAGTGGGAGTGACCGTGAGAAGAGCTAACTGATGATAGGGGCAGGTTTTGGGGTCATGGGAGAATCCATCGCTGTGGATTGACAGGAATCGTGGCCTGTGGACTGATAGGAATTGTGGCTTGATGGGGTGGCTGACTCAACCCACCCATTGGGAGGGGGAGTTTTTGAGCATATAAGGTTTTTGAAGGAAGTGTCATGGTACGTCCAAAGCCCACAGTGGGAATGTGAAAGCCACCATGTAAATGCAGTTGGACACAGGCTATGGTCATGTGCTTTTGCTTTTATGCATTTCTGGGGGCTTTGGAGGGCAGGATGATGATTATCTATTGGTTTCTGAATGTCTGGACACAGTTGCCCTTGTTCGAATTGACTCTCCCCTGCCACACTCACTCAACCAGGCTCTTTCCTCTCCCCTTGGACCCTGCTTTGCTCTGTTTTTTTTCAAGTGAGTGCCCTCCCTCTGCTTAGCAGATGAAGACCCAGGGCAATAACACAGGAATTCCTGCTTTGTCCTGTCTGACACCGGCACATCGGAAGAACATTGCCGAGTCTTCAGGACTTGCTGGCTCCATGCACAATGGCCAGTTCCACCTTGGGCTGAGACAATGCCAGATATCATTCTTTTTCTCTTCCCCAAGGCATGGCTTCCCACTTTTGACCCTGTCTATTTGCCCTCCCACAAAGGAGTTGGCTTGATCGCCAAGACCTTTCAGCACCTGTGTTTACTAAGGTGGGATGTGCTCAGTGTCTCCAGCACTGAACTGTTTTTAGCTATGAATGAGGCATCCACAGATCAATCCAGCAGCCAAGCAGGTAGGTGACACTCACAGCTTCATTGCAGGTGACCCACAGCTTCTGTTGGCTTCCTGCCAGCTGATCATTCTCCAAGGTGTCCAGCTCGTGAATAAAAGGGTGGTGGCCTCTGACTCTCCTCCGCCCCTTGCTCCAGAAGCTTTCCAGAGAAGGACAATCATGGGAAGAGCTCTATGAAAACTTGAGGTGTCATCCTGAGCTCTTCTGCAGGCAAATGCTCTTAGCAGTCCACTGCGGTCCTGGAAAATGGGATCTGAAGGCCACATCCATTAGAAAAGCCATGCAGGCGGAGGTTGTGGCTGTGGCTTAGACAGTCTTTGGTGAGATCACCAGCTTCCTGATTTCCTGGCCTTCCTGGATGGACTTCTTAGCATATTGCCCAGTCGATATTTGTGGGTTTGCCTGTGGGCCTGTAAGAAGTAGTCTGTGGTTTTTAATCTAGTCATTTTCTTTTCTTTCAAATTATCCAAATGCCTGTCTATCGTGCTGGACTTTCTTCTCTTGAGTCTGGGGTTATTTATACCCCTCAAGAGTGGGTTTATGGTGTCCAAAAATACAGAGAATCATAAGCTTGACACTACCTTTGTGTCCTGTGATGTTAAGCTTGATCGTGTCAACTGCATTGGCTTTGCGATCTGCCCAGGGAATCGGTGGAACGCACTTCTGGTTGTCCAGGTGGTCACAGAGGCGTGGCCTCCATCTGTCTCCTTGCCCTTGCCATCCGGCACTGTTATCCTGCTGAGCTTCCCAGCTTTGCTGCACCATGCTCCTCCCTCCTGGGAGCCAGTGGACTGTTGACTGAATCCCTTAAACTTCTCCTCCTTTAAATTGTGGGTGTTGGATGTTGTGTCCAGCAACAGGAAAGCTGACTGGTACACATCCCCATCGTGGGACATCAGCAAAAGCCAAAAACCAGTCCTTGGAGCCCAGACACCAGCCTGTGACCTGTTTCATAGAACATGTCTGATCTGAGTTCCAAGGTTCAGGGAAGAGTTTGTGGGTCTGTGGGGGTCATGCAGGAGTTCCACCTCCACTCTCAGCTACTGTTGTTCCTGCCCATCTCCCTAGGATACCACTGGCTAGACTTTTTTTATGCTGACGGATATTTTCCATATTCCTGAA
This sequence comes from Fukomys damarensis, assembly GCF_012274545.1. Lineage (NCBI taxonomy): Eukaryota > Metazoa > Chordata > Mammalia > Rodentia > Bathyergidae > Fukomys > Fukomys damarensis. The sequence continues at coordinate 58,133,361 of NW_022900935.1, read as the reverse complement.
AAATTCCTAGAGGAGAATCAGTTATCACACCCTGGCAATGCTTTTTATGGTGTCTCGGAACTCTTCACAAAGGGAAGGATTTTTTTCTTTATAATAAAAATCTCACAGCTGGCAGGAACCCCAGAGAGCATCTGGTGTATTTGGAGGTGAGGAAACTGAGGCTCAGAGAGATGATAAACCAAGACCCAGTGTGCAGAGCTGGCTCGTGAAGTGCCTGCGTTGGAACTGTAGGTCTCCTGATACCAGGACCATCATTTGTCTCACGATTAGCCTCAAGCAGCTCGAGGCCTGGCTGGAGGCCCCAGGAGGATTGGATAGCACTGTCCCTCCCCACTATATGCTTCTAGGTATTGAAGGAGATCAAATTATTTCAAGTCACTAGCACTCCCAGGACTCTAAGAATTCTCTGAGCTTCCATCTAAGAATTCTGTTTTCTAGACATGACCTTTAAGAATACTTCCTGCTATAAAATTCTTCCATGGAGATCTTGGGCTAGGCTTGGGTACTTGCCAAGCTGAGAGCCTGGGCTTTTCAGAATAGGTCACAAAACTGGTGGTCGTGCTATGTGAGAGAGGTGGCCTCAAAGTGGAGAACTCATGGCCGAGGGATTGGGAAGACAAGAGCACAGGAGAATTTGGGTAGAGTTAGAGGTCCAGGTTAGGGCATCTGCATGCAGTGGTTGTTCCTGGCTGCTCCCTGCTGGCCCTTTATCCCTCAGTCCCAGGGCAGAGGGACTGCAGCAGTAACACAAAAATCACGAACTAATGTGAGACTCTTCAGGGTATCAGGAATGTGATATAGCATTTCTTTCGCTCATAGGAGCATTCTTGTGAGCTACAGGGATGTGGGAAGGGATCCCCTGCCCTGGTTGGTAAAGGGGATTTACTGGGTGTCTCTGGCACTGTGAGACTCTGGGGGCCATCAGTGGTCAGAGACATCAGTGGCAGGAGGCGGCAGTGGGAAGGCAGGTGTCTTGTGCTATTTCCCGACAAATTTTTTGAGGCAGGTGATTCCAGGAAACACAGGGAAGGCATTGGGGAAAGGAGGATGGAAGAGGAGGCTGCTGATTCAAGAGACCACACCCCGTGTCTCCATCCTGTCGCAGCTGTCAGCACGGAACCCCAAAATGTCCCCCCCTAGGGGTGAAGAGCGGGGGCATTTGCTCACCGCGTGTCCAGGGGTGTGGATTCTCTGGCAGGGTGCTTTGAGCTCCCATGACTCTGTCTATGTGGAGTCAAACCAGAGAGTTACTGGCTTCCTCTTCCCACCCTGCTTCCCCCTTCTCTTTTGTCTCCGTCACAAGCCGTGTGGCTCCGTGCGTCCCCCAGGAAGCTGGGGTGACCTAAGGAAATGGAGGAGTTTTCCACTCCTCCAGTGGGAATAGATGGGAAGCTATGAGCCCAAGGACTGGAATGGGTGTAATTAGGGGCCCTGCCGACTGCCTGACAGTGATGCAGGAGCAGCCGGAAGATTCTGATATGGTGGCCTAGGTGGGACACTCCCTGGCCCCCAGAAGTAGGTCAATGTGAGTCATTGAATCTCCTTTCCCTGGCTGAAGTGGTGCTTTGCATAATGTGGATCCCTGAGCTATGGGAGCGAGCAGAACACCCAGCGGGCCTGGGTTATATACGTAGCATGAGCGAGATAATAACGCCTGTGTTTCCCTCTGGAGTCCGGGAGTTGTCTGTTTCCCCTGCTCTGGAAGAGCAGAGAGGGACAGGACCCCAACACTTATCAGCAGCATAATCACCCCAAGAGTACCTAGTGCTACCTGAGGTGGCTGTGAGGGGGTGATGATCACAGTTTTCCAAAGACAAATGCAAAGACCCAGGAGATTCACCAGTCCCCTCCCAGCTGAGACACAAAACCACTATGATGAAAAAGTGGATCACCCAGGCTTACCCTGTACCGGCTTTCTGCTCAACTAAAAAAAAAAAAAAAAAAAAAA
>NW_022900935.1:58073129-58131093 GCF_012274545.1 Fukomys damarensis | reverse complement strand
AAAAAAAAAAAAAAAAAAAAAAAGTCTGGAAAATAAATCTCTAGGCCTGGAGAGTCAAAAGAACAAGCTTCACTGTTGCCCCTTCAGTGCTCTACAACTAATAATAACAACAAAGAACACGGCTGACTTAGAAATTCTTTGTGGTCCTTTAATACCACTGAAAAATAAGCCAAGGAAAATGGCAGGGAGGTGGCAGGCACTCATGTGCGCGGGAGCCTGCCTGCCGTCCGTTGTACAGCGGAGAGCTCCACAGCCTCCTGGCACCAGCAAAGATGACAATGTGCAGTCCCGCCTGAAGCCAGCCTGATCGGATTGCAGGGGAGAAGAACGACATGCCTATTGTCTGCTCCAAAGCAGAGACGTGACATCAGCAATAGCAGAGATGCACCTTGAAATGTCTTCTCCATTCGCAAGTCCCTGGACGCGGATGGGAGTAGATTTTACCTGGGGACATCCCTGTGAATCTGAGGTTCTCAGGCCACCTCTGTGGGAGTCTGGAGCTGCTGGAGCTGGAGAGGTGGAGCTGGAATATGGGAATGGCCTGATAGACCTGGAGGTGGGCAGTGGAGAGGAAGGTGGCAGGACTTATGAATACCTGTGAGGCTGACAGATGCTGACTGAGGGCTCCAGGGAGAAGGAAATGGTCAGAGTAGAGAAAAACTAGCAAGTCAGGGCTGGGAGCAACGAGATGGATGTTTCAAAAGCTGAAGGAGATTCTAAAGCTAGATGTGCTAAGGGCAGCTGCTGGGCATCAGGACGTGAAGAAATGCTGGAGGAAGGTCAGCTAATGGTGTAGGAGATGGGAGCCCATCTTCCTGGGCTCTTGCTGGGCTGAGTGAGGACTGCGCAGAGGCCATGGGTTGGGCCAAGGCGGGTGTGATTAGAAAGGAGTCAGCTCATCCACCGACAGCAGAGCACATTCGCAGGGATGGTGTGACGATGACAGCAAGTGGTGAAGGTGGGGAGCCCAGTAGGCGCCCCCCCCCGCTCCATGCACACTGCACTAAATAAGTGCCCGATGGAATTTACAACCCTGGTGCTGTGAACACGGTGGTACAGTCTTGCACCAGTAGCTGTAGTGTAACTGCCGCTGTTGGGGAGAGTTATGAGGGCGATAAAACCTGCCGAGCTGCTGTGCAGTTCTGAAGACTGAGGGCTCTTAGGTTTGGCCCTCAGAGTTTGCGGTGAAGAGGAAATGAACTCAACCAGAGATGACCTCCGTGGCCACCTCTGAATATTAAGAGGAGCAGCAGGAAGGGAAGCAGGCAGAGAGGAAGCAGGCTTTTAACAAAGGCATCCTTGAGGGCTGCGGCAAGTGCAGTGCTAACTCCTCGAAAAGTCCCTCTTCAGGCAAACACAAATAAAACAAACCTTCCTGATGCACTGGTGACCCCGGGCTCTAAGCCTCCAAGGCCACTTCTCACGCTGTTTTCCTAGAGCTCTTGGACCAGCGAGGGGGGCCGGAGGAGGACTTCAGGTGACCTTGCCATGTCTTGCTAGTGTAACTAGCATTTGTCAGATCTTAATACGCTCCAACCCATTCCCTGTGTGAGTGCGTGATGGGAAACAACTCATCTAACCCTTACATGCCTAGTGCATAGGTACTAGTGAGAACGCCTCACTTTTTACAGACCAGGCAGTGAAGGCTCAGAGACAGCATGAGCTAACCTAGATAGAGCGTAGGCAGCAGGCTCAGAGTTCTTTCTCTGAGCCCCTCCCTGGTGTGGGCTGCCCGGTGGGTGCCCATGGGGAGCTCTTGATAAACAGGTGGAGAGGCTACTGGTCCCTTCCATCTGTGGTGCTGCATGGCCTCCCTGTTTGGGCCTGAAAGATGTGAGAATTTGAGCTGTGGAACCACACACGCTGAGGTTTGGATCCCAGTTCTGTTTCTTAAGGTGCAAGCATCCTTAGATTTTTTTTCCATCTGTTTCATTTGCATTGAGAAGATGAGAGAAAATGTACACATGGAGTGTTTTGTATTTCATGTGATATGGGGTGGAGGTCTTCTATGAAAGGCTTCCACTCAGTCCACACTTGTTGTGGATAAGAAACATCACCTGATGGAATTAACCAGATCCTGCAGTGCAGGCTTCTGTTTCCTCTTACCCTGATTTCAGACCTCAGGGAATCCTTAGAGCTGATCCTTGGTGATGCCTCTTATCAACTCTGTGGGCAGATGTCTCCTTGTCACTGGCTCCAGCCCAGTGATTGAACCTGAATGGCCACCATGGTCCTGACTCTCAAGTCACTGGCTACATCAGCTTGTTGTCTTCCCTCCAGCCAGGGCAACCCCACGAGCGAGGGCTCAGAGCAAGCAAGCTCCATGAAGCACAGGCAAGTACAAATAGCTTGGCCTTGCTGGGAAGTAACTGTAAAATGGGGAGGCTGGAGAGGGACTCGAGGCCAGATTCCAGGAAGTGGCCAGGTTTGTGTTCTACCCGAAGAAGCGATAGATGGCTCCTGCAGGTGAAGGGGAAGGCGACCTGGTCTCCTTCAGGATCTCCCTGCAGTGCCTGTGGAAGGTGGCCGCGAGGAGAACAAGGCTGGACATCGGTGTGCCTGTTAGTGAGCTGCTGGGTGGTGCTGGCATTCGCTGTAGAGTGGTGAGTAATCAGGTCTGGCCTGATCTCTTTCCTGGGCTTATCTCCTGTCTCCCTGCTTTTTGCTCACTCTGCTCCTCACTCACTCTCTCTACGCCATTCTTCAAACCCAAGAAGGTTGCCCGTGCCCTGGACATTTGCTGCTTCTACCTGAGAGCCTCACCTTGGTGTCCACATGGCTTCGGGTCTCTGTTCAACTACTGTCCTACTGGAAAGAGCTACCCCAAGCACTGTGCCATAAATCACTCAGTGCCTTCCTCCTTCTCTACCCTCTTGCTCTAGGACTTTCTTCGTTAGCACTTCTCACCATTGAGTCTTCTATTTACCCATCTGGCTACTAGCTATCTCACCCCACTAGAATGTAAGTTCTTCAAGGCAAAGGCAGGGCTTATTTGTCCTCTGCTGTCTTCCCAGAGCAAGACACTCAAATATGCATGGAATGAATAATGAATCAGGTCACAACTCACCATGGAGGTGGCTTCACCGAATCCGCAATGAGCACTTGGAAGAAGTGTTTCAGGGCACGGCTTCAGGGCCCTGCACTCACAGGCAAACAGTTGATTTTTAGTTCTAAGCCCTGGCCCTGAGTTTCACGCATGGGTGGGTGGGGGAGGCTCGCTGGTGGAGGTATCTCCCAGGAGGCTGTGTTGGGTACAGTTTGTGGGGTGAGGCTCGCATATATGGGTGTGCCACACCTCACCTCCTGCGAAGACAAGCCGAGGACTGGTCTCTGCTGGTGCATTGCTCCTTTCTGTGATGACACTGTTCTTGAGTGGTGAATAATTGGAGCCTCAGGGCCACCTCTCATTCTGCGGATAAGCACAGCTCCAACACTCTAGGCAAAGCGCGAATGGTGGGAAATGGAATATTGCAATGCGCAGGCACAAGCCAAGAAGTCAATAACTGCTTGACATTCTGAGGAGCAGATGCTCACTGTTGATCCAACACCATGGAAGAGGCCTTTTCCCGGTGGGCACTGAAGTGGTTCAAGAATGGTTCCCTTTTATGGAAGTTGTATTTGAGAGGAAAGAAAAGCTTCAGGAAAGCTGGAGGCTTTTCGTCTAGTCTTGGGGGCAGTGCAGCAAAGTTTGAGTGAATTTCGTCTTAGATGTGTGCCAGCTGCCTTGATTGCTACAGGCTGAGAAGGTCAAGGTGGAGGTTATGGCTGCTAATTTTCCTCCCTCATTGCAGCACCAGATGTTCCAAAGGAATGTAGTCCTCAGATGATCTCATAAACTGGAGAGCTTTATTTAAATGTGGTACCATGCCAGTAATCATCGATATCAGTGTTTCTATGAAACTGTAGGAAGATGGAGCCCTGGGAAATTCTGAACTGAAGAAGCCAGACTCAGGGTCTCTCTGGATAAGGAAGGAGTATCTAGAGGACTCTTTCCCGGCTGTGGATAAATTTGGAGACATTCTGTGTATTAGCTCTTCCTGTCTGTAACAAAATACCAGACACCTGCAATTTAAAGGATGAGAGGCTGATTTGGGCCCATGGTTTCAGAGGGTGCAGTCCATGAGCAGTTGGCTCCAAGGTAGAAGCATCACAGCAGAAAAGCATCAAAGTTGCTCAATCCTTTGAAGCTGGGAAGGGGGGAGGGAGGGAGAGAGAGAGAGAGTGAGAGAGAGGAGAAAAAGGGTCCAGGGATCAGATATAGTTTCCCAAATCATGCCTCCAAGATGCGTACAGACAGGCCCAGAAGCGTGCTTTACTAGTGTAGATGTCTCTCAAGCCAATCAAGTTGACAGTCAAGAAAACCACCACATATTCTTTGCTGGAAAGAAGTTCACCTCCCCTGCAACCTCAAGCAGTTGACTGCATAGACTTCATGTGGACTTTAAGTAGATGTAAAGGAAGGGGATAAGGACACAGAATTCTTGAGCGTCTCTGCCACTGCAGCCTGATGGACACTTTTGATGTTAATTTTCTTTACTGCCCCACAAGGTAGTTTTTATTATCCCAATTTCATAGATGAGAAAACTGTGGGTTAGAAATTTAAAAATTTTAAGGCCACACAGCTAAAAATGGCAAGATAGGACTTTGAGTTCACATGGTTAGAACCTCTCAGGCTCATGTGTGCACCTACCCTCAAATTATTATTGTTCTGTTGGCTTCCGTCTGAGTCTGATCTGTAGGTATGTGTAGGTGATTTAAGGAGGGTGTTTTGAGGGTGGTGGATGGGACAATAATGTGATTAGATACTTCAGGTCTATAATTCCTTTCCTTGGAGAAAAAAACCCCACAAAGTTTACTTCTAGTTTTCAAAGCGATTGAGGAGAAGTTCAGGCAGGACTGCGCTGCTTCCTCTCAGATGTTCTATGTTCCACGAAGGGCACTGGCAACTCTAACCCAGAGGCACTAATGACTGTGGACTCTGCAGCTAAAGGTGCCAGTCCTCCTATGCATTTCCTCCCATGCAATGAGGAATATAAGGGTCTCCTTCTCAGGCCAAGTGCTCAAGTATCAACAGTCTTCAGCAATCAAAGTGGGGCACATCATAGTATTCCCCCTTCTCCACAGAGGATGCAATCCAAGGCCCCGGTGGCCCCTGAAACCATGACTAATGTAGAACCCTGTATATATTGTGCTTTTCACATTGCAGTCATGTGTCAATGAAGAAATGTTCTGACAAATGAATGAAAAGGTGACCTCATTATTGTACAAACATCACAGAGTACACTTATGTGAACCTAGATGGCCTATGTCCATCACCCAGTGTGGCCTCTTTATGCAATCAAGTGACACAGTAAACATTAGATGTGTGAGGCTGCTGCCATTGTAGCATGACATATAAAAGTATATGATATACATTTCTATATGAATAGAAGGAGCATATTCTGGAATATTAATAAAAATATAGTACAATAAATATAAGAACCAGTAACATAATGGTTTATTATCACTACCAAGTTATTATCATAACCAAGTGTTATGTATTGTACACAATCATATGCACTGTACTTTTATACAACTGGCAGTACAGGGGATCTGTTTACACCAGCTACCACAAACACGTGAGCAATGCACCATGCAACTATGTGACAACAGCCATGACATCACTAGCGGACAGGAATTTTTCAGGTCCATTATAGTCTGACGGGACGATCATTGTCTATGTGGTCTAGCATGGACCAAAGTGTTAGTATGTGGTACAGAACTGTATATGCAAACACACATCTGAGACCTCTTCTGTCTCAACTAAACACTCATCACAAACTGGCTGCAGAGTTTGAGCTGCAACAGCAAAATGAGCATGAATTTCTTTTTCCTTCTTCAAAATTTCAGGGATAGAAAATCTGGTCTTACCATAGATCTTAGGAGCCTCAACACATAGTTTTTTTTTCTTTCCTTATTAAGTCAAGAACTTTCACCTTTTTCCTTAAAGGAAGCACCTTTCTGCTTCTGCTTGGCGTATCTGGATTGCCAGCATCACCACACTTGTGCTTCAGGGCCGTCTTGAAATGGAAGAAAGGTTATCGGAACATAAGCACTGTGATATCAACCTGTTAATTAATTAGACTGTTAATCTGATATCCTCAATGACTGCTAAGTAACTGACGGGTGGGAAATGCGTCCAGTGTGGAGAGATGGTCCTCACCGTGGATAGGAAAGAGTTGGGCAGTATGAGATCTCATCACACTACTCAGAACAGTAGACACTTTAACTTATGAGTTCTTTATTTCTGGGATTTTCCCTTTAAAGTGTTTGGCTTGCAGCTCAGTGCAAGTAACCGAAACCACAGAAAGCAAAAGTGTAGCTGGGGGCTACTGTACTGTAGTAAAAAATGTAGAGCCAGGGCTACTGTCGATTGATAATATAGTAATCTTGTATGACTCTTTCTTCTTCTTTAGTTGTGCTGTTGTGATTGAATTTATGGCAGTTTCTGTCAAAATATTACGGTGTCTCCTTGGCTACCTTCTCACCGCAGCTGGCACGGAGCGATTTCTGGTTCTTCCCTAAAATGAAAATGACCATAAAACACAGTCATTCTGAGTGATTCAGGGCATTGAGACAGCCACAGCAGGGCAACTACAGAGACCCATGAAAGAGCACTTCCAGAACTGCTCCAGAGAGTGGCAAGTGATGGGATGAGTGCGTTCAAAGTGAGGGGGAGGATCCTGAGGAGATTTGGTGTCGATGTGACTTTTACTGTGGTAATTTTAGTTTTTGTGAATTTTTTTTTTCTTTGGTACCGGGAATTGAACTCGGGTCTTTGTGCTCGCAAGGCAGACCACCGAACTGCTGAGCTAAATTCCCTCCCGCACTGTGGTAATTTTAAACAATTTAAACGTTCACTGTTTTATTTAACCTCACCTTATATACTAAGCCAAATTATCTCTCAAAGAGTACAGACAAAACAATTAGTTTCCTTAGGCGGCCATAACAAGGTACTGTAGACTGGGTGGCTTAAACAACAGGAGCGTATTTTCACAGTTTTGGGGACTGGAAGTCTAGGATCAGGTGCTCGCACTGGGTCTGGTGTAGGCTGGCCTCCTGACTTGAAAAATGCTGTCTTCTCTCTGCTTCTGCAGGACTTTTCCTAGATCTATGCCCCTGGAGACAGAGGGAGAGACAGGGGTGGAGGAAAGTGGGAGAGAGAGGGACGGGCACAGAGGAAGGGAGGGAGAAAGCAAGAGAGGGAGTGAGGGAGGGAGAGAGTTTTCCTCCTGAAAGTCTTATCTCCACATAGAATCATATCACTTTGAGGGATAGGGCTTCAACATATGACGAATGAAGTTACCAAAATATCTGCAAGGCAGTGATAAATAAAACTACAAAGTACTTGTTGAGGGAAATGACAGATTCGATAATAATACGTTTTTGTAATTTCTGAAATAATTTTATTATTATTTCCCTAATAAGTAAATGAATAGCTATACCATATTCAAGGGTTATATGACTCAATATTGTTAAGATGTAAATTTCCCTTAATCATAGTTTCAATTCAACCCCATTCAAAATTTTCCTAGACTTTTTAAAAATAGAAATATATAACAAGCACCTAATATTTGAATGGAAAAATAAAGGATCCAGAATAAACTCAATCTTTGAAAAGAAGAGCAGAGCTAGAACACTTACACTTCCTAAATTTAGAACTCCTTTTAATCAAAACAGTGTGGCATTGCCTAATAACAGGCTAATGGACCAATTAAACAAAATAGAGGCCCAACATAGATTTATACTTATACAATCAATTGATTTTTGACAGTGGCACTGAAATATAAGGGAAGGAAGATCTCTTTTTAAGAAGGGCCGCTAGAAAAATTGGGTATCCACATGGAAACAAACAAACAAAAAAAGAACTTTAATCCCTACCTCACACAATATGCATAAGTTAATACAAGGTGAATGACAGGCACAAACATAAAAACTAACATGTAAAAACTTTTAGGACACAAAGGAAAGAGACCTGTAAGGCAGTAAGACATTTTTAGGCAGGACACGGAAAATAATAACCATTGAAGGAAAAAAAGAGGATAAATTAGACTTTCTCATAATTGAAACTTCTCCTCATCAAAAGAAAAGATTAAGAAAATGAAATAGCAAGCCACAGCCCGAGAGGAAATGTTCACAAGACACATATCTGACAAAGAACTTGTAACTGGAATATAAAACGGATGTCTGTGACTCAAAGATGAAAAGACAAAACAACTCAATGTAAAATAACCAAAGGATTTAAAGAGGCATCTTACGAAAGAAAAATAGATGAATGGCCGGTATGCACATCTAAAAGGGTCTCAGTACTTTATTAGTTATCGAGTAATTGTAAATGAAAACCATAATGAGATGTGCCACACCCACCAGGCAAGGCTAAAATTGAAAGGCTGTCATTGCTGTATGTTGGCAAGGACGAGGTCAACCAGAAGTAGCATGTATCGGCTATGAGAGTGCAAAACGTCACAACCCCAAAAGGTCTTGTACAGGATCATTTATTGTGGTTCTGTTAGTAATAACCCAAACTGGAAAGAATGTAAATGTCCATTAAGAGAAGAGTGGATACACGAGAGTGGACAAGCCACACCGAGGAAGACTAGTGAAGGGATCCACGGTACCCAGAACAGCGGGGAATAATCTCACTGCAGTTATGTGGACAGAAAGAACCCAGACCTAAAAGAACAGAAAGAACCCAGACCTAAAAGAACAGATACTGTATGATTCAGTGGAGAGTGAATTCTGGAGCAGGTAGAATGAATCTTGGTAGTAGCTGCCCAGTGGAGGTGGTGGGTATTCTTGGTGATTCTGATGAGATGGAACTGATCTGTACTGTAGTGAGGGGTTGGATTATATGGACATATTCATCTGCCAAAATTGTAGAGTGGAAACTTGTGCATCTCAGTGTATATTAGCTCTATGTAACAACCTCCAAAAGAAATGAAGTGGCGGGGCATCGAGGGAGAGGAGGAGAGCCAGGGACTGCTGAGGCAGTGACGGGGGCATGGGATGTCTCACACGATTCTGTTTACGTGTATGTATTGGACGTTCCTTGTAATAAGAAAGCAAAGGAAAGCATACGTGTGGCTTCTCATACTTCGACTCAGGGCCGTGTTGGAAATAGAATCACATCTTCCCTGAGTGAAGACACTGCCGCCAACACTGGTTTTCTTCCTGTCCCCTCCGCCTTTGTATACCCTTCAAGGGCTCTGATGTCTGGAGGCACCTTGCCAAGAGCTGTCTGCCAAAGGCGCGCCCCTGGGCTTTGCTGTCACACGGAGGAGTCAAGATTCGCCAGCGCTAGGGATGTGAGTGTCTCTGACAGTTTTTCCAGGCTTCTGACAGAGTTTTGACTGGATAGTTCCTCCTCAAGGTGACCCATGCTCCGCACAGCCTGTCTTTTCTATGCCCAGCCTTGAGAGCAGCAGTGGGGGGGAGGCAGCAGCCTGGGCCTGGCCACACAGCTGAGTACCAAGCACCGCCTGCCCTGTGGTCCTTGCTCTCCAGAGCTCACACGCATAAGCGTGGTTCTGTCAGAGGCAGCATCTTCCGTGTCTGTGGTGTGGGTCACATATATCTCTGAAGGGGAAGCTTGGCTGTCAACTTGATTGGCTTGGGAACCATCGGGAGGATTCATTAAACATACTTCTGGGCAGGTCCAGGTGGACCATGGAGGTATGGCCTTGGGGGTTCTATGTCTGTCCCTTCACCCCTTCCTTTGTGGCTCTGTTTGCCTGCCATGCTTCCCAGCCACCATAAACTAAGGCTTTGCCTCGCTCTTCTCTTCTGCCATGATGTTTCTTCTCTGGTGCCACTGATGCGGACTGAACCTACTGAAACTGTAAGCCAAATAAATCGCTTTCTCCTTTAAATTGTGGGTGTCGGGCATTGTCTCCCAGCAATGGCACAGCTGGTCAATACAGTCTCCTTGCCCCGGACCTTCTCTTGCATCATTCCCTCGTTAATGTCAATTCTGGTTCTCTCAAAAGTCATCGTTGGAAGTTTTTCTCATTTCCTCTCCTTTCCAGGGTAACCTCTATTATTGTCATCTCAGGGATTCCATGATTACTGCGGAAGGGAAAGAGGCAGCCTAGCGATGCCCTCCCCGGACTGTGGGCTTTGTTTGTGGACCCCAAATGTATGCACAGTGATGAAGGGTGTTCGATAAAGCTTTCCTGGGAAAAACCAGCATCATAAGTAAACAATGAAACGAGGAGAGACAGGATACTGCTGAGAGACTCTCTGCATATAAACTCACAAAGTGATCCAGTATTGTCTTAAATGATGCTGGCAGCTGATCTGATTTTCCCCAGGGCTCTTCCTTGTCCTCCCTCCTCCCACCCAAGGCCAGCCCCAGCCAAACCCCATGCCTGTCTGGCACTTGGCACTGCTTGCCTTGCTTTCTGCCTGCGCCTTGGCCTGCACCAAGATGAAATCGCGACATTTCAACATATACGTTCCTCACTCTCCAGGGAAGGCACTTACTTTGGTTAATTTGAAAAATACAAAAACATTAAAAATGTATAGGATACTTAAAAATATATGCACAGACAAAGAACGGAAAACTTCCAGTCTCACTCCACTTCTCTCCCTTTCCCTTCTGCAAATCATCACTGAAAACCATTTGACACGTTGTTAACACCCGAGGTATATTTTTGTTCTATTGTATTTGGGGTCAGAGTTGGGTGAATCAAGACATAAACCCAGGGAGGAAGTCAGTGCCCTGATTCTCTTCCTCAAGAGTCCTCTGCCCCCAGCAGCTATTTTGATTCCCAGCTTCCTGGCATGGTGGTGGAGGGGCAGCTATACTCAGTGGTTTGCCTGTAGTGCCAGAAAGCCAATTTACCCTGCCTGCTGCTTTAAAAGGATTCTTATCCATGTTATCAGAAAAGATAGCAGAAGGAACCTGACAAGGGTGAACAGGCCACCAAGCAGATGGCTCTTTATTGTGCCAAAGTGCTCCTTTAATTTTTGTAACAGAGTCCCAGGCCACGACCTTTTCTCAGGCCATTATAGAAGTCAAATTTGGTTCAGTCAGGAGGCATCACTGGAAGGCTTCATCACTTACTCCATATTTAAGGTGATCCTGCACAGTGCCAGATAGAAATGGATAGGTCAGTCCTGTTCCTACCCATGTAGCACACAACAGAAGAAGCTGGACAGACAGTGGGATGTGCTGGAATACAGACGCTTAGCGTCTCTGGACCAGGATGTCCTGAGAGGAAGAGAAAAAGGGCCAAAAGGAGAGTTGTTGTCTGTTCTGCTGCTATAGCAGAATACTTGAGACTGGGTGACTTACAAAGAAAAGAGGTTTGTTTTGGCTCGTGATCCTGGAGGCTGGGAAGTCAAGATCGGGTGACTGCATCTGCTCAACGTCTCATAAGAACCTTGTGCTTAGTGTAGGGTGAAAGATAGGGGTCTAGTTTTAATATTTGGCAAGTTGAAGTTCAGTTTTTCCAACACCATTTATTAAGGAGGCTACCTTTCCTCCAGTGAGGATGTTTGGGTCCTTAGTCAAAGATGAGGTAGCTGAGTATATCTGGAGGTTTTCTGCATCTTCTAATCTATTCCACTGATCTCCAGGTCTGTTTCTTTGCCAGTGACATGCTGTTTTTATCACAGTGGCTTTGTAGCATAGTTTCAAGTCAGGGATTGTGATACCCCTTGCCATGTCTCTGTTGCCTAGAGTTGCTTTTCCTATTCTAGGTCTCTTCTGATTCCAAATGAATTTTTGGATTGCTTTTTTCTAGTTCAGCGAAATATGCTGTTGGGATTTCAATCAGGATTGAATTGAATCTATATAGCAATTTTGAAAGTATGGCCATTTTCACTGTATTGGTTCTTCCTACCCAGGAACAAGAGCAAGAGATGTCTTTCCATTGTCTTATATCCTCTTCAATCTCATTTTTCAGAGGGTTGTAGCTATCAATGTAGAGGTCTTTTACTTCCTTTCTTAGATTGATTCCTAGCTATATCATTTTTCTGATACTATTGTGAAAGGGATTATTTCCCTAATTTCACTCTCAGTGAGTCTGTTAGTTGTGTACAAGAAGGCTATTGATTTTTGAGTGTTGACCTTGTATCCAGCTACTCTAGTGAATCTTTCAATTAAGTCTAGAAGTCTTTTGGGAGAGGTTTTTGGGTCTTGTATGTAGAGTATCATATCACCAGCAAATTGACAATTTAACTTCTTCCTTTCCTATCTTTATTGACTTTTATTTATTTCTTTCTCGTGCCTAATTGCTGTGGCTAATATTTCTAGAACTACATTGAACAGGAGTGGTGATAGTAGACATCCTTGTCTTGTTCCTGATTTTAGTGTGAAGTTTTTGACCATTTAGTATGATGTTGTCTATTGGTTTTTCATAGATAGCCTTTATCAAGTTGAGATAAAGACCATCTAATCCAAGTGGATTAAAGATCTAAACATTAAAACAGAAACACTAAACTTGATGAAAGATAAGTTAGGTAGACTTCTTGAAGATATTGGCATAGGAAAAGACTTTATGAACAAATCCTTAGTTTCACAGGAACTAGCACAAAAAATCAACAATTGGGATCTTATCTTTTTAAATAGCTTCTGCACTGCAAGAGAAATTGCCAGCAGAGCTAAGAGACAACCTACAATGTCGGAAAAAAATTTTTTTACCAGCTGTTCCTCAGACAAAGGTCTACTATCTAGAATATATAAAGAACTCAAAAAAATCAGACCCCCCAAATATATAGACCCAATTCAAAAATAGGCATCTAAAATGAACAGACATTTCTCAGGCAAAGAAGTAAAAGCAACAAATAAACATGAAAAAATGTTCAGCATCACTGGTCATTTGAGAGATGCAGATGAAAACAACACTGAGCTTCCACCTCACCCCAGAAAGAATGGCTGCTATCAAGATATTAACCAATAACTAATGCTGGTAGGGCTGTGGGGAGAAAGGAACCCTTCCCCATTGTTGGTGGGAGTGCAGACCGGTGCAACCACTTTGGAAATTAATATAGAGATACCTCAAACAACTAGGATTAGAAGTCCCATTTGACCCAGCTACTCCTCTGCTGGGTATCTTCCCAACAGAATGAAGAGTCACACCACAGTGATATACACTCACCCATGTTTATAGTGGCACAGTTTGTAGTAGGTAAAACCTGGAAACAGCCCAATTTCCCATCAACTGGAGACTGGATAAAGAAGATGTGGCATTTTTATAAAATGGAGTACTACTCAGTCATACAGAATGAGAAATGAGAGATATTTATAGCTAAGTGGATGCACACTGAGGCCATACTCAAGTGAAATTAATAGGACACACATGTGTAAATACCAAATAGTTTCTCTGGTGTGAAAAACTAAGTGTAAATAAGGGTCAAAATGTATAATTGATATTATGTGATAGGAAGAAAAGGTCTAAAAGAGTAGAGGAAGTGGGAGGGGTAGGGGAAAGGTAAAAAGGGAAAAGAAAAAAATACGAGAAAAGGAGAAACATGGAAACAATGTCTTTGTAAACAGGGAAGGGTGGAGGGGATAAAGGGAAAGCTGGGAATGGGGAAAAAATAAGAACTAAGATGAGTCGTGTAAAGGTACAAGATCCCAATGATGAATGTAACTGTACTGTATACCTAAAATGTACTAGTAAGCTTAATAAATAATAATAATAATAATAATAATAAAGAGCCTTGTGCTGCTTAACTCATAGCAGAAAGCAGAAGGGAAGCAGGCACGTATGGAAGAGGCAAGGCACAGGGGCAGCCTTGATTTACATTTATTTATTTAGTCATTTATTTTATAGTGATACTGGAGATTGAATGTAGGGCCTTTGCCCTGAGCTATATCCCCAGTGCTTTTTAAATTTTGAGATAGGCTGTCACTAAGTCTGTATGCTGACCAGGCTGGACTTCAACTTGTGATCCCCCTGCCTCAGCCTACGCAGTGCTGGGGTTACAGGCATGTGCCACCATGTTTGGCTAACAGCCTGCTCAGGTGGTAACAAAACCAGTCCCATGCCCATGACAGCAAACCTTCACTCCTGCAAGAAAGGCATTCATCTATTTGTGGGGGCATCACCCCCATGACCCAAACATCTCCCATCAGGCCCCTTCTCCTCTTCACACCTTGACACTGGGGACCAGGCCTCCATATGAACTTTGGTGGGACAAACCACACCCAAACTATGGTGGGGAGAGAGAGAGAGAGAGAGAGAGAGAGAGAGAGGGAGGCACAGAGGAGAAGGGACTAGCACTGGTCTGAAGAAGCCTGGCAGGAGGAGGGGACAGGAGAGAAAACAAGGGACTGTGTGGGCCAGGGGTGCCATCTCTGGAGGCAAAACCCAGGAGATCCTGCCTGGGGATCTCCCCTGAGGAAGACCTTTTGGTAAGTATGCTTCCCCTGTGCGGTTGAGCCCTCTGCTCCGAGACCATCAACCATGTGTCTGACAGTCTTGAGGACAATGCCT
Organism: Fukomys damarensis; assembly: GCF_012274545.1. NCBI lineage: Eukaryota > Metazoa > Chordata > Mammalia > Rodentia > Bathyergidae > Fukomys > Fukomys damarensis. The sequence continues at coordinate 58,116,610 of NW_022900935.1, read as the reverse complement.
GTGGGTGCCCTGTGGGTCCTGTTGGTGTTTGCTGGTGCTGGGTAGGCCTAGAGGGAGTCCTGGAGCATCCCAAGCTCTAGAGAAAGGCAGAGCGACCAACTGGATTGGCTCAAGTGTGTATGTGTGTTGTGTGTGTGAATTAGTCTGTGTGGCTCTGACAGGGTGTGTACCAGTAAATCTGTGCCTGTGTGAGGCTGCATCTGTGTACTTGTGTCTGGGTATCTGCATTCATGTTTCTGTGTATTTTTGTGCTTGCCTGTGTGTCTCTGTGTATATCTATTAATCTACAGGCGTGTGTCGGAGTTGCCTGTGTATGTGTGCATGAGTGACTGCGTGTGTATTCGCGTTATGTGTCTGTGTGAGAGTGCCTGCGTGTTTGTGTACGTGTTTGTGTGTGCCTGTGTGAGTATAAAAACGTGTGAGAAGGCACGGGTGTCTATCTCTGCCTGTGCCTGAGTGTATTTGGGAGTGTGCCTGTGCTCCTGTGTATGCGAATGCATTTGTGTCCCCATGAGCATCTGTTTGGGTGTGTGGAGTGTGTCCGTGTGACCGGGGAAGGGCAGGCTCGCTGTGGAGACCAGGGGGTTGCTGAACTGCCTTTGCCCGGAGGAGCCCTCAGCAAGGCTGCGTTGGAACGGGGGTGGGGTGTTGCTGGGCCTGGATGGCCCCATTTCCCAGTCCCAAGGGAGTCGAGGTGGCCGGAGGCACTTCCTGGGGACCCTGACCGAGCAGGAGCTCACGCAGGCGCGGGGCCGGCAGGGGGCGCTGCGTCGGGGCTGGTGAGGCCGGGAGGAGGCTGGGGGTTCTGCAGCCTGGGACCCGGACCCGCGCCTGCCCACGCAGGAGGAGGACGGCAGCACACTGGGAACATTGACTGGAGTCAGGGGAGCCCCCAGGCCCCCGAGGCCTTGGAAGGAGCCTAGGGCAGTGGCTCCGGCTTCCTCCCCACCGGGGGCCAGGAGGCAGGGGCTCTCTGGGCTGCTGGTCTCTTCCGCCTTTGCGCTCCGCGCCGGCTGCCCTTTGACGCAGCTGAGGGACCCCCTCATAGGTCTTGATCCCGACAGGACACCCTGGCTACCAGGCCGGGTGCTGCCCACTCTGTGTTTCTTCGGCAGCCCCCTGCCTCCTCGCGGATCCGGATGTCGTAATCCTAGGTTCTGGCATCAGAGCCGTTGCCATGGGGACCTCTCGGATTCTGCTTTCTGATGAAGGCTTCCGTGGTGGGGACGAATGTGAGGAAGGTGAGAGGCGGGCGCAACAGGGATCCGCGGAATTCTCTCCTGGTTCGGAAGGAAGGTGTCTGGGGAAGTGGGCAAGGGACTGGCGACTTCCTGGGAACAAAATGACGCGAACTGGAGGCTGAAAACAACGAAATGGATTCCTCCACAATCCAGGAGGCCAGAGGGCAAAATCCAGGAGTGAGCAGGGTGGCTTCCTGCTGGAGGCTGAGGGAGGTCCCCTGCCATCCCTCCCAGCTTCTGGTGGCCGCTGCGTTCTTGGCGTTCCCTGGCCTATAGACACATCACTCCAAGCTCGGCTCTGTGCCATGAGGCCTTCTCTGGGTGTCTCTTCCTTTTCTTCTTTACAGAAACACCCCTCGGTGGATTGAGGACCTTTTAAATACATCTGCAAAGGCCATTCCTTCAAATGAGGTCACCGTTCCAGGTTATGGGAGTTTGGACTTAGCCACATCTCTTTGCAAGCCATGATTCAACCCACTACTGTGGGGGACCTCTCCGGAGTATAGCTTTGCTCCTTCAGAGAGCCCTAGGCATGGGAAGATGCTTCTGCTACAAACCTGCCTCTTGGCAGGGGTGCGTGTGTCTCTCGTCACAGCACGGGGCAGTTGTGAGCACAAGTCTGCCACCTAGCAGGCTGGTTTAGCACCTGGCTGGGTCTCTTTGTACATAGCTGTGTAGCTGTGTGATGATAATGACTGGACCTCTCTGTGCAGTAGTTTCCCAAGCTGGAAAACCAAGATGGTAAGAGCTTCCTGGCCACTGGGCTGCTGTAAGCAGCAGCAAGGAGGTTAACTGGCAGGGGCCCTTTGCACAGCGCTTAGCACACCATGAAATCACATCGGTGTCTGCTATACCTGCACATCTGGCTCATTCTTCCCATGGACTAGGGGGGCAGTCGGTATCTGTAGAAGCTGTCCGGGTGGGTCATGTTTGGCTGGAGACCCTGGGTCCATCCCACCGGTGCAGTTTCCTCTGAAGACCTGGTTTATCTTCTCAACACTCTGTGTCTACAATGTTCTCATAAAATATTTTCCTTCCTCTTGGGCAGAATGAGAAAAATGAGGGCAAGAGAAAGATTTTCCTCTAAGTTCACCTCCATAAGTTATTACTACTTTTTAAATTTAAATATAAAAGGATGTCTTCTATTCAGTTTTTGGGCTGCCTCCATAATAGCATATAGTGTGCCCCTGTTCACCGATATGACAGTGACAATGGATAAGGCACTGCTTATTTGTTTGCTTGTTGATTTGCTCAGGCGGCAAAATAGAAAGTTGGAATCCTTATATCAGCCCCGGATTTCTGGAAACTTCCCTCATCTGTGAAATCTCAAACTCTAGGAACTAGTGCTTTGGAGTTTACCAATCTCACTCTAGCTGCCCACTGTAGCAAATGCTACTGAGGTTCCAAGAGGTTTTGTAACTTGGCCAAGGTCACATGGCTGGAAAGGAGTAGAGTCAGATTTCCTATCAATAAAGCCTGTGCCCCCCTGTGGCACCAGGAGTGACCCAGCTCTTCTGGTTCCCTGTTGAGCCCACGCCAACATTTCACAGTAGTTTGAAGTGTCCCTTCCTTCGGGGGTCCTCTTTGCAGAAGCTCACCTTACCTTTCCTCCACATCGCTCAGATGTGGGGCTCTTGCGTGGGTCAAATCAGCCTACGAGGCTTCCTCTGCAATGGGTTTTGAGCCACTTTGCATTGTCTCTGAGATGAAGCTCCAGGGTTTGGGCTGCTTGATTTTCCTGTCCCCTCTGCCTGGCTGACCCTTGTGGAAGTAGCACAGGGAATCTCACCGTGTGGCCCTCACTTCAGAGCCCTCTTCTGTCTCAAGTAAGCCTGTCTCGTCTTCCTCTTCAAGGGTACAGAGGGCACTGATCTCAAAGGAACCCCTCTCCCAGCACCTCTTGAATGCTTTTGATCCCCTGAAACAAGGTCTCAGAGTCAGGCTGCACTGCGGCTGCCCTAGGTAGGATTGGCCTCATGATGGCCTTACAGGAAGGCTTTGAGGTCACCCTTATGATCCTGGCCTCCCATCTTGTAGATGAGGAAACTGAGGCCCCAAAGCAAGGAAGCTCCCACACTCTGCATCCTATCACAGAGTCACCCACCTGTGTTGCCTCTGTGGCCAGAGGTCTGGTTCATTCTGTTCACTTTGAGTAGGGTGGTGAGAATCCAACTAGGAATGGTAGCCTTGGGCTGCATGGTCTGTAGGGCCAACTCATCTATGAATTCATTCAATGACTATTTGTCAGCATCTACTAGGCAGTAGACACTTGGATCATACCAGTGAACAAAATAGGAAAATATACCAGCTCTGATGGATTTGTTATGGTATAAATCTAAAATGCACACCCTCCCCTGCCCAGAGTCTCATGTGTGTGAAAGGTGATTGGATCATGGGTCAATGTACTGATCAGTGGAATCATCCAATGATGAATCATAGCTCAATGTGCTCTCTGGACATGGGGATGATCGGAGAGGAGTTATTGAGGACATGACCTAGAAGGGTGTGTTCTTGTCCCTGGCTCCTCACTTTTCTCTCTGTTTCCCAGCTGCCTTGGGTTGAGCAGCTCTCTTCTGCCAGACCCTTGTACCATACAATTTCTGCCTTGGAGCTGGCCAACCATGCACTGAAACCGAGAGCCAAAATAAACCTCTCCTCCTTTAAATTGTGAGCCCTGTGTATTAAGATGGAAGATTGATAGTAGATTGTAGACACACAAATAGGGAAAATATAGGTTGGAAGGAGATATAATAGCCTACAGGGGGGATAGGAGTGTCCAGAGTGGATGGAATGAATCACAATGTAGTGCAGAGTAGCCAGAGAATGTGAGTTTCACCAAATTATCCAACATACCTTTGGAGGGGGCTCTTCCCACTCTTATTCTGGTGGAGGGAGCTCCCTGACCCTGTGACCATAACCATTGGCCCCTTTGAGTTGTCTCAAATAGCATCAGGAGGCCGCTTCCACTGGTCAGTGGATATAGCCTGTCCCCAGGGAGGGGCCGAGGTCTTGGGCATCAGCAAGCTGGACTTCAACATCTAGAGAATGGCTGTGTGTGTGGCCCTGAGTGGATCCACACAGGACCCTGAGGGACAGTGGTGCCATGGAGGCATTGGCCAGCGGCTGGCCAGGAAGGTGCTAGCCAATGCTAAGGTGGACTCAAATGCACTGTGCCCCCCTCTTCTTGGAAACATTTTTATTACTTGACTTCTGGGGCCTCACAGGCTCTTGGGGTCTCTACACCCTCCCTGGCCATGTTTCTGGCTCCTGTTCACAGCCTGCAAGTGCAGGTGAGCCTGTGGGCCAAGGCCCCCTCCTCTCCGCCACCTGTGCACACGCCTATCCATTCTCCAACCTTTAAATACCATTTATAAGCTGAAGGCTCTTTCATTTTTATCTCTAGCTTGGACCTTGCGTTGAACTCCAGACTCATATCTTCAACTGCCAGCTCGATAGCACCACTGAGAGGTCTAAGAGGTGGTGGTGGCTGGTAAAGTTCTCCACTCACATGTCTGTTATGGGGACCAGGGTGACTGATACCCACTGTCACCTTGCTGGCTCCACTGTGGTAGCATGCTAAAGCTGTGCACCCCCTTCCCAGCCATAATGGAGCTTGGAGCTGGGGTCAGCAGGGGCAAAGCCGGGAGACCCATTCCTGCAGGACACGAGAGCCCGTAATGGGAGAGTTTGGCATTGCCCTGAGGAAATGCCCTCCTTGGACTTTGCTCAAGGCCTTCTTCCTTCCCCTCCTGTCTTGCTGTCAGGCCTCTGTGACAGGAGGGTGCTCCCTGCCAGCTCCTGCTGTCTCCCTTGACCCCTCACAGGCATCGCCCCAGCAGAGCTGTCCAGTCCTGCCTCCACATGTGCCCCTCGGAGGACCCAGCTGAACAGTAATGCCTCAAATTTCACATGTTCAAACAGAATTAACTAGAGGCCCTGCTGCTCAAGAAACCTCCTCCTGCTGGGTCTGTATGAGCTCCATAAATGGCTACGCTGTCTTTTCAGTTTGGCTCACGCCGAAAAAATACCATTATTATCCCAGAGCCCCTATTCCTGTACCCATAATTCCCTTCTCTGGGCTCCCAGGCCAGAACAGAGCCCCACTGCCCCTCTGAGGCCCACGCTCCCACCATTTTCTGCCAGGCTGGGGGCAGTTGTGCCATCCAGCCCCCCACTTCCGGTCCTGCCCCCTCTCACAGGGTGATCTTAACATTCTGCTCAGGGACACTTTCCGAGTGTCAGGTCCCACCAGTGCCCTCCTGGGACCCTTGGGACAACCCCCCCAGTATCACTGGATCCTCCCACCTGCTCCTCCTCCACCTCCTAAGTCACGTGTTCTCAGGGCAGTGCCCGCCTTGGACCTCTGCTCTCTCACACCCTCCTGGCCCCAAAGATTCCTGAATTCTGTCCTTCCAGGGGTAGCACAGGCACAACCTTCCCAGCTTTTCCTTGACTGCCAGTGCCCGGCACACTTTGTTCCCTCGCCAGGGCAAAATCTGACAAGATTTCCCTTCGTTTTGTGTGTGTGTGTGTGTGTGTGTGTGTGTGTGTGCATGTGCGTGAGTGGTGTGCAGGTGTGTGTGGTACTGAGGATTGAATCCAGGATCTTCACACTGAGCTATGTCCCCAGTATTCTTTTACTTTGAGACATGATCTCACTAGTTTACCCAGGTGGGGCTTGAACTTTCAACCCTCCTGCCTCAGCCTCCCCGAACACGAGGGGTACAGGTGTGCATTGCCTTTTCCAGCATTTCACATGTGTTTGTAGGTTGACTCCAGCTGTGACAGTGGAAGCTCCCTGGAGGCAAGAAATGGGCTCTTTCTCTCTCTGTATTTATATATGTTTCTGTTCTGTGCAGTGCTTGGGGCATAGCAGGTTTGTAATAAATATTCATTACATGAATGAAGAGTGAAGTCACCCATCAAAGTGCCTGACACATAATAGTGTTTGATAAATACTGGCTTTATACAATTTTGACTGTTTATATTTCATAAAATCCAGAAACTTGCAGAGCAGAAAAAGAAAAAAAATCCTATAATCCCATTGTTTGGAAGCTCCCTGTTGACTTTTGAAAAAAGACAAAAATAATATATTCAGACAGTTAGAAAATTCCATTTGATATCAAAAGGCATAGAATGAAAGCTCCTTCTACCATCACCTCCCTCACTGACCCTGACAACCTCACGAGGACACCATCCCTTCCGGGGGCAGGAAGGAGCCCATCCAACAGGGGTCAGTGGCCAGGGACAGATGGGGGCCAGCCAGGAGCCAGCTACGGGTAGTGTTAGATTCTGACACTGACACTGCCTGTTGTCATCCTTCTGCTCAAAGACCACCAGGGGACCCAGCGGTATTAGGAAAAAAATTCATACTCTATGGCTGTCTCTAAGGCTAACTCTGATTTTCCAGCTCCTACTCTCACCCTTTCTCACTACACCCCGGCAAAGCTGGTCTCATTCTTTCCTGCCTCTGGGCCTTGGCATATGCCATTCTATTCCAAGAAAACCTTCTTCCTCCCCTCTGCACGCCAACTGCAACTCCCCTTTCCAGTCTCTGCATAATAAGAGCTGTCCTCACAGTATCGGAGTCACTTGGAGAGTGTATAGAAACCCAGAGTTCTGTTGTGCCAGCTCAGGGGGCTTTGCATTATGAACAAGTTTCTAGACACCTGTCATCCCAGTACTCAGCAGGCTGAAGCAAGGAGGATTTCAGTGAATTTGAGGCCAGCCTGGGCTACATAGCAAGACCCTGTCTTAAAAAAAAAAAATAAAAAAAAAAAAAAAAAAGAGGAACTAATAAGTTTCCTAGTGCTGCCACCACCATCAAGAGGACCTTACTTTGGGAGTCACAGGGTTAAATAATGATGTTTCTCTTTAAGATGCCAGCCCACAGATTCCTTCTGCTGCCCTTTTCTTGTATCTGTGCCTTTCTTTTATATCACACCACAAACTTTTAATTCTAAGCTTATTTGTGCTTAATGACTATCTTGCTTCAATCCTCCATCCTTTTTGGGACCAAAAACTAGATGCCGTGCAAAGATGGTTCTGAGTACTATAGTAAAACTTGCAGAATAAAAATAACCAACGGTGACCACTGCTGATTGAGTATGTGCTATGTGCCAGGCAACAGAATGGGGCAGGATCTGTGACTCTCTATTTATTTCTGTATCCTGAATGCCTGGTCCACAGCAACAATCTTTTTAAAAAGAGTTTAATGAATTAATGAATGAAAATATAGTCAGTCCATCATAGCTGCAATTTCCACGACCTTAGATTCAACCAATTGTGGATATAAAATATTCAGAAAAAAAAAATTGCATCTGTACTGAACATATACCTGTCTGTCTTGTCATTATTCCGTAAACAATACAGTATAGCAACTATTTACATAGCATTTACATTGCATTAGGCATTATAAGCAATCTGGAGTTGATTTAAAGTATATGAGAGGAAGTGTGTCTGTTAAAGGCATATACTACCCCGTTTTCTATAAGGGACCCGAGAACTGGTACAGGGAGCCCAAACCCGTGGATCCCTTGTCTCCTCCTCCTGCTTATGTGGAAATTACAGCACAGTAATAAAAAAGAAGAAAGAAAGGGGCCGGTGGGGGGGACTCACAGGCTGGTTTTTTTTTTATCGTCATTAAGTATAAAGCAGAAAATAAATAAGAAGATCAAAGCCACGCCAAAAAGAAAGAGACAAAAATGAAAGGAGTGGGAAGGAGGGCGGGAAGGGAGGAAGTGGAGACAGAAAGCCAAGGGGCTGTCCACGCTGGGAATCGCCTCTCCTCTTCCGAGCGTCCGCGGGCTACCTGCCAAATCAACTGATTACATCTGTAGGCAGAGTTGCCTTTTTATTTCACACCAATTTTCACGGGCAGCGTAAGATAAAAATGGAAGAAGCAAAGTGAATGGGAAAAGATGATTGAATGTTGATGTAAAAAAGGAGGCGTGAGGAAGTGGCAGGAGGTGGCTGGAGAGTGTACTTTGAATTATGCAGGTTTCCCCCACCCCACTGTTCCTTTCTTTATATATATATAATATACATATTCTTGGAAATCCTCTGCCTTCTCTGCCCAGTAGCCTTGGCCTCAGGGACGGATGTACCCTGGACCCCTGAAAGCACTGTGTCCTCTCTTCTGTTCCTGACCCTGGGATCTCAGGGCCTGGTGAGCAAGAGCATCAGAGGCACAGGCAGCTGATGACTCACAGCATGGCCATGAGTCAGTCTCTTCTGCCCCTCGGGCTTCGGTTTCCCTAACTTGCATGCGATGTTACTCCCTCACTTGATGATGCCCGGGAAGGCTGACCCCAGAGAAGTTTGAGATGTGCTTTGTGAATGTCAAGGGCTACGAACAGCCTCTATAACCCCAGCAAACAAAGTGCAGGCGCTACAGACCCAGAGTGGTGACCCCTCATCGGAAGGCAGCCCGGGTCGGTGCCTGGAAGGATTCCCACCCAGCCGGATACCCGAGCCCTGTCTGCAAAGGCTGCTGGCCACTGTGGGGGTCCTGCATCCTACAAACCCTTGGATTGACACCCACCACCTGGGGGACTTTGGGAGTAGGGCCCTGCTGAAAACCTCTTCTGTGAAGAACTGGCTTCCAGGGTCCTGGATGCTGTTTCATACATTGTCGTTGACAGAGGCAGGTGTCAGGCAGTTGCCCCTCCAGCGTCCCATTTGCTGGCCCAAAGCTAGTAGCAGCATGTGGTTAGACAGAGCAAGGCACAGGCAGAGTCAGAGGTGGCTGCACCTGCCCCCTCCCTGGTGGCCTGGCACCTCAGCACCCCTGGGCTCCGAGGTGGAGTGCCGCACCTCTGTGGAGAAGGGGACAGTGGGGAGAGGCCCCAGGATGACTCTGCTGTCCCTCTGTGGGGGTAACTTCTCTCGACAGGTAGGTGGGCATCCCTGGCAGCTCCTTAGAACCATGGAGACTCAGCAGAATGAAGCCCAGCGAGAAAAAGGACCTGTCCCCAGCTTGTAGCTTGTTAGAGACAGCAGGGTGGCTGGGTTCTATGGTGTCTGCTCCTCTCAGGGGCTTGGTACCTGTGCTTGTGCACATGTCTCTATGTGCATAATTTGGTGTGTGTGCTCATGCATGTGCTATGTGGATGTGTGCGTGTGTCCATGTGTGTCTGTGTGCTTGTGCATTCGTGTGTGTGTGTGTGTGTGTGTGTGTGTAGGGGGCAGAGCTATGCACAGTATACCCTTCAGGGAAGCAGGCTGCACGGGGAGACCCATAGCTCCAGGTGTGTGCTTGGCTCCTCAGACAAGAGGTGGGAATGACAGGCACATTTGCCTCATAAACTCAGAACAGGCCCTGCCTGGGGAGAAGTGTGTCAGGAGTTGTGTGAAACACCAGATGAAGTTGTTGCTCCTATTCCCTCTTTACAGCCCCTGCGAGAGCTGCATGCACAGAGCCTGTCACTCAGCCTGTCGGCCAGGCAGCTCCAGGCCTGTCAGCCCCTTGTGGTGGGTGGGGAGGACGTGGGAAGGTGGAAGGGGTCTGTTCATTCCCGAGTCCTCCAAACCTGCACAGTGCTTAGCGGGAGCCCTGCACATGCACAATTCCAGAGAGAGGGATCTGTTGTAGGAAGCCAGGGAACTCCAGGAGCTGTGAGGTGCTGTGGCCCCCAAATGTCACATGCCGTGGGTCATGAGGCATTGCCCTGGCTCCTTGGTGGTCCCGGTGACAGTAGTTATCCCTGAGGTGGGGAAGAGGTAGCAGGTCATTCTCATGTCATCTGCTGTCTTGGAGAAGCAAGAAAAGACCCAGATGCAGATGTGGAAGGAAGTGGGGGCACCTGCTCTACTCCCCTGGGCTGGCAGTAGACCCCGTGGGTGGCCCACTCCTTGCTCCTTGGAAGGCCCGGCCTCAGTGGACAGTCCACACACGTGGAAGCTTCCCCACCCCAACAGCAGCCCTGGGCTCGTTGCCCATGGGAGGGGCCACACTCCAGAACAGCTGAAGAAGGAGGAACAGCTGCCTCAGTGTGCTCCCAACCCCGGGCTGGAGGGGAGGAGGCCCCTGAGGAGAAAGGCTCAGTTCCCCACCAGTACTCCAGCCTCTTGTAGGCCCTGTGCAGTGGTAACCTGCTCACTAAGGCCTCCTCAGTCTCCCCTGCTTCCCTCCCTCCCCTTTCCACTCTGTGCTCCCAAATAAACCACCAACATGCAGTTTTTGCCTAAGGGCCTGCTTCTGGGAATGCCTCAGTGGAGACAGGAGGACCCTCCAGTGCACGGTCACCTGAGCTCTGAGTGTCCCAGCTCTCCAGCGCTGCAGCTGTGTGGTGCCAGGCGGGCCTATCCCTTAACTTCTGAGCTCCTGTTTCCGGGTTTGTAAAAAACAAAGTGAATGCTGCACAGTTCCTTGAGTTGAAAAAAAAAGTCAAATTCACTTGGGGTTGCCACAGGGCAAAAATGCAGGTGGTATGCTGTATATCTGGATTACAAGATTAAAGATCAATACAGTGTCGCACAGAAGCAAGTGTTAAGTTGGGTGACAAATTTGAAATAGAGTTGGGAACGAGCGAGGAAAGATGCTGTCAGAGAAGGCCGCTTGGAAGAGGTGGGTTTGGATTGGGCTTAGATGTGTCCAGGTTTGTGCACAGGTGGCGTCTAGCACCAGACTCTGGGGGAGGGAGGGGAGCAGGTGCTCATACGGCCAGAACGGAGCTTTCTCAGCCAGGGGTCCAGGGCACTGGGCCACTAGCTGCTACCTCCTTTGCCACACGGGAGGCGTTAGGATTGTAGTGATGTCACTTTTCATTTCGGTTTCCTTTTTTTCGTGGCTATCTCCAATTTCCTAGAACGGAGGGGACACAAGCATGGGAACAGGCGAACCGTATCCCTTCCCTCCCGACCTCGTTACATCTCATCTCGGTCGCACCCCTTTCTTACTTTGCCAATCTCGTGTCCTCTGAGTCCTCCCTTTCCCACTCCCTCCGTCCCGTCCCGTGTGTCTTCCTGCCTTCCGCTCTCTTCCCGTCATACCCCTCGCCATCCGCTCCATCTCACTCTGATTCCCCTTCCCTCCCTGCTTCTTTTCCCCTCTCCGCAGCCCCATTCCCACCACTTCCCGCTACACCCACCTCCTTCCCCACCGCCTGCGTGTCTGGCGTAAGAAGGGATCCTCCTCTGCACACGCGGGGACTTTGGAAAGGAGTCTCCTTGGCACAGCTCCAGGGCACAGCCTGAGGGGAGCTGCAGCTGAGGCTCCGGCCACTGAGAGCCTCAGAGGGCGTCTCGGTCACTTTCTTGTTGTTGGGATGCAACACTGGACATGGTGGGCATCGAAAGGCATGGTGAAACGTCGGTGGAGGAAAAGCTGCTCGGGTCTTGTTAGCCAGGAAATGCGGTACAGAGAGAAGAGATAAACGCTTCCGGGTCATGTTCCCAGTGACCCACCTCTTTTGGCCAGGCCTCACCTCCTCACAGAACACTCAACACTGACCCTCCGATCCGGTCATCCTCCAGTAGCCCCTCCTATGACTTGGGGGGGCATTCTAGATTGTAACAGTAACAGGAAGTGGGGGCTTTGGACCTAACAAGACAAATCACCCAAAGGAAGTGGTAGCCACACTGCTGTTTCCGGGAGGAATGGAAGATGTCTCCGTAGACTGGGCCTGAGCAAGGCCTCCCTGGCATCCTTCTCACCTTGCCTGGTGAGCTGGGGCCAGGCTTCCCATGCACCAGTGCCCAGTGGGGAACTATGCCTGTTCGGAGAGGGGTGTTCTCCACTCTGTTTTGACTGTGGCTGCCGGGCCACTGCAGGAGGCAATGCACCAGTAACTGAGACTCAGATACTGGAGCCCAGCAGCCTGGTGAAAATCAGGCCCTGCCCCTCACCAGCTGTGTGGCTGATGTTGGCTTCCTAACAGCTCCGTGCTGTCTCTCATAATCATCACGTCTATCTGACCTGGGGGTTGTGGGGGTTAGGTGAGCTATGGCACAGGAAGCCCTTGAGTCCCCAGAGGGCTCTGCCAGCTTCAGCTGCTGTCATCGTTGGTTCTCATGGAAATGGAGGATCTGCCATTCGAGGTGGATTCTCTAGGACCTGTGTGTGCTCCAGGGAAGCTGAGACGCAGCTTGAGGTCCTCTAGCCCTGTCCAAAAGCCAACTCAGGATGTGCCCAGCGCCCCCTGGCAGTGCACCCCACAGTGAAAGCAGACTGGGATGTTGCAGGGCTTTGAGTCCTAACCCTTCTACCAGCCTTGACCTTTACCTGCTGGGTGGATTCCCCATCCTGCCCTTGGATCTAGGAGGGTAAAATAACTGGGTGGACTCTGGTGACTCTGGAGCCTCTGCTTGACCAGAAGGGGTAGCAGCTGTTTGCTAGCTCATGCCTCACCCCAGCTCCTCCACCTCTCCTCCCCTCTTCCTCTTCCTCCCTCCTCTGCATTATGCCCACAGAGGAGATGGAGCCAGGAGGTCTCATATTGCCTGCTTAATGGCTTATAGATCGCTGGTGAGTTGGGCCTGATGGAAGTATCTGTTAAGGTTGGCATTGGGATCCTGAGTCAAATGGCCCGAGACAGATTCATGGCCGTCTTCCAGGCCACCCTGGGAAAATACTCCCCGGCAGCAACCTCAGCTCTCGGGAGCTCCGGAAGCCCAGGGAGATGGAGGGACTTTCGGAGAGGCCAAAGCCCCCAGTGGCAGTGCTCTGCAGTCCTATCTAGAGTGCAGGGACCCTCCAGAGGCCAGGGTGATACTGGCTGAGTACGAGCTGGACTGTGATCAGAGGACTGATATCCAGATTCACCAAAGACAAGTCCAGAAAGTGCTCGTTAAGGAGCCTTAATTTAGAAAAACACCCAGCCAATCTGAATTATGGAACTGTAAAATACAATTGTAATACTCTCAAGTAAATAGGCTTCATTAGAACCTTATAAAAATACACAAAGTGCCTCTGTGTGGATGTGTGTGGAGGGGGAGAGAGACAGAGAGAGACAGAGAGACAGAGAAACATCCTTGTTCTGATGGGATTCACGACAGACCAGGGAAATCAGTGGTGTGCAATTGTATTACTTGGCGCTTAGTCAAATTAAATTACCAAAATGGCCAATCAAAGAATCTTGAGGACCTGGTAGATGAACAGATGAGTGACGAGTAACTGCCCATCTGTGTGTTTGTATGCAAATTGGCCCTTCCCCGGCAGGGCTCCATGAGGTTGGCTTTCTTCCACAGTTTAAACACCTTCTTTTCCCTCCAAATACCACGCCTCATCTGTTGTGATGCCCAATGTTCCCGGGTCCCATTTTGCACAGGTAAATCCCTGGCCTTCCAGAGGGAAACGTGTCTGTTCTCCCGCGAACGGGGAGCAGAGTCCCTTGGCTGTTGCTGTGAGAGAACTGGAGTTGAGCCCACCTGGAGGCTGGGGTTTCCCAGTGTAGGGAAAATTGCTGAAGGTCTAGGGAAGCTCAGTACTTTTCGGAGGCTTTCAGAGCTGGGATGTTTCTTGCTTCTGTCTCCCGGCTCTTTAAGAATCTCCTGGCATTCACCTCCCAGGGGGAGGCCTGGCATTTCCATCGCCATGGCTGGCACACTGTAAATTTGGATATGAGCAGAAAATATAGTGACATCAAGGTTATGTGGTCCTGCACCTGACAAGACTGATGGCCCTCAGCCACCAGCATTTCCCAGCTCCTTCTGGGTTTGCACACACTCCCTCTCCACCTCTCTTTCTTTTAACTTTTTTTTTTTTAAAAAGAAAACATTTTCAGAGACTTTAATAACTGTGGAAGGGTGCTGTAAGGCGGGCAGGGAAATCGATCATTTTTATTCGGTTGTGCGCTATAAAATGTAAGTTTGGGCAATAAATCTTGTTACCTTGAGGGGAAAGAACGGTGTGGTTGGCCGTTAATATGACTCCCTTTTGGAGCTTTTAATGAATGAATGAAGCCCCTGGTCTGAGTAATTAAGAGTGATGGCTCCTACCTCCTGGTGGGACTGTGGGTTCCCCACTCAGCCAGGGCTGGGGGCAGGGCTCACACTTTCCTCCCATGCAGACAACCGCTCATTTCGCATCACCTTGTCTGCTTGTATCCACCATCTATCAGTTTGAATCAGTGTCTCCGCAATGCACACGAAGAACCCACTGTGTGCTAGGGATTTAGCTCAGTATTCCACCACCTGCCTCCTAAATGCAAGGTCCCAAGTTCGGTCCCAGGTATCCAAAAAAAAAAAACCCCACTCTGTGCCGGGCGCCAGGCTTAGTGTCATGGAGGATGCAAAAGAGTATCTGAGTCCCAGACAGGTTGCCTAGCAAAAGGCTCTTCCTCAAGTTCTGGGGTGATGCTGGCGTGGGGGAAGGGAGTGAGCGATGGGGGGCTGAGGGAGGGATGTTGCACTTGAGTCCATGGGGCAGCACGTCGTGGGGAGTGAGTGGTGGGACACAGTTGCTCACCTCACAGCCACAGCACAAAAGAGAGTGGAGAGTCCCGTGCTTCTCTTCAAGGACTCACCTCCAGTGACAGAAGCTTCCGCTAGGCCCCATCTCCTACAGATCCCCCACTTCCCAGTAGTACCCAAGCTGGGGACCAAGCCTTTGGGGACCATTCCAGATTCAAACCACAGCAGCCTAGGTCTTTAAATATCATCCTGTTATGGGTTGGGCTTCAACCACTATTTCTTCGTGAATTCTGGGGGGACAAAACTTCACCTTGTCGCAGACAGACCGTTGGGGTGGAGGCTGGCTCTGCTTTCTTCTCAGGCAGCACAAGTGGGGGAGGGAGTCTGCAAAGAAAGGTCTCATAGGGGATGAGACAAGAAGGGGCCCTGCTGCCCGGGGGTTGGGGGGAAGTCTGTGGAAGCATTTAGGCCACTGCTGCCCATGCACAACTCCCCCTTTCCAGCCACTCCTTTAAATGATAGGCCGGGGTTCACTAGCGCTCCGGATGTGGCTGGCAAGAAGCTGCCTTAACATCCTTGGTACATAAGTGGCTCTGCAAACAAGGGCAGGAAGTTCAATTATTCTAAAATAACCTGCCTCTGTTTGCTTCTCAGACCTGGGCTGTTTACCCAGGTGGACTTGAACTTTTCCCCTTCAGACCCTAACATGACAGTGGTTGGGTCCCCTGGGGTGAGGGCCTGGGCACACATCATCTCCTTGAACTTTGTGTGCTCGGGACCACAATTTCTGTTCTCACAGTGAGAAAACTGGGGCCGGGGAAAGTATTTATCCAAATCTCCCAACTTGAAATGGCCAAACCAGAATTTGAAGCCATGTCGGTCTGTTCCAAAGAGAGCCCTTTCTGATATATGGAGGTGCCTTGGCGTGGAGACCCAGCTTTTGACTGGCCACCTCGATCCAGCATGGCCTCCAGGAGCAAACACAACAGAACAGGTGGTTAAATGCATAGGAAGCTAGGGTGTCAAGCTATGTTTACAGCTAGTGCAGTGGGCCAGTGCAACATCTCAGAAAACAAAGACCCCTGGCTGCTTTCCTAATCTGGACGTATGCTTTTAAAGATGCCTGGAGCACACTTGAGTCAGAAGCACTAGGACAAAAGCATAACATGTTTATGCGCTGTGAATGTGGGAGGGACACACTCTCCTGGGGACACGAAGTAAGTATTCACGAGAGGTCTGGGTGTATAAATTGCAGTATATTCCTACCAGGCAATGTTATATGCTGTTGAAAATTAATTAGAGTGGCTTCAGCGTGCTCCCTGGGGTATTGTAGAGTAAGGAAAGCAAGAGGCAAGAAACTGAATATCACATAATTCAGTGAAATAAACAATGACCAGGGCCCAGTTGTACACATATAATAAGTACCTATATGTATATAAGTGAACCCACGTGGATGTATATAAACAGTTGCACACACATGTTACATATATGCATGCATGCTGAGTATATGGCCACTGTAGTCAGCCCTCCGCATCTGTGGTTTCTGCAGCCATATTGTGTCCATTAATTGTGATGTTATAGTTGTAACTGTAGTGCCTAGCAGATTAGCAAAGGACCCAGAGTGTGGATATATCTGGGTGTATCTGAGCTGGTCATGCGGGCATGACCTTGGGTACTATATATGGTCCTGGGCTCACTCATCCCTGGTTCTGTTCCCTTGCAAGGCAGTTGCCCTCCCTGCCTTTCTGCCATGAACTGAATCCTCTGAAGCCATGAACCAAATTAAACCTTTCCTTCATTAAGTTGTGGGTATCAGTTACTGTGGTCTAATGATGGGAGAGCTGACTAATGCATGTGGATTCCATCAACCTCAGAAAAAACAAATTTTTCTTTGAAATTGCATCCGTACTAAAGATGTGCAAACTGTTTTCTAGTCATCATTCCCTAAACAACGTGCAATATCAACTGTTTCCATAGCACTTACACTGTATTTATTATAAATCTTCTAGAGATGATTCAAAATATGTGGGAGGATATGTGTAGGTCATGTGCCAATACTATGTTTTTTATGTAATGGACTCGAGTATTCAAGGTTTATTATCCATGAGGAGTCCTGGGACAAAACTCCTGCGGATATGGAGGAGTGACTACTTTTATTTATTTTCTATTAGTACATATTTACAGTACATAATGATTACATTTATCATGGAGAGTTGGCACATGTACCTAACGAACCTTAATTCCTTTTCTCATTTTCATCCCTTATCCCTTCCATCCTTCCCTACTCCTTCTACTTCTGGGTCCCTTTTCCATTTGCAAAAACTATTTACAAATTTTTCAGTTTTTTTTAATCCATCTCCTTTCCCTCCACCACCTCCCTGTCCTTCCATCTCTTGCCCCAGCTCCATTTGAAAAAGATCTCCCTACTTTTTATTATCTATCTTTTATTTGGCTCTTCATGTTTTGGGAGGTTTCTCATGTAAGAGAAATCATGCAGTATTTAAGCTTGTGTGTCTGATTTATTTCACCTAATATCATGGTCTCAAGGTGCACCCTTTTATCCATAAATCCCCCATTTATCTTTCTTTATAACAGAGTGGGACTCCATTGTGTATAAATGCAACATTTTCCTTATCTATTCATCTGTTGCCGGGTATAGGCCATTTCCAAGATTTAACTATTATAAATTGTGCTGCTATAACATGGGTATGGCTGTGTCACTGTCATATGATGACTTTAACTCTTTTGGGAAGATATGTAGAAGGGGAATAGTTGGGTCAAATGGAATTTCTACTTACAGTTTGTTGAGGGACCTCCATACTGGTTTACTAGTTTCAATCCCGATAACAATGTAGCAGGGTTTCTTTTTCACCACAGCCTCACCAGCATTTATTATTATTTGATTTCTTGATGGTTGTCATTCTTTCTGGAGTAAGTTGGTGTCTCAGTGTTGTTGTAATTTGTGTTTCTCTTATGATCAGTGAAGTTGAACAGTTTTTCATGTATTTATAGACCACTTGTACTTGAAGTATCGATTCATTTTGGTTGCCCATCTTTTGATTAGGCCTTTTACTTTGGGGAGGGTCTGACTTTTTGAGTTTTTTATATATTCTAGATGTTATTCTTCTGTTAGATGTTAGTCTTCTGTGACAGATATAGCTGGAGAAAAAATTTCCCACTCTGTCAGTTGTCTCTTCACTCTGTTGGTTGTTTCCTTTGCCTTGTAGTCTTTTCTTTTCTGTTAAGTTTACTGGTACATTTTAGGTGTACATTATGCTCATGTTCATCATAGAGGATTTGTACCTGTACGTGATATATCTCGAGTCTTGTTTTTCCCCACTCCCTTTCCTTTTCTTCAATCCCTCCACCCCTCCCTATTTAAACAAAACAAAACAAAACAACTTTGTTTCTGTTTTTTCCTTCTTTTCTCTTATTTCTCCTTCCCTTCTTTTCTCCTCCTCCTTCCCCTTCCCTTTTGGACCCTTTCTTCCTATTTTACATGATCTTTTATACATTTTGGTCCTCATTTACTTTTGCAGTTTCTTACACTAGAGAAATATTCGGTATTTATACGTGTGTCCTATTTATTTCACTTAAGAGTATGGCCTCACTGTGCACCACAGCTACAAGTAGATTTGGAAATTTAGCCAAGTTGACTATATTGGTTCTGCCTATCTGTGAACATGGGTATATTTCCATTTTTTGGTGTCCTCTTGGATCTCTTTTTTCAGGGTGATGTAATTTTTGTTGTAGAGATCTTTCATTTCCTTGGTTACGTTAATTCCTGAGTGTTTAGTTTTTCTTGGTGCTATCGTGAATGGTATTGTTTTCCTAATTTCTGTCTCAGTGAGTTCATTATTAGTGTATAAGAATGCTATTGATTTTTGTGTGTTGATTTTTTTATGTTGCTACACTGCTGAATTTGGTTAATTCTAGGGGCCTTGTGGTAGAATTTTTTTAGGTCTTATAAGTAGAGGGTCATGGAATAGCTAAATTTATAATAATATGATTATGAAGAAAAATACAGAAGGTCCCCGAGTTGGTTATTAACAAGGATTCCCAGTAGTTCTGACTGAGGGAGAGAGAAAAGGTGGCAAGAAAAGTCAAAAGAAAAAAGAAAAAAAAAAGAAAGAAAAGTCAGAATAACAAGCACAAAGAAAAATTAAAAGCACACACTCAAGCCATGCATATGACCACATTCATGAATTTCTGTAAAGGCATAGGCATGTGCATTAATACATCAAGGAAAAGTTATAAAAGTTCTCTTTCTTGAGCCAAAAGGGAGCAAGAGAACAGGTCCTAGCAGACTCAGGTATTGTACAGGGGCTGGGGGCTGCTATAAGGAACTCACCTTGTTCCCCCAATGATGTACACCAGCAAGATTGTGTTTATCCCCGCTCTTCATTCATTCCATTGTGTGGTGCTAGGGACCAATATGAGGGCCTCAGGGATGTTCGACAAGTTCTCTACCACTGAGCTGCAACCTTAACCCACTTGTTCCACTGTGATTTGGGGGTCTCCCCGGTTGCAGCCTTGGAGCCACCACTTGGCTCAAGGGTAAGCTGAACAGTTGAAGGAGACTGTATTAGACTAGTATTAGGGCAGCCATAACGTTTGTCATTCCAGGAGGGAGCCCTTGAGAGTGATCAGGAGAGCTTTCGGTTCTACCAGGACAGCAGGTGCAAACCCGGGGAACCTGGATGTAGGGTCACCCTAGCTAGGACTCCTACGCGGGTCATATCTTCTGTGCAGCTGTGAGCGTTCACGTATCCAGGACTCCTCCTTGTGATAACTAAAACAGCCCTTAAGGATCATCCCACCATGGGAGGGAAGGCCCTTTTCCCTCAAGATTGTGGGGTGACTTCCAAGGTCCCTGCTCAGCTGTACATGCCAATGCCGCAGACTGTGCAGGTCTGGGATTTCTGCCTGTGGCCTCTGAGGGTTCGTGTGGCCCTCACAAGACTGAACCGATGATTAGACTCGGCTGCGAGGACACTTTGCATCTAGCATTAGCGGCTTGGATTACAAAATGGGTGCATGCTGGTCAATATAAAACTGTAAGTAGACTGACTTCCAAGATGGCTCCCTCAGGGATGTTTCCGTCCCTTCTCAGTATCCTAGGAAGTCTTGTTTAATTCACTGGATCCACACAGAAATGCTGACTGGACGAGGGGATGGAGAAAGTGATGGAGAAGTCATATTTTTTTCCAAGCTATATAACTAATTTGAAATGCCATCATTTAAGGTCACAGGCGGCAACACTATTTTTTTTTGTTATTTTTTGGGTTTTTTTTTCTCATTGTGTTTATTGGTACTTTTCAGGTATACACTACAGTTACATTCATCATTGGGATCTTGTACCTTTACATGATGTGTCTTGGTGCTCATTTTTTTCCCATCCCCTTGTGCTCCCTTCACCAGCTCCCCCTCCCCTATTTACAAAGACTTTGTTTCCATTTTTTTCTTTTCTCATATTTTTTTTCTTTTTCCTTCTTTCCTTTTCCCTACCCTTCCCACTTCCCCTACACCTTTGGCCCTTTTCTTCCTATTTCACATTGTCAGTTATACAATTTGGATCTTATTGACACTTTTAGTTTTTCACACCAGAGAAACTATTCTGTATTTACACATGTGACTTATTTATTTCACTTAAGAGTATGGCCTCTATATGCATCCATTTTCCTATGAATGACTCTAATTTCTCATTCTTTATGGCTGTGTAGTACTCCATTTTATAAAAAAACCGAATTTTCTTTATTCAGTCTCCAACTGATGGGCAAATGGGCTGTTTCTAAGATTTAGCTATTACAAACTGTGCTGCTATGAACATGGGTGCACATATATCACTGTGGTATGATTCTTTTCATTATTTTGGAAAGACACCCAGCAGAGGGACAGCTAATTCAAATGGAACCTCTAGTCCTACTTCTTTGAGGTATCTCTGTATTGATTTCCACAGTGATTTCACCGAGGAGGAACACTATTTGAAATGACATAAGAATAAAGTTAACACAAAGAAAGGAGAGTGCACAGGTAAGGATGGGAGAAAGACATGGATGATACTTTTAACCCCTAGATCTACCCATACTTGAAGTCCAATCCCCATGAGGAAGGAAGAGTGAAGGCTCCCAAAAATGTCCACAGCATCACCAGAACTTGTGACTATGTTGCCTTACATGCAAAAGAGTGGTTGCAGGTATTATTAAGTTAAAGATCTTGACATGGAGATATGATCTTATTCAGCTGGGCTCAATGTACTCACAAGGGGAGCTGAAAGGACTAGAATCAGGAAAAGAGATGTGATGCCAGAAACAGAGGTTACAACTGTGACATTGCAGGCAGGGAGCCATGAGCCAAGGACTCTGGGCATCCTCTGTCACTAAAGTTGCCCGGGCTGGGCTTGAACTAGTGACCCTCCAGCCCCAGCCTCCCAGAGTGCTGGGATTACAGTCATGTTTCACCACTCTTCAAGGAACATCTTAATTTTAGCTGCATGAACCCCATTTTGGACTTCTGGCCCCTGTAAGAGTAAGACAACAAATGTATGTTTTTTTAAGCCACTAAATGTGTGGGGATTTATTACAGCAGCCACGAAAAATGTATACTCCAGCTTCCTGGTTGCTTGAACCAAACGTGCTTAAGTTAGACTTGCTGTTCTATCACGTGTAACCCCAAGAATCCTGAGTAGTACCCCAACCCCAGAGGGCGGACGTTTCTTTTCAGAGCAGCCTCACTCACTGTGAAACTCTTAAACTCACTTTCATGTGCATTACCTCTGAAGATCTGAAACGTGGGATTTGAAAGGCGCACTGAGGAAGATTTGTCCGACTTTCTCCTTCAGCGAAAGAGGAATCACGTGACAGGGCCAGCAGGATCACGTGACTCGCCCGGGCAGTAGATGGGCTTCGTACCTATCCCGAGTTCTGGGTCCCAGCTTCAGAGGGCTGGGGCATCTGCGAAATCTCAGAAAAGAGTGTAAGACAGTGTGAGGATGTATCTGGGCACCTTTCTCCATGCAGCTCCATCCATGCATGGTCCAGAGCCGCGTCTTCCTCAGGCTGCTTTTGCAGCCAAGAACCCTGTAGATCCAGCGCCCCCTGACCTTGGCTCAGCCCCTGGCTCTGTGTCCAGCTGCCCCATCTCCTCACACTGCGCCCCCACCTCCCTTACAGGATACATTTCTGTGGAGAGGTGCCGGGGCTGTCCCTGAGACCTGTGTCTCAAGACGGTAGAATACAGACACCGTCTCTTCTTCCAGATCTGATTGTTTTGACAGCGTTGCCAAATTACAAAGCAAAAGCCCCCGTTTGGTGACGAGAGAAGCAATATTATGGCAGGGACGCCTCATTCCTTTGAAAATCAGCGGTAAGCGAATTTGCATCCACTTAGCAGTAAATATGTCTGGCTGGCCACCACTCCAGTGTGATTTAGATGCACTTGGGTCTGCTTTATTATTTTATGATGGAGAGAGAGAGAAGAGGAGGGAGAACGAAGGAGGGAGAAGGAGACGGAGGGTGATTTCTTGGCGAGGGAAACCAAGGATGGGAAGTTTCGCATTTTTGGCAGGGTCTCTTAACTTGTGGCACAGCTGGGCCAGTTGAACCAGGGTGGGCAAATCTTTGCCGGGAAAAGAAACAGCTCCCTTTCTGTTTAGTGTGTTATGATTTAGAAGACTCTGAAGAACCCTTGGCATGACGCGCTCTCTAAAACCCTCTTTAAAATTCAACCGGAAAGGCCCAGGGAAAGATATAGAGGCCTTGGCAGAGAGCTGGAGCTGGAGACATTTGCCGGCTCGCTGCCCGCCGGAAGGAGTGTTTCATGCAAATTTGTTTAAAGTCCCAGGTCAGTAGCTGCTGGGAAGGAGGTCCGCAGCTCTCACTCGTTTTTAAGACAAAAGTGGACCCTATCTCTTTCTGATTGGAAGGAAGCCAGCCAGTCGCTGAGTGTTTTACATTCTCTGCGCAGGAATGCCCTGGGTGACCCTCTTCTCTTTTTTTTTACTCCTGTGCTGGGATGAAAGAGAAGTCTAGCTGCAAAGATGGAGGGGCGCGATGAAGGTATGAAAGGGGGTCAGGGTGCAAGTGGCTTCTGAAGTGAGAACAACCAGATTGGAAACGGAGTAGCGGGCGAGAACCAAGATCAGACTTTTTTTTTAAAGTGGTGCTGGGGATCAAACCCAGGCTGTCAACCACGCTGGGCAAGTGCTCTACTGCTAATACACTCCGAGCCCACGACTGGAATTTTTAAAATGGCCTTCGAGGCCTCCTGAGCTTGAGCTTACTACTGCCCTGCTTAGAGTGCTTCTAATTAGCAAGTACAGAAACTCAGGCAAACAAGCTAAAAAAACACAGAACAGCCTGTGTGGTGGCACACACCTGTAATCCCAGCACTCTGGGAGGCTGAGGCAGGAAGATCACAAGTTTAGACCCAGCCTAAGGAACTTAGTGACTTATTCAGAAGTTGTTTCAAAATTTAAAAAGGACTTGGGAGGTAGCTTAGTGCAAAGGTCCTGGGTTCAGCACTCAGGACTGCAAGAAAACACAGACACAGACACAGACACAGACACATACACACACACTCACACACACACACACACACACATATGCAGACCAGAGCACTTCAAGTAAGTCTTTTGTGTCCATCTGCGCTTCTCCACCCGTGGATGGTAACAGAGTCCTCCCTGTGCTTTGCTGGCATCCTCCGCTTTACCCTTTTTACACAGCATTGCAGCAATCTGCTACCTAGACCACTCTTCCAGGGGAATACCGATAAAAGTAGCCGACTGTCATTTATCATTCACTTTGTGACACAGAGAAGTGAGTGACGCCACCATCCTGCAGATCGTCAGAGGCAATCATGCACCTGCCAGAGTGTATGCCTGGCACCTTGTTATTGTAGTCGGCATTCATCCTGTCTGGTAATCTTCGCAACAACCCTGTGAGGCAGGGATTATTGGGATCTGCATTTTGTGGACCAGGAGAATAAGGCACAGAATGGTTGACTAAGTCACGCAGAGACCCACAGCCAGTCCCTGGAAGAGAAGGCCTTTGACTCCAAGCCTACACACAGTCTCAGCCATAAAGAATTTGGCTTTAGCTCCAATTTCACAGCTTGACCTTTGCTGAGCCTGGCTGTGTGCCCTGGAGTGTGATCTGGTCCCTGCCCCAGGGGAATTCTGAACCTGACAGGATGATGGGCGTGCAAATGAGAAATCAAGAAGCTATGAGAAGTGACAGAGGGAAGGAAGCTCTGGGGACCTGGCTCCTAGCTCTGAGTTTGCAGCTGTCTCACCTGGAAAGAGCGGGCGAGGCTCTTCCATTCCTGGGTGGCACAGTAGCTGGCATGAATGGAGGTGGCTGTCATGCTCAGTTCCTCAAGGATTCAGGGCCTGGGCGAGGTGGGGGCGGGCACACAGCGGAGCCGTCACAGCCACACACCAAATGACAGCAGCTAGGGCCAAGTGTTCTCAGCAGCAGCCAGCTGTGAGCACCCCCATGGCGCTCACCTGGTGGCTGCTCCAGGCTTGTTTACTGTCTCTTTTACTGGATCTGACTAGTCTAGAAATAATTGCACTAATATTATTGACATTAACAGTACAGCAGGATGTATTCATGTTGTGCTTCTTCAACTAAAATTCAGTCTCATCATGGCTCTTGTGCAGAGTGGTGGGTGTAGGTGGAGCTGTGGCCCAGGGGGAGAAGCCCGGCCGGGGCACCACACCCTATCTGGATGTGGGTGCATTTGGTGCCGGGGGCTCTGAGCCCAGATCAGGGACCCAGAGGCTGCCGGTGAGGGACGGAAGCCTCAGTGGGGTTGGAAAGGTGGGTTCAGCCCTTGGCATGTTTTCCACCATTTTGTTCCCTCCAACTCCCGGTCTGTAGCTGGGAGCCTCAGCTTGAAGGGGGAAGCATGTTTCAGGGGCTCTCCTTTTGGGGTCCAATGTGGCATGACTTGCCAATTCTGGTGTGACTTTTATTTCAGAGGTACAAGAAAACCTTGATTCACAAAATTTAGACTTACAATTCACTGGGTTTAGTTTACTACCCACTTGGGACTTAAATACAAAAAGGCTTCCTGCTACTTTTTTTTTTTAATTCTAAAGAGTGCATAAAATGTACACATACAGTTTAAAGAATAATAATCAACTAAACCACCCATATAGTCACATTGAGCTTGAGAAACAGAGCGTGACTAGTCCCCAAGAAGTCCTCTGTGGATTCATTCCCCTTCATATCCAACCCACCCGCTTCTCTACCAGAGCTTACGTCTAGCCTTAGTTTCACACTAATCATTTCCCTCTCTTCTTCCTGAAGTTTTACCAGGCACATAGGTATTCCTCAGTAATACATTATTTAGCTCTGCCTGAGTTTTGAACTTTATAGCATAATGGAATCATACTGAGTATTTGCTCCCGTGTCTTGCTTCTTTGGCTCAATAATATATTTTTAATGTGAGTAGTTGTGGTTCCTTCATTCTTACTTCTAAATAGTATTTGGGCATATGAATACACTGCAATTTATTTGCCCAGTTGACTGCTGGTGGAAATTTGGGCGATTATGAATGTTGCTGTAAATATTGATGTATAGAACTCCTGTTCGCGACCCTAAGTACGGAGCTCAGAGTAGAAGCCTTGACGTCAAATGAGAATTTCAGGGTCCTCTTCCAGGGCTACTGAATTTGCACTTTAACTCTACCTACATGAAAGTCTGAGAGGCACCGTTCTGTACACCTAATTTTATATCTGGGACTTGAACACCTTACAGTCCACCCCAGCAGAGTAGAGCGGGCCACAGTTACAACACCTCTTGGTATTAAAAACTTTCCCATCTGGCTGGGGTGAAATACAGTTTTCTTTGTTGTTCTCTCGATTATCAACATGTCCCAGCTGATGCCAATGCTATTGCTCTGATGCCATACATAGCGTCACCACTGGAAGCCATGACTTTTAAAATGTTCGTGGACCTGCATACTTTTCCTCCCAGGAAAGCCCCATTTATGTTTCTGTTCATTTTTCTGTTGGGTCCAGTTGTTTGTTCTAATTGACCGTAGGAGTTATTTTGTTGGAGGAACTTTACACCTTTGCCACGTGGAGGAGACCATGCCATGTGTTCAGTCTGCCATTTTCCTTTCCCAGAGCCAGTGTCCCAGCCAGGTTGGGATCAGGTGATAGAATTCAGGTAAGGAATGACAAGTGCGTTCATTTCCCTGTTCATTCACAGGGACTGTGCTGACAGATGAGGTGGCTGAAACAATGGAAAAGTATTTTCTCACAGTTCTGGAGGCTGCGTGTCCAAGATCAAGGGTGGGTTCCTTCTGCTTCCTCCCTCTTTGGCTTGGGGCAGTCACCTTCCTTCAGTGTCTTCAGGTGGATACTGCTCTGTGCACGTGCATGGATGGCTCCCGACCTCCCCTTTCCTGAGGACACTGGTTGTGTTAAATCAGGGCCCACTCTATGACCTTGCTTTAGCTTCACTATCTTTCTTTTTGGTTCCATTTTCAAGTTCAGTCACATTCAGAGACACCACGGTCAAGACTCCGTGGTCAAGACACTGTGGTCAAGTGTCAGTCGCTTCTACATCTGGATGTTAAAATCATCCCACAAGATTTTCCCAGCATTTCTTGACCTCCTGTGTTAATTGTGGAAGCCACGTGTTCTCAGTGCAGCCACAGAAGGAAGCAGCTCTGGTCCCTGTGTCACAGCATGGAGCCGAGCTGCCAACCCCATTGCACACTATAACTGTATGTGGAAGAGAACCAAACGTTGGCTGTCCAAGACCCCTGAGATTTGGGGATTTGTTGCTGCAAAACGATCTGTCTAATGCCATTTTTGCATGAGGTTAGACTGTTTTTTTATATGTATGCTAGTATTTTCCTAGTCTGGTTTTGGAACTAAGAGTATGCTAGGCATTAAAGAGGGTGTGAGGCAGGCTTCCTTTTTTATTATCTAGAAGTGTAGTTCCTAAAGCACTTGGCAGAAATTGCTGATAAATCATTTGGACCTAGAGTTTTCTTCCTGGAAGATTTTAGACTAATAATTCAATTTCTTTAAAGGTCATTAGATTCTCCAGGTTTCCTCCTAGCTCTTGCTAGGTTGTATTTTTCTAGAATTTATCCATTTTGTCTAAGTTTCATGATTTTCCACAACCTCTTTCCATCTGTTTAAGGGTAGCAGCTTTTGAAGTTTCGTCCATTTTTGTTCTGAATAAGGTTTGTCATTCTCTCTCTCTTCCACCCCTTCTTCATTTTCCGCTGATTAATATTGCAAGGGAATGATTATTTTTAAAAAGTCTTTCTCAAAGAACTGGCTTTAGGCCTTGAGATTTCTTTCTATTGCACTTTATGCCTTTAGCTTTGCTCATAACTTTAATATTTTCTTTTCCCTGTTTTCATTAGGTTTATTGTACTGTTCTTTTGCCTCCTTCAGTTGGATGCATGTCATTAATGTCGAGTCTTTAACTCTAATATAAGCAATAGCAAATATAAATTTTCTTCTTAATGTTGTTTTAGTTACACCCCCACAATTGTTATATGGAATAATTTTGTTATGACTTAGTAATTCATATTTCTATTTTCTACTTTTCATATTCATTCCCTCTTTAAATCATTAATGCTTAGATAAGTCTTTTAAAATGTTCAGATACAGTGGACCCTTGGTTTATAAGCTCAGTTTGTTCTTGAGAGCTGGTTGTAACTCAAGCTGGTTGGCTGAAGACTCGGGCTCCTCTCCACAACCTTCAAAGTCTCTCTCCTGTGCACAGGCAGATCTCAGTGTCCTTAGAGAGACACTGGCCCAGGATTTCTCAATTAACCCCACACAGGAAAGGATGCTGCCATGTTCCTTCCAGAACTCTTTAATGGTTAAATCTGTTATCTGAGACCATCTAGAAGCACAAGCGGCCAGCTTTCAGGTTGTAATTAAAGACTCTGTTCGTAAGTTAAAACTAAATTCAGTCATAACCCAAGTTGTTCGTATATTAGGCTGGTCATAGCTCGAGGGTCCACTGCACATGGATTTTCAATGGGTATATCTTTATTATTAAATTTCTCACTCAAATTCATTAGGCATAGAATTCTTTGAGGCCAATTTTGTGGTCTAACACATAGTCAATTTTAAAAACTACTACATTTATGTTTTTAAATAAATGTGTCTTCTCTTTATCGTTGGGAGCAATTTTCTACATATGACTGTGAGTTCTTTCTTGTTTGTACTGTTCAAATTGTGTGTATTCCTGGTAAATTTTTGCCTTCATGAGCAATAACCAAAGCAGTTCTCTTACTGTGATTGAAAAATTTTCTATTTCTCTTTGTAGGTTTGTCACCTTTTATTTTATGTATTTTGACCTTTGCTTTTGGTGCATAAAAGTTTAGAGTTCTTGTATTTTCTTAATGAATTAAGCTTTTTACCCTTGTGTAGCAAGTCTATTTTTAGTAATGCTTTCTGCCTAGAAGTTAATTTGATCAGAGATCTATATTTCACTGCATTGTTTAGGTTACTATTTTTGTTTAGTATCTTCTACATTTTTAGCTATAATGTTTGTTTTTGACTTTTGATCCATGATTCTTCTGTCTCCTCTAAACCTGGTTACTTACATTTTATTTAAAAAGTATGATATTCTTGGTCTTTTAACTCAGAAATCAAATTCGTTCTCAGTTATTGTGGCTAGTGGCCTGTTTGAATTAATTTCCACTACCATTTAAGTACTTTTTGTCTGAATGTTTTGTGTCTATTTTTCTTTTTAGAATGTTTTAAGTTTTTAAAAATTTATTATTATTCCACTTTTCCCATCTAATTGGGAACTATGTACTTGATTCTTATTTTATTTCAGAGTTATTCTAGTTGTTTTATAAGACTACTTTACTTGATAAGCTTAAAGTTAATAAATTCTTTTCCATTCCTCTTGAATCATATAATGATGTTGTTAATTCTGATCCACTCTCAAATTATTGGCTACTATTTTTTTTTTTTTTTTGCGGTATTGAGGATTGAACCCAGGAATTTTTACAGTGAACTATCTCCCTAGTCCTTAAAAAAATCTTTTTCAAATTTATTTTGAGACAAAGTCTCACGAAATTTCCAAGTTGTCCAGGTTGGGCTAGAACTTGCATTAGTCCTGCCTCAGCCTCCCAGAATACTGAGATTATAGGTGTGCACTACCATGCTTGGTTTGTAATTAAAAAAAATATAGTCTGTCCTCACACATCTACCCATATTCTTCAGGATCCTTGTAATCAGCACTCCAACTGCATAGATGTGGTAAGCATGAGGCCCTGTCATTATGGCTCCCTAGGCAGTGGTGTTAGACACTGGTGTGGGATTCTTCAGTGACAGCGAGAGCTTCCTGTAGCATCCCCAGACCTCACTGTCCACTCTGCCTCTTACTGCAACTTCATCCTTAGCTTCTTATGGTTCTATGGATGTGTTTTTTTGTAATACATTTGGGGTTTTTTTTTTTCTTTGTTTTTGAGACAGGATCTCACTATGTAGTTGCGACTGACTTGGAACTCACTATGTAGCCCAGGCTGGTCTTGAACTCATATCGATCCTCCTGCCTCAGCCTCCTGAGTGCTGGGATTACAGGCATGAGCCACCACACCCGACTATGTTTGGTTTTAATATTAGTGTGGAATTGGTCTCATCTAGTGATTGGGGAAGTGTTTATTTCTCTTCTATTCTCTGAAAGTATTAAATAGACAAGAGTATCCTTTCAATAAATGTTTGCAGAACTTGTCATGGGGCACATGCAGTTTGTGGAAAGGCTTGAAATTATGCATTGTACTTCCTTAATAGATAATAGGACCATTCAATTTACCTATTGCTTTTTGAGTCACCTTTGCTAATTTGTGTCTTTCAAGAAAAGTGTCCATTTAATCTAAGGTACTGACTGACTACCCTGTTAAGTTTTTAGTGTCTGTAGGATCTGGAGTGATGTCTCCTGTTCCCATTGTTGGAAATGCCTGTCTTCTTTTGTTCCTTATTACTTTAACCAGAAGCTGACCTCCAGAGTGATCCAACATTTATTCTTTCCTTTCTTCCTTCTCTTCCTTCCTACTTTTCTTTTCTTTTCTTTCTTTCTTTCTTTCTTTTTTCCCTTTCTGTGGCACTTGGAATTCAACCCAAGGCCTTCACACTGAGTTATACCCTCAGCCCTTTATTTTGATAGTTAACTTTATATTTTGAGAAACTAAATTGATATGTTGTCTGGTCTGGGTTTGAACTTGAGATCTTCCTAGCTTAGCCCCTCAGAGTGCTGGGATTATAGGAATACACTGCCAAACTGGCTTCATGATACTCATTTTTGTGTATTTTTTCCATTTTATTTTATTTTATCTGTACTGTTTCTCTCCTTTTCCTCTCCTGTCTTTGGGCTTATATTGCTTTTTATTGTGTAGTTTCTTAAAATAAAAACTTTGTTAGGTCATGTGAGATATTGCTTAGTTTCATATATATAAATGTATATATATATATATGGTTGTAAATTTCCCTTGAAGCATTGTTGTAGCTGCATCCTCAAAATTTTAATATTATGTGTTCTTATTTTTTTATTTAGCTCAAAAATATTTTCTGGTCTCCCTGTTATTTCCTCTTTGACTTATTACAAATGTATTGTTTAATTTCATATATTTGTTAATTAGCCAGATATATTTCTATGACTTATTTCTACTTTAATTCAGCTGTATTTAGAGAATATATTTTTTGTAGCTAAAGTCTTTCCAAATGTACTTTTTGCTACAAAATTCAGTCTATTCTCTTGGATGTTCCATATGCACTTGAAAAGAATATATACCCCCAGATACGTTGTGGGTTGGAGTATTTCATAAATGTCACTTAGAATAAGTTGATTAATACCACTTATATCTCTATGTACTTACTGATTTTTCTCACTTAATCTAGTACTGATAGAGGGATATTGAAGTTCCATCTATATTTGCATACTTATTTATTTATTTTCAGCTCTGGTTATTGCTTTTTGTATTTTGAAGTTCTGCTGTTAGGTACATAAATCCTTAAGATGATTGTGCTGTCTTCATGAATCGATCCTTAATTATTAAGCAATGCCCTCTTTATCTTTGGTAATCCTTCCTGCTCAGAAGTCAGCTTTCATAACTTTTAATAGTCACTGTGGCTTTCTTTAAGGTTTGCATGGTTTACACATGAGTGCTTCATTTTCTGTCAATTTATTTGTAACTTGCTATGTGTTAACATTTAAAGCATGTTTCTTATAGAAGCATATAGCTGATTTTTTAAAAAAATGTATTCCACCTGATAATCACTGTCTTTTAGTTGGCTTGTTTTAATTATTTATATTTAATATTATGATTTATGTGGTTTGATTTAAATCTCCTCCATTGCTAAATATCTTCTATTTGTCCCATATTTTCTTTCTGCCTCATTCATGATTAATTAATTAGTTTTATCTACATTATTGGCTTATTTGTTATTCTCTTTTAAAAGTCTTAATGGTTGCCCAGAATTTTTAATAGACATCTTTAATATCTCATAGTTTTTCAAATAATATAATGCTAATTCATTTGTCATGTAAGAATTTTATATTTTCTATTTTTCTCTCTTATGCTTTGTGCTATTCATGACATTCATTTTGCTTTTACATACATTATGAACCCCAAAATATCATTTTTTCCCTTAAACCAAATTATTTTTGGAGTGTCTAAAACTGAAATAATAATATTATTTATATTTATTTTCATTATAGCCACTTTGGGAGCTTTTTCTTATTGTGTAGAGTCAAGTTTCTTTTCGGTGTCATGTTCCCTTTGCTCTAAGAACTTCTTGCAAGGATAATGTTGCAGTCTTAAAGTAGTGCTAGTTAATTATTTTCAGATTCTATTTGTCAGAGAAAGTATTTTCTTCTTCATTTTCGAATATTATTTTCACTTGCACTCACTGAAATTGTGTATATGTAAGATCATTTGTTACATTCTTTAACTCATATATGTGGTGTGATAAAAAAGGTAAATTTTTGTAGTTAAAAAATTATTATAGTGAAGGATGCAGTGCCATTAATTCCTGTACAAAGTATTCCCCCTTGCTTTCAACACACCTATTCCATTGCTCTTGTCACTTTCTGAAGCATTTCTGAAAGCCTTCTTTCATGTGTGTTTGCAATTGAACTACCCTGGCTGCCTCTGCGCCCTAAATTGATTCAAAACATTTGCCTTTCACCATCACTTTCACTTTGGAAAAGAGCAAGAAGTTATATAGTGCCTGATCTGATGAGTTAGACAAGGATACACCATAAAGTTTATTTCTATTGGATGGCACTGAGCACAGCATTCAGTGTATTTTTGATCACACCTTATAAAGAAACTCAGGAAAGAGGACTTCCAGAGCTGCTTCAGAAAGTGGCAAGAGCAGTGGGAGAGGTGTGCTCAGAGCAAGGGGGAGTAGAGTGATAGCTCAGTTGTCGAACTCCATTTGTTCCAACTTTGTGTTTGAACACTGAACAGTTCAGAACTTGAATGTATATTTTCCCCATAAGAAATAATGGAAACCCGAAAAATTGATTCTGAGGCCCAAAAGTCCTATCTATAAATTCATTTTTCCAGAACTTGAACAAATTTCACAATGATTTTTTTTCTTTAACTCCGCCATGGTTCTCACAGTTTTCCTCTTAGCTTTACTGCTGGTGTCACTAACTTTCTTTGGAGTCATGATTAGGATATTTTATGCAAATACAGTACAAAGAAGAAGCACAATGATAAACATTTGAACCATGATCACAAGTATTATATGTTCCCTGGGTGAGAGTGGTGCTTAGAATGCAGTGTCACCCCTTGTGTCCGCCACTGTATTTTGAGACAGGTTGATGGCAAAGTGACGAAGATAAGTCACTTTCTCTTCACAGAGCCAAAGTATTGGACACCCACAACTCTAAGAAGGAGAGGTTTATGTTGGCTCACAGTTCATAGAGGTTTCAATCCAGCAGAAATTGATCTCTCTGGGGAAGCAGAGAGAGATCAAGAGAGGAGGGTAGATAGACCCTTCCAGGCCAAGCCCGAGTGACCCACCTCCTCCTCCCAACTTCACCCAACATCACATTTAGCCATAAACTCATTAAATGGACTCATCCACTGATGATTATCAGGCCACCATGATCCAGTTACCTCCTAAAAGCCTGAACTATTATCACATGGGGATATAGTAGGATATCTAGATATAAATCATAACAATGTCATTTATTGTAATTATGTTTTAAAAATATGAACACTTACCAAGGATGTTGATCATACTTCATATTCTAATCCGGAGTTTTCTTCTCAATACACACACATTCTTTTTTGTGAATTTCAATTTCTACAGCTTCTACTGACTCATACTTTGCTGTGTTGCATGTACTGATGGTGTCATCGAGGGAAATCTTTCTCTTTGATATTATCTTTTTTTTAATTTCAGTACTCTTGATGGACTCTTATAGTTTATCTCAGCTGAATTTCTCTGTTCATTCGTACATGTTTTCTACCTTCCCACAAGATCCTTTTTCATTTTAATTGTGGTTATCTTTAGTCCAAGGTTACAGAATTTCAGTTAGATAGGAGAAGTAGATTCAAGAAATCTATTGCCCAACATAGTGACTGTGGTTAATAACAATGTATTATACTGAAAATTGCTGAGTAGATTTGAAGCGTTCTTATCACAAAAACTAAATAGGTGAGCCAATATATAACTTGATTTACCATTCCACAGTGTAAACATATTTCAAAGCA
Source organism: Fukomys damarensis (assembly GCF_012274545.1). NCBI lineage: Eukaryota > Metazoa > Chordata > Mammalia > Rodentia > Bathyergidae > Fukomys > Fukomys damarensis. The sequence continues at coordinate 58,083,293 of NW_022900935.1, read as the reverse complement.
TCATGTTGTGTGTGATAAGTAGACACAGTTTTGTCAATTAAAAACAAATTTTACAAATGACTGTTTTAAACTACGTGTCACATAGTTCAAATTCTAGGGATATGGAAGTCTGCTTGTCTTGGCTGTTTTGTCTCTTGAATATTTTCTGTTTTCTTGCCTTTTTGTATATCTTATAATTTTTAATTGAATTCAGACTTCATATTAAGAGTAGACTAGCATTAGGTAAGTATTTATGCCTAGAAATGGGCATTCCTCTTGTTTTGGGTCATTTCTGTAGAAGGTAGAATCATTCTCCTTACACCAGAGCTGGGTTGAGGTTCCCTTGTTATAGTCACCTTCTCCTGAATGCCATCCTCTGTTTTGTTCTCCCCCAGCAGTAGACTACTGTTGACTGTTCTCTCCTGCAGGTTTGTGGAGGTGGCAGGAAGTTTGTCTGTTGACTTGTTCTGCTTCAGTCCCAGGGAGGCTCTGTTTATTCAGATTCAGGGCAGACTTTTCTACACTATGGCCCTTTTTGTCCTCTTATGGTAGCCAAACTGTTTTGCATTCAAAGTTGGTCTTGGGCCTGGGATTTAGTTCAGTGGTTCACTGCCTGCCTAGCAAGCAAAAGGTCCAGAATTCTATCCCTGGTTTTAAAAAAATGGCAACGTTGGTCTTGGTCTTAATGTCTAAGCAAACCTGAATCCAAGATAGTACCAGCTCCTCCTGCAGCACTGGAAAACTTTTTAATCTTTCCTCAACCACACCATGTCTTTGCCTGTGGGCAAGAAGCTTTGTTCTGCCTCTCCAAGTGATTCATGGCTTTTGCTTTGTAGGAGGGAATTGTCCAGGGAAAGCAGACAGGGCTGTGGTGGCTTCTCAGCCTGGTGGGCAAAGGGTTTGCAGTCCCTTACCTCTTGGCACAGACTTTTGCTTCATCATAGGGAAGGATCTGAGAAATGGGTGACCTCCCTTTTATGCCTCCCTTGCGGTGCCAGCCCATCACCTACTGCATGTGTGCACTGACGGTAGCTCTCCATGTCCTGCTGTGCTTCAGATCTCTTTCTGGAGTATTTGGAAGGGAGTCACAGGAAACCGCCTGTAAGTGGATGGAAGCCCGGTTAGTTGATCAGATGCCCCCAGCTGTTTGAGACTGGTGCTTTACTTGAAGCCTGACCTTCAGAATTCCTTAACATTGCTGATTCTCCTTACTTCTTGGGCTCCAGTACCTTTTCTGCCTATGCTCTGCCACAAGGGAGATACAAATGTATATTTCTTCTCTCCTTGAAGGGACTTGTGCCTTTTAAATTTTCAAGTTACTTAATGCCTCATGACCTCAGCTGTCTGATAAATTCCAGAAAAACTATGATTCTGCCATTCACTCAACTGTTCCCCATTGTCAGGATGAGAATGGTTTCCTTTCTCCTCTCTTTCCCCCAACCCTTCTCTCTCTCTGGCAGCTTTCTACAAACTAAGATGTGGAGCTGCCAAGAGCTTTTTCAAGGTACCAGACCCTCCATCCAGAATGGTGTCACTTTCCAAAAGAGCTCCCTAGGTATGAAAAGTGTGCCTTACAGAACAGTTTTGAAAGCTCTCAGCTATTATCTTTCAAATACTATCTTTTCCTCATTCCTTTTCATCATCAGAGTTCTGACAAGATAATTTCTGGGGAACTTTGTCTGTGGGCCACTCTATTCGTTGGAGCTTTCTGAGAGATCTGTGAAGCATGTCACAGGAGAGTGCCCCAATGGGACTAGCATTGGTTTCTGCCATGCTCTACCGAGCTGGGTGGGGCACCTGTAAATTTAATTTTTCTCTTCAAGTCTTCTGGACTATAGGCACCTAAAATTTTGACCACTAAAGCCACATGATTAGTTTAGTTACAAAATGTCAATGTAGTTCATTTTTCTCTTTCCACCCAATGCCAGGATTGAGTGAGACCGGGAAGTTTCCTCCATCCTCCCCTACAGTGGGTGTGTGTACGTGTGATCATCCTGAGTGATGAACACTCCTTGTGGTCTCAGGTTCTACTAGATGCGAGGTTCTCAGACTGAGGGTTTTTCTCCTGCCTCCTCTGCCTCAGACAACCATCAAAACAGAAGGCCTCTTCTTCATTTTCTAATCGAAACTTGCAGAGTAAAAACCTTCTTTGGCAGCTTCTGCTTCCATTTTTTTGAGAAAGTTCATGGGTTTCTTCTCCTTGTACCATAAGTGTATTTCAAAATAGGTATTTAACAGGGGTATGGGGAAAAAATAAGAACCAAGACCTTTCATGTAAAGGTACAAGATCCCAATGATGAATGTTACTGTACTGTATACATAAAAAGCACCAATAAACTCAATGAGAAACAAATAGGTATTTAACTCCCCACCCCCCAATAATTGTAGCTGTTTGAAAAGGATGGAGTCCCCCATACTACTGGAACAGAAGCCTGTGTGCTTGTGTTTGGTGCTTGTGTGGAATGTGCATGACCACACTCATGATTCATCTCCATCACCCCAGCCCTGGGCAGGGGAGCTGAGCCTCAGGCAGCAACTGGAAGAGCTGGGTCTACTCTTCTCTGTCACATACGAGATGGGGTGGGCCATGAGTGTTTATCGGCAGAGGGTCTTTTGATCACCTACCCTTAATGTCAGCATCATATATGAATTTTGATGCAAAATGGAGGAAGGTGGATTGTGTCAGGGCATTTATTTATTGGGCATCTGCTGTGTACCAGACACTGCTGGTCCCCAAGGATAGAGCAGGCATTGGAGACAAACAAAATCCACATTAGGGCTGGTGGAAGTTCCCGTTCTCTTGGCCTCTGAATTAGGTAAATCACCTTTGTATGAGTAGGAAATTTGAACCTGTGCTGAACATGTGCCCCTATCACCCTCTGAGGATAATCTTATTCATGTTTGTTTGATAGATGGAGCTACTGATGCGTAAGGGGAGAAAAGTAAATTGCCTGGGTTCACGCATGATAGGAGGAGCCAAGATGGCCCCAGGAAGTCTGTTTTTACTCACTGTGGGGTATGTGAAGGTAGGAAGCACTGGTGGGCCAAAGTCATTTTTTCCTTACTGTAGCATTTCTTTGGCCTAGACCCGATTCTCACCGGCCAGGTGGATTTGCTGCCAGACTTCTTGAAGATGCTGTTTAACATGTGGCAATCTGGCGATGCCAACATTGATGAGTAATGGTGATGCATGGGGCCTACAACTAAGCATTTTGTTTGGTTGATGTGAAGTAGGACAGTAGCAACAAATTCTAATCATTTGCCAAGACCTAAACTTCTTTTACATAAATGTTTCCTTTTAGAACAGTTTTTTTCACATTTGCAGAATATTGTGTCAATAGTACAGAGTGTTCCCTTCTTTCTCCCACTGTTTTCTCTGCTGTTCACATCTTAATTAGTACCACACATTTGTCACAATTAATGAGCCAATATTAACTAATTATTTATTAACCACAGTCCACACTTCATTCAGATTTTCTCAGTCCTTTCCTAATTTCCTTCTATTTTTAGTGCAGGATCTGATCTGGGATGTCACTTTGTGTCATATTTTTTTTAAGTCCTCCAGTTACAACGCACATGGTTCTTGCTTCTGGTGACCTGCACAGCTTGGGAGAGAGATGGTAAGTTGCTTTGTGGGATGATCTTCAATTGGGTATGTCCCATTTTCCCCTCACAATTATCTCGGGGTGCTATGTTTTGGGGAGGAAGACCACAGGTGAAGTGTCCTCACCACATCACGTCTAGGGTGCACACAGGGAGAACTGTTGATGTTCTTCACTGGCAAAGCACTCTTTTCTTTCTCTTTCCATACCAAGCTCCTTGGAAGAAAGACCCCAGGTGCAGCCTATCCTCCAGACAGACTGACAGCAAAGCCAACTGTTGACTGCCCATCTGCCCCCTCTCACCAATTGAATGCCCTTAGTGTCACCATTCCTCGTTCCCTGGGGATGCAGCTTGGGATGGGTGCTAAGTGCAGAGGAGAGCCCGAGAGGTGGGACTGCCAGTGGAAATGGCTAATGTTGACTCTGTAGGGCTTTAAAGCAACCTTCCTGTCTCTTCTCTCTAGAGAAGTCCAGATGGACCACAGTGTGTGGAAGAGGGAGGGAGCCAGAGAGACTTGAAGACTGCCAGGGCCTGTGTACAGGTATAAGGCAAAGAGAAATAGCATCAAGGGAGATGATAGCAGAGCAGGAGCTCACAGTTGATCTTTGTGTTGTGGGACCGATAGTGGTGCTGATAGCCTCTGAGTCTATTTTCTCCCTGCTGTGACAATGGTTTTTGCTGTAATTCTAAGTGAGTCCTGTGGAGTGAGCAGGGAGGATGATGCAGATTAGGAGCCTATGGAGTAGAGAAGCTGGTGCCTGCCCAAGGTCACCAGTCACTGCCATGTGGACATTCAGCCGAGTGTCCCTTTCCTTCCTGCACAGCACATCTGTCCACCTCTTGTCAGTCTAGTGGAAGGAGCCCAGTTGTTTATTACACAAAGAGCAGCAACATTAAAGTTGGGAAGTTCCCTTCAAGTCCAAGCCTTTAAAGAACATGCCCAACAAAGCAATCCACTTAAAATGCAAATTCCACTGACACTAATAAGCAATATATATACACACGCATTTACACATGCAAACGAGCAGAATGAGTGCCGGACTTTGTTCCGCAGCTCTCTGCATAATAACTATGTTCCAGACACTCCATCAGAGTGGAGCCAGAAGGCTGTCTCCTACCTGTACTTACCAGCCTCAGTCCTTCTGGGGCACTCACCAGACTGTGGTGGCCCACCTGGCCCCCCAAAAGCCAGAGTATGACCCAAGTCCAAGGCTCCCTCTCAGCTGTGTGCTGTGCTGTGAGTCACTCCCCACCCGCACCCCAGCCTCTGGTGCCAGCCCTGCTGCTCTTCCCTTCTCTGCCTGTAGAAACCTCCCCCAATCTTCCCAGAGCAGTCAGAGAGTTCTTGCTCATCACTGGAGCCTAGATCCAGCCTGAGAGCGTGTGAGCTCTCTGTCATCCTGGACTCATCTTCAGCATTGAACCCACAGTTGCCAAAATGGATCCTCCCTTTCCAGAAGAGCTCCAAGCTCCCAGTGCCTTCTCTTTAGACTACTCCAGATTCCTAGAAGGCAGATGATGTTGGGGGATTTTACCATTGGAGTCTGCAGCCAGTGACAAGCAGCTGTTCGGAAGAAGGTGCAAAAGCCTGACAATGCTTGGGTAGCCCAGGTACTCAGCCAGCAGCAGCAAGAGAGGACCTGTACATGCACTGATCTTTCATATCAGGAGTCCCGTCCACTTACTAGCAAACTGCTTTATTTATTTGTTCATTTGTGTGGCCATTTTCAAGTGGAAATCTTTCAAATGATTTTGACACATTCAGCTGCCTTCCTAAGTGACACCGAGCTCTAAGGTTCTCAGGATAAGCATTGTTGTCAGTGGTCTGCACAGCCATGTGGATCTTCGTGGGACCTGTAGAGTTCCAGCTGTCTGGCCTCTACTCTTGAGGATCCCATGAGGCTTTTTTGTAATGTACCCCAAGGGAGTTCCTGGACGTACTGCAATGCCAGGACTATATTTTTTGCATCGGGGATCAAACTCAGATCCCTATGCTTGCAAGGCAGCATAGGAACCACTGAACTAAATCCCCGGCCCTGCCAGGGCTATTCATGGAGTGCCTGGAGCAAGCTCTTGTTCTATCTCCCGGCTCCAAAAAGCCATTTCATGTACTATCCTAAGACAGAGGAGGTACCAGATACTAAGCTGATAAGGACAGAGACTGCACTTGATCTTAGCATAAAGTGTTTTGTATCCAACACTTACCTAGAACTTTTGAGAAAGGCAACAAAAAAGCATGCAGTGATTTCACCTGTAGCCAGAATTATATACATCAGCATATAGGAAGTTATCACTTGGTGATGGTTCGGGGTCTGTTTTATGTTATCAAGAAATTCTTTTCTGTCACATGCATTTAAATGTCAGCATGGTATTTCATATGACACACCCCAGCTTGTTGAACTTCCGTCCCACTAGGTTGTTTCTCTGTTGTTTATTGGCTATAAATAGTGCTCTGAGCACTTTGGGAAGCTAAGATAGGAAGATCTCGAGTTTGAGCCCAGCCTGGGCATCTTAGTGACTTAGCAAGGTCCTGTCTCAAACAACAAACAAACAAACCATAAAAGGGGCAGGGATAGAGTTCAGTGCAGATAGTCCCAGTAGTGCAATAATGATGATGATGCCCTGATAAATGTCCTTCACACGCTTCTATAAACTCTTCACTTACTCAGGAACGTCATTGTGAGTGAGCCTGTTGGTTAAAGGGCACACTTCTGCCTGTGTTTGGACCCATTTCAAATTACCCTCTGGCACACTTGTACTGATTTGCACATCCACCAGTGGTGTCTGAGACTCTAGTGTCTAAAAGCTTATACCCCACCCATCTGGCCCCAAGCAGAGTGTGGCAGAAGTGGTGGTGTCCCCAACTCCCAGTGTACCATGTCTGTGCTCCGCTTTCCAGACCTGCAGCTCCAGGCACACAGCAGACTCCCAATAAATATCCGTGGCTTATTGAGTGAGAGCACCTTCTCCCAGCCCCAGCCCCAGCCCAACTCCTGGCACTCCTGGAACCGCTGTCCTCCTTCCCCAGCAGAGGCAGATAATAGATGGCCAGGAGTCCGCCTTGGCCTCTTCTCCCTGTGTGATGAGAGGCCCGATAAATGTGAAGCGAGCGGCAATATTTCCTGAGAGCAGAAAGTGGCAGAATCCATCACTCTACCCCATGGTCCCTGCAGACCAGGCACAGAGCTGTCCGTGAGCTGGGGAGAGGCAGGGGGAGCAGGGCCGGGGCTGGGGAGAAGGTGGGAGCAGGACAGGATGCTAGGCAAACTCAGTCCCCAGCCACTGATCAGGAATTGGACTTGTAGCTGCCTGGGGTAAAGCTAAAAATGGAATTTTCTGCACCATCAATTCCTGGCTTAATGCACTCACCAGGCAGGGCTGGAGTGGGCACTGTAGAAAGGCCAAAGAGGGAAGGCAGGGGGAGGCCAGACAACTCCTGCCTGATGGGTGCCCAGGACAATTCACATTCAAACCTCTGGGAGTGGTTCTGGTGTTTCACGTAACTGTGCCCTCTTTTTACTCTCTCCGCCCATCCTTCTGTCCTTTGGTTCACCTTGGGTTCCCACGAGAGTTGGAAGGAGGGCTAATGGCAGATGGCTAGTGTCTGACACATCACAGCTGGAAATGCCGCTCCCGCTTTGTTGTGGTTACTATTCCTGCGGCACAAAGACTGGACTTCTTTATCCCCAGGCTGAGCCCTCCACAGAGGAGGCTGCAGTGAATGGTAAGGGTCACAGCCAGACTCCTGAGGCCAGGAGGAAGTGCATCCCATCACCTCTAACTGCTGAAGATCCTGTGCTGGTCCGTGTGGAACACTGATTGTTAACGGCCTTGTGAAAGGCTTCTCTGTATCTGGGTCCTTCAGTAAGGTACCCTAAGAGTCTCAACTTGCTCGTGTGACTTGCTGTGACCAAAGGGACAATAATAATCTTGACTCAAGCAGAGCTTGCCAAGCTCTTAGGAGTTTCCAGGATCCAGTACATGCATTTCCCTTGTATGCACGTGTTTCCACCATGAAAGCACGCCTGTGCTGGCTTGCTGGAAGGGCGTGGGAGGTTTTATGCAAAGGAGAACTAGACAGTCACAGCTCAGGTCATTTGTGTACCAGCCAACTGGCCACTGATCTCAGACGCATAGATCAGCCCCACTGATCTGCTGGTCTGCTGGTATCAGCTGGATCCAGCTGACCAGGAGATTTACTAGAAATAATAACTGGTTTTTGTTCTGAGCAACTGTGATTTGGGGTGCTTGTTATGTAGCAATCACTAACAGATACATCTCCCTTATCTGTATGTTGAAATCCATTCCAAAGAGCAGCCTGAAGGAAGGGAGTTGGGACCCTAGAAGATGTAACCTGGAAAGTCACACTGAGTCTCTGGTGTTTTTCTGTGAAGTGAGACTAGAGGTAGTCAACAAGGATTATAGGTGTCAGGATCCTCTTAAATCCCACTTATCCCCAGTATTTTAGATTTTGCTGGTTTTCATAAAGTTGCATACAGGCTCTCTATAAAGACAAAGAGACTAAGAGTCTAGAAAGTTAAAAATTATGCTTTACTTTATACCTCCTCCTACTGCTCCTCATTCTGTTTCATTCCCTGGAGGGAGCCATTGTTAACAATTAGGTGCGTATCCTGCCAGGTATTTTTCACCATACACATTCACATTCACAAATAAAGGTATGGTTTATTTCGCAGAAAGGAAACAATGATAAAGCACTGTTCTGAGGCCTGCTTCTTTTAGTTAATGGCCCCATCACAAGCCTACCTCATTCATTTTAATAGTTGCATAAGGTTTCAGGGCATGGATATTCTACAATTTAACCACCTCCCTGATAAATGTTTGGATGGGTTTAAATCCTGTTAGTAAAACTGAAACAAACTTCTCTGTGTATCACATAGGTTGTGCATGAATGGTGATAATTATGTGGGATATACACCTAAAAGTGGAACTCTTCACTTTTTTTAAGTGTTAGTTAAGAGTCTCACTAACTTTTCATTTTTGACTTATATTGCCAAACCATTCTCCAAAAAGAGGGGATGGCATAAGAATGATCATCCCTCACCAGATCTTCCTCACTGACTTTGGCTAACATCAATCTTGTAAACTTTTCGCCAACTTGTTGGGGAAACAAACACTAACTCGATTTAAGTTATTTTTATTGTGAGTGAGATTAAAATAGTTTCAGATATTTATTGGTAATTTGCATGTCTTTTTGGTGAATCGCTTATTTACATAATTTGACTATTTTTTCTATCAGCTTGTGATTACTTTCTTATTTAATACAGCAGGTCTTTATATATTCTGACTATAAACTTCTTGTCGTATGTGTCCCAAACTTTCCTAAATTCATCATGTCACTGCCTCTTAGACAACCTAATTAGGAATCCGGTACTATGGATCGTAATCCATTGTCATGCGTTGATGGTCTCTCTGTTTAACTAATGGATGTAGTGGGAAGATGGAACCCTTCAGTACAGGTAGAGAGGAGGGAATGAGAAATGCTTGGACCCTGTACTGGTCTATTTTCCACTACTATAGCAAAATATCTAGATACTGTTAAGGAAGAGATCTATTTGCTTCACAGTTCCGAAGTCCAAGGGCATGGCGCCAGCACAGCTTGGTGCTAATGAAGACTTCATGGTGAATGGTATCACAGTGAGAGGAGTAAGAGGGAGAGATGACACGAGACCGGAAGCCAGTGATTGATTTAGCCATCAAGCTCACTCTTTCACAATGACCATCTCAAGAGAGCCAGGGCCCTCAAAGACCTAATTACTTCTCAGTAGGCTCCACTTCTTAAGGCTTCCGCCACTTCTTATCATCACCACACTGGGGACGAAACTTAGGGTGCATGAACCTGTGAGGGGTGCTCTCAAACCACATCCAAACCGTACAACCCTCCTAGCAGCAGTGCTAGGAGGCTAAAGTCCTCTCTGGTATCAGCCTTAGGGATGTTATGGCTGGAGGTCAGACCCCGTGCATTTGCTCTCCCATCCCATAGCCTCTCGGCCCAGCTTTGAAGTCCACCTGCTGAGGGCCTCCTGCCTCAAGTACCTGTGGCTCTGCTTTCTGCTTCAAATCTCTCCCCAGTAAGTTTGTCCAAGCTTCATGCGGGACAGCCTAGGGTGCCGAGGAATCTAACACCTCAGAGGTACCGCTTGGCCGCTCTGGGGACAATCTCAAAGCGTGTTCTCATGATTCTCGAACAGGTCCCCGGTGAGACTGAGTTTGGATCACCTACCGCAGCCATCGCATTCTCTCCCTTCATTGCCATGCCTTCTTCACCTAGTAATTTTTATCAGCATCCAAAGGAACCAGAAACTCTGTGGACTTCATGTAACCTTGGGTGCCTTTACGTATTGCTCACATATAAGTGATTTCCTCTAGACCCAGAGTTGGAGCTGCAGTCCTTAGCTAGAAACCACTGGACCAAAGAAAATTTTCCCTTTGTCGTCTGAACATTTTGATGAAACAAATGCACAAAAACCAGATAATCAAGGGGGAAGAAAAGCACTTCAGTTGATTAACATGCACATGTACACAGGAGTCATATATGATATGCCTTTTTTTTTTTTTTTTTGT
>NW_022900935.1:58058329-58072751 GCF_012274545.1 Fukomys damarensis | reverse complement strand
TTTTTTTTTTTTTTTTTTTTTTGGTATCAGGGATTGAACTCCAGCCCTTGTGCTTGTGAGGAAGGCACCAGAACCACTGAGCTTAATCATCAGACCAGGAGTCATTTATGATACAAAACACAAGGTAGGGCCAAATGTTTGTGGCTTAAGTACCTTCTTTAGTGGGGAGACCGGAAGTGAGGGCCTGTAGGTGATGCTAGAGGGAAAGTGAATGATTGTTAGAGGAAGTGAATGGTCCAAAGAGCAGACACTGGTCTGAGACAACAGTTCCTCCGGGCTATAAGGGTGGAGCTTGATTTTCACTCTCTTCTTAGCTAGTTCATCATTCCTGGTTAGTGAGATTTCAGAACACCTGACTTCCTGTGGCGAGGTACTTCTGATAAGGGAACTTCAGAGAAAAGCTCTCTCTGTGCTGCTTGGAGAGAGGGGATCACAGATGATGGAGAAACGGGGGTGCAGAGAAAGGTCAGAGACCCTTGATGTCTCTGCCTCTCAGACTATCTCATTAGAAACCCAACAAAATGGATCTTAATTCATGCTCTATGCATTGGTCGTCTCTCTCAGATAGTTTCCCCAGCTCGGCTAGGCAAAGGGCCACACTTTGGGGTGTCACTTGCTGAGCCTCAACAAGATACAAGAGCACTTTCCCTTTGGCAGGAGGGAGTTTCTCTGGCCAAACAGCTAAGGGCCACAATTTCCCAAACTGGGAACAAGTCTGAGGCACTTTGATCCTGGAGCCAGGGAAGGGGATGTGGGCAGTGGGATGGGGGAAGCCAGGCTTCAAGAAGAGACCCCCAGAAAGCTGCATCCTTTCTTGGCTTGAGGTAGGATAAAATGAATAAAGATAGGTAGGAAGGAGACAAGGAAAACTGTAATCTTAAAAGTGCACTTTTAAGAAAATTGCAACTTCAGGACAAAAAGTTGGCCAAGGTTATCCACATCTTTCCTCCCTGGGTTTGTTTGTTTTTTTCTTCCAGGTCTATCACACCCAAATCCCTATAGATACTATAAGTCCATAAATTAACCTACTTGATAAAGTCAAGGTAGACACCTTCATCCAATTAAGATGAAGAAACAGATTCAAAGGATTCAAAGGATGTTTTTGGTAAAACATCTTAGGTTACCCATCTTAAAGGATAGTATCTCCAAGAACACACTATATTCCTGACCCAGACAGCATGCTTCTCTCCTGAAGGTACACACTATTTTTTCAGCTTGTGTACTTCTTCAACTGTGCCTCCGTTTATGCCTCTCCCTGACACACCCTGCCATTTTGTTTTTGCTGTGCTGAGAATCAAGAACTTACTTGGTGAGCCGAGTTGAGGTCCCCATTTCTTCTGTGGCTAGAGGAGTGACAGCATTCAAGTCGACAGGTGTCCTAGAGTGACAACGTCCCTCCTGAGAGGGCCAATGGGGTAGCTGGATAAACAAGGCCAGCAGCACCACCACCACCTGGGCCTGGGGCTTCTCAGACAAAAGTCACCCATCAGTGCATCGCTGAGCTTCTGTTACACCTTCCAGTGCAAAGAGGTCACCAGTCCATGAATTCTGGTGGCTACAATTATATTAGTATTATAATCAACTAGTGTTAGACCATGGATTGCCACAGCCTACCTGTCTGAAACACTTTACTGAGGGCCTTGGGAACAAATCCAGAGTGTCTTATTACTGAGTGGCCTTTGCTTAAGAAGCCCTTGTCCCGAAAGAGGTTTCTGGCAGGAACTTGGTCCCAAGACATGAACCGTGGGTTAGAGTTAGGTCGGATGTCCAGCCCCTGGTGGGCAGTTCCCATGACTGCAGAGGAAACTGAGACCAGCCCCTTTCTTCCCTTCCACCTCCTGCATGTTCATCCCTTCCCCGTGTCCTTACCCTCACTGCCCAGCTGCTTGGGGAACCTCCATTTCTTTTACTGTACCTTGCAGAGCAAGCCAATGTTTCTTTGTCTCAATCTTCTCCAGTGTAGTTGTGCCCAGGGGCCTGCAGCCCATTAAGGTGTTTTCTTAAACAAAAGAACAAGTAAATCTTCCAGTGTCTGTGAGTAAGAGGCTCTGGATGCAGCCAGCTTTTAGAATAACCTGTTCTGATCTCCTTCCTAGCTACACCTATAAAGCCCTTATCAGCCACTGGTCTGCCAGGGAGCAATCAGAAAGACGAACAGGAGGGAGCTTCTGTCTGTGGGAATAGGGGGATTGGGTTGCAGCACTGGGGTCTAGGCAGGGGAGATTCCCCAGCCACCAGCCTGGAGAAACCCAGCAGGGAGGGATCTTTGGGGAAGGAGGGTGCAGAATGGGCTTCCCGCATCACAGCCTTGCAGGAACCTGACTTCCCTGAGGCCAAGAAAAGACTCTGGGGGACATCAGCTGGCTCTAGGCCCAGGCCAAAGTCTGCAGCGAGAGGAGGCTCGGTGACCTTGGGCAAGTTCTCTGGAAGGTGGGAAAAGGAGACAGAGCCGGATCCCACCTTGGAGAGAGGCTTACAGCCACTCCCCTTCCCTGCAGGACCCAGCATCACCGCTGCAGGGCCCCCGAGGCATCTGCCACCTAATTGCTTACAGCAGGGTAGTCCCAGCAGGGAGAGGCAGGGCGGGAAGGCAGCCAGGTCACCACAGGCCTGGGGCCCAGGACTCTGCAGCCCTCTTTAATGAAGAAGTAATTCAGTTAGCTCGGATTTCCCTGTCAGCAGCTTTTATTAAATGCAGGCACAGCCACGCTATTAGGAACCTGAGGAGAAGCGCAGGAAGCAGAGGGGATGGCGGGCAAGGCAAGCGAGGAGCGAGGCAAGTTGTTAAGCAGATTAGGAGGGGGGAGAAGGAGCGAAATAAAGAAAACAGAAAAAGCGAAATGAGGCCGCAGAGAAGGAAATCAAGCACAAAGCCACCCAGATGAGGGAAGGCAGGGGGCTGCGCATTCCGGGCTGGTGCGCTATTGTGTCTGCACAGCCTAATCAGGTGTTCGCACAAGCCCTCCTACTTTGAAAGCCGCGCACCATTCAGTCTGCCTCAACCCCAGGGCTGCTGCAGAATGGAGAGACACAATAATAGCCAGGCAGAAACAAACAGGATGCGCTGCCTGCAGCTCCCAGGCTCCCAGAAACTGAAGTCAAGGTGAGACGTTCTGCCACAGGGCCCACTGAGGCAGCACGGGGCCTCCTGGGAGCCCAGGGAGAGGGTGTTCTCAGTTCTCAAGGGTGCACCAAGAGCGGGGTTTGCCATACATGAAACAACCTAACACTTACTGAATGGTTTTAAGTACTTTTGTCTGTATGAACTGTTAAGGCATTACTATCTCTATTTTATAGATGAGGAAACTGCGCCTCAGAAAGGTTTAAATCAGAAGTCTACGAATATGCCCCACCTTCTGTCTGTATAAATAAAGTTTCACCGGCACACAACCACACCCATTAGTTTGGGTACTGTCTATGGCTTTCTTGCTACAAGGGCAGAGATGCATAGCTGTGCCAGGGAGAGTGGTCCCCAGTGCCTGAAATATTTACTCTCTAGGGCTTGGTAGGAAACATCTCCTGGCACCTGGGTTCAATGGCCTATTCACAGTCACAGAACTGGAGGTAGAGTTGCTGTCCAACCCAGCTGGATCTGGCTTGACTCTGGAAGCTCTGCAGGCCAGGGGCAGGCTTGAAAAGCCCAGTGTGGGGAGGGCAGGGAGCACAGCTTATTCCAACTAACCCCAAACACCAACTCTAGGCCCTGATGGAGGAGCAGGCCCTTGTCTGTGTCACTTGCTGCTTTTCCTGCTGGTGGTCATCACACCAGTGGTGCTGTAAATGAGGAAATGCAACGAGTCTGTCTTGAAAACTATGGGGGGAGGCAACTCCCAGGTGGAGAGCACCTGCTTTCCGGAAACACAGTGTCAAAGGGACAGGTTGAAGGGGACTGGGAGTCACCTCACAGGAGTTCCCCAAGGTACTCAGGTTTGTAGTCAGCTAACTCTGTATATTGCTAATGGTAATACTGTGCCCCACGAATGGTTGTTATAAGCAATAATAGTAGGCACTATTTCATCCATCTGGAAGTGTGGATTGTGCACCTGCCATGTGCCCAGCACTGTTCTGGTCTCAGAGGAGCAGGAAGCAGTGAGCATACAAATCATACATATCCCTGCCCCTGAAACACAACCTTCCAGAGAGAGAAACCAAACTTCTCATGGGGTCCAATGAATGCACGCTCTCACTTCAGAACACGGAAGCACTTTGAAGATCCAAGCAGGGAAGGGACAGAGCCTACCCCTGGTGAAGCAAGGGAGAGTGCAGTGCCAGACAGTGGGGAAAGTGTGTCGGGCAGGGGGAAAGTCACCGTGGAGGCTGAGAAGTGGGAAAGAGCTCTGCGGGGCTCAGGAGGCCTGTGTGCTGGGGCAGGGACGTGTCAGGCCTGTGGAGGCCAGGGGAGGATCTTGACTGTGAGTGTATAGCCAAAGGGGCAGTGCCTGGGAAGTTATTGACTTTATTTTTTAAGGTAGAACTCTGGCTATATGCTTATGGGTGGATGGAAACAGCCCAGAAGAAAGAAAGATGCTGCTGGTAAAGATGGTTTTAGTGGCTAGCTCTGCATAGACAGAAGAGCTTGCTCGGAGGACTGCCCCCCATTTCTTTGCATCCGATGTAGAGGGTGACCACGAACCCAGGTTTTTCTGAAATGACTCTTGATTATGCCTGGTGTTTGTCTGTTTTTGTTTATGTATAATGACAAATCATTCTCATAACTGTCCATGTGTGGGACATAAGTCGTGCAGCCAAATCCCTGTGAAGCAGAGACTGTTTTTCATTCCCATTGTACAGATGAAGACCCTGAAGTTGAGGGAGGTAAAGTCAGAGGCCTAAGGTTGCACAACCACTACCTAAAACCAGGCCATTGACTCCAAGCCCTTGACCTTAACCCCCTGTGGGAGGAAGTTGGCAAATCCCAACCACTCTAGCACAGACAGGGACACAGGTAATCCCTGGGCCCAGGGCTGTGGTATTAGGACCTCCTCTGGGATTACACATGGCACAGGGGCGATCTGCCTGCCAGTGGCAAGAGCTGTAGAACCAGGGACTTGGTTAGGGAAAGATTACTCTGGGATTGCAGCTCGACCAATGCTGCAAAATTGCCAGCTTTTGCCCATCTTATCTGATGCCCACGACTTTCACATCTTATCCAGATGACCGCTGACGGTGTGTTCTGACCACTTTCTATATCTCTAGGTAAACTAGGAGTGGTTCAAACCCATGGCAAACTGATCACAGACCTACAGTGTAACCTCCCTCCTGTGCCCAGAGTAAACACAATCAGTTCATCATGATGGCGTTCTTTACAGCTCAGCCAGGAAGGGACTGCAGGATCCTCCTTCATGAGGGGAGCCCCTCACTCGCCCTCTATCAGTCTTGAACATCTTGCAGGAAATGGTGCTACACGCCTGTAATCTCAGCTAATAGGGAGGCTGAAACAAGAGGGATACAAGTTTGAGGTCATCCTAGACCATTTTAACAAGACACTGTCTCAAAATAAAAGAAATTGGAGTTGGAGATGTAGTTCATCACTCCCTAGGTTTGATCCCCAGCACTGTGAAGGGGAGGGGAGCTCTTGGCCCTATTAGGGGACATTTTCTCCCCTATGTAGGAGATGGGGTAGCGTACAATGGCGCAGTCCTGGCATCTTTTGGGGGAGGGTCCTCTCCACGTGCCTTCTTGCTTTCCATTCAGCAGTCAGTGTCCCAGTATTCTTCAGTGACAGTAGAGGTTGGAGAATAGACCAAAATCAACAGGCTAGGGTTAAACATGTCCCCCACTTCCAGGAAGGCACTGCAAATTTGCCTGTGAGAATCCATTGTCAGGGCAACCTTCATTCTGACTGCAGACTCACAACTTTCTTCTCCCTGGAATTCTGTAGCTAGATTGCTAACCCCTTTCTCCCCTCCCTTCCCCCTGTGACTATTTCCAGAGTGACAAGTCATGGATCAAGGTTTCAGTCCACGATTAGGTGGCTTCTGGCAAACTAATGATGCAGACGCTGAGATGAAATCAGCCAATGACCACTGTTCAATTTACTTATAAAAATTAATGGTAAGGCGAGAGAAAAATTATGCCACAAATCCACTTCAAGTGTAGATTTTTTTTTTCTCTTTCAGCACTGAGGTATTGAATCCAGGGCTTTTGCACTGAGCTACCATCCCACATAGCCACCTCTCTTTTTATGATTTATTTATTATTTATTTATTTATGGAGACAGGGTCTCAATAAGTCATTCAGCTGCCCAGAAAGAGCTCAAATTTGTGATCCTCCTGACTCAGCCTCCCACAATCCTGCACCATTTATGCCTAACTTTCCCAGATATCTTAATAGTTCTCACTGCTGATTACTGACTGCCTGATACCATCAAGTGTGCGATATGTTGGCGAGTTCAGTTCTTTTCATACTCCGCACCTGCTGCCTGGTGCACTGTTTACAGAAATTTGTGCAGGGCTGTGACTATCACCTGAATTGAATAAGTGAGCCATACATGCCCCTTCTTTCTGCTCTCCACTGAGGTGGAATTTTCTGCAATGAGCGGGAGTCTGGCAGATCACATTTGGAATGAATTATCGCTCAGCTTCCTGATCTACCATCAATGGTGCAATGGCTTGAGCATCCCCCAAAGGCCTGTGAGTTAAAAGTCTGGCTACCAGGTTGTGGTGCTACTGGGAGGTAGTGGGATGCAGGGCCAGGTAAGAAGCTAGGTCACTGGGAGTTGTGCCCTAGAATGTTATATTGGGATTCCAGTCTCTTTCTTCTGTCTCTGTCTGTTTTCCAGCCACTGAGAGGTGAACAAGCCCCTTCTACCACACTCTCCTGCCATGATTTACTGTACTGACACAAGTCCAAAGCCACAGAGCCAAGTGACCATGGACCGAACCCTTTGAAGTTGTGAGCTGAAGTAAACCTTTCAACCTTATAAGTTGCTGTTGTGGTTTAGACGTTAAACGACTGCAAAAGTCTCATGTGTTTGGAAGGTGACTGGATCATAGAGATGCCATTAGGAACGGAGCTGAATGTGCTGTCGAGGTAGGTCATGGGGCATGACCCAGAAGGGGGATATCTCTTTCCCCAGCTCCTCCCTTCTCTCTGCTTTCTGGCTGCTGTGACATGAGCACTTTTTGTTTGTTTGTCTTTTTCCTGTGGCAAGTCCTTGCACCATGCCATTTCTGTGTTGGACCAGCCAACTCTGAACTGAAGCTTCTGAAAACTCTGAGCCCAAATGCAGCTCTCCTCCGTTAGGTTGTAAATGTCGGGTACTTTGTCCCAGCAATGAAAGTAACTAAGACATTGTTTATTTTGGGCACTTTGTCACAGGAACAGAAAGCTGGTTTACATGTTAGAGCGGTAGGGGAGCGAAGGCAACAGTTTACTTCTGAAGGTGAGAATCACTTTTGAGGGCACCTGGAGCAAGGATTGAGGATGAGGAAGGAATAGGAACATCAGACACTGAAGAGAACCAACCACATGACAAAGCTGTAAGTCTGACCTGGCCTTCTAGGGGACAGGACAGGCTCTCTTCTGTGCTTGGGGAGGTAAGGACCCTGGCATGTTCTGGGGGAATAATCTGCAGGCCAGCCCCAACCTCATCTCCGGGGGCTTTGAACACAGTGATTCAACACAGCATTTTTGGTTTTTTGGTTTTGTTTATTTATTTATTTGGTACTGGGATCAAACTCAGGTCTTTGCACTTGCAAGGCAGGCGGCAGAACCAATGAGCTACATCTCCGGCCCTCAGCACATCATTTTTGTTGAGCTTGTTCCTAGAGCCTTCCCTGCTCCCTGATTAGTAGGAAGGGAAAGGCTCTGAATCCCCATTTTGCTGCAGAGGTCATCGAGGCTGTGAAAGGTGACTTGCTCAAGGTCACACTGCTGGAAAAGGCCTGCATCAGACCGGAGGGGTTGGAGGGCTGGCTCTGAGCCTAGCACCTGCTGTGGATCACCAGGAACAGCTTTCGCTTCCCACCTCCAACCAGCATTCCAGCCTCTCTCTGTCTCCACCTCGCCCCCAAAGAAAGGAAGCTGTGGGGCCTGATGGATTGTTATTTTTATTATGAAATAATTCATACATGCGAAAAGACTGGGCAGTGTATGTGTAAGATACTCAAATTAATAAAATGAATTCCTTCGAGGCTAGCTTATGAAACAGAATATTATAGTAGCTGGGAGGCCCTTGGTATTTGGGCCTCTGGGGCTTCTTCCCCTAGAGATAAGCCCTGTGCTGCTTTCTCCACACACCACTCTCTCGCTCCTCTATCTCGTCTGCAGCTCACGTTTATATTCCTAACAATGTGTTGTTTCCCTTTGCCTGTGTTTGAGCTTCGTAGGAATGGAGCCCCAGCCAGCACTACTCAGGACAGCGTGTTCATCGAACCCTCCCTTGGGCCTTAGCAGGGAGGTCTTGTGATTATCCCCAATTTGCAGGCAATGAAGAGCACAGGGAGTGTAATGGATTTCCCCACGGTCACACAGCTTGCAGGCGTCAAAACCGGCCCTGCAACTTGAGCGCTCCGACTCTAGAGTCAGCACTGTTACCACGAAGCAGCACAGGGTCACTGGGGAGATCCGTGACTTGCTCGTGTCTTCTGCTGCCTGTAGCTGCCCTCCGCCAGGTGTTTTCATGTGGTACAGTGACGAGCCTGTGAGGCTGGAGGGCTGTGCGTGTGGTTTTACGAGGCAGGCACTGGCTGCCGGCTATTGACTTTCCTTTATCCCCCACCCACCCACCGTCCCGCTCTTTCCCACTAGCTCAGCCCTGCTCTGCTCAAGTGTGTGAAGAGTTGGTGACCCTGTCCTTTTGCGGAGAGCCCTCAGGTGTGACTTAACGTGGGTTAAGGCCCTTTTGATTGCTTCTGCTGGAGCTTGTTTAAGGCTTAGATGTAGGAAGTGCAGGGATGAGAGCTGTTGACTTGGGGAAGGTTTTCCTCACTGAACAAGGGGTGCAGGGTGATGGGGAGAGAGGAAAGGAGTTCAGCCTTGCAGTGGAGAACCTGGCAAGCACTAGCTTGACCGGGTGGCCATGCTCAACACTGGCGATGATGAGTCACGCAGGTATCGTGTGACACCTACTCCCTGTACAGTGTGACAGAACGGGCACTTCATCCCTGTGGTCTTCCCCAAAAGCTGTGACTCCAGACCAACCACGAGGAAAACATCAGACAAACCCAAACGACTGTACCTTCTGCAGAATGCCTGGTGGCACTTCTTAAAACCAGCAAGGACATGCTGGATGTGGCTGTGTGTGCCTGTAATCCCAGGAGTTGAGGGACTGAGGCAGGAAGAGCTCAAGTTTGAGGCCAACTTGGACCTGTAAAGAGCTCAGGGCCAGCCTGAAGCACACAGCTGGACTCTGTCTCAAAAAACAACAACAACAACAAAAAATAAAACAAACAAAACCCCAGGAAACCAACCAACCAAACAAAAAGCTAGTGAGTTTATCAAAAATCAAGGGAATCCCAAGAAACTGTCCCAGGCCAGAGAAACAAGGTCACAAGATGACTGAATGCATTGTGGTATGTTGGATGAGATGCTGGATTTTTTTAAAAAAATGTTTTTGGGAATATTTATGAGCTTTGAACAAAACCTGCCGTTCAGTTAATAACAGAGGACACCAGACGAGGCTTTTGGAGTGACTGTGTGGTCTTTGCAACTTTTCAGGAAATCTAAATTAATTCCAAACTAGTGGAGTGGGGCAAAGAGGAGGAGAAGCAAGTGTTCTCCTCTTATGTAACATTATCTTGTGTGGGACAGAACCGCACTGACCACCTTGGAACTGAAAAGAGTGACGTCCTATACCTGGTAAGGACAGCAGAGCCAGGAGAAGGCAACGTGTCCCTCTTTAACGTAGCATTAGGCTTTTCCAAATTCTTTTTTTTCCCCAATACCAGGGATAGAACTCAGGACCTGGCGCTTATGAGGCAGTGCGGTTCCCCTGAGCTAAATCCCTGGCTCGGCTCCAGCACTAGGTTTGAATTATCCCCATTTACTGCCCTGTCCACCCCATACTTCCTCTGTGTGTGTGATCTGTTAAAGGACTTCCAGAAGGAATTCTGTGCTGTTTTTTCCCTGTTATTGGTAGCTCAAAGCATTGCAACTGGTCTATTTCCAGACCCAGACTTGTCCCCTTTAGCCCACGTGGACCTGCGCCTATTTAATAGCCAGGGATGCAGCCCTTACTGGGGACTAGGTAGTGTAGCCCAGGGCCAAGGCATCCACATGCTGTCACTCCTGTATGGGGCTCCAGCTTAATTAATCTTGCGCTGAGTGCGGGTGCTGAAATGATCCCCATGGAGCCTGGGAGATGATTGTGCAGAGTGAAACAAAAGGGAGCCGCTGTGACAGCTGATATTAACATGACTACAACTCACTTCCTGTCCAGAGCCAATGCGTTATATTCCTAATAAATAATGGGTTACTGCAGGTTAAGTGTCTGTTGCTGCATTCCAATTGTTGATATTTAATTAGCTCTAAAATTAAAGTGTTCTTTTATCGCCACACTGCTAGGACTACTTGATTCCTAATTGATTGAGATTAAAGTGTCTCCCAAAGATCCCGGTGTCCCTCTGTCAGCCCAAGTGTGAGACGACTTAATGAAAACGTTTGACATTTCAAAGTGTGACATAAATATCTTTAAATTAAGCAGAAGACAGGGTTTTCGTTACATTCTGCTGTCAGGGTATGGGTGGACAAGGAAACATTTCTTCACAGGGCTGAGGTTTTATGAGGGGGTGACGGCTGTGAGGTAATTCACATTGGCCACAACAAAGTGATACAGGGTCGGCCATCTTTTTTGGCTCTCGTTGGGAAGATGGTCTGTCCTGTGGGACAGAACCACAGGGACCATGTTGGAACTGAAGAGAGTGATGCCGTATCCCAGGTAAGGACAGCAGAGCCAGGAGAAGACAGCTTTATTTCTGAGATGTGTGGTGGTGGTGGTGGTAGTGGTGGTGGAGGTGGTAGAGAACATTCTGTGGTAGAAAGAGGACTGGCTTTGGGACTCAGTATAGATTTTGACCCAGCTCTTCCACTTCCATGGGTTTCTCGGTCTGAGTTTTGGTTTCTAGGTGGTCACACAGGATAATGGCACGTGCTCCTCAGAGAGAGTCAGTATGTAGTACACCAAGATCATATGGCCAAAAACGGAACCAGCTCCCCAGCACGTGGGGCTGTTACTAATACCTTTTATACAGTTGTGATGTGGATTGAAGATGACTCCTGGGTCACCTGTGAGGAGGGCAGGTAACACTCCTAATTGGCTTGGACTCTTAAGTCCATCCGACTCCAGCCCCCTCTGTCTTAGTGACATCTCTCGTAGCTATAAGGGACCCCCAGCCAGCCTCAGCAGCTCTTCTGGCCCACCCCTTCACTAAGACCCCAGTCTTTCTTTGGGCTGCCATAACAAAATGCCCTAGACTGGGCAATTTATAAGCAGAAGTGTATTCGTAATGCAGGAGGCTGGGAAGTCCAAGCCCAAGGCTTACTATCTTAGGTACTTTCATATTGCTGGAACACAATACCCAATATCAACAATTTAAAGGAAGAGAGCTTTATTTTGGCTTACATTTTCAGTCCATAGTGGGCTGGCTGCAAGACAGCAAGGGCAAGGTGGAAGGGTCAGTGGTGAAAGAAAGCTATTTACATCGTGCTGGCCAGGGAGCTGAGAGGGAAGGCAGGAACTGGGGAAGACTATACCCTTCCAGGTCATGTCCCCAGTGACCCGGCTCTTCTGATCAGGCCCCCACCTTTAACAGTGCCTTTAGCTCTGAACGCATCCGTGGATAAATCCACTGATCGGTATGGCGCCTCCACGATCCAATCGTCTTTTAAAAACCCCACCTCTGAACACATGGGGCCCTTGGGGACATTCTAGAGCTAAGCCATCATGAGGCTCTGACAGGCTCAGTATCTAGTGAGGGCCCCGGCACTGCTTTCAGGATGGCGCCTTATTGCTGTGCCTTCCCAACTGGACACGTATTGTGCCCTCACACAGCGGAGAGGATGCAGACGACCTTTATAAGATCATTAATCCCGTTCCTGGAGACATAATGCTCATAGCCTAATCGCCTCTGAAAGGTTCCATCTCTTAGCACCGTGGCATTGGGGAGTCAGCTTCAACTTGGATTTTAGAGGGGCCACAAGCATTCAAATCATAGCACAAGGATTATTTAAAACCAGGTCAGTCATGAAGGCTGACTGCATTCATCTGGAAGCAATCTGAAAGACTTCTTCCTACTCCCAACTATTTCTGGAACTACCCTCACACATGCTCGGGTCACCTCCCCTGGTAGTCCTTTCCACTTGAAAAAAGTCTCTGGAAGTTTGTACAGTTTTTTCCTTAGGAGAATCAAATGTGTCTCTTTGTAGCTTTCACCTCCCCTCAGGACCACTGCAACCATCCTTTCTTTAAGCCTAAATGCTATTTGTCCAGTATCTGCTTCTTCCGTATTCTGGGCATGTGGTAGAATTATATTGACTGGCTTCTTGTGGTCGGATGGAGCCATGTGACCAATTTGACCCATTAATTGTCTCACTTCTGCCCTGGCCAGGTAATTGCGATATAAGACCCACCATGGATCCCTTTTTTTCCACTGTGTGGTGATCAGCAAAATTCCCAGTGGTGGATTCTCCATCAGCCTAGATTCCAGAGCAAGGACAATGACCAGGTGGGAACAGAGATCCATGAAAGCACGCCAGAAATTATAAAGAGACTTTAATGTTTGTGTAGCAGAAGTCTCAGAGTTGATTGCTGTTGAAGCCTAACCTGTACTAGGTCAGGCTCCCTCCTTCTGTCTCTGCCTCCTGACTGCCATGCTCCAAACAGCTTCCCTCTGCCATGCTGTTCTGCCATGTGTTTCATGCCTTGGAGCCAGCCAGCCAAGGACTGAACCCGCTGAAGCTGTGAGCCAAAAATTAACTTCTCCTTCTTTAAGTTGTGGATGTTGGGTATTTTGTCCCAGTATCACGAGAGTGACTAATACCATAGCTTAAGTAATACACCCCCCTCCTCAGCCTCGCTGTCCAATTTGGTGAAGAGTGAGTTGGGTTGAACAACTGCAGGAGCTGGGTGTTTCCTTGTGAGGCTACTGATGCTTGCTCGATCAACAGTTACTCAGCTGCAGATGCTTGGCGAGAAGGCTGTAGAAACCTGAAGTAATAAACTACCGACTCACGTAGTCCCATCTCCTACCGAATGTGGCAACTGTACCTACCAAGATCTTTACCACCAAGAACACAGCCTCCCCTAGACTGCGCACACACTGCTTTGGACCCCATACAGGTATGAGGTCTCCTCCCCCTGCTGCTCCATGCTGGCTCGCCTGGAGCACGGCCTGGATGTTAGAGGGAGATATCCGGTACTTGTGTGCATCATGCCATTCTCAGCTTAGCCTGGCTTCAACACATTCACTGAGGGGGAAGTCCCTGTAAAGGGGCACAGGAGAGCTACGGTGAGGATGTGCATGTTACTTCTGGTTTGCCTTCCTTTCCAGAGCGCTGTGATTGGGCTGAGAGGAACCAGACAGGATGCAAGAGGAATTCCTTCCTGAGTTTTTGACTTTCTGCTGAAGTAAAAAAATATCACTTGGCTTGTGAAGTTCAAACACATTTATGAAAAATAGCAGATGCCTATTAAATTGGACAATTAGCTTTGGGAATAGAAAGCTAATCAGAACCATAGCTTTGACAGCAATTATTTGATCCTGTCTTGCTGAGGATGTCTGCAGATGCTCATTAGCCGCAACACACACATCCATTCACACAGGCGCATGCCGGCTCCAGCCCGCATGTAGGCGACAGGCACTTGCCTGGCAACTTTATTTGTTTCCTGCCACCCCTGCACCATCACCTTGGGGAAATGAGAGAACAAAGACGCATAGGTTCCTTTCCCCTGGGAGGCCCAGGAAGGAACACTAGAGATACCAATCCTCCGAAGCATCTCCATGCCCATAAGCAATTTAAAAAAGAAAATGGGGGTCAAACTCTATCAAGGGAAGCCAGTGACCGACTTCTTCGCAGCCCAGGACATGAATTGTGCTCAAATTCTCACTGCTAGAATGCTCCTTTCCTTCCTACCCTGCCATGCAGGACCTCCATTTTCTCTCCAGTCCCGATGCTTGGTTTGGAGATGGCTTTAACCGTTTCACTGACTGCTCCAGGCTGGAACAAACTTCCCAATGCAAACTGGGAAAATCCCCAAGGAACAGACCCCAAGTTACAGGTCCTCAGGCCCTTGCAGAGGAGATATCTGAACCAGTCTGATCCCCACCTCCCTGTTCCCTTCTGCAAATAATTCATTACCACCCACAGCACAGAGGCCTATACACTATAAGAACCATACTGTATGTCTGTGTGTGCGCGTGTGTGTGTGTGTGTGTGTGTGTGTGTGTGTGTGTGTGTATTGGGGGGAGCGAACCAAAGGCCT
>NW_022900935.1:58039856-58057975 GCF_012274545.1 Fukomys damarensis | reverse complement strand
GACAGGGTCTTACTGAGTTGCCCAGGCTGCCCTCAAATTTATAGTCTTCCTGCCTCATCCTCCCTGAGTGCTGGAACTACAGGACAGGGGTGCACCATCATGCCCACAACAGTCTGTAGTTCTTAGCTGGGTGTGAAGGTGCACATCTACAATACCAGCACTCTGAGAGGCCAAGGCAGGAGGAGAGCAAGTTCAAGCCCAGCCTGGGGAACTCAGTGGAACCCTGTCTCAAAAGTGAAAACTAAAGAAAAGATCTGAGATGTTACTCAGTGCAAAGGCCCAAGGTTCAATCCCCAGCCTTCCCTCCCCAACCCTTTTGAGATTTGCCAGAATGAACTTGGCACTGCCATGAAAGTTTTAGGAGAAACCATTTTAACTCTGGAGCAAACTCTTACAACTGGGCCTATCTAGACCAGCACAGTGATCACCCTGAAAAGATCCTCTGCCTGGGCCTAGGCCAGGGTGTGGGGGAAGCAAGCCTGAAGCTTCTAGGAGGGAGGCTCGGCTCTGAGCCCTGATGGCAGCCTGAGCAAGGGCTTTCGGGTGTGTTGATGCATTCCCACCGAGGACTGTTTTATGCTCTCGCTGGCCATAATGAGATTTAATTGTAATGATTCAGTATTGAATTCCCCTTAACAATCCGGGGCAATGGATTCTGACTGTTTGTAAGTGTGTTTACGAATAGTGGAGTGATAAAAACCTGTGTGGGCCACTCCTCGTACTGTGCCAAAAGTGGGGGTGGCTGGGCTGCTGTGCAGAGAGAAGGACGTCGTCTTTAGAAAGCAGGGCCAAGCCTCGACCTTCGAAGCTGCACTGGGTGGATCTGGAAGACTGCTCTCTTCCTACTCCCCAGTGGTGGGGCTGAGTCAGGAGAGTAGCATCAGGTCAATTGTATGCACTGGTGAAGGTGGGAACTTAAACCAGGATGGTTTATCAGAGTGGATAAAGTCAATACTTAAATGATGCCGTGGGTAGTACCGTAGTAACAACTATAACATCATCATGGCTCTGAGTCCTGCCTACCTATAATCTAATCTAGTTTTCCCAATGATCCTGTGCAGTAAGTGATACCTGCTGATGCTAATTAAACTGCCCAAGGTCACCCAAACACCAAGAGTTTTGAATACAGGCCATGTGGCAATGTACATGGAGCATTGTTAACCAGAGACTTGGCCACAGCTTTGGCCTCCAGAGCATTTCACTCAGTTGTGCAGAGACGGTTGATTGCCTGAGTTGTTGACCTTGGTCTCCGGGACCTCCAGAGGTGACACTGACACAGGAGGTCCGAGGCCATCATAAATCATATTGTTAGTATAGGCCATGAGGCGTGGCTCAAGATCCTAGCTAAGCAAAGACATCTTAGGCAGGACTTTCCAAAGGCTTAGAGATGACCTCCCAGGACCCAGGGCCAACTGCTCCTTGGGCAAGGTTAACCCTTTACTGGACGGGCAGTACAGACTAGTTTCCTGATCTCAAGGGGTATGCATGCTAAGAAAGAACACAAATCATCATCACACACACCACCACCACCACCGGTCACCCAACAATGTAACTAAAAAAGGTCCCGTGTCAGAAAGTCCCGGATATCACAGAGAGCGGAGCCGGAAAAGCAAAGAGATTCCTTTAACAGGGTGACAGAGAAAGACACCTCCCACAGAGTGACTCTGAGCGGAGACCTGAACAGTGGGGGTGAGCTATGAGATGTGGTGGGAGCAGGAGGAAATCAGCCTAGGACAGATGGACAGAGCCGAGGACTGAGTCTGGAGGAGAGGGGGCGCGGTACATGCTCGGAAACAGGAAGCGGACATGGCTGGAAATGGGGAGCCAAGGAAGGAGTGGGTGACGGTGCTGCATGGGCCTGTGGAGGTGGCTCTGTAGATCCGGGAGAAGCTGGAAATATTTATACATCGAGGGCCACGGCAAGGCTGCCTAGGGAGTGCATTGGACGCCTAGCTAAGGAAAGTGTAAGGCACGCAGGGTGCCAGAACAGTAGCCTTCACCAAACCAGGCACTGTATAGGGAGGCACCTGGGAAGGGAGCTATAAAAGGGGATCAGGAAACCTCTGTGGAAAAGGGAAGGGATGAATGGGGAGTCAAGAGACTGGCAAAGGCCAGAGGAAACACTCACAGCCATCTTCCCTTGGTAGTGTGGAGGAATGCTCTGGGTGTCATGTGGATTTAAACAGCACCCACCAGGCAGGATGTGCGGGGGTAGGTGGAGGAGCAGAGTGTGTGTGAAGTCCCGGGATCCTTCCTTGACCTCACACAAAGCCAGCTGACATGGCTCTGCATGAGACTGGAAGCTGGGGGTGGATATCAGAAGGGCGTGTGTGCTCATGTGCACACGTGCGTGTGTATCTAATGCTGTGAACAGTCTCTGCCATTAGGTGAAACCATGTGAGCTTGTTGAAACCAGCAGAGGCTGGGGCAGCAAGATCTGCAGGTGGTTAAAGACCACATGGCTTCCGGAGGCAGATCTTGCAATACCCGCCCTGTGTTCACACAGAGAGCAATGGCTACTCAGCAGGTGCAATAAAGGAGCCAGAGAGGCCCCCGGGACACAGAGGGGAACGTGGGAGTCCTCTTCTGGGATGGGCTACACCAAGAGGAGAAGGGAGCAGAGGCCCGGGTCCAGACTGCTTGTCTCAGTGCCTTTCTCTCCTCTCCCGGGGCTTACCAGAGACTGTCCAGGCGTGGCAGGAACCCTCACACCTCAGAGAAACTGCCACGAGCACAGAGCATGTTGCCCTTTGCAGCCTCGCTGCTCCGCAGAGCCAGACACCCACATCCATGCCGTCCCCACCACAGCTGGGCCTCGGGGGAGCGTCACTCTAGTTCCAAGCCTGGGTCTGTGACTGGTTGTGATGAGGGGAGAAAGAGAGAGCAGGGGAAGGGGGCACAGAGTATTGGTGGGAGGTAGAAGAGGCATCTCAGTTTCTTCCCGGGGATCCTCCCAGTCAGAGGGTCCTTGCTGACTGCGCTACACAGAACCAGGCCCATGCCCATACCTCCCACCCTGCTGAGTGTCACAGAGGTTGACCAGGCCACTGCATCCTGTAGGACTCCAGCCCTCTGCTTCAGGGGCCTTGGCCAGTGCAAGTCACCAGCAGGGGGTGGGCAAGGTCAGCCACGGTCTTATCCCTCTCACTGCAGCTCCCTCTGGGTTTTTCTAGCTGCCTTCTTGTCCCAGGAGTGGTAGCAGTTCATGTCCCATTCCTGGTGGGTCCAGTGTGACCGGCCACCCTTGAACGGGTCTCTTTAATAAATATCCCCAGTTGGAGGTGGATTTTCTTGTCCCTGACCAGTGCGTCGCCCTCCCTGTATCTTTATGCCCTGTCCTGTTTTATTGTGCTCTGAAACCAGGCTCATTAACTCAGAAGGCATCCAGACTTGCTGGGCTATTTCGATAGCCTGTCCTCCCACAAACTGAAGGCAGAGGCTCTGTTTGCTTGTGGCCGTGTCCTTGGTGCCCAGATCAAGCCGGCATGTGGTGGACATTTTTTGAATGAATCCTGGATGGGGCCAGGTGCCATGCATCTCCACAGCACCCACCCCGCCATCCTACAGGAACTTCTGCAGAGACCTGTGATGCAGCCCCAGGAACACAGGATCTGGGGCCTCAGGAGATGCTGGAAGCCAGAAAGGCAAAAATGTTCCTGGGAGGAAGGAGCAAAGCATTTTTGTCATCCAAGCCACACTCTCCAGGAAATAAAACTCTTTCACCTTTATTAGCACTGATAAGAGTAATAGTCTGTTCTCTCAGCTTTTAAATCTTCCTCGATCATCATTTTCCAAGAGAAGCTGCTGAGCAGAGCTGGCACGACATGCTTGATGTGGTTAAATCATTCTTAGAGCCTGGAGCTTCAGCCGACACCAGTCCCCAGGGAGGGCCCAAGGGTTCCAGCTTCACCTTGGAGACCAGTGAAGGAAGAGGAGGGTCCTTAAAGGCCAGAGTGGGCTCAGAGCTTTCAGAGCATTTGATCTTGCCCAGCCTGCGCCCAGCACAAAAACTAGGCACGATGGTGGGGTGAAACCCACGGGCATGAGAACCCAGGCTGAGTTTAAATCCTGGCTGGGCACTTATTAGCTGCGTGGCCTTGGCCGCATTATGGACCTCTCTGCCTCTCTTTTCCACATTTCTAAAATGGAAGAGATACTAATGAGAAGGAGCCATGGGGCAGGTGCAAGGATTAAAGGAGCTGATACAGATAAAGTGCTTAGACCAGCATCTGACCGGGAGAATGCATTTGTGTATTTGTGGGCTGTTATTCTTATTAATTAGGTGCTTACCTGGGGTGAAGCAGTAATCCAAAGCAGATCTCTTCATTGCTGGTGAGTGGATGAAGACACTGAAGTCTGTCCAAGGTCACTTATCTTGTTGAGGACTGAGGCATGATTTAAGACAGGCAGCTGGACTTCAGAGCTAGACATCCAGCCCCCCGGGGCCCCTGGCCTGCTAGTGAGCGCTCCCCTTAATTTCCCTCCTGTGGACTCATCCTGGGCCTCAGCCTGTAGATGGAGCTCGGTTGGTCTGCAGCTGAACCCTACAGGTCCTAAAGGACGGGCTGGAGATCCTAACCTCCCAGGAGCCACATGGCCCAGGTCACCTCATCCAGAGTCGACACACACCTGCTCCCCTGGGGTAAGGTCCCCAATCTGGACCCTCTGGAGTGACAAAATGGGCCAAGTTGGAATGGGGAGCAAATGCAGATCCGAAGTGAAAGGGGTGCACACCAGCATGGACAGTGGTCCTGAGCAGATGGTGCTGTTCATCTCGATCTACATAATTTTCAGAAGCAAATTGATCTTGGTTTTTAACAACTGATCTAGGACAGAGAAGGCTCTCAGAGGCCTTTGCAAGCCGGGCATGGTGGCGCACACCTGTAATCCCAGCACTCGGAAGGCTGAGGCAGGAGGATCGCTGTGAGTTCGAGACCAGCCTGGGCTACATAGTGAGTTCCAGGTCAGTCTTGACTACATAGTGAGACCCTGTCTCAAAAAACAACAACAACAAAAAAGAAGCCTTTGCACATTGTAGACAGCCTGGTGTACATGTGTTTGTAAGAGCAAAACCATCAACCTCTGTGTCTCCCAAGCGCCAAGGCCTCAGTTGGGAAAGCAGGACAGTGGCACCAGCTCTGGCTTCTGACAAGGCTTTTCCAGGGAACCCAGGATCTTGCGGCTGGAGGGTAGAGGTGGCCTGGAATGGGTGATCAGCCCTGGCTGGGGAGAAGACAGAAGTCATCCGGGGTAGGCCAGATCTGGAGACTCAGAGAAGGCTAGGAAAACAGCTCCATGAGACCTTGAGGAAAGGGGACGCTTTTATCAGACATTCTGCAAAATAGCCTGGCCTCTTCTCTCCAGAGAAAGGTCTGCCCCTTAGAGAACAGCCCTGCTGCCAAAAAATGTCAAGACCATTTATCCACAGAGCAGGTGACAAAGCGCATATTTCCAGTAATTAAGAGGGTGGATGGGTAATAGAGAGTAGCCCAGTGTCCCTGGCAAAATGGCTACGTCACCATGTCACCTGCTTTTTTTGCATGACTCCTGAGACTGGGGTCATCTTGGAGTCTCCCTGGCCACACTGGCGGTTGCCATGGCAGAAAGGGCAGACTGTGTGTCGAAGCCTGAGGAGAAGGGGTTCTGCTGCCCTGTGAGCTCTGAGACCTTGGGGTGATACGGGCGCTACTGCACCCTCCCTCCATGCAGAGAGACGGGAACATGTCTCTTCGTACAGGGAGGAGGGGAGAGTGGTTAACTGTCACACGAGCCTACGGTGAAATCCAGCAGCCCAAGGTGGGCATTCACTACTGATAAAAACTGTCTCCCTGCCAGCTTAAAGTGCTGCGTATGTGCAGCTAATGTATAATTTAAACCGTGCGATCCGGGACTGGACTTCTGCAGGGTGAGAGCAGAGACTCTCCACGGTGGGTAAAGAGGCCCTGGAGGAGCCGTGGACATGGAGTCATCCTAGCATGAACTGGTTGGGCTGTGAGTCCCTGGGGTGGGCAGTGAAGGTGGGTTCTGCTCTTTAGGAACGGGGATTGGGGTGCAGGTGTGTTTTGCTTCAGAAGACGGCTGGAGTGTTTTCAGGGCAGGCCCATGTTTCTCTGGACTCCCTAGGACACCTAAAGTCTTCTGGGAACAGAGGTGAGGAGACGTCCCTGTCTCCGAGCACTTCTTTGCTGGGGACAGAAGAGAAGAGTGTCCATGGTGGGGGCAGTGAGGTCCATGTCAGGGGATCTGAAGGTTGCCCAGGGGTGGGCTCTGTTGGGAGCACTGCAGGCAGATTCACCCCCACTGCTCCTGTAGTGAAGGAATGGCACCTCCAGAAGTCAGGACTGCCTGGAAACTCAGAACAAATTCTTAATTTGGAAACAGGATCTACAGGTGCACACAGTTAGGACAAGGTCATATTGGGTTAGGGTGACTGGTGTCCATATAAGAAAAGGGGAGGACAGGAGATGTCATGTGGCAACACAGGCAGAAATGGAGTGCCACATCTGCAAGCCAGGGAGCACCAAGTTCCCGCAGCAGCCACCAGAAGCTGGGAGGGAGGCCTGAGACAGTCAAGTACCCAGCCCAGCTGATGCTTAGGTTTTAGACTTCTGCCTCGAAAACCACGAGAGATTATGATTTACATTGCTGAGTCACCTGGCTTGTGGTCATTTATTGTTCAATCCCTAGAAAAGGAACACATCCTGGAGGGCTGAGCTGCCCAAAGTTCGGATCGCCCTCAGGGCCTCCTGGGAGCCTGGGCTCAGCCCTGGACACCTGTCTGGCTTTTTCCCATTCCCCAAATGGATCCCCAACCTCTGACAGCTTGGTGGAACAAGGGCCAGTGTCACACCTCTCCCAGACAGCAGCCCACCAACTGCTGCCCCAGCCCCAGGCTCTGTGCCCTTGGCATGAGGATGGTGGCTGGACCTAGGGGAGGGCTCCGCAGTGGGTGGTGTAGGACACTTGGTGGCTGGTGGTGCAGACAGCATAGGTGCTCTGTGAGCCCATCGATAATCATAAAAGGAGGTAAAGTTTATTGTCTGGGGCGCTTCGGGTACCCGAGGAAAAAAACAATGTGTGAATTGTAAGGATGGGAGATTTACTGCTTCTGTCCACGCAGATAGAGCGGTTGGCTGGAATTATTGCAGCCGGGAAGAATTGTGTTTTAGGATCTGCCCCAGGTATTAATTTGTGGTGGGCTTATCCTGTCAGGAGCATACAATGCTCACGGTGTTGAGAAGTAATACTTTAAAGGGCCTTCCTGCCAATTGGATGGAGCTGGGTGTAGGAGCCCGGGAGGCAACTGATCCCCGAGCAAGGCTTTCCAATAAGTTCCAGATGAAATGAGGGAGGCTGCTGAGGAATATCATCTTCGGAGCCTCTCGAGCCAGGTCTGTCCCTATCTATTGTGCCAGCGCGAGGATCATCCTCAGCCTTGACGCCCACAGTGGCTCCATCTCTCCCCTCACTGCAGCCTGGCAGACCACAGAGCACCAGGGCTCCCAGCTAATGGCCCAAGGCTTAGAGTCTCACTTGAAGGTGAGGCAGGGTGGTCGGGACGCAAAGTACAGCCACCCTCTGCCTTCTAGGTCAGATTCTTCAGGAAAAGGACATCACAGCTTCCGTCACCTTCTCCAAGTCCTGTTCCAGAGCCCAGGGCCTCTCTCACAGCCTGGAGGCAGAGTGTCCAGCACTGTGGTCTTGTCTCTGACTCAGTCACCTTTCCTCGGTCTTGGAGAGGTCTAGCCCCAGTCTGATTTTTGCCTAATGCCACATCCAAAAGCAGGAACCAGTTCAGAAGACAAGCAGCTTGCCCTTTTTGAACCCTATATTAGTCAGCTTTCCTGTTGCTGGGACAAAATGCCTGAGACCCATAACTTAAGGAGGAAAGTTTTATTTTGGCTCATAGTCTCAGAGAATTCAATCCACAGTAGGCTGGCTCCAAGGCAGGAAGAACACGGCAGAAGGGCGTGGTGGAGGGAAGCTACTCAACCCATGGTAACCAGGAAACAGAGAGGCAACAGGAAGGAAGACCAAGAGCAAGAGTTAGGGCGAGAGCGAGAGAGAATACCAGTGGACACATGGCCCTGGCTTCCATCTCCTTCACCCTCTTCCTTTTGTTCAGGCCCTCTGAGAACTGAAGTATGCAGCAGAGATTGGAGCTGGGTGGGGGAAAGAGACAGAGGAGGAGACTTGAGTCTCCGGAGTTCTGTGGGAACCATCAGCCTCCAAGAAGACCCTACCCCAGGCCATAGCAGCCAGAGGGCATCAGCTGGAGCAGGAAGAACACAGCCTTGGGAGGGACCATGCTGGAAAAGAGTAATGTCGGTAGTCATGTGTTCTCTTCAGCCTTGCACAGGAAGGTTGCGGAGGGGGCTGATCCCAGTCTCAGCTGAGCTCAGGAGGTAACTGGATGCTTTTCTCTCAGTGGGTTCATCCACAAATCAGCAGCGGAATATGACTTCAGGAGGTAGCATCTGGTAAGAAGTGGGTCACTGGAAGGACAATCTGAAGCGGTGTCTTCCCCATCTTCTCCCTTTACTCTCTGCTTCCTGGTCACCATGATGTGAGCAGCCTTCCTCCGTCAGAGCCTTCCACCCTGCTGTTTCTGCCTTGGAGCCAGTCAGCTGGGACTGAACCTCCTGAAACCCTGAGCCAAAATAAAGCTCTCCTCCTTTGAGTGCAGGTGTTGGGTATTTTTTCCTAGCAACATAAAAAGTGACTACTCAGACAGGGCCGGAAAAGCAGCCCGAGCAACCAGGACAAGGGTTTTGAACCTGAAATGACCATCACCTTGAAGGACTCCTTTCTTTTCTGGTGTCCCCTTAGGCCACAGTAGGCCAGGCCACAGCAAGACAGCTGGAGACAGGGTTAGCTGGAGAAAAGCATAGAATCAGGCCTTGCTTGGGATGTGAGACACACTCCGGAATCATTAGAAGCCACAGTTGGAGCAAGGCTACTCAGCTTGCAGAGCAGGAGTTATGAGCCAGAGCTCCATTACACATGGGAGGTGAGGCTGTTGGGCTTCTTGATAAAGTCAGGCTTCTTTCAGAGAGCGCAGTGCAGGGCAGGATTGCTAGGGCTCACAAGCTGAGAGAGTCCAGATTCTCACACTCTGCAGCACCGAGGCCTCTGTTCAGATAATAGGACTATGACAGGTACCACCCCTGGTGGCCTTCTGGATATCACAGTCCCTAGGGCTATTGGAAGGAAGCAGAAAGGGGCCCCGAAGGACAGGAAGGCAAGCTGGTTCCTCCTTTGACCTCCACCAAGGTCAGAGGGAGCATCTCTGGCCTGGGCAGGGAAGAAGTGGTGATAAATCTGCCCCCCTTGGCTCAGAGCCAAAATCAGAACAACTGTAAAAGGGCATGGGGTGCAGGTGGCGCATGGCCAAGAGCAATTTAAAAATGAAAGAGCAATTTTCTAACATTGATCAGACACAGCAAAGGCATGTTGTTAGCCGCCCCCACCATCCTAGAATGGGAAGAAAGGGATCTCTTTCTAATTCTCGGCCCTATGGCATCAAGAGTGCCCCCAGATGCCTTTAGCCTCTGCAGTGTATGAGGGAAGCAGGGGTTGCACAGAGACAGTTGCAAGGGGGATACAGGAAGCTATATCTAGCATTCAGAACCTCATGTTGGAGCAGGGCAGGGAATGCCTACCTCTTGGAAATCCACCCGGTAAGTTTCCTCGGGTGGGTTTGCAGGTTGCGGGCCCAGGACCACCTACCTACTCAGCACAGTCTGTTGGCTTTCGCACTGATGGTTAGTCACGCTTGGGTCTATTTTCTGAGTTTGGAACCAGTTGAGAGACAGATCCAGGCACTAGAGTAAGGAAATTTTAAAATCTCAGCTTTTGAACCCATAAAAGTTGGCATGGATATGGGACCATGGTGGGCTGCCACAGACTCCATGCTAACTTAAAAATAATTCCCCAAGCCAGGCCTGATGGTGCAGGCCTGTAATCTGAGCACTGTGGGAGGCTGAAGCCGGAGGATCACAAGTTTGAGACCAACTTCATCAATTTAGTGATGACATGTCTCAAAAAAAATATTTTTAAAGGTCAGTGATACAGCTCAGTGTGAAGGACTTGGGTTCAGTCCTCAGGATCATGAGCAAAAGAAGAGAAGGGAGGAGGGAAGGAAGATAGGCAGAAAAACACTACCCCATAGCAAGGGAGAAATGGTGCCCCCTAGGCTGTCTATAAGGAGTGGATCAAAATCTTTTCGCAGATCAGAGAGCAAAACAAAGGCCAGGGGTGCCGTGTGGGGCTGTGGGGATGGGTCCTCACCACGAGAACCTGCACAGCGTCAGGTACACTGAGTCCCTGTGCTCCAAATGCTACCCATGCCCCTGGATCATGGTGGCACCTCCCCCCACTCTCTGAGTGCCCAGTTGAGAGCCACGTCGTAGTAGAGATGCAGAACAAGAGTGTTGGGGACCACCCATTTGCCCCATGAGCCTTGGTCAGAGAGGTAGGACCCCCCGACGCACATACACCTCTAACCTCCTGGAAAAGATACAGAGCAGAGGTGGGTCTGGCCCGGGGCTGGGTCAGGACAGCTCAGGCGCAGAGGCAAGAGCAGCCTCCAGAGGTATCCACCGGATGGAGGGAGACAGGTGAACAGGACTTGGAAGCCCAGCGCGAGGGGTTTGCACAGGGTGCAGAAAGCACTAGGGAGCAGAAAAGACCTTAGGCAATTATATAGCCTCATTAAGAAACAGAGAAGATCCTGTCCCACATTGGAGCCACCTTTCTTCCTAGACTCAAACTAAAATTCTCTCTCGGTGGCATGTTGGAGGCCACTTATTCTACCCTGCTAATAATAATCTCCAGCCGTCTGCAATCTTTCCTCCTCACTTCACAGGGGACAACCAGGCTCTGGGTCCCGTTCCTCCACCAGTTTCTCGAAGGGGGAGCACAATCCAGTGTTTTGCATGCAGTAGAATTGCACCAAATGATTATCGAATGAATCAATGAACTAACGGAGAGAATGAACACCATTATAGCCTTTGTTGCCACGCCACCCCAACTTCCTGCTCTCCTGGGAAGCTCTGAATTCTACCCACAGGGTTCCCAGGAGCCCTACAAGGTTTCCAGACTCACAGGCCCCTTTCTGTTTTGACCCTGGCAGTATCCAGGTGAGCCTCTGCTAGAAGCAGCTTTCCCATAGACATCCTCCCAGCCAGCAGTGCAGAGCGACCTCCTCCACCCAAAGGAAATGCTAATGGCTTGATATTTACTTTCTTTTGCCCTTCCTTCTAGCCTTTCCCCTCATCAGATCTGCACTGCAACAAATTATTTGGCTTCCCCATGACCTTCACTTCCTGCCTGAAGTCACCAAGTCCTAAGCAGGCCTCTCCCAGGCCCTGGCCTCCCTCCCTTCCCTCCCCTGCCTAAGCCAGGCACTGGATAGACTCAGCCCTCTCCGGTGCACCCGCCAGCCCGCTTCAGGGTTTGAAGCCCATGTTGGTTTCATTAAAGCAATCCTCATCTCTCTCCAGGAAGTCACCACCATCATCCACCATCACAATTAACTTTCTAAAAGGCTCCCTGTTCATAAATGAGCACAAATGTCGACTTGCCTGAAAGGTCCCTTTAATCCACAATTATTTGGGATGGGGGAGGGTGGCGCTGTGTCACAGTAGGACCTAGAGATGGGTTCGGTGTTGTTGGGGATGATATTGCAGAGCTTCCTAAGGGGTCCAGCTGTCTGCAAACAGCAAGGGTGGGGGTGGGATGCTCCTGGCTGGTGACATCCAAGACTTCAAGAGTCAACAGGGGCATGCTGGGAATGCAAATGGCAATGGCACTGGGGGAACCTTTGGGAGCGAAGGGGGAAAGCCAATCCAGGCGCTGCGATGACATTCAGAGAGGGCTGGCACCAGGAGAGGGCAGGAGCAGGAGGGAGGCCTGGCACCATTGGGAGCAGAAAAGAACAATGATCTTCATGTTGGCATTGTAAGCAGTGGAAGGAGCAGGGATCCTGTGACCCTGTTCTGTGGGAGGCTGTGGACCAAAATTTCTCTCTCCACGGACTCGGGCTGCTTGTACCAGGTAGCCAGAGCTTGGGTTCAGCCAGACCCCGCATTGTCATGGCAATACCAGGAGCCCCTCACCTGCACTGCTTGGGGCCATATAATGATGTACAGATGAGCTGGCACAGACAGGCGGCTGCTTCGGAGAGAAAGGCCTGTGGCCAGGGACCGCATGGGATGTGTCAGCTCATTTCTGTCTGCTTCACCCTAAAGGGACTCTGTGCTACTGTGTACTTTCCTCTAAGCTCCCCATGAAGGGACGCAGGAGAGTCCCTAGGATAGTACTTGGCACATAATAGGCACTTAAAAATTCATACTTTAAAGTAAGTGAATAAACTGCTTAGGTCCAGATCATATTTTTCCAAAGACGATCTCGATACTATCTCCCAGTACCTGGGCTCTTGGCACTACTCCCAACCCCATCTGGGGGTGGTCTCTGTGACTGCCTCAACCAACAGGATGCACGGAAGTGACCTTAAGTGACTTCCAAGGTGTGGTTATGAAAACTCTGTGCACTCCCACCTCGCTGTCCCTGAAGCATTTGCTCTCAGAACCCAGCAGCCTTGCTGTTGTTTTGAAGCCCAGCTGGCCCCTGCAGAGCGGGCCCAGGCGTGTGTTCCAGCTGCTGTCTGCTGAGGTCCCAGAGGACAGTGAGCATCAACCATCAGACTTGTGAGTGAAGAGGCCTCCCGGTGGCTCCAGCCTGCAGCTGTCGAGGTGCCCCAGCCTTCTCGTCTTCCCAGCAGAGGCCCCAGGCCACAGAATCAGAGAACAGAGCTGAGTTTCCGCTGTGGCCTGTCCAAACACCTGGCCCACAGAAACCATGGGAGAGAATGCGAGCTGTTCTAACTCTCTAAGTTTGGGGATGACTTGTTACCCAGCAAGTGGTAACAGATACGGTCAGCATTCATACAGAGCCCTTCACTGTCCTCTGTCGTGTCTGGCTTACCCATAACTGCCTTTGGCTACAGCACAGCCTCCTTCTCCCATCCGTGGTTGCCAGGGTAACAGGGTCCCTGGTACAATAGGTGGAAGCAGACTTTTCAATAAGGTGCCCGAGTTGCTCTCCTTAGAGGAGACCACTTACGTTTCAAGTCTTGGCCGGTGCAGAAGGATCTAAAAGCTCTCCCTTCTAGTTTTCACTCCAGCATCAGTTCTCTTAGGACGTTAGACCCAGCTCAGCTGGCTGTAGCTCTCTGTCTCTCCCTCTGCATATGAAACAGGCTGTGCAAGGTGAACTCTTGGATCCCGTGTGGCTCTCAGCTTTAGGAGTCAATGAGTTTCCCTGACTTCCACTGAAGGCTCTGCGCTGGACCATGAGGGTTCCTGTAGATCACACAAGAAGTGAGGGGCAAGGTGGAGGCTCCATGGGAGAAGGGGTCTCTCTTCCCTTCTGTCATTCATTGAACATCAACCGTGTGCTGGGTCCTGGATCTGAGTAATTAACAACACTCTGAACACACTGGCTTTCTTTATTATTTTCTTGTCTCCTTGCAGGGTCATTTGCAGATGATTAATCTAAATCATTATTTAGATTCTGTCTAATCATTTTTAGACCAGCAGTGATACCCACAGCTGTCTCTAATCTGTCTGAAAGATGATCACTTGTCTGCGGAAGAGGCTGCCTTGCTGATGTTTGTCCTCCCAGAAATAGACAGGATTGTCAGCCAGAAGATTTGGGTTGACTACTGCCTCAATTTCCCCAGGATGTGTCCCACAAAGGGACCCCAAAGACAAGTTAATTAATAAAACTGGTCACATATTCTCTTTTTAGGTGACATTGAGTGTCTGGTTCTCTCTGAGCTTTGGTTCCTCGGGAAATACACTCCCTTGGACCTGAAAAATACTCTGCCTCACTCTTACCTCCATCCCTGCTGGGCCAGCTCACCCCTCCAGCCTGGGCTTCCGCAGCACCTCTTCCAGGAAGCCTGCATTAAGCCCTCCCCAATTGCTGTTCCATTGCGAACCAAAGCAGCCACGACAGACTCTTGAGTAGCGGGGACTAGGGCTGCCATTAGTATCAGATGTGTCTCGGCCCCAACCAGAAAATAGATGTTCTCAGCCTGCTGTGCTTCTTGGTCCTCTCCCAGGCCCTCCCCTGGCCCTGCTCCTAGTAGGTGCTCAACAAATAATCGCTGGAAAAGTTAGTGACGATCACGGCCATACCTCTGTCTGCTCCCCATGCATGCATGATGTATGAGCAGGTCTTCGTGCAGGACAGGATGCCAGGTGGAGTTATTAGTACCATTAATGAGGAGGAGCAGCCAGCTGCCTCTCAGCCCTTCGTGAATGTGCCTGTGTGTGCCCGCAGTTTAGATTTTCCCCACATCGGCAAACCTCAAGCATTATGCATTAAGGTGCCATTACTTCCTGGGGCAGCCAGGGTTCTGGAGATGGGAAGGATGGTAGCAATATTCCTAAATGTTAAGGGAGTCTTCCCAGGCAGAGTCAATGTGCTCATCCCACCCAGTTTGGCTTCTACTTCACCCTTCCTCCCCACCTGCATCCCTCAGCTCTCCTATCCTCAAGAGAAGGATACAGAACTCTGGGGGGCATACAGGGTACAGCAACGACAGAGGGATCTTCCGTGTGCAAGGCTGCCAAACAAAGGATGGTTGTATGTGGCTTTTCGGGAAGTGAGGAAGGAAAACAGGGCCACATCCGGGTAACTGGAAATGTGCATTTCTAAGAAGCGTCCACCATGCAGATTGGCTTCTGTTGGCTTCCAAGATCCCGGAAGCCTGGTAGAGCTGTTGGTCTTTTCTTAGTCAGATCTCACAGCCATTTTCTCCGAGAAGGAAATGGCCCCTCCTCCTACCCCATATTAGGCTCCAACTATACAGACTTTGTAAGTAAAACCCTGGGGCGTAATCGAGTGAGGAAGGGAGAATCAAGAGTGGGTATTACACTGTGAAAACCCCTAACTGCCTGGACTGGCAAATGAATTAACTTGTTAAACAAAATGCATACATCTGCATACATTTGAATACATGAATAGGATCAACTCAGACCCTGCCCAGGTCCAAGTTCTCTAGGGAGGAGGAACAGGGGAGAAGAAACCTGGAAAAGGAAGCTTGGACTGCTCTCCCCGTACTTTAAAGAGCCAGTGCCTTTGCATGCTATATTTATAGATTAAACACAAAAAGCGTTTCCCTGCAGCATTAAAAACTACCCATCAAGGCTGAGGACTCCAAGGAGCAGTAAAATCAATCTCATTGCATAAAGACAACAGCAAGCAATTGGCATGACATTTTAAGTAAATGCTACAGCCATTTGTAAATGTTCATTTTCCAGAAGACCCCATCTATTATATGACAGCTATTTTCTTAGCATCCCAGTGTGAATTCAGTTGGTTTACAGATAAGCCCGGTGAGGAGAATGGATATCAAGATGTAAAGTGCTATAATTCGGACAATTTGTTACCGCTGTACCATGTCGTTCCGTCATTATGTACCTGCCTCTTGCAAGGGTTAGAAACCACTTGGCTATTTTTGGAAGCCGGTGTTAATGAAGGGGAGTGGTCGAAGTGGGTGGGGCTGAGGGAGGCAGCAGTGGTCCTGGGGAGGGTCGTGGAGAGCAGAGGGACACACCTTCATACAGACCTCCCAGGTTAGAGACCTGGCCTTCCCTGATGTCCCTTCCCAAATGGGCCCAAGTGGAAGAGGTAGTTCCCGCCCCCCCCTCCGGGAGCCTTGAAGGATGGGCTGGTGGTCAGTGAGGCCCGGGTTCTGAGAGGAGTGGCCACACCTTCCTTATCAGGCTGACTGCTGTACTGCTTGGAGGCCCAGGCAGACTGGCTCACGGCCTGGGCTCAGGTGAGGACCTCTTTCCCCGCTGTTTCCGGCCCAGCACACTAAACTTCCTGGTGGAGCGCCGTGAGCCGAATGGGCCTGGGAAATAGCACAGCCCCAGTGTGGGAAGCTGCTCAGGCACTGCCTGAAATATGTGCCTCAAGAAATTGAGGGTCCACAAGCCTCACAACTCACTGTTAACTCCGACAACCCAGACATTTCCAAGGAGGAAATAAATGACCCCCCTCAGTGAACCTGGAGGTGCCAAGCGCGGTGGGTGACAGATTGTGCCAGGCTCCTTGTGGGAGGGGCAGGCTGATAGGAAGGGAGTTGGCTCCGTGGTGGTGAGAAAACCACACGCCTGGGAGTTAAAGTCCACTTCCAAGAAGGATGGGAATCCAGAGTGAGCTACGCTGCTGTTCCGTTAGGGTGCAGGGCACCTTAGGGCACCTAGATACCAGGCAGCAGGTCCCTCCCAGACTTTACCAGCCCCTGCACTCCCAGCTGCTCCTCTTTTGCCATTCGTGCATTCAGTCAGCAAACATACTGGGCCTCCCAGGTCTTTTCCCAGGCACTCTCGACCTTCCTTGGACTTCCCAGGCAAGCCAGTCCAATGAGCACAGGGTGTATCATTAAGGCTATTAATCCTTCTAGCTTGTACACCATCTCCCCCATGCCTGCGGGAGTCTGGCGCAGAGAAGGAGGCAGATCTTTGTTGAGGAATGAAGAATGAATGAATGAATGGCGTGAATCTTGCGTGCATCTGCTCCTCATTTGTTGATTCACCAGGTGACTGGTGCTTCAGCTGCAGGGCCCTGCAGGGCAGGTGAGTCCCGCCTCTCGTTGTGGTTGGTCTGGGCGCCTTTCCTCAGTGAGCAAGTCCCCCAGTCCGAGTTTCAATCCCAGGTCTGACAGGCCCCAGCTCTGAATGTCACCCTTCCCTTGAGGAATGAGGCCCCATGACCCATGAGAGCCCTTCCAGCAAAGGTCCTGCTGCTCCGGTACACAAAAGGAATGCTGAGCAGACCAGGGCGAAGTCCTAGTCTGCAGGATTAGGTCGGGGGCAAGGCTATCAGTCCTCCAAGCTGATCTGTGATGAACAGCACTGCGCAGTCCTCTTGGTTCCTGGGCTGACCTCCTGGAGGAGGACATATTTCTGCGGAAGATCACAGGTGAACATGTCACACGTGGTGGGCAAAGAACGACCACTGGTCTCTGGCAGAGGGGAGTGGGCTGGGTACAAGTCTAAGGGAACAGAGGTCCGTGTCCGTGGGGGAAGGTGTCCATGCTGGCCTGAGTTGGGAAACATTTGGAGTTGATAAAGAAATGTGTGAGTACAAAAATCAGTTCTTTTAAGATAAATAAATGAGCAATAGCTGGCTGAGGTACCATAGAGAGTACTTAGCTTAATCAAGCAGTGTCATCCCTGAGGTAATTTAGAGGCTCCATTCATCAGTTCCTTCAGCCTCTGTGTGTCACCACTGCTAACAGTTCTCCAGCCAAGGCAGGAAGCTGACTTCCCGTCACATCTGTGCCTCCTCCTGAGCAGCCCCTGTGTCTGGGTAGAGGCAAGGTGACAGCCAAAACAGTTGACAAAGCTCAGTATGATGGTACACACCTGTATTCCAGCACTCTCAGAAGGCTGAGGCAGGAGGATCGCCAGGAGTTCAAGGCCAGCTCGATAGTGAGACCCTGTCTCAAAATAAATACAAAAACCAAAACCAGTTGACCAGCAGAGTGGCCTGGGAAATGACTGCAGAAATGCCCCAGCTGCCCTAATCAGACTGGGCAGAAGAGGGGGCCAGGCCTCTGGCTTCTTGGGGCCAGAAGACCTCCAGAACTATGAATTGTTGTTACCTTTACAACAAACTGGCGAAAGCAAATCCAAATGGACATTGTTTTTCCTACTTCAGGCCTCGTCAAACAGTGGCAGGACAGCACAGGGAGCGTCCTGTCTACTGTTCCACACCTCCGAGAAGGCAGAGAGGAGCTCGGAGAAGGGGTCGCAGTGAGATTCCGGCCACAGGCACGGAGTTTCAGTT
This sequence comes from Fukomys damarensis, assembly GCF_012274545.1. Taxonomy (NCBI): domain Eukaryota; kingdom Metazoa; phylum Chordata; class Mammalia; order Rodentia; family Bathyergidae; genus Fukomys; species Fukomys damarensis. The sequence goes on along the minus strand of NW_022900935.1, from coordinate 58,040,104 downwards.
GAACAGGATGAGCAAGTTCTGGAGATCTGTGTGACTCGAGCGACCGCCATGACAGTGGTTCACAGTACTGCAATGCATCCTTGAAAATCACCAGGAATAGATCCTAAATGTTCTTGTCACCAAAAATATAGGAATGTGAGGTGATGGATATATTAGTTGGTTTGGTTCAATCATTTCATGAGGTCCACATGTATCAAAACCAGCATAAATATATACAATTTTAAATTGCCATTTTATATCCTAATTTT